>NC_140592.1:173542924-174162980 GCF_964204655.1 Triturus cristatus | reverse complement strand
TCTGATGCACTGGTCCCTTCATGGGATGATCTCTGATGCCCTGGTCCCTTCATGGGATGATCTCTGATGCCCTGGTTCCTTCATGGGATGATCTCTGATGCCCTGGTCCCTTCATGGGATGATCTATGATGCCCTGGTCCCTTCATGGGATGATCTCTGATGCACTGGTCCCTTCATGGGATGATCTTGCATACCTCTAATCATAGTGCTGTGATGCTCTGGTCCCTTCATGGGATGATCTTGCATACCTCTAATCATAGTGCTGTGATGCCCTGGTCCCTTCATGGGATGATCTTGCATACCTCTAATCATAGTGCTGTGATGCCCTAGTCCCTTCATGGGATGATCTTGCATACCTCTAATCATAATGCTGTGATGCCCTGGTCCCTTCATGGGATGATCTCTGATGCCCTGGTCCCTTCATGGGATGATCTCTGATGCCCTGGTCCCTTCATGGGATGATCTCGGATGCCCTGGTCCCTTCATGGGATGATCTCGGATGCCCTGGTCCCTTCATGGGATGATCTCCGATGCCCTGGTCCCTTCATGGGATGATCTCGGATGCCCTGGTCCCTTCATGGGATGATCTCGGATGCCCTGGTCCCATCATGGGATGATTTCTGATGCACTGGTCCCTTCATGGGATGATTTCTGATGCACTGGTCCCTTCATGGGATGATCCTTGATGCCCTGGTCCCTTCATGGGATGGTCTCTGATGCACTGGTCCCTTCATGGGATGATCTTTGATGCACTGGTCCCTTCATGGGATGATCTTGCATACCTCTAATCATAGTGCTGTGATGCACTGGTCCCTTCATTGGATGATCTCTGCACTGGTCCCTTCATGGGATGATCTTGCATACCTCTAATCATAGTGCTGTGATGCCCTGGTCCCTTCATGGGATGATCTCTGATGCACTGGTCCCTTCATGGGATGATCTCTGATGCCCTGGTCCCTTCATGGGATGATCTCTGATGCCCTGGTCCCTTCATGGGATGATCTTGCATACCTCTAATCATAGTGATGTGATGCCCTGGTACCTTCATGGGATGATCTTGCATACCTCTAATCATAGTGCTGTGATGCCCTGGTCCCTTCATGGGATGATCTCTGATGCCCTGGTCCCTTCATGGGATGATCTCTGATGCCCTGGTCCCTTCATGGGATGATCTCTGATGCCCTGGTCCCTTCATGGGATGATCTCTGATGCCCTGGTCCCTTCATGGGATGATCTCTGATGCTCTGCTCCCTTCATGGGATGATCTCTGATGCGCTGGTCCCTTCATGGGATGATCTCTGATGCTCTGGTCCCTTCATGGGATGATTTCTGATGCCCTGGTCCCTTCATGGGATGATTTCTGATGCACTGGTCCCTTCATGGGATGATTTCTGATTCACTGGTCCCTTCATGGGATGATCTTTGATGCCCTGGTCCCTCCATGGGATGATCTTTGATGCCCTGGTCCCTCCATGGGATGACCTCTGATGCCCTGGTCCCTTCATGGGATGACCTCTGATGCCCTGGTCCCTTCATGGGATGATTTCTGATGCACTGGTCCCTTCATGGGATGATCTCTGATGCACTGGTCCCTTCATGGGATTATGTCTGATGCACTGGTCCCTTCATGGGATAATCTTGCATACCTCTAATCATAGTGCTGTGGTGCCCTGGTCCCTTCATGGGATGATCTCAGATGCCCTGGTCCCTTCATGGGATGATCTGAGATGCACTGGTCCCTTCATGGGATGATCTCTGATGCACTGGTCCCTTCATGGGTTAATCTTGCATACGTCTAATCATAGTGTTGTGATGCCCTGGTCCCTTCATGGGATGATCTCTGATGCACTGGTCCCTTCATGGGATGTCTGATGCACTGGTCCCTTCATGGGATGATCTTGCATACCTCTAATCATAGTGCTGTGATGCCCTGGTCCCTTCATGGGATGATCTCCGATGCCCTGGTCCCTTCATGGGATGATCTCCGATGCCCTGGTCCCTTCATGGGATGATCTCCGATGCCCTGGTCCCTTCATGGGATGATCTGCGATGCCCTGGTCCCTTCATGGGATGATCTCCAATGCCCTGGTCCCTTCATGGGATGATCTCTGATGCCCTGGTCCCTTCATGGGATGATCTCTGATGCCCTGGTCCCTTCATGGGATGATCTCTGATGCCCTGGTCCCTTCATGGAATGATGTCTGATGCACTGGTCCCTTCATGGGATGATCTCTGATGCCCTGGTCCCTTCATGGGATGATCTCTGATGCCCTGGTCCCTTCATGGGATGATCTCTGATGCACTGGTCCCTTCATGGGATGATCTCTGATGCACTGGCCCCTTCATGGGCTGATCTTGCATACCTCTAATGTAAGTGCTGTGGTGTACTGGTCCCTTCATGGGATGATCTCTGATGCACTGGTCCCTTCATGGGATGATCTTGCATACCTCTAATCATAGTGCTGTGATGCCCTGGTCCCTTCATGGGATGATCTCGGATGCCCTGGTCCCTTCATGGGATGATCTCTGATGCCCTGGTCCCTTCATGGGATGATCTCTGATGCCCTGGTCCCTTCATGGGATGATCTCTGATGCCCTGGTCCCTTCATGGGATGATTTCTGATGCCCTGGTCCCTTCATGGGATGATTTCTGATGCCCTGGTCCCTTCATGGGATGATTTCTGATGCCCTGTTCCCTTAATGGGATGATCTCTGATGCCCTGTTCCCTTAATGGGATGATCTCTGATGCCCTGGTCCCTTCATGGGATGATCTCTGATGCCCTGGTCCCTTCATGGGATGATCTCTGATGCCCTGGTCCCTTCATGGGATGATCTCTGATGCCCTGGTCCCTTCATGGGATGATCTCTGATGCACTGGTCCCTTCATGGGATGATCTTGCATAACTCTAATCATAGTGCTTTGATGCCCTGATCCCTTCATGGGATGATTTCTGATGCACTGATCCCTTCATGGGATGATCTTGCATACCTCTAATGTAAGTGCTGTGGTGTACTGGTCCCTTCATGGGATGATCTCTGATGCACTGGTCCCTTCATGGGATGATCTCTGATGCACTGGTCCCTTCATGGGATGATCTTGCATACCTCTAATCATAGTGCTGTGATGCCCTGGTCCCTTCATGGGATGATCTCGGATGCCCTGGTCCCTTCATGGGATGATCTCGGATGCCCTGGTCCATTCATGGGATGATCTCGGATGCCCTGGTCCCTTCATGGGATGATCTCTGATGCCCTGGTCCCTTCATGGGATGATCTCTGATGCCCTGGTCCCTTCATGGGATGATCTCTGATGCCCTGGTCCCTTCATGGGATGATCTCTGATGCCCTGGTCCCTTCATGGGATGATTTCTGATGCCCTGGTCCATTCATGGGATGATCTCTGATGCCCTGGTCCCTTCATGGGATGATTTCTGATGCCCTGGTCCCTTCATGGGATGATTTCTGATGCCCTGGTCCCTTCATGGGATGATGTCTGATGCCCTGGTCCCTTCATGGGATGATGTCTGATGCCCTGGTCCCTTCATGGGATGATGTCTGATGCCCTGGTCCCTTCATGGGATGATGTCTGATGCCCTGGTCCCTTCATGGGATGATCTCTGATGCCCTGGTCCCTTCATGGGATGATCTCTGATGCCCTGGTCCCTTCATGGGATGATCTTGCATACCTCTAATCATAGTGCTGTGATGCCCTGGTCCCTTCATGGGATGATCTCTGATGCCCTGTTCCCTTCATGGGATGATCTCTGATGCACTGTTCCCTTCATGGGATGATCTCTGATACCCTGTTCCCTTCATGGGATGATCTCTGATGCCCTGTTCCCTTCATGGGATGATTTCTGATGCACTGATCCCTTCATGGGATGATCTTGCATACCTCTAATCGTAGTGCTGTGATGCCCTGGTCCCTTTATGGGATGATGTCTGATGCCCTGGTCCCTTCATGGGATGATGTCTGATGCCCTGGTCCCTTCATGGGATGATGTCTGATGCCCTGGTCCCTTCATGGGATGATATCTGATGCCCTGGTCCCTTCATGGGATGATATCTGATGCCCTGGTCCCTTCATGGGATGATTTCTGATGCCCTGGTCCCTTCATGGGATGATTTCTGATGCCCTGGTCCCTTCATGGGATGATTTCTGATGCCCTGGTCCCTTCATGGGATGATTTCTGATGCACTGGTCCCTTCATGGGATGATTTCTGATGCACTGGTCCCTTCATGGGATGATTTCTGATTCACTGGTCCCTTCATGGGATGATCTTTGATGCCCTGGTGCCTTCATGGGATGATCTTTGATGCCCTGGTCCCTTCATGGGATGATCTTTGATGCCCTGGTCCCTTCATGGGATGATCTCTGATGCACTGGTCCCTTCATGGGATGATCTCTGATGCACTGGTCCCTTCATGGGATGATCTCTGATGCCCTGGTCCCTTCATGGGATGATCTCTGATGCCTTGGTCCCTTCATGGGATGATCTCTGATGCCCTGGTCCCTTCATGGGATGATCTCTGATGCACTGGTCCCTTCATGGGATGATCTTGCATACCTCTAATCATAGTGCTGTGATGCACTGTTCCCTTCATGGGATGATCTCTGATGCCCTGTTCCCTTCATGGGATGATCTCTGATGCCCTAGTCCCTTCATGGGATGATCTCTGATGCCCTGGTCCCTTCATGGGATGATCTCTGATGCCCTGGTCCCTCCATGGGATGACCTCTGATGCCCTGGTCCCTTCATGGGATGATTTCTGATGCCCTGGACCCTTCATGGGATGATCTCTGATGCCCTGGTCCCTTCATGGGATGATCTCTGATGCACTGGTCCCTTCATGGGATGATCTCTGATGCACTGGTCCCTTCATGGGATGATCTTGCATACCTCTAATCATAGTGCTGTGATGCCCTGGTCCCTTCATGGGATGATCTCTGATGCCTTGGTCCCTTCATGGGATGATCTCTGATGCCCTGGTCCCTTCATGGGATGATCTCTGATGCACTGGTCACTTCATGGGATGATCTTGCATACCTCTAATCATAGTGCTGTGATGCACTGTTCCCTTCATGGGATGATCTCTGATGCCCTGTTCCCTTCATGGAATGATCTCTGATGCCCTGGTCCCTTCATGGGATGATCTCTGATGCCCTAGTCCCTTCATGGGATGATCTCTGATGCACTGGTCCCTTCATGGGATGATCTTGCATACCTCTAATCATAGTGCTGTGATGCCCTGGTCCCTTCATGGGATGATCTCTGATGCACTGGTCCCTTCATGGGATGATCTCTGATGCCCTGGTCCCTTCATGGGATGATGTCTGATGCCCTGGTCCCTTCATGGGATGATGTCTGATGCCCTGGTCCCTTCATGGGATGATGTCTGATGCCCTGGTCCCTTCATGGGATGATGTCTGATGCCCTGGTCCCTTCATGGGATGATCATGGGATGATGTCTGATGCCCTGGTCCCTTCACGGGATGATGTCTGATGCCCTGGTCCCTTCATGGGATGATGTCTGATGCCCTGGTCCCTTCATGGGATGATGTCTGATGCCCTGGTCCCTTCATGGGATGATGTCTGATGCCCTGGTCCCTTCATGGGATGATCTCTGATGTCCTGGTCCCTTCAAGGGATGATCTCTGATGCCCTGGTCCCTTCATGGGATGATCTCTGATGCCCTGGTCCCTTCATGGGATGATGTCTGATGCCCTGGTCCCTTCATGGGATGATCTCTGATGTCCTGGTCCCTTCAAGGGATGATCTCTGATGCCCTGGTCCCTTCAAGGGATGATCTCTGATGCCCTGGTCCCTTCATGGAATGATCTCTGATGCACTGGTTCCTTCATGGGATTATGTCTGATGCACTGGTCCCTTCATGGGATAATCTTGCATACCTCTAATCATAGTGCTGTGGTGCCCTGGTCCCTTCATGGGATGATATCAGATGCCCTGGTCCCTTCATGGGATGATCTTTGATGCCCTGGTCCCTTCATGGGATGATCTTTGATGCCCTGGTCCCTTCATGGGATGATCTCTGATGCCCTGGTCCCTCCATGGGATGATCTCTGATGCCCTGGTCCCTTCATGGGATGATCTCTGATGCCCTGGTCCCTTCATGGGATGATCTCTGATGCCCTGGTCCCTTCATGGGATGATCTCTGATGCCCTGGTCCCTTCATGGGATGATCTCTGATGCCCTGGTCCCTCCATGGGATGACCTCTGATGTCCTGGTCCCTTCATGGGATGATTTCTGATGCACTGATCCCTTCATGGGATGATCTTGCATACCTCTAATCGTAGTGCTGTGATGCCCTGGTCCCTTCATGGGATGATGTCTGATGCCCTGGTCCCTTCATGGGATGATCTTGCATACCTCTAATCATAGTGCTGTGATGCCCTGGTCCCTTCATGGGATGATCTCTGATGCACTGGTCCCTTCATGGGATGATCTCTGATGCACTGGTCCCTTCATGGGATGATCTTGCATACCTCTAATCATAGTGCTGTGATGCCCTGGTCCCTTCATGGGATGATCTCTGATGCACTGGTCCCTTCATGGGATGATCTCTGATGCACTGGTCCCTTCATGGGATGATCTTGCATACCTCTAATCATAGTGCTGTGATGCCCTGGTCCCTTCATGGGATGATCTCTGATGCACTGGTCCCTTCATGGGATGATCTCTGATGCACTGGTCCCTTCATGGGATGATCTTGCATACCTCTAATCATAGTGTTGTGATGCCCTGGTCCCTTCATGGGATGATCTCTGATGCACTGGTCCCTTCATGGGATGATCTCTGATGCACTGGTCCCTTCATGGGATGATCTTGCATACCTCTAATCATAGTGCTGTGATGCCCTGGTCCCTTCATGGGATGATCTCTGATGCACTGGTCCCTTCATGGGGTGATCTCTGATGCCCTGGTCCCTTCATGGGATGATATCTGATGCTCTGGTCCCTTCATGGAATGATCTCTGATGCTCTGGTCCCTTCATGGGATGATCTCTGATGCTCTGGTCCCTTCAAGGGATAATGTCTGATGCACTGGTCCCTTCATGGGATGATCTCTGATGCCCTGTTCCCTTCATGGAATGATCTCTGATGCCCTGGTCCCTTCATGGGATGATCTTTGATGCACTGGTCCCTTCATGGGATGATCTCTGATGCACTGGTCCCTTCATGGGATGATCTTGCATACCTCTAATCATAGTGCTGTGATGCCCTGGTCCCTTCATGGGATGATCTCTGATGCCCTGGTCCCTTCATGGGATGATCTCTGATGCCCTGGTCCCTTCATGGGATGATATCTGATGCTCTGGTCCCTTCATGGAATGATCTCTGATGCTCTGGTCCCTTCATGGGATGATCTCTGATGCTCTGGTCCCTTCAAGGGATAATGTCTGATGCACTGGTCCCTTCATGGGATGATCTCTGATGCACTGGTCCCTTCATGGGATGATCTCTGATGCACTGGTCCCTTCATGGGATGATCTCTGATGCACTGGTCCCTTCATGGGATGATCTCTGATGCACTGGTCCCTTCATGGGATGATCTCTGATCCCTTCATGGGATGATCTCTGATGCCCTGGTCCCTTCATGGGATGATCTCCGATGCCCTGGTCCCTTCATGGGATGATCTGATGCACTGGTCCCTTCATGGGATGATCTTGCATACCTCTAATCATAGTGCTGTGATGCCCTGGTCCCTTCATGGGATGATCTCTGATGCACTGGTCCCTTCATGGGATGATCTCTGATGCACTGGTCCCTTCATGGGATGATCTTGCATACCTCTAATCATAGTGCTGTGATGCCCTGGTCCCTTCATGGGATGATCTCTGATGCACTGGTCCCTTCATGGGGTGATCTCTGATGCCCTGGTCCCTTCATGGGATGATCTCTGATGCCCTGGTCCCTTCATGGGATGATCTCTGATGCCCTGGTCCCTTCATGGAATGATCTCTGATGCACTGGTTCCTTCATGGGATTATGTCTGATGCACTGGTCCCTTCATGGGATAATCTTGCATACCTCTAATCATAGTGCTGTGGTGCCCTGGTCCCTTCATGGGATGATATCAGATGCCCTGGTCCCTTCATGGGATGATCTGAGATGCACTGGTCCCTTCATGGGATGATCTCTGATGCACTGGTCCCTTCATGGGTTAATCTTGCATACGTCTAATCATAGTGTTGTGATGCCCTGGTCCCTTCATGGGATGATCTCTGATGCACTGGTCCCTTCATGGGATGATGTCTGATGCACTGGTCCCTTCATGGGATGATCTTGCATACCTCTAATCATAGTGCTGTGATGCCCTGGTCCCTTCATGGGATGATCTCCGATGCCCTGGTCCCTTTATGGGATGATCTCCGATGCCCTGGTCCCTTCATGGGATGATCTCTGATGCCCTGGTCCCTTCATGGGATGATCTCTGATGCCCTGGTCCCTTCATGGGATGATCTCTGATGCCCTGGTCCTTTCATGGGATGATGTCTGATGCCCTGGTCCCTTCATGGAATGATGTCTGATGCCCTGGTCCCTTCATGGAATGATGTCTGATGCACTGGTCTCTTCATGGGATGATCTCTGATGCCCTGGTCCCTTCATGGGATGATCTCTGATGCACTGGTCCCTTCATGGGATGATCTCTGATGCACTGGTCCCTTCATGGGATGATCTCTGATGCACTGGCCCCTTCATGGGCTGATCTTGCATACCTCTAATGTAAGTGCTGTGGTGTACTGGTCCCTTCATGGGATGATCTCTGATGCACTGGTCCCTTCATGGGATGATCTTGCATACCTCTAATCATAGTGCTGTGATGCCCTGGTCCCTTCATGGGATGATCTCGGATGCCCTGGTCCATTCATGGGATGATCTCTGATGCCCTGGTCCCTTCATGGGATGATCTCTGATGCCCTGGTCCCTTCATGGGATGATCTCTGATGCCCTGGTCCCTTCATGGGATGATCTCTGATGCCCTGTTCCCTTCATGGAATGATCTCTGATGCCCTGGTCCCTTCATGGGATGATCTCTGATGCCCTGGTCCCTTCATGGGATGATCTCCGATGCCCTGGTCCCTTCATGGGATGATCTCCGATGCCCTGGTCCCTTCATTGGATGATCTCTGATGCCCTGGTCCCTTCATGGGATGATGTCTGATGCACTGGTCCCTTCATGGAATGATGTCTGATGCACTGGTCCCTTCATGGGATGATCTTGCATACCTCTAATCATAGTGCTGTGATGCCCTGGTCCCTTCATGGGATGATCTCTGATGCAGTGGTCCCTTCATGGGATGATCTCTGATGCCCTGGTCCCTTCATGGGATGATGTCTGATGCCCTGGTCCCTTCATGGGATGATGTCTGATGCCCTGGTCCCTTCATGGGATGATGTCTGATGCCCTGGTCCCTTCATGGGATGATGTCTGATGCCCTGGTCCCTTCATGGGATGATCATGGGATGATGTCTGATGCCCTGGTCCCTTCATGGGATGATCTTGCATACCTCTAATGTAAGTGCTGTGGTGTACTGGTCCCTTCATGGGATGATGTCTGATGCACTGGTCCCTTCATGGGATGATCTTGCATACCTCTAATCATAGTGCTGTGATGCCCTGGTCCCTTCATGGGATGATCTCGGATGCCCTGGTCCCTTCAAGGGATGATCTCTGATGCCCTGGTCCCTTCATGGGATGATCTCTGATGCACTGGTTCCTTCATGGGATTATGTCTGATGCACTGGTCCCTTCATGGGATAATCTTGCATACCTCTAATCATAGTGCTGTGGTGCCCTGGTCCCTTCATGGGATGATATCAGATGCCCTGGTCCCTTCATGGGATGATCTGAGATGCACTGGTCCCTTCATGGGATGATCTGAGATGCACTGGTCCCTTCATGGGATGATCTCTGATGCCCTGGTCCCTTCATGGGATGATATCTGATGCCCTGGTCCCTTCATGGGATGATCTCGGATGCCCTGGTCCCTTCATGGGATGATCTCGGATGCCCTGGTCCCTTCATGGGATGATCTCGGATGCCCTGGTCCCTTCATGGGATGATCTCGGATGCCCTGGTCCCTTCATGGGATGATCTCTGATGCCCTGGTCCCTTCATGGGATGATCTCTGATGCCCTGGTCCCTTCATGGGATGATCTATGATGCCCTGGTCCCTTCATGGGATGATCTCTGATGCCCTGGTCCCTTCATGGGATGATCTCTGATGCCCTGGTCCCTTCATGGGATGATCTCTGATGCCCTGGTCCCTTCATGGGATGATCTCTGATGCCCTGGTCCCTTCATGGGATGATCTCTGATGCCCTGGTCCCTTCATGGGATGATCTCTGATGCCCTGGTCCCTTCATGGGATGATTTCTGATGCCCTGGTCCCTTCATGGGATGATCTCTGATGCCCTGGTCCCTTCATGGGATGATCTCTGATGCCCTGTTCCCTTCATGGGATGATCTCTGATGCCCTGGTCCCTTCATGGGATGATCTCTGATGCACTGGTCCCTTCATGGGATGATCTTGCATAACTCTAATCATAGTGCTGTGATGCCCTGATCCCTTCATGGGATGATTTCTGATGCACTGATCCCTTCATGGGATGATCTTGCATACCTCTAATCGTAGTGCTATGATGCCCTGGTCCCTTCATGGGATGATGTCTGATGCCCTGGTCCCTTCATGGGATGATATCTGACGCTCTGGTCCCTTCATGGGATGATATCTGATGCTCTGGTCCCTTCATGGGATGATATCTGATGCTCTGGTCCCTTCATGGGATGATCTTTGATGCCCTGGTCCCTTCATGGGATGATCTCTGATGCACTGGTCCCTTCATGGGATGATCTCTGATGCACTGGTCCCTTCATGGCATGATCTCTGATGCCCTGGTCCCTTCATGGGATGATCTCTGATGCCTTGGTCCCTTCATGGGATGATCTCTGATGCCCTGGTCCCTTCATGGGATGATCTCTGATGCACTGGTCCCTTCATGGGATGATCTTGCATACCTCTAATCATAGTGCTGTGATGCACTGTTCCCTTCATGGGATGATCTCTGATGCCCTGTTCCCTTCATGGGATGATCTCTGATGCCCTAGTCCCTTCATGGGATGATCTCTGATGCCCTGGTCCCTTCATGGGATGATCTCTGATGCCCTGGTCCCTTCATGGGATGATCTCTGATGCCCTGGTCCCTTCATGGGATGATCTCTGATGCCCTGGTCCCTTCATGGGATGATCTCTGATGCCCTGGTCCCTTCATGGGATGATCTCTGATGCCCTGGTCCCTTCATGGGATGATCTCTGATGCCCTGGTCCCTTCATGGGATGATCTCTGATGCCCTGGTCCCTTCATGGGATGATTTCTGATGCCCTGGTCCCTTCATGGGAAGATTTCTGATGCCCTGGTCCCTTCATGGGATGATCTCTGATGCCCTGGTCCCTTCATGGGATGATCTCTGATGCCCTGGTCCCTTCATGGGATGATGTTTGATGCCCTGGTCCCTTCATGGGATGATCTCTGATGCACTGGTCCCTTCATGGGATGATCTCTGATGTCCTGGTCCCTTCATGGGATGATCTCTGATCCCTTCATTGGATGATCTTTGATGCTCTGGTCCCTCCATTGGATGATCTTTGATGCTCTGGTCCCTTCATGGGATGATCTTTGATGCACTGGTCCCTTCATGGGATGATCTCTGATGCACTGGTCCCTTCATGGGATGATCTCTGATGCACTGGTCCCTTCATGGGATGATCTTGCATACCTCTAATCATAGTGCTGTGATGCCTTGGTCCCTTCATGGAATGATCTCTGATGCACTGGTTCCTTCATGGGATTATGTCTGATGCACTGGTCCCTTCATGGGATGATCTTGCATACCTCTAAGCATAGTGCTGTGGTGCCCTGATCCCTTCATGGGATAATCTCTGATGCACTGGTCCCTTCATGGGATGATCTCAGATGCACTGGTCCCTTCATGGGATGATCTCTGATGCACTGGTCCCTTCATGGGATGATCTTGCATACCTCTAATCATAGTGCTGTGATGCCCTGGTCCCTTCATGGGATGATCTCTGATGCACTGGTCCCTTCATGGGATGATGTCTGATGCACTGGTCCCTTCATGGGATGATCTTGCATACCTCTAATCATAGTGCTGTGATGCCCTGGTCCCTTCATGGGATGATCTCCGATACCCTGGTCCCTTCATGGGATGATCTCCGATGCCCTGGTCCCTTCATGGGATGATCTCCGATGCCCTGGTCCCTTCATTGGATGATCTCTGATGCCCTGGTCCCTTCATGGGATGATGTCTGATGCACTGGTCCCTTCATGGAATGATGTCTGATGCACTGGTCCCTTCATGGGATGATCTTGCATACCTCTAATCATAGTGCTGTGATGCCCTGGTCCCTTCATGGGATGATCTCTGATGCCCTGGTCCCTTCATGGGATCTCTGATGCACTGGTTCGTTCATGGGATGATCTCTGATGCACTGGCCCCTTCATGGGCTGATCTTGCATACCTCTAATGTAAGTGCTGTGGTGTACTGGTCCCTTCATGGGATGATCTCTGATGCACTGGTCCCTTCATGGGATGATCTTGCATACCTCTAATCATAGTGCTGTGATGCCCTGGTCCCTTCATGGGATGATCTCGGATGCCCTGGTCCCTTCATGGGATGATCTCGGATGCCCTGGTCCCTTCATGGGATGATCTGATGCCCTGGTCCCTTCATGGGATGATCTCTGATGCCCTGGTCCCTTCATGGGATGATCTCTGATGCCCTGGTCCCTTCATGGGATGATCTCTGATGCCCTGGTCCCTTCATGGGATGATCTCTGATGCCCTGGTCCCTTCATGGGGTGATTTCTGATGCCCTGGTCCTTTCATGGGATGATTTCTGATGCCCTGGTCCCTTCATGGGATGATCTCTGATGCACTGGTCCCTTCATGGGATGATCTCTGATGCACTGGTCCCTTCATGGGATGATCTTGCATACCTCTAATCATAGTGCTGTGATCCCCTGGTCCCTTCATGGGATGATCTCCGATGCCCTGGTCCCTTCATGGGATGATCTCTGATGCCCTGGTCCCTTCATGGGATGATCTCTGATGCCCTGGTCCCTTCATGGGATGATGTCTGATGCACTGGTCCCTTCATGGAATGATGTCTGATGCACTGGTCCCTTCATGGGATGATCTTGCATACCTCTAATCATAGTGCTCTGATGCCCTGGTCCCTTCATGGGATGATCTCTGATGCCCTGGTCCCTTCATGGGATGATCTCTGATGCCCTGGTCCCTTCATGGGATGATCTCTGATGCCCTGCTCCCTTCATGGGATGATTTCTGATGCTCTGGTCCCTTCATGGGATGATTTCTGATGCTCTGGTCCCTTCATGGGATGATTTCTGATGCACTGGTCCCTTCATGGGATGATTTCTGATTCACTGGTCCCTTCATGGGATGATCTTTGATGCCCTGGTCCCTTCATGGGATGATCTTTGATGCCCTGGTCCCTTCATGGGATGATCTCTGATGCCCTGGTCCCTCCATGGGATGACCTCTGATGCCCTGGTCCCTTCATGGGATGATTTCTGATGCCCTGGTCCCTTCATGGGATGATCTCTGATGCACTGGTCCCTTCATGGGATGCTCTCTGATGCACTGGTCCCTTCATGGGATGATCTTGCATACCTCTAATCATAGTGCTGTGATGCCTTGGTCCCTTCATGGGATGATCTCTGATGCCTTGGTCCCTTCATGGGATAATCTCTGATGCCCTGGTCCCTTCATGGGATGATCTCTGATGCACTGGTCCCTTCATGGGATGATCTTGCATACCTCTAATCATAGTGCTGTGATGCACTGTTCCCTTCATGGGATGATGTCTGATGCCCTGTTCCCTTCATGGAATGATCTCTGATGCCCTGGTCCCTTCATGGGATGATCTCTGATGCCCTGGTCCCTTCATGGGATGATCTCTGATGCCCTGGTCCCTTCATGGGATAATCTCTGATGCACTGGTCCCTTCATGGGATGATCTTGCATACCTCTAATCATAGTGCTGTGATGCCCTGGTCCCTTCATGGGATGATCTCTGATGCACTGGTCCCTTCATGGGATGATCTCTGATGCCCTGGTCCCTTCATGGGATGATCTCTGATGCCCTGGTCCCTTCATGGGATGATGTCTGATGCCCTGGTCCCTTCATGGGATGATGTCTGATGCCCTGGTCCCTTCATGGGATGATGTCTGATGCCCTGGTCCCTTCATGGGATGATGTCTGATGCCCTGGTCCCTTCATGGGATGATGTCTGATGCCCTGGTCCCTTCATGGGATGATGTCTGATGCCCTGGTCCCTTCATGGGATGATGTCTGATGCCCTGGTCCCTTCATGGGATGATGTCTGATGTCCTGGTCCCTTCATGGGATGATGTCTGATGTCCTGGTCCCTTCATGGGATGATCTCTGATGTCCTGGTCCCTTCATGGGATGATGTCTGATGCACTGGTCCCTTCATGGGATGATCTCTGATGCACTGGTCCCTTCATGGGATGTCGTCTGATGCACTGGTCCCTTCATGGGATGATCTTGCATACCTCTAATCATAGTGCTCTGATGCCATGGTCCCTCCATGGGATGACCTCTGATGCCCTGGTCCCTCCATGGGATGACCTCTGATGCCCTGGTCCCTTCATGGGATGATCTCTGATGCACTGGTCCCTTCATGGGATGATCTTGCATACCTCTAATCATAGTGCTGTGATGCACTGTTCCCTTCATGGGATGATCTCTGATGCCCTGTTCCCTTCATGGAATGATCTCTGATGCCCTGGTCCCTTCATGGGATGATCTCTGATGCCCTGGTCCCTTCATGGGATGATCTCTGATGCCCTGGTCCCTTCATGGGATGATCTCTGATGCCCTGGTCCCTTCATGGGATGATCTCTGATGCACTGGTCCCTTCATGGGATGATCTTGCATACCTCTAATCATAGTGCTGTGATGCCCTGGTCCCTTCATGGGATGATCTCTGTTGCACTGGTCCCTTCATGGGATGATCTCTGATGTCCTGGTCCCTTCATGGGATGATCTCTGATGCCCTGGTCCCTTCATGGGATGATGTCTGATGCCCTGGTCCCTTCATGGGATGATGTCTGATGCCCTGGTCCCTTCATGGGATGATGTCTGATGCCCTGGTCCCTTCATGGGATGATGTCTGATGCCCTGGTCCCTTCATGGGATGATGTCTGATGCCCTCGTCCCTTCATGGGATGATGTCTGATGCCCTCGTCCCTTCATGGGATGATATCTGATGCACTGCTGCCTTCATGGGATGATCTCTGATGCCCTGGTCCCTTCATGGGATGATCTCTGATGCCCTGGTCCCTCCATGGGATGACCTCTGATGTCCTGGTCCCTTCATGGGATGATTTCTGATGCACTGATCCCTTCATGGGATGGTCTTGCATACCTCTAATCGTAGTGCTGTGATGCCCTGGTCCCTTCATGGGATGATGTCTGATGCCCTGGTCCCTTCATGGGATGATGTCTGATGCCCTGGTCCCTTCATGGGATGATGTCTGATGCCCTGGTCCCTTCATGGGATGATGTCTGATGCCCTGGTCCCTTCATGGAATGATCTCTGATGCTCTGGTCCCTTCATGGGATGATGTCTGATGCCCTCGTCCCTTCAAGGGATGATGTCTGATGCCCTCGTCCCTTCAAGGGATGATGTCTGATGCACTGCTGCCTTCATGGGATGATCTCTGATGCACTGGTCCCTTCATGGGATGATCTCTGATGCACTGGTCCCTTCATGGGATGATCTCTGATGCACTGGTCCCTTCATGGGATGATCTCTGATCCCTTCATGGGATGATCTTTGATGCTCTGGTCCCTTCATGGGATGATCTTTGATGCACTGGTTCCTTCATGGGATGATCTCTGATGCACTGGTCCCTTCATGGGATGATCTCTGATGCACTGGTCCCTTCATGGGATGATCTCTGATGCACTGGTCCCTTCATGGGATGATCTTGCATACCTCTAATCATAGTGCTGTGATGCCCTGGTCCCTTCATGGGATGATCTTTGATGCACTGGTCCCTTCATGGGATGATCTCTGATGCCCTGGTCCCTTCATGGGATGATGTCTGATGCCCTGGTCCCTTCATGGGATGATGTCTGATGCCCTGGTCCCTTCATGGGATGATGTCTGATGCCCTGGTCCCTTCATGGGATGATGTCTGATGCCCTGGTCCCTTCATGGAATGATCTCTGATGCACTGGTCCCTTCATGGGATGATGTCTGATGCACTGGTCCCTTCATGGGATGATCTTGCATACCTCTAATCATAGTGCTGTGATGCCCTGGTCCCTTCATGGGATGATCTCCGATGCCCTGGTCCCTTCATGGGATGATCTCCGATGCCCTGGTCCCTTCATGGGATGATCTCCGATGCCCTGGTCCCTTCATGGGATGATCTCCGATGCCCTGGTCCCTTCATGGGATGATCTCTGATGCCCTGGTCCCTTCATGGGATGATCTCTGATGCCCTGGTCCCTTCATGGGATGATCTCTGATGCCCTGGTCCCTTCATGGGATGATCTCTGATGCCCTGGTCCCTTCATGGGATGATCTCTGATGCACTGGCCCCTTCATGGGCTGATCTTGCATACCTCTAATGTAAGTGCTGTGGTGTACTGGTCCCTTCATGGGATGATCTCTGATGCACTGTTCCCTTCATGGGATGATCTTGCATACCTCTAATCATAGTGCTGTGATGCCCTGGTCCCTTCATGGGATGATCTCGGATGCCCTGGTCCCTTCATGGGATGATCTCTGATGCCCTGGTCCCTTCATGGGATGATCTCTGATGCCCTGGTCCCTTCATGGGATGATCTCTGATGCACTGGTCCCTTCATGGGATGATCTTGCATACCTCTAATCATAGTGCTGTGATGCCCTGATCCCTTCATGGGATGATTTCTGATGCACTGATCCCTTCATGGGATGATCTTGCATACCTCTAATCGTAGTGCTGTGATGCCCTGGTCCCTTCATGGGATGATGTCTGATGCCCTGGTCCCTTCATGGGATGATGTCTGATGCCCTGGTCCCTTCATGGGATGATATCTGATGCTCTGGTCCCTTCATGGAATGATCTCTGATGCTCTGGTCCCTTCATGGGATGATTTCTGATGCCCTGGTCCCTTCATGGGATGATTTCTGATGCCCTGGTCCCTTCATGGGATGATTTCTGATGCCCTGGTCCCTTCATGGGATGATTTCTGATGCACTGGTCCCTTCATGGGATGATTTCTGATTCACTGGTCCCTTCATGGGATGATCTTTGATGCCCTGGTGCCTTCATGGGATGATCTTTGATGCCCTGGTCCCTTCATGGGATGATCTCTGATCCCTTCATGGGATGATCTTTGATGCTCTGGTCCCTTCATGGGATGATCTTTGATGCACTGGTCCCTTCATGGGATGATCTCTGATGCACTGGTCCCTTCATGGGATGATCTCCGATGCCCTGGTCCCTTCATGGGATGATCTCCGATGCCCTGGTCCCTTCATGGGATGATCTCTGATGCACTGGTCCCTTCATGGGATGATCTTGCATACCTCTAATCATAGTGCTGTGATGCACTGTTCCCTTCATGGGATGATCTCTGATGCCCTGTTCCCTTCATGGGATGATCTCTGATGCCCTAGTCCCTTCATGGGATGATCTCTGATGCCCTGGTCCCTTCATGGGATGATCTCTGATGCCCTGGTCCCTTCATGGGATGATCTCTGATGCCCTGGTCCCTCCATGGGATGATTTCTGATGCCCTGGTCCCTTCATGGGATGATTTCTGATGCACTGGTCCCTTCATGGGATGATCTTGCATACCTCTAATCATAGTGCTGTGATGCACTGTTCCCTTCATGGGATGATCTCTGATGCCCTGTTCCCTTCATGGAATGATCTCTGATGCCCTGGTCCCTTCATGGGATGATCTCTGATGCCCTGGTCCCTTCATGGGATGATCTTGCATACCTCTAATCATAGTGCTGTGATGCCCTGGTCCCTTCATGGGATGATCTCTGATACACTGGTCCCTTCATGGGATGATCTCTGATGCCCTGGTCCCTTCATGGGATGATGTCTGATGCCCTGGTCCCTTCATGGGATGATGTCTGATGCCCTGGTCCCTTCATGGGATGATGTCTGATGCCCTGGTCCCTTCATGGGATGATGTCTGATGCCCTGGTCCCTTCATGGGATGATGTCTGATGCCCTGGTCCCTTCATGGGATGATGTCTGATGCCCTGGTCCCTTCATGGGATGATGTCTGATGCCCTGGTCCCTTCATGGGATGATGTCTGATGCCCTGGTCCCTTCATGGGATGATGTCTGATGCCCTAGTCCCTTCATGGGATGATCTCTGATGTCCCGGTCCCTTCATGGGATGATGTCTGATGCCCTCGTCCCTTTAAGGGATGATCTCTGATGCACTGCTGCCTTCATGGGATGATCTCTGATGCACTGGTCCCTTCATGGGATGATCTCTGATGCCCTGGTCCCTTCATGGGATGATCTCTGATGCCCTGGTCCCTCCATGGGATGACCTCTGATGTCTTGGTCCCTTCATGGGATGATTTCTGATGCACTGATCCCTTCATGGGATGATCTTGCATACCTCTAATCGTAGTGCTGTGATGCCCTGGTCCCTTCATGGGATGATGTCTGATGCCCTGGTCCCTTCATGGGATGATGTCTGATGCCCTGGTCCCTTCATGGGATGATATCTGATGCTCTGGTCCCTTCATGGAATGATCTCTGATGCTCTAGTCCCTTCATGGGATGATGTCTGATGCCCTCGTCCCTTCAAGGGATGATGTCTGATGCACTGCTGCCTTCATGGGATGATCTCTGATGCACTGGTCCCTTCATGGGATGATCTCTGATGCACTGGTCCCTTCATGGGATGATCTCTGATGCACTGGTCCCTTCATGGGATGATCTCTGATCCCTTCATGGGATGATCTTTGATGCTCTGGTCCCTTCATGGGATGATCTTTGATGCACTGGTCCCTTCATGGGATGATCTCTGATGCACTGGTCCCTTCATGGGATGATCTCTGATGCACTGGTCCCTTCATGGGATGATCTTGCATACCTCTAATCATAGTGCTGTGATGCCCTGGTCCCTTCATGGGATGATCTCTGATGCCCTGGTCCCTTCATGGGATGATCTCTGATGCCCTGGTCCCTTCATGGGATGATGTCTGATGCCCTGGTCCCTTCATGGGATGATGTCTGATGCCCTGGTCCCTTCATGGGATGATCTCTGATGCCCTGGTCCCTTCATGGAATGATCTCTGATGCACTGGTTCCTTCATGGGATTATGTCTGATGCACTGGTCCCTTCATGGGATAATCTTGCATACTTCTAATCATAGTGCTGTGGTGCCCTGGTCCCTTCATGGGATGATCTCAGATGCCCTGGTACCTTCATGGGATGATCTGAGATGCACTGGTCCCTTCATGGGATGATCTCTGATGCACTGGTCCCTTCATGGGTTAATCTTGCATACGTCTAATCATAGTGTTGTGATGCCCGCGTCCCTTCATGGGATGATCTCTGATGCACTGGTCCCTTCATGGGATGATGTCTGATGCACTGGTCCCTTCATGGGATGATCTTGCATACCTCTAATCATAGTGCTGTGATGCCCTGGTCCCTTCATGGGATGATCTCCGATGCCCTGGTCCCTTCATGGGATGATCTCCGATGCCCTGGTCCCTTCATGGGATTATCTCCGATGCCCTGGTCCCTTCATGGGATGATCTCGGATGCCCTGGTCCCTTCATGGGATGATCTCTGATGCCCTGGTCCCTTCATGGGATGATCTCTGATGCCCTGGTCCCTTCATGGGATGATCTCTGATGCTCTGGTCCCTTCATGGGATGATCTCTGATGCCCTGGTTCCTTCATGGGATGATCTCTGATGCCCTGGTCCCTTCATGGGATGATCTCTGATGCACTGGTCCCTTCATGGGATGATTTCTGATGCCCTGGTCCCGTCATGGGATGATCTCTGATGAACCGGTCCCTTCATGGGATGATCTCTGATGCCCTGTTCCCTTCATGGGATGATCTCTGATGCCCTGGTCCCTTCATGGGATGATCTCTGATGCCCTGGTCCCTTCATGGGATGATCTCTGATGCCCTGGTCCCTTCATGGGATGATCTCTGATGCACTGGTCCCTTCATGGGATGATCTTGCATACCTCTAATCATAGTGCTGTGATGCCCTGATCCCTTCATGGGATGATTTCTGATGCACTGATCCCTTCATGGGATGATCTTGCATACCTCTAATCGTAGTGCTGTGATGCCCTGGTCCCTTCATGGGATGATGTCTGATGCCCTGGTCCCTTCATGGGATGATGTCTGATGCCCTGGTCCCTTCATGGGATATCATCTGATGCCCTGGTCCCTTCATGGAATGATCTCTGATGCTCTGGTCCCTTCATGGGATGATTTCTGATGCCCTGGTCCCTTCATGGAATGATTTCTGATGCCCTGGTCCCTTCATGGGATGATTTCTGATGCACTGGTCCCTTCATGGGATGATTTCTGATTCACTGGTCCCTTCATGGGATGATCTTTGATGCCCTGGTGCCTTCATGGGATGATCTTTGATGCCCTGGTCCCTTCATGGGATGATCTTTGATGCCCTGGTCCCTTCATGGGATGATCTTTGATGCCCTGGTCCCTTCATGGGATGATCTCTGATGCCCTGGTCCCTTCATGGGATGATCTCTGATGCACTGGTCCCTTCATGGCATGATCTCTGATGCCCTGGTCCCTTCATGGGATGATCTCTGATGCCTTGGTCCCTTCATGGGATGATCTCTGATGCCCTGGTCCCTTCATGGGATGATCTCTGATGCCCTGGTCCCTTCATGGGATGATCTCTGATGCCCTGGTCCCTTCATGGGATGATCTCTGATGCACTGGTCCCTTCATGGGATGATCTTGCATACCTCTAATCATAGTGCTGTGATGCACTGTTCCCTTCATGGGATGATCTCTGATGCCCTGTTCCCTTCATGGGATGATCTCTGATGCCCTGTTCCCTTCATGGGATGATCTCTGATGCCCTAGTCCCTTCATGGGATGACCTCTGATGCCCTGGTCCCTCCATGGGATGACCTCTGATGCCCTGGTCCCTCCATGGGATGACCTCTGATGCCCTGGTCCCTCCATGGGATGACCTCTGATGCCCTGGTCCCTCCACGGGATGATTTCTGATGCCCTGGTCCCTCCATGGGATGATTTCTGATGCCCTGGTCCCTTCATGAGATGATTTCTGATGCCCTGGTCCCTTCATGGGATGATCTCTGATGCACTGGTCCCTTCATGGGATGATCTCTGATGCACTGGTCCCTTCATGGGATGATCTCTGATGCACTGGTCCCTTCATGGGATGATCTTGCATACCTCTAATCATAGTGCTGTGATGCCCTGGTCCCTTCATGGGATGATCTCTGATGCCTTGGTCCCTTCATGGGATGATCTCTGATGCCCTGGTCCCTTCATGGGATGATCTCTGATGCACTGGTCCCTTCATGGGATGATCTTGCATACCTCTAATCATAGTGCTGTGATGCACTGTTCCCTTCATGGGATGATCTCTGATGCCCTGTTCCCTTCATGGAATGATCTCTGATGCCCTGGTCCCTTCATGGGATGATCTCTGATGCCCTGGTCCCTTCATGGGATGATCTCTGATGCACTGGTCCCTTCATGGGATGATCTTGCATACCTCTAATCATAGTGCTGTGATGCCCTGGTCCCTTCATGGGATGATCTCTGATGCACTGGTCCCTTCATGGGATGATCTCTGATGCCCTGGTCCCTTCATGGGATGATGTCTGATGCCCTGGTCCCTTCATGGGATGATGTCTGATGCCCTGGTCCCTTCATGGGATGATGTCTGATGCCCTGGTCCCTTCATGGGATGATGTCTGATGCCCTGGTCCCTTCATGGGATGATGTCTGATGCCCTGGTCCCTTCATGGGATGATGTCTGATGCCCTGGTCCCTTCATGGGATGTCGTCTGATGCCCTGGTCCCTTCATGGGATGTCGTCTGATGCCCTGGTCCCTTCATGGGATGATGTCTGATACCCTGGTCCCTTCATGGGATGATGTCTGATGCCCTGGTCCCTTCATGGGATGATCTCTGATGTCCTGGTCCCTTCAAGGGATGATGTCTGATGCACTGCTGCCTTCATGGGATGATCTCTGATGCCCTGGTCCCTTCATGGGATGATCTCTGATGCCCTGGTCCCTCCATGGGATGACCTCTGATGTCCTGGTCCCTTCATGGGATGATTTCTGATGCACTGATCCCTTCATGGGATGATCTTGCATACCTCTAATCGTAGTGCTGTGATGCCCTGGTCCCTTCATGGGATGATCTCTGATGCCTGGTCCCTTCATGGGATGATGTCTGATGCACTGGTCCCTTCATGGGATGATCTTGCATACCTCTAATCATAGTGCTGTGATGCCCTGGTCCCTTCATGGGATGATCTCTGATGCCCTGGTCCCTTCATGGGATGATCTCTGATGCCCTGGTCCCTTCATGGGATGATCTCTTATGCCCTGGTCCCTTCATGGGATGATCTTTGATGCACTGGTCCCTTCATGGGATGATCTTGCATACCTCTAATCATAGTGCTGTGATGCACTGATCCCTTCATGGGATGATCTTGCATACCTCTAATCATAGTGCTGTGATGCCCTGGTCCCTTCATGGGATGATCTCTGATGCCCTGGTCCCTTCATGGGATGATCTCTTATGCCCTGGTCCCTTCATGGGATGATCTCTTATGCCCTGGTCCCTTCATGGGATGATCTCTGATGCACTGGTCCCTTCATGGGATGATCTTGCATACCTCTTATCCTAGTGCTGTGATGCACTGGTCCCTTCATGGGATGATCTTGCATACCTCTAATCATAGTGCTGTGATGCCCTGGTCCCTTCATGGAATGATCTTGCATACCTCTAATCTTAGTGCTGTGATGCCCTGGTCCCTTCATGGGATGATCTCTGATGCCCTGGTCCCTTCATGGGATGATCTCTGATGCTCTGGTCCCTTCATGGGATGATTTCTGATGCACTGGTCCCTTCATGGGATGATTTCTGATGCACTGGTCCCTTCATGGGATGATTTCTGATGCACTGGTCCCTTCATGGGATGATTTCTGATGCCCTGGTCCCTTCATGGGATGATCACTGATGCCCTGGTCCCTTCATGGGATGATCTGATGCCCTGGTCCCTTCATGGGATGATCTTTGATGCACTGGTCCCTTCATGGGATGATCTTTGATGCACTGGTCCCTTCATGGGATGATCTCTGATGCACTGGTCCCTTCATGGGATGATCTCTGATGCACTGGTCCCTTCATGGGATGATCTCTGATGCACTGGTCCCTTCATGGGATGATCTCTGATGCACTGGTCCCTTCATGGGATGATCTTGCATACCTCTAATCATAGTGCTGTGATCCCCTGGTCCCTTCATGGGATGATCTGTGATGCCCTGCTCCCTTCATGGGATGATCTGTGATGCCCTGGTCCCTTCATGGGATGATCTGTGATGCCCTGGTCCCTTCATGGGATGATCTGTGATGCCCTGGTCCCTTCATGGGATGTCTGATGCCCTGGTCCCTTCATGGGATGTCTGATGCCCTGGTCCCTTCATGGGATGATGTCTGATGCCCTGGTCCCTTCATGGGATGATCTTTGATGTCCTGGTCCCTTCATGGGATGATCTTTGATGTCCTGGTCCCTTCATGGGATGATCTTTGATGTCCTGGTCCCTTCATGGGATGATCTTTGATGTCCTGGTCCCTTCATGGGATGATCTTTGATGTCCTGGTCCCTTCATGGGATGATGTCTGATGCCCTGGTCCCTTCATGGGATGATGTCTGATGCCCTGGTCCCTTCATGGAATGATCTCTGATGCACTGGTTCCTTCATGGGATTATGTCTGATGCACTGGTCCCTTCATTGGATGATCTTGCATACCTCTAATCATAGTGCTGTGGTGCCCTGGTCCCTTCATGGGATGATCTCTGATGCCCTGGTCCCTTCATGGGATGATCTCTGATGCACTGGTCCCTTCATGGGATGATCTCTGATGCACTGGTCCCTTCATGGGATGATCTTGCATACCTCTAATCATAGTGCTGTGATGCCCTGGTCCCTTCATGGGATGATCTCCGATGCCCTGGTCCCTTCATGGGATGATCTCCGATGCCCTGGTCCCTTCATGGGATGATCTCCGATGCCCTGGTCCCTTCATGGGATGATCTCCGATGCCCTGGTCCCTTCATGGGATGATCTCCGATGCCCTGGTCCATTCATGGGATGATCTCCGATGCCCTGGTCCCTTCATTGGATGATCTCCGATGCCCTGGTCCCTTCATGGGATGATGTCTGATGCACTGCTGCCTTCATGGGATGATCTCTGATGCACTGGTCCCTTCATGGAATGATGTCTGATGCACTGGTCCCTTCATGGGATGATCTTGCATACCTCTAATCATAGTGCTGTGATGCCCTGGTCCCTTCATGGGATGATCTCTGATGCCCTGGTCCCTTCATGGGATGATCTCTGATGCACTGGTTCGTTCATGGGATGATCTCTGATACACTGGCCCCTTCATGGGCTGATCTTGCATACCTCTAATGTAAGTGCTGTGGTGTACTGGTCCCTTCATGGGATGATCTCTGATGCACTGGTCCCTTCATGGGATGATCTTGCATACCTCTAATCATAGTGCTGTGATGCCCTTGTCCCTTCATGGGATGATCTCGGATGCCCTGGTCCCTTCATGGGATGATCTGATGCCCTGGTCCCTTCATGGGATGATCTCTGATGCCCTGGTCCCTTCATGGGATGATTTCTGATGCCCTGGTCCCTTCATGGGATGATTTCTGATGCCCTGGTCCCTTCATGGGATGATTTCTGATGCCCTGATCCCTTCATGGGATGATTTCTGATGCCCTGGTCCCTTCATGGGATGATCTCTGATGCCCTGGTCCCTTCATGGGATGATCTCAGATGCACTGGTCCCTTTATGGGATGATCTTGCATACCTCTAATCATAGTGCTGTGATGCCCTGGTCCCTTCATGGGATGATCTCTGATGCACTGGTCCCTTCATGGGATGATCTTGCATACCTCTAATCATAGTGCTGTGATGCACTGATCCCTTCATGGGATGATCTTGCATACCTCTAATCATAGTGCTGTGATGCCCTGGTCCCTTCATGGGATGATATTTGATGCACTGGTCCCTTCATGGGATGATATTTGATGCACTGGTCCCTTCATGGGATGATCTCTGATGCACTGGTCCCTTCATGGGATGATCTCTGATGCACTGGTCCCTTCATGGGATGATCTCTGATGCACTGGTCCCTTCATGGGATGATCTTGCATACCTCTAATCACAGTGCTGTGATGCCCTGGTCCCTTCATGGGATGAACTCTGATGCCCTGGTCCCTTCATGGGATGAACTCTGATGCCCTGGTCCCTTCATGGGATGAACTCTGATGCCCTGGTCCCTTCACGGGATGATGTCTGATGCCCTGGTCCCTTCATGGGATGAACTCTGATGTCCTGGTCCCTTCATGGGATGATGTCTGATGCCCTGGTCCCTTCATGGGATGATGTCTGATGCCCTGGTCCCTTCATGGGATGATCTCTGATGCACTGGTCCCTTCATGGAATGATGTCTGATGCACTGGTCCCTTCATGGGATGATCTTGCATACCTCTAATCATAGTGCTGTGATGCCCTGGTCCCTTCATGGGATGATCTCTGATGCCCTGGTCCCTTCATGGGATGATCTCTGATGCACTGGTTCGTTCATGGGATGATCTCTGATGCACTGGCCCCTTCATGGGCTGATCTTGCATACCTCTAATGTAAGTGCTGTGGTGTACTGGTCCCTTCATGGGATGATCTCTGATGCACTGGTCCCTTCATGGGATGATCTTGCATACCTCTAATCATAGTGCTGTGATGCCCTTGTCCCTTCATGGGATGATCTCGGATGCCCTGGTCCCTTCATGGGATGATCTGATGCCCTGGTCCCTTCATGGGATGATCTCTGATAACCTGGTCCCTTCATGGGATGATTTCTGATGCCCTGGTCCCTTCATGGGATGATTTCTGATGCCCTGGTCCCTTCATGGGATGATTTCTGATGCCCTGATCCCTTCATGGGATGATTTCTGATGCCCTGGTCCCTTCATGGGATGATCTCTGATGCCCTGGTCCCTTCATGGGATGATCTCAGATGCACTGGTCCCTTTATGGGATGATCTTGCATACCTCTAATCATAGTGCTGTGATGCCCTGGTCCCTTCATGGGATGATCTCTGATGCACTGGTCCCTTCATGGGATGATCTTGCATACCTCTAATCATAGTGCTGTGATGCACTGATCCCTTCATGGGATGATCTTGCATACCTCTAATCATAGTGCTGTGATGCCCTGGTCCCTTCATGGGATGATATTTGATGCACTGGTCCCTTCATGGGATGATATTTGATGCACTGGTCCCTTCATGGGATGATCTCTGATGCACTGGTCCCTTCATGGGATGATCTCTGATGCACTGGTCCCTTCATGGGATGATCTCTGATGCACTGGTCCCTTCATGGGATGATCTTGCATACCTCTAATCACAGTGCTGTGATGCCCTGGTCCCTTCATGGGATGAACTCTGATGCCCTGGTCCCTTCATGGGATGAACTCTGATGCCCTGGTCCCTTCATGGGATGAACTCTGATGCCCTGGTCCCTTCACGGGATGATGTCTGATGCCCTGGTCCCTTCATGGGATGAACTCTGATGTCCTGGTCCCTTCATGGGATGATGTCTGATGCCCTGGTCCCTTCATGGGATGATGTCTGATGCCCTGGTCCCTTCATGAGATGATGTCTGATGCCCTGGTCCCTTCATGGGATGATCTCTGATGCCCTGGTCCCTTCATGGGATGATCTCTGATGCACTGGTCCCTTCATGGGATGATCTCTGATGCACTGGTCCCTTCATGGGATGATCTTGCATACCTCTAATCATAGTGCTGTGATGACCTGGTCCCTTCATGGGATGATCTCTGATGCCCTGGTCCCTTCATGGGATGATCTCTGATGCCCTGGTCCCTTCATGGGATGATCTCTGATGCCCTGGTCCCTTCATGGGATGATCTCTGATGCCCTGGTCCCTTCATGGGATGATCTCTGATGCCCTGGTCCCTTCATGGGATGATGTCTGATGCCCTGGTCCCTTCATGGAATGTTGTCTGATGCACTGGTCCCTTCATGGGATGATCTTGCATACCTCTAATCATAGTGCTGTGATGCCCTGGTCCCTTCATGGGATGATCTCTGATGCCCTGGTCCCTTCATGGGATGATCTGATGCCCTGGTCCCTTCATGGGATGATCTCCGATGCACTGGTCCCTTCATGGGATGATCTTGCATACCTCTAATCATAGTCCTGTGGTGCCCTGGTCCCTTCATGGGATGATCTCTGATGCACTGGTCCCTTCATGGGCTGATCTTGCATACCTCTAATGTAAGTGCTGTGGTGTACTGGTCCCTTCATGGGATGATCTCTGATGCACGGGTCCCTTCATGGGATGATCTCTGATGCCTTCATGGGATGATCTTTGATGCACTGGTCCCTTCATGGGATGATCTCTGATGCACTGGTCCCTTCATGGGATGATCTCTGATGCACTGGTCCCTTCATGGGATGATATTGCATACCTCTAATCATAGTGCTGTGATGCCCTGGTCCCTTCATGGGATGATCTTTGATGCCCTGGTCCCTTCATGGGATGATCTCTGATGCCCTGGTCCCTTCATGGGATGATCTCTGATGCCCTGGTCCCTTCATGGGATGATGTCTGATGCCTTGGTCCCTTCATGGGATGATGTCTTATGCCCTGGTCCCTTCATGAGATGATGTCTGATGCCCTGGTCCCTTCATGAGATGATCTCTGATGCACTGGTCCCTTCATGGGATGATCTCTGATGCACTGGTCCCTTCATTGAATGATCTCTGATGCACTGGTTCTTTCATGGGATTATGTCTGATGCACTGGTCCCTTCGTGGGATGATCTTGCATACCTCTAATCATAGTGCTGTGGTGCCCTGGTCCCTTCATGGGATGATCTCTCATGCCCTGGTCCCTTCATGGGATGATCTCTGATGCCCTGGTCCCTTCATGGGATGATCTCAGATGCACTGGTCCCTTCATGGGATGATCTCTGATGCACTGGTCCCTTCATGGGATGATCTTGCATACCTCTAACCATAGTGCTGTGATGCCCTGGTCCCTTCATGGGATGATCTCTGATGCACTGGTCCCTTCATGGGATGATCTTGCATACCTCTAATCATAGTGCTGTGATGCCCTGGTCCCTTCATGGGATGATCTCTGATACCCTGGTCCCTTCATGGGATGATACCCTGGTCCCTTCATGGGATGATCTCTGATACCCTGGTCCCTTCATGGGATGATCTCTGATGCCCTGGTCCCTTCATGGGATGATCTCTGATGCCCTGGTCCCTTCATGGGATGATCTCTGATGCCCTGGTCCCTTCATGGGATGATGTCTGATGCACTGGTCCCTTCATGGGATGATCTTGCATACTTCTAATCATAGTGCTGTGATGCACTGTTCCCTTCATGGGATGATCTCTGATGCCCTGGTCCCTTCATGGGATGATCTCTGATGCCCTGGTCCCTTCATGGGATGATCTCTGATGCCCTGGTCCCTTCATGGGATGATCTCTTATGCCCTGGTCCCTTCATGGGGTGATCTTTGATGCACTGGTCCCTTCATGGGATGATCTTGCATACCTCTAATCATAGTGCTGTGATGCACTGATCCCTTCATGGGATGATCTTGCATACCTCTAATCATAGTGCTGTGATGCCCTGGTCCCTTCATGGGATGATCTCTGATGCCCTGGTCCCTTCATGGGATGATCTCTGATGCCCTGGGCCCTTCATGGGATGATCTCTTATGCCCTGGTCCCTTCATGGGATGATCTCTGATGCACTGGTCCCTTCATGGGATGATCTTGCATACCTCTAATCCTAGTGCTGTGATGCACTGGTCCCTTCATGGGATGATCTTGCATACCTCTAATCATAGTGCTGTGATGCCCTGGTCCCTTCATGGAATGATCTTGCATACCTCTAATCTTAGTGCTGTGATGCCCTGGTCCCTTCAGGGGATGATTTCTGATGCCCTGGTCCCTTCATGGGATGATCACTGATGCCCTGGTCCCTTCATGGGATGATCTCTGATGCCCTGGTCCCTTCATGGGATGATCTTTGATGCACTGGTCCCTTCATGGGATGATCTCTGATGCACTGGTCCCTTCATGGGATGATCTCTGATGCACTGGTCCCTTCATGGGATGATCTCTGATGCACTGGTCCCTTCATGGGATGATCTCTGATGCACTGGTCCCTTCATGGGATGATCTCTGATGCACTGGTCCCTTCATGGGATGATCTCTGATGCACTGGTCCCTTCATGGGATGATCTTGCATACAACTAATCATAGTGCTGTGATGCCCTGGTCCCTTCATGGGATGATCTCTGATGCTCTGGTCCCTTCATGGGATGATCTCTGATGCTCTGGTCCCTTAATGGGATGATCTCTGATACCCTGGTCCCTTCATGGGATGATCTCTGATACCCTGGTCCCTTCATGGGATGATCTCTGATGCACTGGTCCCTTCATGGGATGATCTGTGATGCCCTGGTCCCTTCATGGGATGTCTGATGCCCTGGTCCCTTCATGGGATGATGTCTGATGCCCTGGTCCCTTCATGGGATGATGTCTGATGCCCTGGTCCCTTCATGGGATGTTGTCTGATGCCTTGGTGCCTTCATGGGATGATCTCTGATGCCCTAGTGCCTTCATGGGATGATCTCTGATGCCCTAGTGCCTTCATGGGATGATCTCTGATGCACTGGTTCCTTCATGGGATGATCTCTGATGCACTGGTCCCTTCATGGGATGATCTCTGATCCCTTCATGGGATGATCTTTGATGCCCTGGTCCCTTCATGGGATGATCTTTGATGCACTGGTCCCTTCATGGGATGATCTCTGATGCACTGGTCCCTTCATGGGATGATCTCTGATGCACTGGTCCCTTCATGGGATGATCTTGCATACCTCTAATCATAGTGCTGTGATGCCCTGGTCCCTTCATGGGATGATCTCTGATGCACTGGTCCCTTCATGGGATGATCTCTGATGCACTGGTCCCTTCATGGAATGATCTCTGATGCACTGGTTCCTTCATGGGATTATGTCTGATGCACTGGTCCCTTCATGGGATGATCTTGCATACCTCTAATCATAGTGCTGTGGTGCCCTGGTCCCTTCATGGGATGATCTCCCATGCCCTGGTCCCTTCATAGGATGATCTCCCATGCCCTGGTTCCTTCATGGGATCATGTCTGATGCACTGGTCCCTTCATGGGATGATCTTGCATACCTCTAATCATAGTGCTGAGATGCCCTGGTCCCTTCATGGGATGATCTCCGATGCCCTGGTCCCTTCATGGGATGATCTCCCATGCCCTGGTCCCTTCATGGGATGATCTCCCATGCCCTGGTCCCTTCATGGGATGATCTCCCATGCCCTGGTCCCTTCATGGGATGATCTCCCATGCCCTGGTCCCTTCATGGGATGATCTCCCATGCCCTGGTCCCTTCATGGGATGATCTCCCATGCCCTGGTCCCTTCATGGGATGATCTCCCATGCCCTGGTCCCTTCATGGGATGATCTCCCATGCCCTGGTCCCTTCATGGGATGATCTCCCATGCCCTGGTCCCTTCATGGGATGATCTCCCATGCCCTGGTCCCTTCATGGGATGATCTCCCATGCCCTGGTCCCTTCATGGGATGATCTCCGATGCCCTGGTCCCTTCATGGGATGATCTCCGATGCCCTGGTCCCTTCATGGGATGATGTCTGATGCACTGGTCCCTTCATGGAATGATGTCTGATGCACTGGTCCCTTCATGGGATGATCTTGCATACCTCTAATCATAGTGCTGTGATGCCCTGGTCCCTTCACGGGATGATCTCTGATGCCCTGGTCCCTTCACGGGATGATCTGATGCACTGGTCCCTTCACGGGATGATCTGATGCACTGGTCCCTTCATGGGATGATGTCTGATGCACTGGTCCCTTCATGGGATGATCTTGCATACCTCTAATCATAGTGCTGTGGTGCCCTGGCCCCTTCATGGGATGATCTCTGATGCCCTGGCCCCTTCATGGGATGATCTCTGATGCCCTGGTCCCTTCATGGGATGATCTCTGATGCACTGGTCCCTTCATGGGCTGATCTTGCATACCTCTAATGTAAGTGCTGTGATGCCCTGGTCCCTTCATGGGATGATCTCTGATGCCCTGGTCCCTTCATGGGATGATCTCTGATGCCCTGGTCCCTTCATGGGATGATCTCTGATGCCCTGGTCCCTTCATGGGATGATCTCTGATGCCCTGGTCCCTTCATGGGATGATCTGATGCCCTGGTCCCTTCATGGGATGATCTGATGCCCTGGTCCCTTCATGGGATGATCTGATGCCCTGGTCCCTTCATGGGATGATCTCTGATGCACTGGTCCCTTCATGGGATGATCTTGCATACCTCTAATCATAGTGCTGTGATGCACTGGTCCCTTCATGGGATGATCTCTGATGCACTGGTCCCTTCATGGGATGATCTCTGATGCACTGGTCCCTTCATGGGATGATCTTGCATACCTCTAATCATAGTGCTGTGATGCACTGATCCCTTCATGGGATGATCTTGCATACCTCTAATCATAGTGCTGTGATGCCCTGGTCCCTTCATGGGATGATCTCTGATGCCCTGGTCCCTTCATGGGATGATCTCTGATGCCCTGGTCCCTTCATGGGATGATCTCTGATGCCCTGGTCCCTTCATGGGATGATCTCTGATGCCCTGGTCCCTTCATGGGATGATCTTGCATACCTCTAATCATAGTGCTGTGATGCTCTGGTCCCTTCATGGGATGATCTTGCATACCTCTAATCATAGTGCTGCGATGCCCTGGTCCCTTCATGGGATGATATTGCATACCTCTAATCATAGTGCTGTGATGCCCTGGTCCCTTCATGGGATTTTCTTTGATGCCCTGGTCCCATCATGGGATGATCTTTGATGCCCTGGTCCCATCATGGGATGATCTTTGATGCCCTGGTCCCTTCATGGGATGATCTTTGATGCCCTGGTCCCTTCATGGGATGATCGTTGATGCACTGGTTCCTTCATGGGATGATCTCTGATGCACTGGTCCCTTCATGGGATGATCTCTGATGCACTGGTCCCTTCATGGGATGATCTCTGATGCACTGGTCCCTTCATGGGATGATCTTGCATACCTCTAATCATAGTGCTGTGATGCCCTGGTCCCTTCATGGGATGATCTTGCATACCTCTAATCATAGTGCTGTGATGCCCTGGTCCCTTCATGGGATGATCTCTGATGCTCTGGTCCCTTCATGGGATGATCTCTGATACCCTGATCCCTTCATGGGATGATCTCTGATACCCTGGTCCCTTCATGGGATGATCTCTGATGCACTGGTCCCTTCATGGGATGATCTGATGCACTGGTCCCTTCATGGGATGATCTTGCATACCTCTAATCATAGTGCTGTGATGACCTGGTCCCTTCATGGGATGATCTCGGATGCACTGGTCCCTTCATGGGATGATCTCTGATGCACTGGTCCCTTCATGGGATGATCTTGCATACCTCTAATCATAGTGCTGTGATGCCCTGGTCCCTTCATGGGATGATCTCCGATGCCCTGGTCCCTTCATGGGATGATCTCCGATGCCCTGGTCCCTTCATGGGATGATCTCCGATGCCCTGTTCCCTTCATGGGATGATCTCTGATGCCCTGGTCCCTTCATGGGATGATCTCTGATGCCCTGGTCCCTTGATGGGATGATCTCTGATGCCCTGGTCCCTTGATGGGATGATCTCTGATGCCCTGGTCCCTTGATGGGATGATCTCTGATGCACTGGTCCCTTCATGGGATGATCTCTGATGCCCTGGTCCCTTCATGGGATGATCTTGCATACCTCTAATCATAGTGCTGTGATGCACTGATCCCTTCATGGGATGATCTTGCATACGTCTAATCATAGTGCTGTGATGCCCTGGTCCCTTCATGGGATGATCTCCGATGCCCTGGTCCCTTCATGGGATGATCTCCGATGCACTGGTCCCTTCATGGGATGATCTCCGATGCACTGGTCCCTTCATGGGATGATCTTGCATACCTCTAATCATAGTGCTGTGATGCACTGGTCTCTTCATGGGATGATCTTGCATATCTCTAATCATAGTGCTGTGATGCCCTGGTCCCTTCATGGGATGATCTTTGATGCACTGGTCCCTTCATGGGATGATCTTGCATACCTCTAATCATAGTGCTGTGATGCACTGGTCTCTTCATGGGATGATCTTGCATATCTCTAATCATAGTGCTGTGATGCCCTGGTCCCTTCATGGGATGATCTTTGATGCACTGGTCCCTTCATGGGATGATCTTGCATACCTCTAATCATAGTGCTGTGATGCACTGATCCCTTCATGGGATGATCTTGCATACCTCTAATCATAGTGCTGTGATGCACTGGTCCCTTCACGGGATGATCTCTGATGCACTGGTCCCTTCACGGGATGATGTCTGCACTGGTCCCTTAATGGGATGATCTTGCATACCTCTAATCATAGTGCTGTGATGCCCTGGCCCCTTCATGGGATGATCTCTGATGCCCTGGTCCCTTCATGGGATGATCTCTTATGCCCTGGTCCCTTCATGGGATGATCTCTGATGCACTGGTCCCTTCATGGGATGATCTTGCATACCTCTAATCATAGTGCTGTGATGCACTGGTCCCTTCATGGGATGATCTTGCATACCTCTAATCATAGTGCTGTGATGCCCTGGTCCCTTCATGGAATGATCTTGCATACCTCTAATCTTAGTGCTGTGATTCCCTGGTCCCTTCATGGGATGATCTCTGATGCTCTGGTCCCTTCATGGGATGATCTCTGATGCTCTGGTCCCTTCATGGGATGATTTCTGATGCACTGCTCCCTTCATGGGATGATTTCTGATGCACTGGTCCCTTCATGGGATGATTTCTGATGCACTGGTCCCTTCATGGGATGATTTCTGATGCACTGGTCCCTTCATGGGATGATTTCTGATGCCCTGGTCCCTTCATGGGATGATCTCTGATGCCCTGGTCTCTTCATGGGATGAACTCTGATGCCCTGGTGCCTTCATGGGATGATCTCGGATGCCCTGGTCCCTTCATGGGATGATCTCCGATGCCCTGGTCCCTTCATGGGATGATCTCTGATGCCCTGGTCCCTTCATGGGATGATCGCTGATGCCCTGGTCCCTTCATGGGATGATCGCTGATGCCCTGGTCCCTTCATGGGATGATCTCTGATGCCCTGGTCCCTTCATGGGATGATCTCTGATGCCCTGGTCCCTTCATGGGATGATCTCTGATGCCCTGGTCCCTTCATGGGATGTTCTCTGATGCCCTGGTCCCTTCATGGGATGATCTCTGATGCCCTGGTCCCTTCATGGGATGATCTCTGATGCCCTGGTCCCTTCATGAGATGATCTTTGCACTGGTCCCTTCATGGAATGATGTCTGATGCACTGGTCCCTTCATGGGATGATCTTGCATACCTCTAATCATAGTGCTGTGATGCCCTGGTCCCTTCATGAGATGATCTCTGTTGCACTGGTCCCTTCATGGGATGATGTCTGATGCACTGGTCCCTTCATGGGATGATCTTGCATACCTCTAATCACAGTGCTCTGATGCACTGGTCCCTTCATGGGATGATCTCTGATGCACTGGTCCCTTCATGGGATGATCTCTGATGCACTGGTCCCTTCATGGGATGATCTCTGATGCACTGGTCCCTTAATGGGATGATCTTGCATACCTCTAATCATAGTGCTGTGATGCCCTGGCCCCTTCATGGGATGATCTCTGATGCCCTGGTCCCTTCATGGGATGATCTCCGATGCCCTGGTCCCTTCATGGGATGATCTCCGATGCCCTGGTCCCTTCATGGGATGATCTCTGATGCCCTGGTCCCTTCATGGGATGATCTCCGATGCCCTGGTCCGTTCATGGGATGATCTCTGATGCCCTGGTCCCTTCATGGGATGATCTCTGATGCCCTGGTCCCTTCATGGGATAATCTCTGATGCCCTGGTCCCTTCATGGGATGATCTTGCATACCTCTAATCATAGTGCTGTGATGCCCTGGTCCCTTCATGGGATGATCTCTGATGCACTGGTCCCTTCATGGGATGATGTCTGATGCGCTGGTCCCTTCATGGGATGATGTCTGATGCGCTGGTCCCTTCATGGGATGATGTCTGATGCGCTGGTCCCTTCATGGGATGATCTCTGATGCCCTGGTCCCTTCATGGGATGATCTTTGATGCCCTGGTCCCTTCATGGGATGATCTCTGATGCACTGGTCCCTTCATGGGATGATCTCTGATGCACTGGTCCCTTCATGGGATTATCTCTGATGCACTGGTCCCTTCATGGGATGATCTTGCATACCTCTAATCATAGTGCTGTGATGCCCTGGTCCCTTCATGGGATGATCTCTGATGCACTGGTCCCTTCATGGGATGATCTCTGATGCCCTGGTCCCTTCATGGGATGATCTCTGATGCCCTGGTCCCTTCATGGGATGTTCTCTGATGCCCTGGTCCCTTCATGGGATGATCTCTCGGCCCTGGTCCCTTCATGGGATGATCTCTGATGCCCTGGTCCCTTCATGGGATGATCTTTGATGCCCTGGTCCCTTCATGGGATGATCTCTGATGCACTGGTCCCTTCATGGGATGATCTCTGATGCACTGGTCCCTTCATGGGATTATCTCTGATGCACTGGTCCCTTCATGGGATGATCTTGCATACCTCTAATCATAGTGCTGTGATGCCCTGGTCCCTTCATGGGATGATCTCTGATGCACTGGTCCCTTCATGGGATGATGTCTGATGCGCTGGTCCCTTCATGGGATGATGTCTGATGCGCTGGTCCCTTCATAGGATGATGTCTGATGCGCTGGTCCCTTCATGGGATGATGTCTGATGCACTGGTCCCTTCATGGGATGATCTTGCATACCTCTAATCACAGTGCTCTGATGCACTGGTCCCTTCATGGGAGGATCTCTGATGCACTGGTCCCTTCATGGGATGATCTCTGATGCACTGGTCCCTTCATGGGATGATCTCTGATGCACTCGTCCCTTCATGGGATGATCTTGCATACCTCTAATCATAGTGCTGTGATGCACTGCTCCCTTCACGGGATGATCTCTGATGCACTGGTCCCTTCACGGGATGATGTCTGCACTGGTCCCTTAATGGGATGATCTTGCATACCTCTAATCATAGTGCTGTGATGCCCTGGCCCCTTCATGGGATGATCTCTGATGCCCTGGTCCCTTCATGGGATGATCTCCGATGCCCTGGTCCCTTCATGGGATGATCTCCGATGCCCTGGTCCCTTCATGGGATGATCTCCGATGCCCTGGTCCCTTCATGGGATGATCTCCGATGCCCTGGTCCCTTCATGGGATGATCTCCGATGCCCTGGTCCCTTCATGGGATGATCTCCGATGCCCTGGTCCCTTCATGGGATGATCTCCGATGCCCTGGTCCCTTCATGGGATGATCTCCGATGCCCTGGTCCCTTCATGGGATGATCTCCGATGCCCTGGTCCATCATGGGATGATCTCCGATGCCCTGGTCCCTTCATGGAATGATCTCTGATGCCCTGCTCCCTTCATGGGATGATCTCTTATGCTCTGGGCCCTTCATGGGATGATCTTGCATACCTCTAATCATAGTGCTGTGATGCCCTGGTCCCTTCATGGGATGATGTCTGATGCACTGATCCCTTCATGGGGTGATGTCTGATGCACTGGTCCCTTCATGGGATGATTTCTGATGCACTGGTCCCTTCATGGGATGATTTTGCATACCTCTAATCATAGTGCTGTGATGCCCTGGTCCCTTCATGGGATGATTTTTGATGCACCGGTCCCTTCATGGGATGATCTCTGATGCCCTGGTCCCTTCATGGGAAGATCTTGCATACCTCTAATCATAGTGCTCTGATGCCCTGGTCCCTTCATGGGATGATGTCTGATGCACTGGTCCCTTCATGGGATGATCTTGCATACCTCTAATCATAGTGCTGTGATGCCCTGGTCCCTTCATGGGGTGATCTCTGATGCCCTGGTCACTTCATGGGATGATGTCTGATGCCCTGGTCCCTTCATGGGGTGATCTCTGATGTCCTGGTCCCTTCATGGGGTGATCTCTGATGCCCTGGTCCCTTCATGAGGTGATCTCTGATGCCCTGGTCCCTTCATGGGATGATCTCTGATACACTGGTCCCTTCATGGGATGATGTCTGATTCACTGGTCCCTTCATGGGATGATGTCTGATGCACTGGTCCCTTCATGGGATGATCTTGCATACCTCTAATCATAGTGCTGTGATGCACTGGTCCCTTGATGGGATGATCTCTGATGCCCTGGTCCCTTGATGGGATGATCTCTGATGCCCTGGTCCCTTGATGGGATGATCTCTGATGCCCTGGTCCCTTGATGGGATGATCTCTGATGCCCTGGTCCCTTGATGGGATGATCTATGATGCCCTGGTCCCTTCATGGGATGATCTCTGATGCCCTGGTCCCTTCATGGGATGATCTCTGATGCCCTGGTCCCTTCATGGGATGATCTGATGCACTGGTCCCTTCATGGGATGATCTCTGATGCACTGGTCCCTTCATGGGATGATGTTACATACCTCTAATCATAGTGCTGTGATGCCCTGGTCCCTTCATGGGATGATCTCTGATGCCCTGGTCCCTTCATGGGATGATCTCTGATGCCCTGGTCCCTTCATGGGATGATCTCTGATGCCCTGGTCCCTTCACGGGATGATCTCTGATGCCCTGGTCCCTTCATGGAATGATGTCTGATGCACTGGTCCCTTCATGGGATGATCTTGCATACCTCTAATCATAGTGCTGTGATGCCCTGGTCCCTTCAGGGGATGATCTCTGATGCACTGGTCCCTTCATGGGCTGATCTTGCATAAATCTAATAATAGTGCTGTGGTGTACTGGTCCCTTCATGGGATAATCTCTGATGCACTGGTCCCTTCATGGGATGATCTCTGATGCACTGGTCCATTCATGGGATGATCTCTGATGCCCTGGTCCCTTGATAGGATGATCTCTGATGCCATGGTCCCTTCATGGGATGATCTTGCATACCTCTAATCATAGTGCTGTGATGCCCTGGTCCCTTCATGGGATGATCTCCGATGCACTGGTCCCTTCATGGGATGATATTTCATACCTCTAATCATAGTGCTGTGATGCCCTGGTCCCTTCATGGGATGATCTCTGATGCCCTGGTCCCTTCATGGGATGATCTCTGCCCTGGTCCCTTCATGGGATGATCTCTGATGCCCTGGTCCCTTCATGGGATGATCTCTGATGCCCTGGTCCCTTCATGGGATGATCTTTAATGCACTGATCCCTTCATGGGATGATCTTGCATACCTCTAATGTAAGTGCTGTGGTGTACTGGTCCCTTGATGGGATGATCTCTGATGCCATGGTCCCTTGATGGGATGATCTCTGATGCCATGGTCCCTTCATGGGAGGTTCTCTGCCCTGGTCCCTTCATGGGATGATCTCTGATGCCCTGGTCCCTTCATGGGATGATCTCTGATGCCCTGGTCCCTTCATGGGATGATCTCTGATGCCCTGGTCCCTTCATGGGATGATCTATGATGCCCTGGTCCCTTCATGGGATGATCTGATGCACTGGTCCCTTCATGGGATGATCTCTGATGCACTGGTCCCTTCATGGGATGATGTTGCATACCTCTAATCATAGTGCTGTGATGCCCTGGTCCCTTCATGGGATGATCTCTGATGCCCTGGTCCCTTCATGGGATGATCTCTGATGCCCTGCTCCCTTCATGGGATTATCTTTGCACTTGTCCCTTCATGGGATGTTCTTGCATACCTCTAATCAGTGCTGTGATGCCCTGGTCTCTTCATGGGATGATCTCTGATGCACTGGTCCCTTCATGGGATGATCTTGCATACCTCTAATGTACGTGCTGTGGTGTACTGGTCCCTTCATGGGATGATCTCTGATGCACTGGTCCCTTCATGGGATTTTCTCTGATGCACTGGTCCCTTCATGGGTTGATCTTGCATACCTCTAATCATAGTGCTGTGATGCCCTGGTCCCTTCATGGGATGATCTCTGATGCACTGGTCCCTTCATGGGATGATCTCTGATGCACTGGTCCCTTCATGGGATGATCTCTGATGCCCTGGTCCCTTCATGGGATGATCTGATGCCCTGGTCCCTTCATGGAATGATCTCTGATGCACTAGTCCCTTCATTGAATGATGTCTGATGCACTGGTCCCTTCATGGGATGATCTTGCATACCTCTAATCATAGTGCTGTGATGCCCTGGTCCCTTCAGGGGATGATCTCTGATGCACTGGTCCCTTCATGGGCTGATCTTGCATACCTCTAATCATAGTGCTGTGGTGTACTGGTCCCTTCATGGGATAATCTCTGATGCACTGGTCCCTTCATGGGATGATCTCTGATGCACTGGTCCATTCATGGGAGTATCTTGCATACCTCTAATCATAGTGCTGTGATGCCCTGGTCCCTTGATGGGATGATCTCTGATGCCCTGGTCCCTTGATGGGATGATCTCTGATGCCCTGGTCCCTTGATGGGATGATCTCTGATGCCCTGGTCCCTTGATGGGATGATCTCTGATGCCATGGTCCCTTGATAGGATGATCTCTGATGCCATGGTCCCTTCATGGGATGATCTATGATGCCATGGTCCCTTCATGGGATGATCTTGCATACCTCTAATCATAGTGCTGTGATGCCCTGGTCCCTTCATGGGATGATCTCTGATGCACTGGTCCCTTCATGGGATGATATTTCGTACCTCTAATCATAGTGCTGTGATGCCCTAGTCCCTTCATGGGATGATCTCTGATGCCCTGGTCCCTTCATGGGATGATCTCTGCCCTGGTCCCTTCATGGGATGATCTCTGATGCCCTGGTCCCTTCATGGGATGATCTCTGATGCCCTGGTCCCTTCATGGGATGATCTTTAATGCACTGATCCCTTCATGGGATGATCTTGCATACCTCTAATGTAAGTGCTGTGGTGTACTGGTCCCTTGATGGGATGATCTCTGATGCCATGGTCCCTTGATGGGATGATCTCTGATGCCATGGTCCCTTCATGGGATGATCTTGCATACCTCTAATCATAGTGCTGTGATGCCCTGGTCCCTTCATGGGATGATCTCTGATGCCCTGGTCCCTTCATGGGATGATCTCTGCCCTGGTCCCTTCATGGGATGATCTCTGATGCCCTGGTCCCTTCATGGGATGATCTATGATGCCCTGGTCCCTTCATGGGATGATCTGATGCACTGGTCCCTTCATGGGATGATCTCTGATGCCCTGGTCCCTTCATGGGATGATCTCTGATGCCCTGGTCCCTTCATGGGATGATCTCTGATGCCCTGGTCCCTTCATGGGGTGATTTCTGATGCCCTGGTCCTTTCATGGGATGATCTCTGATGCACTGGTCCCTTCATGGGATGATCTTTGATGCCCTGTTCCCTTCATGTGATGGTCTCTGATGCACTGGTATCTTCATGGGATGATCTTGCATACCTCTAATCATAGTGCTGTGATGCCCTGGCCCCTTCATGGGATGATCTCTGATGCCCTGGTCCCTTCATGGGATGATCTCTGATGCCCTGGTCCCTTCATGGAATGATCTCTGATGCACTAGTCCCTTCATTGAATGATGTCTGATGCACTGGTCCCTTCATGGGATGATCTTGCATACCACTAATCATAGTGCTGTGATGCCCTGGTCCCTTCAGGGGATAATCTCTGGTGCACTGGTCCCTTCATGGGCTGATCTTGCATACCTCTAATCATAGTGCTGTGATGCCCTGGTCCCTTCAGGGGATAATCTCTGATGCCCTGGTCCCTTCATGGGCTGATCTTGCATACCACTAATCATAGTGCTGTGATGCCCTGGTCCCTTCAGGGGATAATCTCTGATGCCCTGGTCCCTTCATGGGATGATCTCTGATGCACTGGTCCCTTAATGGGATGATCTTGCATGCCTCTAATCATAGTGCTGTGATGCCCTGGTTCCTTCATGGGATGTCTGATGCACTGGTCCCTTCATGGGATGATCTCTGCACTGGTCCCTTCATGGGATGATCTTGCATACCTCTAATCATAGTGCTGTGAAGCACTGGTCCCTTCATGGGATGATGTCTGATGCACTGGTCCCGTCATGGGATGATCTTGCATACCTCTAATCATAGTGCTGTGATGCCCTGGTCCCTTCATGGGATGATCTCTGATGCACTGGTCCCTTCATGGGATGATCTCTGATGCACTGGTCCCTTCATGGGATGATCTTTGATGCCCTGGTCCCTTCATGTGATGGTCTCTGATGCACTGGTATCTTCATGGGATGATCTTGCATACCTCTAATCATAGTGCTGTGATGCCCTGGTCCCTTCATGGGATGATCTCTGATGCCCTGGTCCCTTCATGGGATGATCTCTGATGCCCTGGTCCCTTCATGGGATGATCTCTGATGCCCTGGTCCCTTCACGGGATGATCTCTGATGCCGTGGTCCCTTCACGGGATGATCTCTGATGCCCTGGTCCCTTCATGGGATCATCTTGCATACCTCTAATCATAGTGCTGTGATGCCCTGGTCCCTTCATGGGATGATGTCTGCACTGGTCCCTTCATGGGATGATCTTGCATACCTCTAATCATAGTGCTGTGATGCACTGGTCCCTTCATGGGATGATCTCTGATGCACTGGTCCCTTCATGGGATGATCTCTGATGCACTGGTCCCTTCATGGGATGATCTCTGATGCACTGGTCCCTTCATGGGAGGATCTCTGATGCCCTGGTCCCTTCATGGGATGATCTTTGATGCCCTGGTCCCTTCATTGGATGATCTCTGATGCCCTGGTCCCTTCATGGGATGATCTCTGATGCCCTGGTCCCTTCATGGGATGATCTGATGCACTGGTCCCTTCATGGGATGATCTCTGATGCACTGGTCCCTTCATGGGATGATGTTGTATACCTCTAATCATAGTGCTGTGATGCCCTGGTCCCTTCATGGGATGATCTCTGATGCCCTGGTCCCTTCATGGGATGATCTCTGCCCTGGTCCCTTCATGGGATGATCTCTGATGCCCTGGTCCCTTCATGGGATGATCTCTGATGCCCTGGTCCCTTCATGGAATGATCTCTGATGCCCTGGTCCCTTCATGGAATGATCTCTGATGCCCTGGTCCCTTCATGGAATGATCTCTGATGCACTGGTCCCTTCATGGAATGATGTCTGATGCACTGGTCCCTTCATGGGATGATCTTGCATACCTCTAATCATAGTGCTGTGATGCCCTGGTCCCTTCAGGGGATGATCTCTGATGCACTGGTCCCTTCATGGGCTGATCTTGCATACCTCTAATCATAGTGCTGTGGTGTACTGGTCCCTTCATGGGATAATCTCTGATGCACTGGTCCCTTCATGGGATGATCTCTGATGCACTGGTCCATTCATGGGAGTATCTTGCATACCTCTAATCATAGTGCTGTGATGCCCTGGTCCCTTGATGGGATGATCTCTGATGCCCTGGTCCCTTGATGGGATGATCTCTGATGCCCTGGTCCCTTGATGGGATGATCTCTGATGCCCTGGTCCCTTGATGGGATGATCTCTGATGCCCTGGTCCCTTGATGGGATGATCTCTGATGCCCTGGTCCCTTGATGGGATGATCTCTGATGCCATGGTCCCTTCATGGGATGATCTCTGATGCCATGGTCCCTTCATGGGATGATCTTGCATACCTCTAATCATAGTGCTGTGATGCCCTGGTCCCTTCATGGGATGATCTCTGATGCACTGGTCCCTTCATGGGATGATATTTCATACCTCTAATCATAGTGCTGTGATGCCCTGGTCCCTTCATGGGATGATCTCTGATGCCCTGGTCCCTTCATGGGATGATCTCTGCCCTGGTCCCTTCATGGGATGATCTCTGATGCCCTGGTCCCTTCATGGGATAATCTCTGATGCCCTGGTCCCTTCATGGGATGATCTTTAATGCACTGATCCCTTCATGGGATGATCTTGCATACCTCTAATGTAAGTGCTGTGGTGTACTGGTCCCTTGATGGGATGATCTCTGATGCCATGGTCCCTTGATGGGATGATCTCTGATGCCATGGTCCCTTCATGGGATGATCTTGCATACCTCTAATCATAGTGCTGTGATGCCCTGGTCCCTTCATGGGATGATCTCTGATGCACTGGTCCCTTCATGGGATGATATTTCATACCTCTAATCATAGTGCTGTGATGCCCTAGTCCCTTCATGGGATGATCTCTGATGCCCTGGTCCCTTCATGGGATGATCTCTGCCCTGGTCCCTTCATGGGATGATCTCTGATGCCCTGGTCCCTTCATGGGATGATCTATGATGCCCTGGTCCCTTCATGGGATGATCTGATGCACTGGTCCCTTCATGGGATGATCTCTGATGCACTGGCCCCTTCATGGGATGATCTCTGATGCACTGGTCCCTTCATGGGATGATGTTGCATACCTCTAATCATAGTGCTGTGATGCCCTGGTCCCTTCATGGGATGATGTTGCATACCTCTAATCATAGTGCTGTGATGCCCTGGTCCCTTCATGGGATGATCTCTGATGCCCTGGTCCCTTCATGGGATGATCTCTGATGCCCTGGTCCCTTCATGGGATGATCTCTGATGCCCTGGTCCCTTCATGGGATGATCTCTGATGCCCTGGTCCCTTCATGGGATGATCTCTGATGCCCTGGTCCCTTCATGGGATGATCTCTGATGCCCTGGTCCCTTCATGGAATGATCTCTGATGCACTAGTCCCTTCATGGAATGATGTCTGATGCACTGGTCCCTTCATGGGATGATCTTGCATACCTCTAATCATAGTGCTGTGATGCCCTGGTCCCTTCAGGGGATGATCTCTGGTGCACTGGTCCCTTCATGGGCTGATCTTGCATGCCTCTAATCATAGTGCTGTGGTGTACTGGTCCCTTCATGGGATAATCTCTGATGCCCTGGTCCCTTCATGGGATGATCTCTGATGCACTGGTCCCTTAATGGGATGATCTTGCATACCTCTAATCATAGTGCTGTGATGCCCTGGTTCCTTCATGGGATGATGTCTGATGCACTGGTCCCTTCATGGGATGATCTCTGCACTGGTCCCTTCATGGGATGATCTTGCATATCTCTAATCATAGTGCTGTGAAGCACTGGTCCCTTCATGGGATGATGTCTGATGCACTGGTCCCGTCATGGGATGATCTTGCATACCTCTAATCATAGTGCTGTGATGCCCTGGTCCCTTCATGGGATGATCTCTGATGCACTGGTCCCTTCATGGGATGATCTCTGATGCACTGGTCCCTTCATGGGATGATCTTTGATGCCCTGGTCCCTTCATGTGATGGTCTCTGATGCACTGGTATCTTCATGGGATGATCTTGCATACCTCTAATCATAGTGCTGTGATGCCCTGGTCCCTTCATGGGATGATCTCTGATGCCCTGGTCCCTTCATGGGATGATCTCTGATGCCCTGGTCCCTTCATGGGGATGATCTCTGATGCCCTGGTCCCTTCACGGGATGATCTCTGATGCCCTGGTCCCTTCATGGGATGATCTTGCATACCTCTAATCATAGTGCTGTGATGCCCTGGTCCCTTCATGGGATGATCGTTGATGCACTGATCCCTTCATGGGATGATCTCTGATGCACTGGTCCCTTCATGGGATGATCTTGCATACCTCTAATCATAGTGCTGTGATGCACTGGTCCCTTCATGGGATGATCTCTGATGCACTGGTCTCTTCATGGGATGATCTCTGATGCACTGGTCCCTTCATGGGAGGATCTCTGATGCCCTGGTCCCTTCATGGGATGATCTTTGATGCCCTGGTCCCTTCATGGGAGGATCTCTGATGCCCTGGTCCCTTCATGGGAGGATCTCTGATGCCCTGGTCCCTTCATGGGATGATCTCTGATGCCCTGGTCCCTTCATGGGATGATCTGATGCACTGGTCCCTTCATGGGATGATCTCTGATGCACTGGTCCCTTCATGGGATGATGTTGCATACCTCTAATCATAGTGCTGTGATGCCCTGGTCCCTTCATGGGATGATCTCTGATGCCCTGGTCCCTTCATGGGATGATCTCTGATGCCCTGGTCCCTTCATGGAATGATCTCTGATGCACTGGTCCCTTCATGGAATGATGTCTGATGCACTGGTCCCTTCATGGGATGATCTTGCATACCTCTAATCATAGTGCTGTGATGCCCTGGTCCCTTCAGGGGATGATCTCTGATGCACTGGTCCCTTCATGGGCTGATCTTGCATACCTCTAATCATAGTGCTGTGGTGTACTGGTCCCTTCATGGGATATTCTCTGATGCACTGGTCCCTTCATGGGATGATCTCTGATGCACTGGTCCATTCATGGGAGTATCTTGCATACCTCTAATCATAGTGCTGTGATGCCCTGGTCCCTTGATGGGATGATCTCTGATGCCCTGGTCCCTTGATGGGATGATCTCTGATGCCCTGGTCCCTTGATGGGATGATCTCTGATGCCCTGGTCCCTTGATGGGATGATCTCTGATGCCATGGTCCCTTCATGGGATGATCTTGCATACCTCTAATCATAGTGCTGTGATGCCCTGGTCCCTTCATGGGATGATCTCTGATGCACTGGTCCCTTCATGGGATGATATTTCATACCTCTAATCATAGTGCTGTGATGCCCTGGTCCCTTCATGGGATGATCTCTGATGCCCTGGTCCCTTCATGGGATGATCTCTGCCCTGGTCCCTTCATGGGATGATATTTCATACCTCTAATCATAGTGCTGTGATGCCCTGGTCCCTTCATGGGATGATCTCTGATGCCCTGGTCCCTTCATGGGATGATCTCTGATGCCCTGGTCCCTTCATGGGATGATCTCTGATGCCCTGGTCCCTTCATGGGATGATCTCTGATGCCCTGGTCCCTTCATGGGATGATCTTTAATGCACTGATCCCTTCATGGGATGATCTTGCATACCTCTAATGTAAGTGCTGTGGTGTACTGGTCCCTTGATGGGATGATCTCTGATGCCATGGTCCCTTGATGGGATGATCTCTGATGCCATGGTCCCTTAATGGGATGATCTTGCATACCTCTAATCATAGTGCTGTGATGCCCTGGTCCCTTCATGGGATGATCTCTGATGCACTGGTCCCTTCATGGGATGATATTTCATACCTCTAATCATAGTGCTGTGATGCCCTAGTCCCTTCATGGGATGATCTCTGATGCCCTGGTCCCTTCATGGGATGATCTCTGCCCTGGTCCCTTCATGGGATGATCTCTGATGTCCTGGTCCCTTCATGGGATGATCTATGATGCCCTGGTCCCTTCATTGGATGATCTGATGCACTGGTCCCTTCATGGGATGATCTCTGATGCACTGGTCCCTTCATGGGATGATGTTGCATACCTCTAATCATAGTGCTGTGATGCCCTGGTCCCTTCATGGGATGATCTCTGATGCCCTGGTCCCTTCATGGGATGATCTCTGATGCCCTGGTCCCTTCATGGGATGATCTCTGATGCCCTGGTCCCTTCATGGGATGATCTCTGATGCCCTGGTCCCTTCATGGAATGATCTCTGATGCACTAGTCCCTTCATGGAATGATGTCTGATGCACTGGTCCCTTCATGGGATGATCTTGCATACCTCTAATCATAGTGCTGTGATGCCCTGGTCCCTTCAGGGGATGATCTCTGGTGCACTGGTCCCTTCATGGGCTGATCTTGCATACCTCTAATCATAGTGCTGTGGTGTACTGGTCCCTTCATGGGATAATCTCTGATGCCCTGGTCCCTTCATGGGATGATCTCTGATGCACTGGTCCCTTAATGGGATGATCTTGCATACCTCTAATCATAGTGCTGTGATGCCCTGGTTCCTTCATGGGATGATGTCTGATGCACTGGTCCCTTCATGGGATGATCTCTGCACTGGTCCCTTCATGGGATGATCTTGCATACCTCTAATCATAGTGCTGTGAAGCACTGGTCCCTTCATGGGATGATGTCTGATGCACTGGTCCCATCATGGGATGATCTTGCATACCTCTAATCATAGTGCTGTGATGCCCTGGTCCCTTCATGGGATGATCTCTGATGCACTGGTCCCTTCATGGGATGATCTCTGATGCACTGGTCCCTTCATGGGATGATCTTTGATGCCCTGGTCCCTTCATGTGATGGTCTCTGATGCACTGGTATCTTCATGGGATGATCTTGCATACCTCTAATCATAGTGCTGTGATGCCCTGGTCCCTTCATGGGATGATCTCTGATGCCCTGGTCCCTTCATGGGATGATCTCTGATGCCCTGGTCCCTTCATGGGATGATCTCTGATGCCCTGGTCCCTTCACGGGATGATCTCTGATGCCCTGGTCCCTTCATGGGATGATCTTGCATACCTCTAATCATAGAGCTGTGATGCCCTGGTCCCTTCATGGGATGATGTCTGCACTGGTCCCTTCATGGGATGATCTTGCATACCTCTAATCATAGTGCTGTGATGCACTGGTCCCTTCATGGGATGATCTCTGATGCACTGGTCCCTTCATGGGATGATCTCTGATGCACTGGTCCCTTCATGGGAGGATCTCTGATGCCCTGGTCCCTTCATGGGATGATCTTTGATGCCCTGGTCCCTTCATGGGAGGATCTCTGATGCCCTAGTCCCTTCATGGGATGATCTCTGATGCCCTGGTCCCTTCATGGGATGATCTGATGCACTGGTCCCTTCATGGGATGATCTCTGATGCACTGGTCCCTTCATGGGATGATGTTGCATACCTCTAATCATAGTGCTGTGATGCCCTGGTCCCTTCATGGGATGATCTCTGATGCCCTGGTCCCTTCATGGGATGATCTCTGATGCCCTGGTCCCTTCATGGGATGATCTCTGATGCCCTGGTCCCTTCATGGGATGATCTCTGATGCCCTGGTCCCTTCATGGAATGATCTCTGATGCACTGGTCCCTTCATGGGCTGATCTTGCATACCTCTAATCATAGTGCTGTGGTGTACTGGTCCCTTCATGGGATAATCTCTGATGCACTGGTCCCTTCATGGGATGATCTCTGATGCACTGGTCCATTCATGGGAGTATCTTGCATACCTCTAATCATAGTGCTGTGATGCCCTGGTCCCTTGATGGGATGATCTCTGATGCCCTGGTCCCTTGATGGGATGATCTCTGATGCCCTGGTCCCTTGATGGGATGATCTCTGATGCCCTGGTCCCTTGATGGGATGATCTCTGATGCCATGGTCCCTTCATGGGATGATCTTGCATACCTCTAATCATAGTGCTGTGATGCCCTGGTCCCTTCATGGGATGATCTCTGATGCACTGGTCCCTTCATGGGATGATATTTCATACCTCTAATCATAGTGCTGTGATGCCCTGGTCCCTTCATGGGATGATCTCTGATGCCCTGGTCCCTTCATGGGATGATCTCTGCCCTGGTCCCTTCATGGGATGATCTCTGATGCCCTGGTCCCTTCATGGGATGATCTCTGATGCCCTGGTCCCTTCATGGGATGATCTTTAATGCACTGATCCCTTCATGGGATGATCTTGCATACCTCTAATGTAAGTGCTGTGGTGTACTGGTCCCTTGATGGGATGATCTCTGATGCCATGGTCCCTTGATGGGATGATCTCTGATGCCATGGTCCCTTCATGGGATGATCTTGCATACCTCTAATCATAGTGCTGTGATGCCCTGGTCCCTTCATGGGATGATCTCTGATGCACTGGTCCCTTCATGGGATGATATTTCATACCTCTAATCATAGTGCTGTGATGCCCTAGTCCCTTCATGGGATGATCTCTGATGCCCTGGTCCCTTCATGGGATGATCTCTGCCCTGGTCCCTTCATGGGATGATCTCTGATGCCCTGGTCCCTTCATGGGATGATCTCTGATGCCCTGGTCCCTTCATGGGATGATCTGATGCACTGGTCCCTTCATGGGATGATCTCTGATGCACTGGTCCCTTCATGGGATGATGTTGCATACCTCTAATCATAGTGCTGTGATGCCCTGGTCCCTTCATGGGATGATCTCTGATGCCCTGGTCCCTTCATGGGATGATCTCTGATGCCCTGGTCCCTTCATGGGATGATCTCTGATGCCCTGGTCCCTTCATGGGATGATCTCTGATGCCCTGGTCCCTTCATGGGATGATCTCTGATGCCCTGGTCCCTTCATGGGATGATCTCTGATGCCCTGGTCCCTTCATGGGATGATGTCTGATGCACTGGTCCCTTCATGGGATGATCTTGCATACCTCTAATCATAGTGCTGTGATGCCCTGGTCCCTTCAGGGGATGATCTCTGGTGCACTGGTCCCTTCATGGGCTGATCTTGCATACCTCTAATCATAGTGCTGTGATGCCCTGGTCCCTTCATGGGATAATCTCTGATGCCCTGGTCCCTTCATGGGATGATCTCTGATGCACTGGTCCCTTAATGGGATGATCTTGCATACCTCTAATCATAGTGCTGTGATGCCCTGGTTCCTTCATGGGATGATGTCTGATGCACTGGTCCCTTCATGGGATGATCTCTGCACTGGTCCCTTCATGGGATGATCTTGCATACCTCTAATCATAGTGCTGTGAAGCACTGGTCCCTTCATGGGATGATGTCTGATGCACTGGTCCCTTCATGGGATGATCTTGCATACCTCTAATCATAGTGCTGTGATGCCCTGGTCCCTTCATGGGATGATCTCTGATGCACTGGTCCCTTCATGGGATGATCTCTGATGCACTGGTCCCTTCATGGGATGATCTTTGATGCCCTGGTCCCTTCATGTGATGGTCTCTGATGCACTGGTATCTTCATGGGATGATCTTGCATACCTCTAATCATAGTGCTGTGATGCCCTGGTCCCTTCATGGGATGATCTCTGATGCCCTGGTCCCTTCATGGGATGATCTCTGATGCCCTGGTCCCTTCATGGGATGATCTCTGATGCCCTGGTCCCTTCACGGGATGATCTCTGATGCCCTGGTCCCTTCATGGGATGATCTTGCATACCTCTAATCATAGTGCTGTGATGCCCTGGTCCCTTCATGGGATGATGTCTGCACTGGTCCCTTCATGGGATGATGTCTGCACTGGTCCCTTCATGGGATGATCTTGCATACCTCTAATCATAGTGCTGTGATGCACTGGTCCCTTCATGGGATGATCTCTGATGCACTGGTCCCTTCATGGGATGATCTCTGATGCACTGGTCCCTTCATGGGATGATCTCTGATGCACTGGTCCCTTCATGGGAGGATCTCTGATGCCCTGGTCCCTTCATGGGAGGATCTCTGATGCCCTGGTCCCTTCATGGGAGGATCTCTGATGCCCTGGTCCCTTCATGGGATGATCTCTGATGCCCTGGTCCCTTCATGGGATGATCTGATGCACTGGTCCCTTCATGGGATGATGTTGCATACCTCTAATCATAGTGCTGTGATGCCCTGGTCCCTTCATGGGATGATCTCTGATGCCCTGGTCCCTTCATGGGATGATCTCTGATGCCCTGGTCCCTTCATGGGATGATCTCTGATGCCCTGGTCCCTTCATGGGATGATCTCTGATGCCCTGGTCCCTTCATGGGATGATCTCTGATGCCCTGGTCCCTTCATGGGATGATGTCTGATGCACTGGTCCCTTCATGGGATGATCTTGCATACCTCTAATCATAGTGCTGTGATGCCCTGGTCCCTTGATGGGATGATCTGATGCCCTGGTCCCTTGATGGGATGATCTCTGATGCCCTGGTCCCTTGATGGGATGTTCTCTGATGCCATGGTCCCTTCATGGGATGATCTTGCATACCTCTAATCATAGTGCTGTGATGCCCTGGTCCCTTCATGGGATGATCTCTGATGCACTGGTCCCTTCATGGGATGATATTTCATACCTCTAATCATAGTGCTGTGATGCCCTGGTCCCTTCATGGGATGATCTCTGATGCCCTGGTCCCTTCATGGGATGATCTTGCATACCTCTAATGTAAGTGCTGTGGTGTACTGGTCCCTTGATGGGATGATCTCTGATGCCATGGTCCCTTGATGGGATGATCTCTGATGCCATGGTCCCTTCATGGGATGATCTTGCATACCTCTAATCATAGTGCTGTGATGCCCTGGTCCCTTCATGGGATGATCTCTGATGCACTGGTCCCTTCATGGGATGATATTTCATACCTCTAATCATAGTGCTGTGATGCCCTAGTCCCTTCATGGGATGATCTCTGATGCCCTGGTCCTTTCATGGGATGATCTCTGCCCTGGTCCCTTCATGGGATGATCTCTGATGCCCTGGTCCCTTCATGGGATGATCTTTGAAGCCATGGTCCCTTCATGGGATGATCTCTGATGCACTGGTCCCTTCATGGGCTGATCTTGCATACTTCTAATCATAGTGCTGTGGTGTACTGGTCCCTTCATGGGATAATCTCTGATGCACTGGTCCCTTCATGGGATGATCTCTGATGCACTGGTCCATTCATGGGAGTGTCTTGCATACCTCTAATCATAGTGCTGTGATGCCCTGGTCCCTTGATGGGATGATCTCTGATGCCCTGGTCCCTTGATGGGATGATCTCTGATGCCCTGGTCCCTTGATGGGATGATCTCTGATGCCCTGGTCCCTTGATGGGATGATCTCTGATGCCCTGGTCCCTTGATGGGATGATCTGATGCCCTGGTCCCTTGATGGGATGATCTCTGATGCCATGGTCCCTTGATGGGATGATCTCTGATGCCATGGTCACCTTCATGGGATGAACTTGCATACCTCTAATCATAGTGCTGTGATGCCCTGGTCCCTTCATGGGATGATCTCTGATGCACTGGTCCCTTCATGGGATGATATTTCATACCTCTAATCATAGTGCTGTGATGCCCTGGTCCCTTCATGGGATGATCTCTGATGCCCTGGTCCCTTCATGGGATGATCTCTGCCCTGGTCCCTTCATGGGATGATCTCTGATGCCCTGGTCCCTTCATGGGATGATCTCTGATGCCCTGGTCCCTTCATGAGATGATCTTTAATGCACTGATCCCTTCATGGGATGATCTTGCATACCTCTAATGTAAGTGCTGTGGTGTACTGGTCCCTTCATGGGATGATCTCTGATGCCATGGTCCCTTCATGGGATGATCTTGCATACCTCTAATCATAGTGCTGTGATGCCCTGGTCCCTTCATGGGATGATCTCTGATGCACTGGTCCCTTCATGGGATGATATTTCATACCTCTAATCATAGTGCTGTGATGCCCTAGTCCCTTCATGGGATGATCTCTGATGCCCTGGTCCCTTCATGGGATGATCTCTGATGCCCTGGTCCCTTCATGGGATGATCTCTGATGCCCTGGTCCCTTCATGGGATGATCTCTGATGCCCTGGTCCCTTCATGGGATGATCTGATGCACTGGTCCCTTCATGGGATGATCTCTGATGCACTGGTCCCTTCATGGGATGATGTTGCATACCTCTAATCATAGTGCTGTGATGCCCTGGTCCCTTCATGGGATGATCTCTGATGCCCTGGTCCCTTCATGGGATGATCTCTGATGCCCTGGTCCCTTCATGGGATGATCTCTGATGCCCTGGTCCCTTCATGGGATGATCTCTGATGCACTGGTCCCTTCATGGGATGATCTTGCATACCTCTAATCATAGTGCTGTGATGCCCTGGTCCCTTCAGGGGATGATCTCTGGTGCACTGGTCCCTTCATGGGCTGATCTTGCATACCTCTAATCATAGTGCTGTGGTGTACTGGTCCCTTCATGGGATAATCTCTGATGCCCTGGTCCCTTCATGGGATGATCTCTGATGCACTGGTCCCTTAATGGGATGATCTTGCATACCTCTAATCATAGTGCTGTGATGCCCTGGTTCCTTCATGGGATGATGTCTGATGCACTGGTCCCTTCATGGGATGATCTCTGCACTGGTCCCTTCATGGGATGATCTTGCATACCTCTAATCATAGTGCTGTGAAGCACTGGTCCCTTCATGGGATGATGTCTGATGCACTGGTCCCTTCATGGGATGATCTTGCATACCTCTAATCATAGTGCTGTGATGCCCTGGTCCCTTCATGGGATGATCTCTGATGCACTGGTCCCTTCATGGGATGATCTCTGATGCACTGGTCCCTTCATGGGATGATCCTTGATGCCCTGGTCCCTTCATGTGATGGTCTCTGATGCACTGGTATCTTCATGGGATGATCTTGCATACCTCTAATCATAGTGCTGTGATGCCCTGGTCCCTTCATGGGATGATCTCTGATGCCCTGGTCCCTTCATGGGATGATCTCTGATGCCCTGGTCCCTTCATGGGATGATCTCTGATGCCCTGGTCCCTTCACGGGATGATCTCTGATGCCCTGGTCCCTTCATGGGATGATCTTGCATACCTCTAATCATAGTGCTGTGATGCCCTGGTCCCTTCATGGGATGATGTCTGCACTGGTCCCTTCATGGGATGATCTTGCATACCTCTAATCATAGTGCTGTGATGCACTGGTCCCTTCATGGGATGATCTCTGATGCACTGGTCCCTTCATGGGATGATCTCTGATGCACTGGTCCCTTCATGGGAGGATCTCTGATGCCCTGGTCCCTTCATGGGATGATCTTTGATGCCCTGGTCCCTTCATGGGATGATCTCTGATGCACTGGTCCATTCATGGGAGTATCTTGCATACCTCTAATCATAGTGCTGTGATGCCCTGGTCCCTTGATGGGATGATCTCTGATGCCCTGGTCCCTTGATGGGATGATCTCTGATGCCCTGGTCCCTTCATGGGATGATCTTTAATGCACTGATCCCTTCATGGGATGATCTTGCATACCTCTAATGTAAGTTCTGTGGTGTACTGGTCCCTTGATGGGATGATCTCTGATGCCATGGTCCCTTGATGGGATGATCTCTGATGCCATGGTCCCTTGATGGGATGATCTCTGATGCCATGGTCCCTTCATGGGATGATCTTGCATACCTCTAATCATAGTGCTGTGATGCCCTGGTCCCTTCATGGGATGATCTCTGATGCCCTGGTCCCTTCATGGGATGATCTCTGCCCTGGTCCCTTCATGGTATGATCTCTGATGCCCTGGACCCTTCATGGGATGATCTCTGATGCCCTGGTCCCTTCATGGGATGATCTGATGCACTGGTCCCTTCATGGGATGATCTCTGATGCACTGGTCCCTTCATGGGATGATCTCTGATGCACTGGTCCCTTCATGGGATGATGTTGCATACCTCTAATCATAGTGCTGTGATGCCCTGGTCCCTTCATGGGATGATCTCTGATGCCCTGGTCCCTTCATGGGATGATCTCTGATGCCCTGGTCCCTTCATTGGATGATCTCTGATGCCCTGGTCCCTTCATGGGATGATCTCTGATGCCCTGGTCCCTTCATGGGATGATCTCTGATGCCCTGGTCCCTTCATGGGATGGTGTCTGATGCACTGGTCCCTTCATGGGATGATCTTGCATACCTCTAATCATAGTGCTGTGATGCCCTGGTCCCTTCATGGGATGATCTCTGATGCCCTGGTCCCTTCATGGGATGATCTCTGATGCCCTGGTCCATTCATGGGATGATCTTTGATGCCCTGGTCCCTTCATGGGATGATCTCTGATGCACTGGTCCCTTAATGGGATGATCTTGCATACCTCTAATCATAGTGCTGTGATGCCCTGGTTCCTTCATGGGATGATGTCTGATGCACTGGTCCCTTCATGGGATGATCTCTGCACTGGTCCCTTCATGGGATGATCTTGCATACCTCTAATCACAGTGCTGTGAAGCACTGGTCCCTTCATGGGATGATGTCTGATGCACTGGTCCCTTCATGGGATGATCTTGCATACCTCTAATCATAGTGCTGTGATGCCCTGGTCCCTTCATGGGATGATCTCTGATGCCCTGGTCCCTTCATGGGATGATCTCTGATGCCCTGGTCCCTTCATGGGATGATCTCTGATGCCCTGGTCCCTTCACGGGATGATCTCTGATGCCCTGGTCCCTTCATGGGATGATCTTGCATACCTCTAATCATAGTGCTGTGATGCCCTAGTCCCTTCATGGGATGATGTCTGCACTGGTCCCTTCATGGGATGATCTTGCATACCTCTAATCATAGTGCTGTGATGCACTGGTCCCTTCATGGGATGATCTGATGCACTGGTCCCTTGATGGGATGATCTCTGATGCCATGGTCCCTTGATGGGATGATCTCTGATGCCATGGTCCCTTGATGGGATGATCTCTGATGCCATGGTCCCTTCATGGGATGATCTTGCATACCTCTAATCATAGTGCTGTGATGCCCTGGACCCTTCATGTGATGATCTTTGATGCACTGGTCCCTTCATGGGATGATATTTCATACCTCTAATCATAGTGCTGTGGTGTACTGGTCCCTTGATGGGATGATCTCTGATGCCATGGTCCCTTGATGGGATGATCTCTGATGCCCTGGTCCCTTCATGGGATGATCTCTGATGCCCTGGTCCCTTCATGGGATGATCTCTGATGCCCTGGTCCCTTCATGGGATGATCTTTAATGCACTGGTCCCTTCATGGGATGATCTTGCATATCTCTAATCATAGTGCTGTGATGCACTGGTCCCTTCATGGGATGATCTCTGATGCCCTGGTCCCTTCATGGGATGATCTCTGATGCCCTGGTCCCTTCATGGGATGATCTCTGATGCCCTGGTCCCTTCATGGGATGATCTCTGATGCCCTGGTCCCTTCATGGGATGATCTCTGATGCACTGGTCCCTTAATGGGATGATCTTGCATACCTCTAATCATAGTGCTGTGATGCCCTGGTTCCTTCATGGGATGATCTCTGATGCCCTGGTCCCTTCATGGGATGATCTCTGATGCACTGGTCCCTTCATGGGATGATCTCTGATGCCCTGGTCCCTTCATGGGATGATCTCTGATGCCCTGGTCCCTTCATGGGATGATCACTGATGCCCTGGTCCCTTCATGGGATGATCTCTGATGCCCTGGTCCCTTCACGGGATGATCTCTGATGCCCTGGTCCCTTCATGGGATGATCTTGCATACCTCTAATCATAGTGCTGTGATGCACTGGTCCCTTCATGGGATGATCTCTGATGCACTGGTCCCTTCATGGGATGATCTCTGATGCCCTGGTCCCTTCATGGGAGGATCTCTGATGCCCTGGTCCCTTCATGGGATGATCTTTGATGCCCTGGTCACTTCATGGGATGATCTCTGATGCACTGGAATCTTCATGGGATGATCTTGCGTACCTCTAATCATAGTGCTGTGATGCCCTGGTCCCTTCATGGGATGATCTCTGATGCACTGGTCCCTTCATGGGATGATCTCTGTTGCCCTGGTCCCTTGATGGGATGATCTCTGATGCCCTGGTCCCTTGATGGGATGATCTCTGATGCCCTGGTCCCTTGATGGGATGATCTCTGATGCCATGGTCCCTTGATGGGATGATCTTGCATACCTCTAATCGTAGTGCTGTGATGCCCTGGTCCCTTCATGGGGTGATCTCTGATGCCCTGGTCCCTTCATGGGATGATCTCTGATGCCCTGGTCCCTTCATGGGATGATCTCTGATGCCCTGGTCCCTTCATTGGATGATCTCTGATGCCCTGGTCCCTTCATGGAATGATCTCTGATGCCCTGGTCCCTTCATGGGATGATGTCTGATGCACTGGTCCCTTCTTGGGATGATCTTGCATACCTCTAATCATAGTGCTGTGTGATGCCCTGGTCCCTTCATGGGATGATCTCTGATGCACTGGTCCCTTCATGGAATGATCTTTGATGCACTGGTCCCTTCATGGGATCTGATGCACTGGTCCCTTCATGGGATGATCTTGCATACCTCTAATCATAGTGCTGTGATGCACTGGTCCCTTCATGGGATGATCTCTGATGCCCTGGTCCCTTCATGTGATGATCTTGCATACCTCTAATCCTAGTGCTGTGATGCTCTGGTCCCTTCATGGGATGATCTCTGATGCCCTGGTCCCTTCATGGGATGATCTCTGATGCCCTGGTCCCTTCATGGGATGATCTCTGATGCCCTGGTCCCTTCATGGGATGATCTCTGATGCCCTGGTCCCTTCATTGGATGATCTTGCATACCTCTAATCATAGTGCTGTGATGCCCTGGTCCCTTCATGGGATGATCTCTGATGCCCTGGTCCCTTCATGGGATGATCTCTGATGCCCTGGTCCCTTCATGGGATGATCTCTGATGCCCTGGTCCCTTCATGGGTTGATCACTGATGCACTGGTCCCTTCATGGGTTGATCTTTGATGCACTGGTCCCTTCATGGGATGATCTCTGCACTGGTCTCTTCATGGGATGATCTTGTATACCTCTAATCATAGTGCTGTGATGCACTGGTCTCTTCATGGGATGATGTCTGATGCACTGGTCCCTTCATGGGATGATCTTTGATGGCCTGATCCCTTCATGGGATGATCTGATGCACTGGAATCTTCATGGGATGATCTTGCATACCTCTAATCATAGTGCTGTGATGCCCTGGTCCCTTCATGGGATAATGTCTGATGCCCTGTTCCCTTCATGGGATAATGTCTGATGCCCTGTTCCCTTCATGGGATAATGTCTGATGCCCTGGTCCCTTCATGGGATGATCTCTGATGCCCTGGTCCCTTCATGGGATGATCTCTGATGCCCTGGTCCCTTCATGGGATGATCTCTGATGCCCTGGTCCCTTCATTGGATGATCTTGCATACCTCTAATCATAGTGCTGTGATGCCCTGGTCCCTTCATGGGATGATCTCTGATGCCCTGGTCCCTTCATGGGAGGATCTCTGATGCCCTGGTCCCTTCATGGGATGATCTCTGATGCCCTGGTCCCTTCATGGGATGATCTCTGATGCACTGGTCCCTTAATGGGATGATCTTGCATACCTCTAATCATATTGCTGTGATGCCCTGGTTCCTTCATGGGATGATGTCTGATGCACTGGTCCCTTCATGGGATGATCTTGCATACCTCTAATCAAAGTGCTGTGAAGCACTGGTCCCTTCATGGAATGATGTCTGATGCACTGGTCCCTTCATGGGATGATCTTGCATACCTCTAATCATAGTGCTGTGATGCCCTGGTCCCTTCATGGGATGATCTCTGATGCACTGGTCCCTTCATGGGATGATCTCTGATGCACTGGTCCCTTCATGGGATGATCTTTGATGCCCTGGTCCCTTCATGTGATGGTCTCTGATGCACTGGTATCTTCATGGGATGATCTTGCATACCTCTAATCATAGTGCTGTGATGCCCTGGTCCCTTCATGGGATGATCTCTGATGCCCTGGTCCCTTCATGGGATGATCTCTGATGCCCTGGTCCCTTCATGGGATGATCTCTGATGCCCTGGTCCCTTCACGGGATGATCTCTGATGCCCTGGTCCCTTCATGGGATGATCTTGCATACCTCTAATCATAGTGCTGTGATGCCCTGGTCCCTTCATGGGATGATCTCTGATGCCCTGGTCCCTTCATGGGATGATCTCTGATGCCCTGGTCCCTTCATGGGATGATCTCTGATGCCCTGGTCCCTTCATGTGATGATCTCTGATGCACTGGTCCCTTCATGGGATGATCTTGCATACCTCTAATCATAGTGCTGTGATGCCCTCGTCCCTTCATGGGGTGATCTCTGATGCCCTGGTCCCTTCATGGGATGATCTCTGATGCCCTGGTCCCTTCATGGGATGATGTCTGATGCACTGGTCCCTTCTTGGGATGATCTTGTATACCTCTAATCATAGTGCTGTGATGCCCTGGTCCCTTCATGGGATGATCTCTGATGGACTGGTCCCTTCATGGAATGATCTTTGATGCACTGGTCCCTTCATGGGATGATCTCTGATGCCCTGGTCCCTTCATGGGAGGATCTCTGATGCCCTGGTCCCTTCATGGGATGATCTTTAATGCACTGGTCCCTTCATGGGATGATCTTGCATACCTCTAATGTAAGTGCTGTGGTGTACTGGTCCCTTGATGGGATGATCTCTGATGCCATGGTCCCTTGATGGGATGATCTCTGATGCCATGGTCCCTTGATGGGATGATCTCTGATGCCCTGGTCCCTTGATGGGATGATCTCTGATGCCATGGTCCCTTGATGGGATGATCTCTGATGCCATGGTCCCTTCATGGGATGATCTTGAATACCTCTAATCATAGTGCTGTGATGCCCTGGACCCTTCATGTGATGATCTCTGATGCACTGGTCCCTTCATGGGATGATCTCTGTTGCCCTGGTCCCTTGATGGGATGATCTCTGATGCCCTGGTCCCTTGATGGGATGATCTCTGATGCCATGGTCCCTTGATGGGATGATCTCTGATGCCATGGTCCCTTGATGGGATGATCTCTGATGCCATGGTCCCTTCATGGGATGATCTTGCATACCTCTAATCATAGTGCTGTGATGCCCTGGACCCTTCATGTGATGATCTTTGATGCACTGGTCCCTTCATGGGATGATATTTCATACCTCTAATCATAGTGCTGTGATGCCCTGGTCCCTTCATGGGATGATCTCTGATGCCCTGGTCCCTTCATGGGATGATCTCTGCCCTGGTCCCTTCATGGGATGATCTCTGATGCCCTGGTCCCTTCATGGGATGATCTCTGATGCCCTGGTCCCTTCATGGGATGATCTTTAATGCACTGATCCCTTCATGGGATGATCTTGCATACCTCTAATGTAAGTGCTGTGGTGTACTGGTCCCTTGATGGGATGATCTCTGATGCCATGGTCCCTTGATGGGATGATCTCTGATGCCATGGTCCCTTCATGGGATGATCTTGCATACCTCTAATCATAGTGCTGTGATGACCTGGTCCCTTCATGGGATGATCTCTGATGCACTGGTCCCTTCATGGGATGATATTTCATACCTCTAATCATAGTGCTGTGATGCCCTGGTCCCTTCATGGGATGATCTCTGATGCCCTGGTCCCTTCATGGGATGATCTCTGCCCTGGTCCCTTCATGGGATGATCTCTGCCCTGGTCCCTTCATGGGATGATCTCTGATGCCCTGGTCCCTTCATGGGATGATCTCTGATGCCCTGGTCCCTTCATGGGATGATCTTTAATGCACTGGTCCCTTCATGGGATGATCTTGCATATCTCTAATCATAGTGCTGTGATGCACTGGTCCCTTCATGGGATGATCTCTGATGCCCTGGTCCCTTCATGGGATGATCTCTGATGCCCTGGTCCCTTCATGGGATGATCTCTGATGCCCTGGTCCCTTCATGGGATGATCTCTGATGCCCTGGTCCCTTCATGGGATGATCTCTGATGCACTGGTCCCTTAATGGGATGATCTTGCATACCTCTAATCATATTGCTGTGATGCCCTGGTTCCTTCATGGGATGATGTCTGATGCACTGGTCCCTTTATGGGATGATCTCTGCACTGGTCCCTTCATGGGATGATCTTGCATACCTCTAATCATAGTGCTGTGAAGCACTGGTCCCTTCATGGGATGATGTCTGATGCACTGGTCCCTTCATGGGATGATCTTGCATACCTCTAATCATAGTGCTGTGATGCCCTGGTCCCTTCATGGGATGATCTCTGATGCACTGGTCCCTTCATGGGATGATCTCTGATGCACTGGTCCCTTCATGGGATGATCTTTGATGCCCTGGTCCCTTCATGTGATGGTCTCTGATGCACTGGTATCTTCATGGGATGATCTAGCATACCTCTAATCATAGTGCTGTGATGCCCTGGTCCCTTCATGGGATGATCTCTGATGCCCTGGTCCCTTCATGGGATGATCTCTGATGCCCTGGTCCCTTCATGGGATGATCTCTGATGCCCTGGTCCCTTCACGGGATGATCTCTGATGCCCTGGTCCCTTCATGGGATGATCTTGCATACCTCTTATCATAGTGCTGTGATGCCCTGGTCCCTTCATGGTATGATGTCTGCACTGGTCCCTTCATGGGATGATCTTGCATACCTCTAATCATAGTGCTGTGATGCACTGGTCCCTTCATGGGATGATCTCTGATGCACTGGTCCCTTCATGGGATGATCTCTGATGCACTGGTCCCTTCATGGGAGGATCTCTGATGCCCTGGTCCCTTCATGGGATGATCTTTGATGCCCTGGTCCCTTCATGGGATGATCTCTGATGCACTGGAATCTTCATGGGATGATCTTGCGTACCTCTAATCATAGTGCTGTGATGCCCTGGTCCCTTCATGGGATGATCTCTGATGCACTGGTCCCTTCATGGGATGATCTCTGTTGCCCTGGTCCCTTGATGGGATGATCTCTGTTGCCCTGGTCCCTTGATGGGATGATCTCTGATGCCCTGGTCCCTTGATGGGATGATCTCTGATGCCCTGGTCCCTTGATGGGATGATCTCTGATGCCCTGGTCCCTTGATGGGATGATCTCTGATGCCCTGGTCCCTTGATGGGATGATCTCTGATGCCATGGTCCCTTGATGGGATGATCTCTGATGCCATGGTCCCTTCATGGGATGATCTTGCATACCTCTAATCATAGTGCTGTGATGCCCTGGACCCTTCATGTGATGATCTTTGATGCACTGGTCCCTTCATGGGATGATATTTCATACCTCTAATCATAGTGCTGTGATGCCCTGGTCCCTTCATGGGATGATCTCTGATGCCCTGGTCCCTTCATGGGACGATCTCTGCCCTGGTCCCTTCATGGGATGATCTCTGATGCCCTGGTCCGTTCATGGGATGATCTCTGATGCACTGATCCCTTCATGGGATGATCTTGCATACCTCTAATGTAAGTGCTGTGGTGTACTGGTCCCTTGATGGGATGATCTCTGATGCCATGGTCCCTTGATGGGATGATCTCTGATGCCATGGTCCCTTCATGGGATGATCTTGCATACCTCTAATCATAGTGCTGTGATGCCCTGGTCCCTTCATGGGATGATCTCTGATGCACTGGTCCCTTCATGGGATGATATTTCATACCTCTAATCATAGTGCTGTGATGCCCTGGTCCCTTCATGGGATGATCTCTGATGCCCTGGTCCCTTCATGGGATGATCTCTGCCCTGGTCCCTTCATGGGATGATCTCTGCCCTGGTCCCTTCATGGGATGATCTCTGATGCCCTGGTCCCTTCATGGGATGATCTCTGATGCCCTGGTCCCTTCATGGGATGATCTTTAATGCACTGGTCCCTTCATGGGATGATCTTGCATATCTCTAATCATAGTGCTGTGATGCACTGGTCCCTTCATGGGATGATCTCTGATGCCCTGGTCCCTTCATGGGATGATCTCTGATGCCCTGGTCCCTTCATGGGATGATCTCTGATGCCCTGGTCCCTTCATGGGATGATCTCTGATGCCCTGGTCCCTTCATGGGATGATCTCTGATGCCCTGGTCCCTTCATGGGATGATCTCTGATGCACTGGTCCCTTCATGGGATGATCTCTGATGCACTGGTCCCTTAATGGGATGATCTTGCATACCTCTAATCATAGTGCTGTGATGCCCTGGTTCCTTCATGGGATGATCTCTGCACTGGTCCCTTCATGGGATGATCTTGCATACCTCTAATCATAGTGCTGTGAAGCACTGGTCCCTTCATGGGATGATGTCTGATGCACTGGTCCCTTCATGGGATGATCTTGCATACCTCTAATCATAGTGCTGTGATGCCCTGGTCCCTTCATGCGATGATCTCTGATGCACTGGTCCCTTCATGGGATGATCTTTGATGCCCTGGTCCCTTCATGGGATGATCTCTGATGCACTGGTATCTTCATGGGATGATCTTGCATACCTCTAATCATAGTGCTGTGATGCCCTGGTCCCTTCATGGGATGATCTCTGATGCCCTGGTCCCTTCATGGGATGATCTCTGATGCCCTGGTCCCTTCATGGGATGATCTCTGATGCCCTGGTCCCTTCACGGGATGATCTCTGATGCCCTGGTCCCTTCATGGGATGATGTCTGCACTGGTCCCTTCATGGGATGATCTTGCATACCTCTAATCATAGTACTGTGATGCACTGGTCCCTTCATGGGATGATCTCTGATGCACTGGTCCCTTCATGGGATGATCTCTGATGCCCTGGTCCCTTCATGGGAGGATCTTTGATGCCCTGGTCCCTTCATGGGATGATCTCTGATGCACTGGAATCTTCATGGGATGATCTTGCATACCTCTAATCATAGTGCTGTGATGCCCTGGTCCCTTCATGGGATGATCTCTGATGCACTGGTCCCTTCATGGGATGATCTCTGTTGCCCTGGTCCCTTCATGGGATGATCTCTGTTGCCCTGGTCCCTTCATGGGATGATCTCTGATGCCCTGGTCCCTTCATGGGATGATCTCTGATGCCCTGGTCCCTTCATGGGATGATCTCTGATGCCCTGGTCCCTTCATGGGATGATCTCTGATGCCCTGGTCCCTTCATGGGATGATCTCTGATGCCCTGGTCCCTTCATGGGATGATCTTGCATACCTCTAATCATAGTGCTGTGATGCCCTGGTCCCTTCATGGGATGATCTCTGATGCACTGGTCCCTTCATGGGATGATCTTGCATACCTCTAATCATAGTGCTGTGATGCCCTGGTCCCTTCATGGGATGATCTCTGATGCACTTGTCCCTTCATGGGATGAACTTGCATACCTCTAATCATAGTGCTGTGATGCCCTGGTCCCCCAATGGATGATCTTGCATACTTCTAATCATTGTGCTGTGATGCCCTGGTCCCTTCAAGGGATGATCTCCGATGCCCTGGTCCCTTCAAGGGATGATCTAGGATGCCCTGGTCCCTTCAAGGGATGATCTCTGATGCACTGGTCCCTTCATGGGATGATCTCTGATGCCCTGGTCCCTTCATGGGATGATCTCTGATGCCCTGGTCCCTTCATGGGATGATCTCTGATGCCCTAGTCCCTTCATGGGATGATCTCTGATGCCCTGGCCCCTTCATGGGATGATCTCTGATGCCCTGGTCCCTTCATGGGATGATCTCTGATGCCCTGGTCCCTTCATGGGATGATCTCTGATGCCCTGGTCCCTTCATGGGATGATCTTGCATACCTCTAATCATAGAGCTGTGATGCCCTGGTCCCTTCATGGGATAATGTCTGATGCACTGGTCCCTTCATGGGATGATGACTGATGCACTGGTCCCTTCCTGGGATGATGTTTGATGCACTGGTCCCTTCATGGGATGATGTCTGAAGCACTGGTCCCTTCATGGGATGATCTTGCATACCTCTAATCATAGTGCTGTGATGCCCTGGTCCCTTCATGGGGTGATCTCTGATGTCCTGGTCCCTTCATGGGATGATCTCTGATGCCCTTGTCCCTTCATGGGATGATCTCTGATGCCCTGGTCCCTTCATGGGATGATCTCTGATGCCCTGGTCCCTTCATGGGATGATGTCTGATGCACTGGTCCCTTCTTGGGATGATCTTGCATACCTCTAATCATAGTGCTGTGATGCCCTGGTCCCTTCATGGGATGATCTCTGATGCACTGGTCCCTTCATGGAATGATCTTTGATGCACTGGTCCCTTCATGGGATCTGATGCACTGGTCCCTTCATGGGATGATCTTGCATACCTCTAATCATAGTGCTGTGATGCACTGGTCCCTTCATGGGATGATCTCTGATGCCCTGGTCCCTTCATGTGATGATCTTGCATACCTCTAATCCTAGTGCTGTGATGCTCTGGTCCCTTCATGGGATGATCTCTGATGCCCTGGTCCCTTCATGGGATGATCTCTGATGCCCTGGTCCCTTCATGGGATGATCTCTGATGCCCTGGTCCCTTCATGGGATGATCTCTGATGCCCTGGTCCCTTCATTGGATGATCTTGCATACCTCTAATCATAGTGCTGTGATGCCCTGGTCCCTTCATGGGATGATCTCTGATGCACTGGTCCCTTCGTGGGATGATCTCTGATGCACTGGTCTCTTCATGGGATGATCTTGCATACCTCTAATCATAGTGCTGTGATGCCCTGGTCCCTTCATGGGATGATCTCTGATGCCCTGGTCCCTTCATGGGATGATCTCTGATGCCCTGGTCCCTTCATGGGATCTCTGATGCCCTGGTCCCTTCATGGGATGATCTCTGATGCCCTGGTCCCTTCATGGGTTGATCACTGATGCACTGGTCCCTTCATGGGTTGATCTTTGATGCACTGGTCCCTTCATGGGATGATCTCTGCACTGGTCTCTTCATGGGATGATCTTGTATACCTCTAATCATAGTGCTGTGATGCACTGGTCCCTTCATGGGATGATGTCTAATGCACTGGTCCCTTCATGGGATGATCTTGCATACCTCTAATCATAGTGCTGTGATGCACTGGTCCCTTCATGGGATGATCTTTGATGGCCTGGTCCCTTCATGGGATGATCTTTGATAGCCTGATCCCTTCATGGGATGATCTGATGCCCTGGAATCTTCATGGGATGATCTTGCACACCTCTAATCATAGTGCTGTGATGCCCTGGTCCCTTCATGGGATAATGTCTGATGCCCTGTTCCCTTCATGGGATAATGTCTGATGCCCTGGTCCCTTCATGGGATAATGTCTGATGCCCTGGTCCCTTCATGGGATGATCTCTGATGCCCTGGTCCCTTCATGGGATGATCTCTGATGCACTGGTCCCTTCATGGGATGATCTCTGATGCCCTGGTCCCTTCATGGGATGATTTTGCATACCTCTAATCATAGTGCTGTGATGCCCTGGTCCCTTCGTGGGATGATCTCTGATGCCCTGGTCCCTTCGTGGGATGATCTCTGATGCACTGGTCGCTTTATGAGATGATCTCTGATGCACTGGTCCCTTCATGGGATGATCTTTGATGCACTGGTCCCTTCATGGGATGATCTCTGATGCACAGGTCCCTTCATGGGATGATCTTTCATACCTCTAATCATAGTGCTGTGATGCCCTGGTCCCTTCATGGGATGATCTCTGATGTCCTGGTCCCTTCATGGGATGATCTCTGATGCCCTGGTCCCTTCATGGGATGATCTCTGATGCCCTGGTCCCTTCATGGGATGATCTCTGATGCCCTGGTCCCTTCATGGGATGATCTCTGATGCCCTGGTCCCTTCATGGGATGATCTCTGATGCCCTGGTCCCATCATGGGATGATCTCTGATGCCCTGGTCCCTTCATGGGATGATCTTGCATACCTCTAATCATAGTGCTGTGATGCCCTGGTCCCTTCATGGGATGATGTCTGCACTGGTCCCTTCATGGGATGATCTTGCATACGTCTAATCATAGTGCTGTGATGCCCTGGTCCCTTCATGGGATGATCTCTGATGCCCTGGTCCCTTCATGGGATGATCTCTGATGCCCTGGTCCCTTCATGTGATGATCTCTGATGCACTGGTCCCTTCATGGGATGATCTTGCATACCTCTAATCATAGTGCTGTGATGCCCTGGTCCCTTCATGGGGCGATCTCTGATGCCCTGGTCCCTTCATGGGATGATCTCTGATGCCCTGGTCCCTTCATGGGATGATCTCTGATGCCCTGGTCCCTTCATGGGATGATGTCTGATGCACTGGTCCCTTCTTGGGATGATCTTGCATACCTCTAATCATAGTGCTGTGATGCCCTGGTCCCTTCATGGGATGATCTCTGATGGACTGGTCCCTTCATGGGATGATCTCTGATGGACTGGTCCCTTCATGGAATGATCTTTGATGCACTGGTCCCTTCATGGGATGATCTCTGATGCCCTGGTCCCTTCATGGGAGGATCTCTGATGCCCTGGTCCCTTCATGGGATGATCTTTAATGCACTGGTCCCTTCATGGGATGATCTTGCATACCTCTAATCATAGTGCTGTGATGCACTGGTCCCTTCATGGGATGAACTCTGATGCCCTGGTCCCTTCATGGGATGATCTCTGATGCCCTGGTCCCTTCATGGGATGATCGCTGATGCCCTGGTCCCTTCAAGGAATGATCGCTGATGCCCTGGTCCCTTCATGGGATGATCTCTGATGCCCTGGTCCCTTCATGGGATGATCTCTGATGCCCTGGTCCCTTCATGGGATGATCTCTGATGCCCTGGTCCCTTCATGGGATGATCTCTGATGCCCTGGTCCCTTCATGGGATCTCTGATGCCCTGGTCCCTTCATGGGATCTCTGATGCCCTGGTCCCTTCTTGGGATCTCTGATGCCCTGGTCCCTTCATGGGATCTCTGATGCACTGGTCCCTTAATGGGATGATCTTGCATACCTCTAATCATAGTGCTGTGATGCCCTGGTTCCTCCATGGGATGATCTCTGCACTGGTCCCTTTATGGGATGATCTTGCATACCTCTAATCATAGTGCTGTGATGCACTGGTCCCTTCATGGGATGATGTCTGCACTGGTATCTTCATGGGATGATCTTGCATACCTCTAATCATAGTGCTGTGATGCACTGGTCCCTTCATGGGATGATCTCTGATGCACTGGTCCCTTCATAAGATGTTCTGATGCACTTGTCCCTTCATGGGATGAACTCTGATGCCCTGGTCCCTTCATGGGATGATCTCTGATGCCCTGGTCCCTTCATGGGATGATCGCTGATGCCCTTGTCCCTTCATGGGATGATCTCTGATGCCCTGGTCCCTTCATGGGATGATCTCTTATGCACTGGTCCCTTCATGGGATGATGTCTGATGCCCTGGTCCCTTCATGGGATGATCTCTGATGCCCTGGTCCCTTCATGGGATGATCTCTGATGCCCTGGTCCCTTCATGGGAGGATCTCTGATGCCCTGGTCCCTTCATGGGATGATCTTTAATGCACTGGTCCCTTCATGGGATGATCTTGCATACCTCTAATGTAAGTGCTGTGGTGTAGTGGTCCCTTCATGGGATGATCTTGCATACCTCTAATCATAGTGCTGTGATGCACTGGTCCCTTCATGGGATGATCTCTGATGCCCTGGTCCCTTCATGGGATGATCTCTGATGCCCTGGTCCCTTCATGGGATGATCGCTGATGCCCTGGTCCCTTCATGGGATGATCTCTGATGCCCTAGTCCCTTCATGGGATGATCTCTGATGCCCTGGTCCCTTCATGGGATGATCTCTGATGCCCTGGTCCCTTCATGGGATGATCTCTGATGCCCTGGTCCCTTCATGGGTTCTCTGATGCCCTGGTCCCTTCATGGGTTCTCTGATGCACTGGTCCCTTCATGGGATCTCTGATGCACTGGTCCCTTCATGGGATCTCTGATGCACTGGTCCCTTAATGGGATGATCTTGCATACCTCTAATCATAGTGCTGTGATGCCCTGGTCCCTTCATGGGATGATCTGATGCACTGGTCCTTTCATGGGATGATCTTGCATACCTCTAATCATAGTGCTGTGATGCCCTGGTTCCTTCATGGGATGATCTTGCATACCTCTAATCATAGCGCTGTGATGCACTGGTCCCTTCATGGGATGATGTCTGCACTGGTATCTTCATGGGATGATCTTGCATACCTCTAATCATAGTGCTGTGATGCACTGGTCCCTTCACGGGATGATCTCTGATGCCCTGGTCCCTTCACGGGATGATCTCTGATGCCCTGGTCCCTTCACGGGATGATCTCTGATGCCCTGGTCCCTTCACGGGATGATCTCTGATGCCCTGGTCCCTTCACGGGATGATCTCTGATGCCCTGGTCCCTTCACGGGATGATCTCTGATGCCCTGGTCCCTTCACGGGATGATCTCTGATGCCCTGGTCCCTTCACGGGATGTTCTCTGATGCCCTGGTCCCTTCATGGGATGTTCTCTGATGCCCTGGTCCCTTCATGGGATGTTCTCTGATGCCCTGGTCCCTTCATGGGATGTTCTCTGATGCCCTGGTCCCTTCATGGGATGTTCTCTGATGCACTGGTCCCTTCATGGGATGATTTCTGATGCACTGGTCCCTTCATGGGATGATTTTGCATACCTCTAATCATAGTGCTGTGATGCACTGGTCCCTTCATGGGATGATTTTTGATGCACTGGTCCCTTTATGGGATGATTTTTGATGCCCTGGTCCCTTCATGGGATTATCTCTGATGCCCTGGTCCCTTCATGGGAAGATCTTGCATACCTCTAAGCATAGTGCTCTGATGCACTGGTCCCTTCATGGGATGATGTCTGATGCCCTGGTCCCTTCATGGGATGATGTCTGATGCCCTGGTCCCTTCATGGGATGATGTCTGATGCCCTGGTCCCTTCATGGGATTATCTCTGATGCACTGGTCCCTTCATGGGATGATCTCTGATGCACTGGTCCCTTCATGGGATGATCTCTGATGCACTGGTCCCTTCATGGGATTATCTTTGCACTGGTCCCTTCATGGAATGATCTTGCATATCTCTAATCAGTGCTGTGATGCCCTGGTCCCTTCATGGGATGATCTTGCATACCTCTAATGTACGTGCTGTGGTGTACTGGTCCCTTCATGGGATGATGTCTGATGCACTGGTCCCTTCATGAGATGATTTTGCATACCTCTAATGATAGCGCTGTGATGCCCTGGTCCCTTCATGGGATGATCGTTGATGCACTGGTCCCTTCATGGGATGATCGTTGATGCACTGGTCCCTTCATGGGATGATCGTTGATGCACTGCTCCCTTCATGGGATGATCGTTGATGCACTGGTCCCTTCATGGGATGATCTCTGATGCACTGGTCCCTTCATGGGATGATCTTGCATACCTCTAATCATAGTGCTGTGATGCCCTGGTCCCTTCATGGGATGATCTGATGCACTGGTCCCTTCATTGAATGATCTTGCATACCTCTAATCATAGTTCTGTGATGCCCTGGTCCCTTCATGGGATGATGTCTGATGCACTGGTCCCTTCATTGAATGATCTTGCATACCTCTAATTGTAGTGCTGTGATGCCCTGGTCCCTTCATGGGATGATCTCTGATGCCCTGGTCCCTTCATGGGATGATCTCTGATGCACTTGTCCCTTCATGGGATGATGTCTGATGCACTGGTCCCTTCATGGGATGTCTGATGCACTGGTCCCTTCATGGGATTTCTGATGCACTGGTCCCTTCATGGGATGATCTTGCATACCTCTAATCATAGTTCTGTGATGACCTGGTCCCTTCATGGGATGATGTCTGATGCACTGGTCCCTTCATGGGATGATGTCTGATGCACTGGTCCCTTCATGGGATGATGTCTGATGCCCTGGTCCCTTCATGGGATGATCTGATGCCCTGGTCCCTTCATGGGATGATGTCTGATGCACTGGTCCCTTCATTAGATGATCTTGCATACCTCTAATCATAGCACTGTGATGCCCTGGTCCCTTCATGGGATGATCGTTGATGCACTGGTCCCTTCATGGGATGATCGTTGATGCACTGGTCCCTTCATTGAATGATCTTGCATACCTCTAATCATAGTTCTGTGATGCCCTGGTCCCTTCATGAGATGTCTGATGCACTGGTCCCTTCATGGGATGATGTCTGATGCCCTGGTCCCTTCATGGGATGATCTGATGCCCTGGTCCCTTCATGGGATGATCTGATGCCCTGGTCCCTTCATGGGATGATGTCTGATGCACTGGTCCCTTAATGGAATGATCTTGCATACCTCTAATTGTAGTGCTGTGATGCCCTGGTCCCTTCATGGGATGATCTCTGATGCCCTGGTCCCTTCATGGGATGATCTCTGATGCCCTGGTCCCTTCATGGGATGATGTCTGATGCACTGGTCCCTTCATGGGATGATGTCTGATGCACTGGTCCCTTCATGGGATGTCTGATGCACTGGTCCCTTCATGGGATGTCTGATGCACTGGTCCCTTCATGGGATGTCTGATGCACTGGTCCCTTCATGGGATGATCTTGCATACCTCTAATCATAGTTCTGTGATGCCCTGGTCCCTTCATGGGATGATGTCTGATGCACTGGTCCCTTCATGGGATGATGTCTGATGCCCTGGTCCCTTCATGGGATGATCTGATGCCCTGGTCCCTTCATGGGATGATGTCTGATGCACTGGTCCCTTCATGGGATGATCTTGCATACCTCTAATTGTAGTGCTGTGATGCCCTGGTCCCTTCATGGGATGATCTCTGATGCACTTGTCCCTTCATGGGATGATGTCTGATGCACTGGTCCCTTGATGGGATGTCTGATGCACTGGTCCCTTCATGGGATGATCTTGCATACCTCTAATCATAGTGCTGTGATGCACTGGTCCCTTCATAGGATGATCTTGCATACCTCTAATCATAGTGCTGTGATGCCCTGGTCCCTTCATGGGATGATCTCCAATGCCCTGGTCCCTTCATGGGATGATCTCTGATGCCCTGGTCCCTTCATGGGATGATCTCTGATGCCCTGGTCCCTTCATGGGATGATCTCTGATGCCCTGGTCCCTTCATGGGATGATCTCTGATGCCCTGGTCCCTTCATGGGATGATCTCCGATGCCCTGGTCCTGGTCCCTTCATGGGATGATCTCTGATGCCCTGGTCCCTTCATGGGATGATCTCTGATGCACTGGTCCCTTCATGGGATGATCTCTGATGCACTGGTCCCTTCATGGGATGATCTCTGATGCACTGGTCCCTTCATGGGATGATCTCTGATGCACTGGTCCCTTCATGGGATGATCTCTGATGCACTGGTCCCTTCATGGGATGATCTCTGATGCACTGGTCCCTTCATGGGATGATCTGATTCCCTGGTCCCTGCATGAGATGATCTTGCATACCTCTAATCATGGTGCTGTGATGCACTGGTCCCTTCATGGGATGATTTTGCATACCTCTACTCATAGTGCTGTGATGCCCTGGTCCCTTCATGGGATGATCTCTGATGCCCTGGTCCCTTCATGGGATGATCTCTGATGCACTGGTCCCTTCATGGGATGATCTCTGATGCACTGGTCCCTTCATGGATGATCTCTGGTGCCCTGGTCCCTTCATGGGATGATCTCTGATTCCCTGGTCCCTTCATGGGATGATCTTGCATACCTCTAATCATAGTGCTCTGATGCACTGGTCCCTTCATGGGATGATCTTGCATACCTTTACTCATAGTGCTGTGATGCCCTGGTCCCTTCATGGGATGATCTCGGATGCCCTGGTCCCTTCATGGGATGATCTCTGATGCACTGGTCCCTTCATGGGATGATTTCTGATGCACTGATCCCTTCATGGGATTATCTCTGATGCACTGGTCCCTTCATGGGATGATGTCTGATGCACTGGTCCCTTCATGGGATGATCTTGCATACCTCTAATCACAGTGCTGTGATGCACTAGTCCCTTCATGGGAGGATCTCTGATGCACTGGTCCCTTCATGGGATGATCTCTGATGCACTGGTCCCTTCATGGGATGATCTCTGATGCACTGGTCCCTTCATGGGATGATCTCTGATGCACTGGTCCCTTCATGGGATGATGTCTGATGCACTGGTCCCTTCATGGGATGATCTTGCATACCTCTAATCATAGTGCTGTGATGCCCTGGTCCCATCATGGGATGATCTCTGATGCACTGGTCCCTTCATGGGATGATCTCTGATGCACTGGTCCCTTCATGGGATGATCTCTGATGCCCTGGTCCCTTCATGGGATGATCTCTGATGCCCTGGTCCCTTCCTGGGATGATCTCTGATGCCCTGGTCCCTTCCTGGGATGATCTCTGATGCCCTGGTCCCTTCATGGGATGATCTCTGATGCCCTGGTCCCTTCATGGGATGATCTCTGATGCAGTTGTCCTTTCATGGGATGATGTCTGATGCACTGGTCCCTTCATGGGATGATCTCTGATGCACTGGTCCCTTCCTGGGATGATCTCTGATGCCCTGGTCCCTTCCTGGGATGATCTCTGATGCCCTGGTCCCTTCATGGGATGATCTTGCATACCCTGGTCCCTTCATGGGATGATCTTGCATACCTCTAATCATAGTGCTGTGATGCACTGGTCCCTTCATGGGATGATCTTGCATACCTCTACTCATAGTGCTGTGATGCCCTGGTCCCTTCTTGGGATGATCTCTGATGCCCTGGTCCCTTCATGGGATGATCTCTGATGTCCTGGTCCCTTCATGGGATGATCTTGCATACCTCTACTCATAGTGCTGTGATGCACTGGTCCCTTCATGGGATGATCTTGCATACCTCTACTCATAGTGCTGTGATGCACTGGTCCCTTCATGGGAGGATCTCTGATGCACTGGTCCCTTCATGGGATGATGTCTGATGCCCTGGTCCCTTCATGGGATGATCTCTGATGCACTGGTCCCTTCATGGGATGATGTCTAATGCACTGGTACCTACATGGGATGATGTCTGATGCACTGGTCCCTTCATGGGATGATCTCTGATGCACTGGTCCCTTCATGGGATGTTCTCTGATGCACTGGTCCCTTCATGGGTTGATCTTGCATACCTCTAATCATAGTGCTGTGATGCCCTGGTCCCTTAATGGGATGATTTCTGATGCACTGGTCCCTTCATGGGATGATTTCTGATGCACTGGTCCCTTCATGGGATGTCTGATGCACTGGTCCCTTCATGGGATGATCTTGAATACCTCTAATCATAGTGCTGTGATGCACTGGTCCCTTCATGGGATGATCTCTGATGCACTGGTCCCTTCATGGGATGATCTCTGATGCACTGGTCCCTTCATGGGATGATCTCTGATGCACTGGTCCCTTCATGGGATGATCTCTGATGCACTGGTCCCTTCATGGGATGATCTTGCATACCTCTAATCGTGATGCCCTGGTCCCTTCATGGGATGATCTCTGATGCCCTGGTCCCTTCATGGGATGATCTTGCATACCTCTAATCATAGTGCTGTGATGCCCTGGTCCCTTCATGGGATGATCTCTTCTGCAATGGTCCCTTCATGGGATGATCTTGCATACCTCTAATCATAGTGCTGTGGTGTCCTGGTCCCTTCATGGGATGATCTCTGATGCACTGGTCCCTTTATGGGATGATCTCTGATGCCCTGGTCCCTTCATGCGATGATCTCTGATGCCCTGGTCCCTTCATGCGATGATCTCTGATGCCCTGGTCCCTTCCTGGGATGATCTCTGATGCCCTGGTCCCTTCATGGGATGATCTCTGATGCCCTGGTCCCTTCATGGGATGATCTCTGATGCACTGGTCCCTTCATGAATGATCTCTGATGCACTGGTCCCTTCATGGAATGATGTCTGATGCCCTGGTCCCTTCATGGGATGATGTCTGATGCCCTGGTCCCTTCATGGGATGATGTCTGATGCCCTGGTCCCTTCATGGGATGATGTCTGATGCACTGGTCCCTTCATGGGATGATCTCTGATGCCCTGGTCCCTTCATGGGATGATGTCTGCACTGGTCCCTTCATGGGATGATGTCTGATGCACTGGTCCCTTCTTGGGATGATCTTGCATACCTCTAATCATAGTGCTGTGATGCCCTGGTCCCTTCATGGAATGATTTCTGATGCACTGGTCCCTTCATGGGATGATCTCTGATGCACTGGTCCCTTCATGGGGTGATGTCTGATGCACTGGTCCCTTCATGGGATGATTTCTGATGCACTGGTCCCTTCATGGGATGATTTCTGATGCACTGGTCCCTTCATGGGATGATTTTGCATACCTCTAATCATAGTGCTGTGATGCCCCGGTCCCTTCATGGGATGATTTTTGATGCACTGGTCCCTTCATGGGATGATCTCTGATGCCCTGGTCCCTTCATGGGAAGATCTTGCATACCTCTAATCATAGTGCTCTGATGTCCTGGTCCCTTCATGGGATGATCTCTGATGCCCTGGTCCCTTCATGGGATGATGTCTGATGCCCTGGTCACTTCATGGGGTGATGTCTGATGCCCTGGTCCCTTCATGGGGTGATCTCTGATGCCCTGGTCCCTTCATGGGGTGATCTCTGATGCCCTGGTCCCTTGATGGGATGATCTCTGATGCACTGGTCCCTTCATGGGATGATCTCTGATGCACTGGTCCCTTCATGGGATGATCTCTGATGCACTGGTCCCTTCATGGGATGATGTCTGATGCACTGGTCCCTTCATGGGATGATCTTGCATACCTCTAATCATAGTGCTGTGATGCACTGGTCCCTTGATGGGATGATCTCTGATGCCCTGCTCCCTTGATGGGATGATCTCTGATGCCCTGGCCCCTTGATGGGATGATCTCTGATGCCCTGGTCTCTTGATGGGATGATCTCTGATGCCCTGGTCCCTTCATGGGATGATCTCTGATGCCCTGGTCCCTTCATGGGATGATCTCTGATGCCCTGGTCCCTTCATGGGATGATCTGATGCACTGGTCCCTTCATGGGATGATCTCTGATTCACTGGTCCCTTCATGGGATGATGTTGCATACCTCTAATCATAGTGCTGTGATGCCCTGGTCCCTTCATTGGATGATCTCTGATGCCCTGGTCCCTTCATGGGATGATCTCTGATGCCCTGGTCCCTTCATGGGATGATCTCTGATGCCCTGGTCCCTTCATGGGATGATCTCTGATGCCCTGGTCCCTTCATGGGATGATCTCTGATGCCCTGGTCCCTTCATGGGATGATCTCTGATGGCCTGGTCCCTTCATGGGATGATCTCTGATGCCCTGGTCCCTTCATGGGATGATCTCTGATGCCTGGTCCCTACATGGAATGATCTCTGATGCACTGGTCCCTTCATGGAATGATGTCTGATGCACTGGTCCCTTCATGGGATGATCTTGCATACCTCTAATCATGGTGCTGTGATGCCCTGGTCCCTTCAGGGGATGATCTCTAATGCACTGGTCCCTTCATGGGCTGATCTTGCATACCTCTAATCATAGTGCTGTGGTGTACTGGTCCCTTCATGGGATAATCTCTGATGCACTGGTCCCTTCATGGGATGATCTCTGATGCACTAATCCATTCATGGGAGTATCTTGCATACCTCTAATCATAGTGCTGTGATGCCCTGGTCCCTTGATGGGATGATCTCTGATGCCCTGGTCCCTTGATGGGATGATCTCTGATGCCCTCGTCCCTTGATGGGATGATCTCTGATGCCATGGTCCCTTGATGGGATGATCTCTGATGCCATGGTCCCTTCATGGGATGATCTTGCATACCTCTAATCATAGTGCTGTGATGCCCTGGTCCCTTCATGGGATGATCTCTGATGCCCTGGTCCCTTCATGGGATGATCTCTGCCCTGGTCCCTTCATGGGATGATCTCTGATGCCCTGGTCCCTTCATGGGATGATCTCTGATGCCCTGGTCCCTTCATGGGATGATCTTTAATGCACTGATCCCTTCATGGAATGATCTTGCATACCTCTAATGTAAGGGCTGTGGTGTACTGGTCCCTTGGTGGGATGATCTCTGATGCACTGGTCCCTTCATGGGATGATCTCTGATGCACTGGTCCCTTCATGGGATGATCTCCGATGCCCTGGTCCCTTCCTGGGATGATCTCTGATGCCCTGGTCCCTTCATGGGATGATCTCTGATGCCCTGGTCCCTTCATGGGATGATCTTGCATACCCTGGTCCCTTCATGGGATGATCTTGCATACCTCTAATCATAGTGCCGTGATGGCCTGGTCCCTTCATGGGATGATCTCTGATGCACTGGTCCCTTCATGGGATGATCTTGCATACCTCTAATCATAGTGCTGTGATGCACTGGTCCCTTCATGGGATGATCTTGCATACCTCTACTCATAGTGCTGTGATGCCCTGGTCCCTTCATGGGATGATCTCTGATGCACTGGTCCCTTCATTGGATGATGTCTGATGCACTGGTCCCTTCATGGGATGATCTTGCATACCTCTAATCATAGTGCTGTGATGCCCTGGTCCCATCATGGGATGATCTCTGATGCACTGGTCCCTTCATGGGATGATCTCTGATGCACTGGTCCCTTCATGGGATGATCTCTGATGCCCTGGTCCCTTCCTGGGATGATCTCTGATGCCCTGGTCCCTTCATGGGATGATCTCTGATGCCCTGGTCCCTTCATGGGATGATCTCTGATGCCCTGGTCCCTTCATGGGATGATCTCTGATGCCCTGGTCCCTTCATGGGATGATCTCTGATGCACTTGTCCTTTCATGGGATGATCTCTGATGCCCTGGTCCCTTCATGGGATGATCTCTGATGCACTGGTCCCTTCATGGGATGATGTCTGATGCCCTGGTCCCTTCATGGGATGATCTCTGATGCACTGGTCCCTTCATGGGATGTCTGATGCACTGGTCCCTTCATGGGATGATCTTGCATACCTCTAATCAGTGCTGTGATGCACTGGTCCCTTCATGGGATGATCTTGCATACCTCTAAAAATAGTGCTGTGATGCCCTGGTCCCTTCATGGGATGATCTCCAATGCCCTGGTCCCTTCATGGGATGATCTCCTAAGCACTGGTCCCTTCATGGGATGATCTCTGATGCCCTGGTCGCTTCATGGGATGATCTCTGATGCCCTGGTCCCTTCATGGGATGATCTCTGATGCCCTGGTCCCTTCATGGGATGATCTCCGATGCCCTGGTCCTGGGTCCTTCATGGGATGATCTCTGATGCCCTGGTCCCTTCATGGGATGATCTCCGATGCCCTGGTCCCTTCATGGGATGATCTCTGATGCCCTGGTCCCTTCATGGGATGATCTCTGATGCACTGGTCCCTTCATGGGATGATCTCTGATGCACTGGTTCCTTCATGGGATGATCTCTGATGCACTGGTCCCTTCATGGGATGATCTCTGATGCCCTGGTCCCTTCCTGGGATGATCTCTGATGCCCTGGTCCCTTCATGGGATGATCTTGCATACCCTGGTCCCTTCATGGGATGATCTTGCATACCTCAAATCATAGTGCCGTGATGGCCTGGTCCCTTCATGGGATGATCTCTGATGCACTGGTCCCTTCATGGGATGATCTTGCATACCTCTAATCATAGTGCTGTGAAGCACTGGTCCCTTCATGGGATGATCTTGCATACCTCTACTCATAGTGCTGTGATGCCCTGGTCCCTTCTTGGGATGATCTCTGATGCCCTGGTCCCTTCTTGGGATGATCTCTGATGCCCTGGTCCCTTAATGGGATGATCTCTGATGTCCTGGTCCCTTCATGGGATGATCTTTGATGCACTGGTCCCTTCATGGGATGAACTCTGATGCACTGGTCCCTTCATGGGATGATCTAGCATACCTCTAAGCATAGTGCTCTGATGCACTGGTCCCTTCATGGGATGATCTCTGATGCACTGGTCCCTTCATGGGATGATCTTGCATACCTCTAATCACAGTGCTGTGATGCACTGGTCCCTTCATGGGAGGATCTCTGATGCACTGGTCCCTTCATGGGATGATGTCTGATGCCCTGGTCCCTTCATGGGATGATGTCTGATGCCCTGGTCCCTTCATGGGATGATCTCTGATGCCCTGGTCCCTTCATGGGATGATCTCTGATGCACTGGTCCCTTCATGGGATGATGTCTGATGCACTGGTCCCTACATGGGATAATGTCTGATGCACTGGTCCCTTCATGGGATTATCTCTGATGCACTGGTCCCTTCATGGGATGATCTTGCATACCTCTAATGTACGTGCTGTGGTGTACTGGTCCCTTTATGGGATGATCTCTGATGCACTGGTCCCTTCATGGGTTGATCTTGCATACCTCTAATCATAGTGCTGTGATGCCCTGGTCCCTTCATGGGATGATCTCTGATGCACTGGTCCCTTCATGGGATGTCTGATGCACTGGTCCCTACATGGGATGATCTTGCATACCTCTAATCAGTGCTGTGATGCACTGGTCCCTTCATGGGATGATCTTGCATACCTCTAATCATAGTGCTGTGATGCCCTGGTCCCTTCATGGGATGATCTCCAATGCCCTGGTCCCTTCATGGGATGATCTCCAATGCCCTGGTCCCTTCATGGGATGATCTCCTAAGCACTGGTCGCTTCATGGGATGATCTCTGATGCCCTGGTCGCTTCATGGGATGATCTCTGATGCCCTGGTCCCTTCATGGGATGATCTCTGATGCCCTGGTCCCTTCATGGGATGATCTCCGATGCCCTGGTCCTGGTCCCTTCATGGGATGATCTCTGATGCCCTGGTCCCTTCATGGGATGATCTCCGATGCACTGGTCCCTTCATGGGATGATCTCTGATGCACTGGTCCCTTCATGGGATGATCTCTGATGCACTGGTCCCTTCATGGGATGATCTCTGATGCCCTGGTCCCTTCCTGGGATGATCTCTGATGCCCTGGTCCCTTCATGGGATGATCTTGCATACCCTGGTCCCTTCATGGGATGATCTTGCATACCTCTAATCATAGTGCCTTGATGGCCTGGTCCCTTCATGGGATGATCTCTGATGCCCTGGTCCCTTCATGGGATGATGTCTGATGCACTGGTCCCTTCATGGGATTATCTCTGCACTGGTCCCTTCATGGGATGATCTTGCATACCTCTAATCAGTGCTGTGATGCCCTGGTCCCTTCATGGGATGATCTCTGATGCACTGGTCCCTTCATGGGATGATCTCTGATGCACTGGTCCCTTCATGGGATGATCTTGCATACCTCTAATCATAGTGCTGTGATACCCTGGTCCCTTCATGGGATGATCTCTGATGCACTGGTCCCTTCATGAGATGATCTTGCATACCTCTAATCATAGTGCTGTGATGCACTAGTCCCTTCATGGGAGGATCTCTGATGCCCTGGTCCCTTCATGGGATGATCTCTGATGCCCTGGTCCCTTCATGGGATTATCTTTGCACTGGTCCCTTCATGGGATGATCTTGCATACCTCTAATCAGTGCTGTGATGCCCTGGTCCCTTCATGGGATGATCTCTGATGCACTGGTCCCTTCATGGGATGATCTTGCATACCTCTAATGTACGTGCTGTGGTGTACTGGTCCCTTCATGGGATGATCTCTGATGCACTGGTCCCTTCATGGGATGTTCTCTGATGCACTGGTCCCTTCATGGGTTGATCTTGCATACCTCTAATCATAGTGCTGTGATGCCCTGGTCCCTTCATGGGATGATTTCTGATGCACTGGTCCCTTCATGGGATGATGTCTGATGCACTGGTCCCTTCATGGGATGATCTTGCATACCTCTAATCATAGTGCTGTGATGCCCTGGTCCCTGCATGGGATGATCGTTGACGCACTGGTCCCTTCATGGGATGATCGTTGACGCACTGGTCCCTTCATGGGATGATCTCTGATGCACTGGTCCCTTCATGGGATGATCTCTGATGCCCTGGTCCCTTCATGGGATGATCGTTGATGCACTGGTCCCTTCATGGGATGATGTCTGATGCACTGGTCCCTTCATGGGATGATCTTGCATACCTCTAATCATAGTGCTGTGATGCCCTGGTCCCTTCATGGGATGATGTCTGATGCACTGGTCCCTTCATGGGATGTCTGATGCACTGGTCCCTTCATGGGATGATCTTGCATACCTCTAATCAGTGCTGTGATGCACTGGTCCCTTCATGGGATGATCTTGCATACCTCTAATCATAGTGCTGTGATGCCCTGGTCCCTTCATGGGATGATCTCCAATGCCCTGGTCCCTTCATGGGATGATCTCCTAAGCACTGGTCCCTTCATGGGATGATCTCTGATGCCCTGGTCCCTTCATGGGATGATCTCTGATGCCCTGGTCCCTTCATGGGATGATGTCTGCACTGGTCCCTTCATGGGATGATGTCTGATGCACTGGTCCCTACATGGGATGATCTTGCATACCTCTAATCATAGTGCTGTGATGCCCTGGTCCCTTCATGGAATGATTTCTGATGCACTGGTCCCTTCATGGGATGATTTTTGATGCACTGGTCCCTTCATGGGATGATTTTTGATGCACTGGTCCCTTCATGGGATGATCTCTGATGCCCTGGTCCCTTCATGGGATGATGTCTGATGCCCTGGTCCCTTCATGGGATGATCTCTGATGCACTGGTCCCTTCATGGGATGATCTCTGATGCCCTGGTCCCTTCATGGGATGATGTCTGATGCACTGGTCCCTTCATGGGATTATCTCTGCACTGGTCCCTTCATGGGATGATCTTGCATACCTCTAATCAGTGCTGTGATGCCCTGGTCCCTTCATGGGATGATCTCTGATGCACTGGTCCCTTCATGGGATGATCTCTGATGCACTGGTCCCTTCATGGGATGATCTTGCATACCTCTAAAAATAGTGCTGTGATGCCCTGGTCCCTTCATGGGATGATCTCCAAAGCCCTGGTCCCTTCATAGGATGATCTCCTAAGCACTGGTCCCTTCATGGGATGATCTCTGATGCCCTGGTCGCTTCATGGGATGATCTCTGATGCCCTGGTCCCTTCATGGGATGATCTCTGATGCACTGGTCCCTTCATGGGATGATCTCTGATGCCCTGGTCCCTTCATGGGATGATCTCTGATGCCCTGGTCCCTTCATGGGATGATCTCTGATGCCCTGGTCCCTTCATGGGATGATGTCCGATGACCTGGTCCTGGTCCCTTCATGGGATGATCTCTGATGCCCTGGTCCCTTCATGGGATGATCTCCGATGCCCTGGTCCCTTCATGGGATGATCTCTGATGCCCTGGTCCCTTCATGGGATGATCTCTGATGCCCTGGTCCCTTCATGGGATGATCTCTGATGCACTGGTCCCTTCATGGGATGATCTCTGATGCACTGGTCCCTTCATGGGATGATCTCTGATGCACTGGTCCCTTCATGAGATGATCTTGCATACCTCTAATCATAGTGCTGTGATGCACTGGTCCCTTCATGGGAGGATCTCTGATGCCCTGGTCCCTTCATGGGATGATCTCTGATGCCCTGGTCCCTTCATGGGATTATCTTTGCACTGGTCCCTTCATGGGATGATCTTGCATACCTCTAATCAGTGCTGTGATGCCCTGGTCCCTTCATGGGATGATCTCTGATGCACTGGTCCCTTCATGGGATGATCTTGCATACCTCTAATGTACGTGCTGTGGTGTACTGGTCCCTTCATGGGATGATCTCTGATGCACTGGTCCCTTCATGGGATGTTCTCTGATGCACTGGTCCCTTCATGGGTTGATCTTGCATACCTCTAATCATAGTGCTGTGATGCCCTGGTCCCTTCATGGGATGATTTCTGATGCACTGGTCCCTTCATGGGATGATGTCTGATGCACTGGTCCCTTCATGGGATGATCTTGCATACCTCTAATCATAGTGCTGTGATGCCCTGGTCCCTTCATGGGATGATCGTTGACGCACTGGTCCCTTCATGGGATGATCTCTGATGCACTGGTCCCTTCATGGGATGATCTCTGATGCCCTGGTCCCTTCATGGGATGATCGTTGATGCACTGGTCCCTTCATAGGATGATGTCTGATGCACTGGTCCCTTCATGGGATGATCTTGCATACCTCTAATCATAGTGCTGTGATGCCCTGGTCCCTTCATGGGATGATGTCTGATGCACTGGTCCCTTCATGGGATGTCTGATGCACTGGTCCCTTCATGGGATGATCTTGCATACCTCTAATCAGTGCTGTGATGCACTGGTCCCTTCATGGGATGATCTTGCATACCTCTAATCATAGTGCTGTGATGCCCTGGTCCCTTCATGGGATGATCTCCAATGCCCTGGTCCCTTCATGGGATGATCTCCTAAGCACTGGTCCCTTCATGGGATGATCTCTGATGCCCTGGTCCCTTCATGGGATGATCTCCGATGCCCTGGTCCTGGTCCCTTCATGGGATGATCTCTGATGCCCTGGTCCCTTCATGGGATGATCTCCGATGCCCTGGTCCCTTCATGGGATGATCTCCGATGCCCTGGTCCCTTCATGGGATGATCTCTGATGCACTGGTCCCTTCATGGGATGATCTCTGATGCACTGGTCCCTTCATGGGATGATCTCTGATGCCCTGGTCCCTTCATGGGATGATCTCTGATGCCCTGGTCCCTTCATGGGATGATCTCTGATGCACTGGTCCCTTCATGGGATGATGTCTGATGCCCTGGTCCCTTCATGGGATGATCTCTGATGCCCTGGTCCCTTCATGGGATGATCTCTGATGCACTTGTCCCTTCATGGGATGTCTGATGCACTGGTCCCTTCATGGGATGATCTTGCATACCTCTAATCAGTGCTGTGATGCACTGGTCCCTTCATGGGATGATCTTGCATACCTCTAAAAATAGTGCTGTGATGCCCTGGTCCCTTCATGGGATGATCTCCAAAGCCCTGGTCCCTTCATAGGATGATCTCCTAAGCACTGGTCCCTTCATGGGATGATCTCTGATGCCCTGGTCGCTTCATGGGATGATCTCTGATGCCCTGGTCCCTTCATGGGATGATCTCTGATGCCCTGGTCCCTTCATGGGATGATGTCCGATGACCTGGTCCTGGTCCCTTCATGGGATGATCTCTGATGCCCTGGTCCCTTCATGGGATGATCTCCGATGCCCTGGTCCCTTCATGGGATGATCTCTGATGCCCTGGTCCCTTCATGGGATGATCTCTGATGCACTGGTCCCTTCATGGGATGATCTCTGATGCACTGGTCCCTTCATGGGATGATCTCTGATGCACTGGTCCCTTCATGGGATGATCTCTGATGCCCTGGTCCCTTCCTGGGATGATCTCTGATGCCCTGGTCCCTTCATGGGATGATCTTGCATACCCTGGTCCCTTCATGGGATGATCTTGCATACCTCAAATCATAGTGCCGTGATGGCCTGGTCCCTTCATGGGATGATCTCTGATGCACTGGTCCCTTCATGGGATGATCTTGCATACCTCTAATCATAGTGCTGTGAAGCACTGGTCCCTTCATGGGATGATCTTGCATACCTCTACTCATAGTGCTGTGATGCCCTGGTCCCTTCTTGGGATGATCTCTGATGTCCTGGTCCCTTAATGGGATGATCTCTGATGTCCTGGTCCCTTCATGGGATGATCTTTGATGCACTGGTCCCTTCATGGGATGATCTCTGATGCACTGGTCCCTTCATGGGATGATCTTGCATACCTCTAATCACAGTGCTGTGATGCACTGGTCCCTTCATGGGAGGATCTCTGATGCACTGGTCCCTTCATGGGATGATGTCTGATGCCCTGGTCCCTTCATGGGATGATCTCTGATGCCCTGGTCCCTTCATGGGATGATCTCTGATGCACTGGTCCCTTCATGGGATGATGTCTGATGCACTGGTCCCTACATGGGATGATGTCTGATGCACTGGTCCCTTCATGGGATTATCTCTGATGCACTGGTCCCTTCATGGGATGATCTTGCATACCTCTAATGTACGTGCTGTGGTGTACTGGTCCCTTTATGGGATGATCTCTGATGCCCTGGTCCCTTCATGGGATGATCTCTGATGCCCTGGTCCCTTCATGGGATGATCTCTGATGCCCTGGTCCCTTCATGGGATGATCTCTGATGCCCTGGTCCCTTCATGGGATGATTTCTGATGCACTGGTCCCTTCATGGGATGATGTCTGATGCACTGGTCCCTTCATGGGATGATCTTGCATACCTCTAATCATAGTGCTGTGATGCCCTGGTCCCTTCATGGGATGATCTCTGATGCACTGGTCCCTTCATGGGATGTCTGATGCACTGGTCCCTTCATGGGATGATCTTGCATACCTCTAATCAGTGCTGTGATGCACTGGTCCCTTCATGGGATGATCTTGCATACCTCTAATCATAGTTCTGTGATGCCCTGGTCCCTTCATGGGATGATCTCCAATGCCCTGGTCCCTTCATGGGATGATCTCCAATGCCCTGGTCCCTTCTTGGGATGATCTCCAATGCCCTGGTCCCTTCATGGGATGATCTCCTAAGCACTGGTCCCTTCATGGGATGATCTCTGATGCCCTGGTCGCTTCATGGGATGATCTCTGATGCCCTGGTCCCTTCATGGGATGATCTCTGATGCCCTGGTCCCTTCATGGGATGATCTCCGATGCCCTGGTCCTGGTCCCTTCATGGGATGATCTCTGATGCCCTGGTCCCTTCATGGGATGATCTCTGATGCACTGGTCCCTTCATGGGATGATCTCTGATGCACTGGTCCCTTCATGGGATGATCTCTGATGCCCTGGTCCCTTCATGGGATGATCTCCGATGCCCTGGTCCTGGTCCCTTCATGGGATGATCTCTGATGCCCTGGTCCCTTCATGGGATGATCTCCGATGCACTGGTCCCTTCATGGGATGATCTCTGATGCACTGGTCCCTTCATGGGATGATCTCTGATGCACTGGTCCCTTCATGGGATGATCTCTGATGCCCTGGTCCCTTCCTGGGATGATCTCTGATGCCCTGGTCCCTTCATGGGATGATCTTGCATACCCTGGTCCCTTCATGGGATGATCTTGCATACCTCTAATCATAGTGCCGTGATGGCCTGGTCCCTTCATGGGATGATCTTGCATACCTCTAATCATAGTGCTGTGATGCACTGGTCCCTTCATGGGATGATCTTGCATACCTCTACTCATAGTGCTGTGATGCCCTGGTCCCTTCTTGGGATGATCTCTGATGCCCTGGTCCCTTAATGGGATGATCTCTGATGTCCTGGTCCCTTAATGGGATGATCTTTGATGCACTGGTCCCTTCATGGGATGAACTCTGATGCACTGGTCCCTTCATGGGATGATCTAGCATACCTCTAAGCATAGTGCTCTGATGCACTGGTCCCTTCATGGGATGATCTCTGATGCACTGGTCCCTTCATGGGATGATCTCTGATGCACTGGTCCCTTCATGGGATGATCTTGCATACCTCTAATCACAGTGCTGTGATGCACTGGTCCCTTCATGGGAGGATCTCTGATGCACTGGTCCCTTCATGGGATGATGTCTGATGCCCTGGTCCCTTCATGGGATGATCTCTGATGCACTGGTCCCTTCATGGGATGATGTCTGATGCACTGGTCCCTACATGGGATGATGTCTGATGCACTGGTCCCTTCATGGGATGATCTCTGATGCACTGGTCCCTTCATGGGATGATCTTTCATACCTCTAATGTACGTGCTGTGGTGTACTGGTCCCTTTATGGGATGATCTCTGATGCACTAGTCCCTTCATGGGATGTTCTCTGATGCACTGGTCCCTTCATGGGTTGATCTTGCATACCTCTAATCATAGTGCTGTGATGCCCTGGTCCCTTCATGGGATGATTTCTGATGCACTGGTCCCTTCATGGGATGATTTCTGATGCACTGGTCCCTTCATGGGATGTCTGATGCACTGGTCCCTTCATGGGATGATCTTGTATACCTCTAATCATAGTGCTGTGATGCACTGGTCCCTTCATGGGATGATCTCTGATGCACTGGTACCTTCATGGGATGATCTCTGATGCACTGGTCCCTTCATGGGATGATCTCTGATGAACTGGTCCCTTCATGGGATGATCTCTGATGCACTGGTCCCTTCATGGGATGATCTTGCATACCTCTAATCGTGATGCCCTGGTCCCTTCATGGGATGATCTCTGATGCCCTGGTCCCTTCATGGGATGATCTTGCATACCTCTAATCATAGTGCTGTGATGCCCTGGTCCCTTCATGGGATGATCTCTGATGCACTGGTCCCTTCATGGGATGATCTCTGATGCCCTGGTCCCTTCATGGGATGATCTCTGATGCCCTGGTCCCTTCATGGGATGATCTCTGATGCCCTGGTCCCTTCATGGGATGATCTCTGATGCCCTGGTCCCTTTATGGGATGATCTCTGATGCACTGGTCCCTTCATGAATGATCTCTGATGCACTGGTCCCTTCATGAATGATCTCTGATGCACTGGTCCCTTCATGGAATGATGTCTGATGCCCTGGTCCCTTCATGGGATGATGTCTGATGCCCTGGTCCCTTCATGGGATGATGTCTGATGCCCTGGTCCCTTCATGGGATGATGTCTGATGCCCTGGTCCCTTCATGGGATGATGTCTGATGCCCTGGTCCCTTCATGGGATGATGTCTGATGCACTGGTCCCTTCATGGGATGATGTCTGATGCACTGGTCCCTTCATGGGATGATCTCTGATGCCCTGGTCCCTTCATGGGATGATGTCTGCACTGGTCCCTTCATGGGATGATGTCTGATGCACTGGTCCCTACATGGGATGATCTTGCATACCTCTAATCATAGTGCTGTGATGCCCTGGTCCCTTCATGGAATGATTTCTGATGCACTGGTCCCTTCATGGGATGATTTTTGATGCCCTGGTCCCTTCATGGGATGATTTTTGATGCACTGGTCCCTTCATGGGATGATCTCTGATGCCCTGGTCCCTTCATGGGAAGATCTTGCATACCTCTAATCATAGTGCTCTGATGCCCTGGTCCCTTCATGGGATGATGTCTGATGCCCTGGTCCCTTCATGGGATGATGTCTGATGCCCTGGTCCCTTCATGGGATGATGTCTGATGCCCTGGTCCCTTCATGGGATGATCTCTGATGCACTGGTCCCTTCATGGGATGATCTCTGATGCCCTGGTCCCTTCATGGGATGATGTCTGATGCACTGGTCCCTTCATGGGATTATCTCTGCACTGGTCCCTTCATGGGATGATCTTGCATACCTCTAATCAGTGCTGTGATGCCCTGGTCCCTTCATGGGATGATCTCTGATGCACTGGTCCCTTCATGGGATGATCTCTGATGCACTGGTCCCTTCATGGGATGATCTTGCATACCTCTAATCATAGTGCTGTGATGCCCTGGTCCCTTCATGGGATGATCTCTGATGCACTGGTCCCTTCATGAGATGATCTTGCATACCTCTAATCATAGTGCTGTGATGCACTAGTCCCTTCATGGGAGGATCTCTGATGCCCTGGTCCCTTCATGGGATGATCTCTGATGCCCTGGTCCCTTCATGGGATTATCTTTGCACTGGTCCCTTCATGGGATGATGTTGCATACCTCTAATCAGTGCTGTGATGCCCTGGTTCCTTCATGGGATGATCTCTGATGCACTGGTCCCTTCATGGGATGATCTCTGATGCACTGGTCCCTTCATGGGATGTTCTCTGATGCACTGGTCCCTTCATGGGTTGATCTTGCATACCTCTAATCATAGTGCTGTGATGCCCTGGTCCCTTCATGGGATGATTTCTGATGCACTGGTCCCTTCATGGGATGATGTCTGATGCACTGGTCCCTTCATGGGATGATCTTGCATACCTCTAATCATAGTGCTGTGATGCCCTGGTCCCTTCATGGGATGATCGTTGATGCACTGGTCCCTTCATGGGATGATCTCTGATGCCCTGGTCCCTTCATGGGATGATCTCTGATGCCCTGGTCCCTTCATGGGATGATCGTTGATGCACTGGTCCCTTCATGGGATGATGTCTGATGCACTGGTCCCTTCATGGGATGATCTTGCATACCTCTAATCATAGTGCTGTGATGCCCTGGTCCCTTCATGGGATGATGTCTGATGCACTGGTCCCTTCATGGGATGTCTGATGCACTGGTCCCTTCATGGGATGATCTTGCATACCTCTAATCAGTGCTGTGATGCACTGGTCCCTTCATGGGATGATCTTGCATACCTCTAATCATAGTGCTGTGATGCCCTGGTCCCTTCATGGGATGATCTCCAATGCCCTGGTCCCTTCATGGGATGATCTCCTAAGCACTGGTCCCTTCATGGGATGATCTCTGATGCCCTGGTCCCTTCATGGGATGATCTCTGATGCCCTGGTCCCTTCATGGGATGATCTGTGATGCCCTGGTCCCTTCATGGGATGATCTCTGATGCCCTGGTCCCTTCATGGGATGATCTCCGATGCCCTGGTCCTGGTCCCTTCATGGGAAGATCTCTGATGCCCTGGTCCCTTCATGGGATGATCTCCGATGCCCTGGTCCCTTCATGGGATGATCTCTGATGCACTGGTCCCTTCATGGGATGATCTCTGATGCACTGGTCCCTTCATGGGATGATCTCTGATGCACTGGTCCCTTCATGGGATGATCTCTGATGCCCTGGTCCCTTCCTGGGATGATCTCTGATGCCCTGGTCCCTTCATGGCATGATCTCTGATGCCCTGGTCTCTTCATGGGATGATCTTGCATACCCTGGTCCCTTCATGGGATGATCTTGCATACCTCTAATCATAGTGCCGTGATGGCCTGGTCCCTTCATGGGATGATCTCTGATGCACTGGTCCCTTCATGGGATGATCTTGCATACCTCTAATCATAGTGCTGTGATGCACTGGTCCCTTCATGGGATGATCTTGCATACCTCTACTCATAGTGCTGTGATGCACTGGTCCCTTCTTGGGATGATCTCTGATGCCCTGGTCCCTTCATGGGATGATCTCTGATGTCCTGGTCCCTTCATGGGATGATCTTTGATGCACTGGTCCCTTCATGGGATGATCTCTGATGCACTGGTCCCTTCATGGGATGATCTTGCATACCTCTAATGTACGTGCTGTGGTGTACTGGTCCCTTCATGGGATGATCTCTGATGCACTGGTCCCTTCATGGGATGTTCTCTGATGCACTGGTCCCTTCATGGGTTGATCTTGCATACCTCTAATTATAGTGCTGTGATGCCCTGGTCCCTTCATGGGATGATTTCTGATGCACTGGTCCCTTCATGGGATGATGTCTGATGCACTGGTCCCTTCATGGGATGATCTTGCATACCTCTAATCATAGTGCTGTGATGCCCTGGTCCCTTCATGGGATGATCGTTGATGCACTGGTCCCTTCATGGGATGATCTCTGATGCACTGGTCCCTTCATGGGATGATCTCTGATGCCCTGGTCCCTTCATGGGATGATCGTTGATGCACTGGTCCCTTCATGGGATGATGTCTGATGCACTGGTCCCTTCATGGGATGATCTTGCATACCTCTAATCATAGTGCTGTGATGCCCTGGTCCCTTCATGGGATGATGTCTGATGCACTGGTCCCTTCATGGGATGTCTGATGCACTGGTCCCTTCATGGGATGATCTTGCATACCTCTAATCAGTGCTGTGATGCACTGGTCCCTTCATGGGATGATCTTGCATACCTCTAATCATAGTGCTGTGATGCCCTGGTCCCTTCATGGGATGATCTCCAATGCCCTGGTCCCTTCATGGGATGATCTCCTAAGCACTGGTCCCTTCATGGGATGATCTCTGATAGGGGTGGGCGGAATTTGCGGAATTAACCTTCGCAAATTATCGCGAGAATGTTTAAAATTATCGCAAACAAGCAGAAATATCGCGAAGATGCGGAAGTTTTTTTCCGGCACGTTCGCGAGATTTTCTGCATGGTTGCGGGTCGCCAACTTACCCATGTGGTTGCTTGCGGGCACGGCCATCTTGTTTTGAGTTGTTCTCGCGGTGCATGATCGCGAGAAGAAAGACGTGATCGCGCGACGCATGACGTCACTGCGGGCGCGAACTGTCGCGAGACAGCGCAAATGGCTAAAAACAATACAACATCTCATGGAGAACGCGACCGGATCAAGAAAACTTGTCAGCGAACGCAGGGATTCAGGTAAGGCGATCGCGCGCGCGCGAGAATGTATCATTTTACAGCGCGAGCAAGAAACAAATTATCGCCAAGCTGCGGAAACCGGAATTTTTGACATTTTCGCGCTCTCCGCGGAACGCAAAAATGTCAAATTATCGCAATTTCCGCGAACGGAACGAAATTTTTGCCCAGGCCTAATCTCTGATGCCCTGGTCCCTTCATGGGATGATCTCTGATGCCCTGGTCCCTTCATGGGATGATCTGTGATGCCCTGGTCCCTTCATGGGATGATCTCTGATGCCCTGGTCCCTTCATGGGATGATCTCCGATGCCCTGGTCCTGGTCCCTTCATGGGATGATCTCTGATGCCCTGGTCCCTTCATGGGATGATCTCCGATGCCCTGGTCCCTTCATGGGATGATCTCTGATGCACTGGTCCCTTCATGGGATGATCTCTGATGCACTGGTCCCTTCATGGGATGATCTCTGATGCACTGGTCCCTTCATGGGATGATCTCTGATGCCCTGGTCCCTTCCTGGGATGATCTCTGATGCCCTGGTCCCTTCATGGCATGATCTCTGATGCCCTGGTCTCTTCATGGGATGATCTTGCATACCCTGGTCCCTTCATGGGATGATCTTGCATACCTCTAATCATAGTGCCGTGATGGCCTGGTCCCTTCATGGGATGATCTCTGATGCACTGGTCCCTTCATGGGATGATCTTGCATACCTCTAATCATAGTGCTGTGATGCACTGGTCCCTTCATGGGATGATCTTGCATACCTCTACTCATAGTGCTGTGATGCACTGGTCCCTTCTTGGGATGATCTCTGATGCCCTGGTCCCTTCATGGGATGATCTCTGATGTCCTGGTCCCTTCATGGGATGATCTTTGATGCACTGGTCCCTTCATGGTATGAACTCTGATGCACTGGTCCCTTCATGGGATGATCTAGCATACCTCTAAGCATAGTGCTCTGATGCACTGGTCCCTTCATGGGATGATCTCTGATGCACTGGTCCCTTCATGGGATGATCTCTGATGCACTGGTCCCTTCATGGGATGATCTTGCATACCTCTAATCACAGTGCTGTGATGCACTGGCCCCTTCATGGGAGGATCTCTGATGCACTGGTCCCTTCATGGGATGATGTCTGATGCCCTGGTCCCTTCATGGGATGATCTCTGATGCCCTGGACCCTTCATGGGATGATCTCTGATGCCCTGGTCCCTTCATGGGATGATGTCTGATGCACTGGTCCCTACATGGGATGATGTCTGATGCACTGGTCCCTTCATGGGATGATCTCTGATGCACTGGTCCCTTCATGGGATGACCTTGCATACCTCTAATGTACGTGCTGTGGTGTACTGGACCCTTTATGGGATGATCTCTGATGCACTGGTCCCTTCATGGGATGTTTTCTGATGCACTGGTCCCTTCATGGGTTGATCTTGCATACCTCTAATCATAGTGCTGTGATGCCCTGGTCCCTTCATGGGATGATTTCTGATGCACTGGTCCCTTCATGCGATGATTTCTGATGCACTGGTCCCTTCATGGGATGATGTCTGATGCACTGGTCCCTTCATGGGATGATCTTGTATACCTCTAATCATAGTGCTGTGATGCACTGGTCCCTTCATGGGATGATCTCTGATGCACTGGTCCCTTCATGGGATGATCTCTGATGCACTGGTCCCTTCATGGGATGATCTCTGATGCACTGGTCCCTTCATGGGATGATCTCTGATGCACTGGTCCCTTCATGGGATTATCTTGCATACCTCTAATCGTGATGCCCTGGTCCCTTCATGGGATGATCTCTGATGCAATGGTCCCTTCATGGGATGATCTTGCATACCTCTAATCATAGTGCTGTGATGTCCTGGTCCCTTCGTGGGATGATCTCTGATGCACAGGTCCCTTCATGCGATGATCTCTGATGCCCTGGTCCCTTCATGCGATGATCTCTGATGCCCTGGTCCCTTCATGGCATGATCTCTGATGCCCTGGTCCCTTCATGGCATGATCTCTGATGCCCTGGTCCCTTCATGGGATGATCTCTGATGCCCCTTTCCCTTCATGGGATGATCTCTGATGCACTGGTCCCTTCATGGAATGATGTCTGATGCCCTGGTCCCTTCATGGAATGATGTCTGATGCCCTGGTCCCTTCATGGGATGATGTCTGATGCCCTGGTCCCTTCATGGGATGATGTCTGATGCCCTGGTCCCTTCATGGGATGATGTCTGATGCACTGGTCCCTTCATGGGATGATGTCTGATGCACTGGTCCCTTCATGGGATGATCTCTGATGCCCTGGTCCCTTCATGGGATGATGTCTGCACTGGTCCCTTCATGGGATGATGTCTGATGCACTGGTCCCTACATGGGATGATCTTGCATACCTCTAATCATAGTGCTGTGATGCCCTGGTCCCTTCATGGAATGATTTCTGATGCACTGGTCCCTTCATGGGATGATTTTTGATGCACTGGTCCCTTCATGGGATGATTTTTGATGCACTGGTCCCTTCATGGGATGATCTCTGATGCCCTGGTCCCTTCATGGGAAGATCTTGCATACCTCTAATCATAGTGCTCTGATGCACTGGTCCCTTCATGGGATGATGTCTGATGCCCTGGTCCCTTCATGGGATGATGTCTGATGCCCTGGTCCCTTCATGGGATGATCTCTGATGCACTGGTCCCTTCATGGGATGATCTCTGATGCCCTGGTCCCTTCATGGGATGATGTCTGATGCACTGGTCCCTTCATGGGATTATCTCTGCACTGGTCCCTTCATGGGATGATCTTGCATACCTCTAATCAGTGCTGTGATGCCCTGGTCCCTTCATGGGATGATCTCTGATGCACTGGTCCCTTCATGGGATGATCTCTGATGCACTGGTCCCTTCATGGGATGATCTTGCATACCTCTAATCATAGTGCTGTGATGCCCTGGTCCCTTCATGGGATGATCTCTGATGCACTGGTCCCTTCATGAGATGATCTTGCATACCTCTAATCATAGTGCTGTGATGCACTAGTCCCTTCATGGGAGGATCTCTGATGCCCTGGTCCCTTCATGGGATGATCTCTGATGCCCTGGTCCCTTCATGGGATTATCTTTGCACTGGTCCCTTCATGGGATGATCTTGCATACCTCTAATCAGTGCTGTGATGCCCTGGTTCCTTCATGGGATGATCTCTGATGCACTGGTCCCTTCATGGGATGATCTTGCATACCTCTAATGTACGTGCTGTGGTGTACTGGTCCCTTCATGGGATGATCTCTGATGCACTGGTCCCTTCATGGGATGTTCTCTGATGCACTGGTCCCTTCATGGGTTGATCTTGCATACCTCTAATCATAGTGCTGTGATGCCCTGGTCCCTTCATGGGATGATTTCTGATGCACTGGTCCCTTCATGGGATGATGTCTGATGCACTGGTCCCTTCATGGGATGATCTTGCATACCTCTAATCAGTGCTGTGATGCACTGGTCCCTTCATGGGATGATCTTGCATACCTCTAATCATAGTGCTGTGATGCCCTGGTCCCTTTATGGGATGATCTCCAATGCCCTGGTCCCTTCATGGGATGATCTCCTAAGCACTGGTCCCTTCATGGGATGATCTCTGATGCCCTGGTCCCTTCATGGGATGATCTCTGATGCCCTGGTCCCTTCATGGGATGATCTGTGATGCCCTGGTCCCTTCATGGGATGATCTCTGATGCCCTGGTCCCTTCATGGGATGATCTCCGATGCCCTGGTCCTGGTCCCTTCATGGGATGATCTCTGATGCCCTGGTCCCTTCATGGGATGATCTCCGATGCCCTGGTCCCTTCATGGGATGATCTCTGATGCACTGGTCCCTTCATGGGATGATCTCTGATGCACTGGTCCCTTCATGGGATGATCTCTGATGCACTGGTCCCTTCATGGGATGATCTCTGATGCCCTGGTCCCTTCATGGGATGATCTCTGATGCCCTGGTCCCTTCCTGGGATGATCTCTGATGCCCTGGTCCCTTCATGGCATGATCTCTGATGCCCTGGTCTCTTCATGGGATGATCTTGCATACCCTGGTCCCTTCATGGGATGATCTTGCATACCTCTAATCATAGTGCCGTGATGGCCTGGTCCCTTCATGGGATGATCTCTGATGCACTGGTCCCTTCATGGGATGATCTTGCATACCTCTAATCATAGTGCTGTGATGCACTGGTCCCTTCATGGGATGATCTTGCATACCTCTACTCATAGTGCTGTGATGCACTGGTCCCTTCTTGGGATGATCTCTGATGCCCTGGTCCCTTCATGGGATGATCTCTGATGTCCTGGTCCCTTCATGGGATGATCTTTGATGCACTGGTCCCTTCATGGGATGAACTCTGATGCACTGGTCCCTTCATGGGATGATCTAGCATACCTCTAAGCATAGTGCTCTGATGCACTGGTCCCTTCATGGGATGATCTCTGATGCACTGGTCCCTTCATGGGATGATCTCTGATGCACTGGTCCCTTCATGGGATGATCTTGCATACCTCTAATCACAGTGCTGTGATGCCCTGGTCCCTTCATGGGATGATCTCTGATGCCCTGGACCCTTCATGGGATGATCTCTGATGCCCTGGTCCCTTCATGGGATGATGTCTGATGCACTGGTCCCTACATGGGATGATGTCTGATGCACTGGTCCCTTCATGGGATGATCTCTGATGCACTGGTCCCTTCATGGGATGACCTTGCATACCTCTAATGTACGTGCTGTGGTGTACTGGACCCTTTATGGGATGATCTCTGATGCACTGGTCCCTTCATGGGATGTTTTCTGATGCACTGGTCCCTTCATGGGTTGATCTTGCATACCTCTAATCATAGTGCTGTGATGCCCTGGTCCCTTCATGGGATGATTTCTGATGCACTGGTCCCTTCATGGGATGATTTCTGATGCACTGGTCCCTTCATGGGATGATGTCTGATGCACTGGTCCCTTCATGGGATGATCTTGCATACCTCTAATCATAGTGCTGTGATGCCCTGGTCCCTTCATGGGATGATCGTTGATGCACTGGTCCCTTCATGGGATGATCTCTGATGCCCTGGTCCCTTCATGGGATGATCTCTGATGCCCTGGTCCCTTCATGGGATGATCGTTGATGCACTGGTCCCTTCATGGGATGATGTCTGATGCACTGGTCCCTTCATGGGATGATCTTGCATACCTCTAATCATAGTGCTGTGATGCCCTGGTCCCTTCATGGGATGATGTCTGATGCACTGGTCCCTTCATGGGATGTCTGATGCACTGGTCCCTTCATGGGATGATCTTGCATACCTCTAATCAGTGCTGTGATGCACTGGTCCCTTCATGGGATGATCTTGCATACCTCTAATCATAGTGCTGTGATGCCCTGGTCCCTTCATGGGATGATCTCCAATGCCCTGGTCCCTTCATGGGATGATCTCTGATGCACTGGTCCCTTCATGGGATGATCTCTGATGCACTGGTCCCTTCATGGGATGATCTCTGATGCACTGGTCCCTTCATGGGATGATCTCTGATGCACTGGTCCCTTCATGGGATGATCTTGCATACCTCTAATCGTGATGCCCTGGTCCCTTCATGGGATGATCTCTGATGCAATGGTCCCTTCATGGGATGATCTTGCATACCTCTAATCATAGTGCTGTGATGTCCTGGTCCCTTCATGGGATGATCTCTGATGCACAGGTCCCTTCATGCGATGATCTCTGATGCCCTGGTCCCTTCATGCGATGATCTCTGATGCCCTGGAACCTTCCTGGGATGATCTCTGATGCCCTGGTCCCTTCATGGGATGATCTCTGATGCCCTGGTCCCTTCATGGGATGATCTCTGATGCCCCTTTCCCTTCATGGGATGATCTCTGATGCACTGGTCCCTTCATGGAATGATGTCTGATGCCCTGGTCCCTTCATGGAATGATGTCTGATGCCCTGGTCCCTTCATGGGATGATGTCTGATGCCCTGGTCCCTTAATGGGATGATGTCTGATGCCCTGGTCCCTTCATGGGATGATGTCTGATGCACTGGTCCCTTCATGGGATGATGTCTGATGCACTGGTCCCTTCATGGGATGATCTCTGATGCCCTGGTCCCTTCATGGGATGATGTCTGCACTGGTCCCTTCATGGGATGATGTCTGATGCACTGGTCCCTTCATGGGATGATCTTGCATACCTCTAATCATAGTGCTGTGATGCCCTGGTCCCTTCATGGAATGATTTCTGATGCACTGGTCCCTTCATGGGATGATTTATGATGCACTGGTCCCTTCATGGGATGATTTTTGATGCACTGGTCCCTTCATGGGATGATCTCTGATGCCCTGGTCCCTTCATGGGATGATCTCTGATGGACTGGTCCCTTCATGGGATGATCTCTGATGGACTGGTCCCTTCATGGGATGATATCTGATGCACTGGTCCCTTCATGGGATGATCTTGCATACCTCTAATCATAGTGCTGTGATGCCCTGGTCCCTTCATGGGATGATCTCTGATGCACTGGTCCCTTCATGAGATGATCTTGCATACCTCTAATCATAGTGCTGTGATGCACTAGTCCCTTCATGGGAGGATCTCTGATGCCCTGGTCCCTTCATGGGATGATGTCTGATGCACTGGTCCCTTCATGGGATGATCTTGCATGCCTCTAATCGTAGTGCTGTGATGCCCTGGTCCCTTCATGGGATTATCTTTGCACTGGTCCCTTCATGGGATGATCTTGCATACCTCTAATCAGTGCTGTGATGCCCTGGTCCCTTCATGGGATGATCTCTGATGCACTGGTCCCTTCATGGGATGATCTTGCATACCTCTAATGTACGTGCTGTGGTGTACTGGTCACTTCATGGGATGATCTCTGATGCACTGGTCCCTTCATGGGATGTTCTCTGATGCACTGGTCCCTTCATGGGTTAATCTTGCATACCTCTAATCATAGTGCTGTGATGCCCTGGTCCCTTCATGGGATGATTTCTGATGCACTGGTCCCTTCATGGGATGATGTCTGATGCACTGGTCCCTTCATGGGATGATCTTGCATACCTCTAATCATAGTGCTGTGATGCCCTGGTCCCTTCATGGGATGATCGTTGATGCACTGGTCCCTTCATGGGATGATCTCTGATGCACTGGTCCCTTCATGGGATGATCTCTGATGCACTGGTCCCTTCATGGGATGATCTCTGATGCACTGGTCCCTTCATGGGATGATCTCTGATGCACTGGTCCCTTCATGGGATGATCTTGCATACCTCTAATCATAGTGCTGTGATTCCCTGGTCCCTTCATGGGATGATCTGATGCACTGGTCCCTTCATGGGATGATCTTGCATACCTCTAATCATAGTGCTGTGATGCCCTGGTCCCTTCATGGGATGATCTCGGATGCCCTGGTCCCTTCATGGGATGATCTCGGATGCCCTGGTCCCTTCATGGGATGATCTCGGATGCCCTGGTCCCTTCATGGGATGATCTCGGATGCCCTGGTCCCTTCATGGGATGATCTCGGATGCCCTGGTCCCTTCATGGGATGATCTCGGATGCACTGGTCCCTTCATGGGATGATCTCGGATGCACTGGTCCCTTCATGGGATGATCTTGCATACCTCTAATCATAGAGCTGTGATGCACTGGTCCCTTCATGGGATGATGTCTGATGCACTGGTCCCTTCATGGGATGATGTCTGATGCACTGGTCCCTTCATGGGATGATCTTGCATGCCTCTAATCGTAGTGCTGTGATGCCCTGGTCCCTTCATGGGATGATCTCTGATGCCCTGGTCCCTTCATGGAATGATCTCTGATGCACTGGTCCCTTCATGGGATGATCTCTGATGCCCTGGTCCCTTAATGGGACGATGTCTGATGCCCTGGTCCCTTCATGGGATGATGTCTGCACTGGTCCCTTCATGGGATGATGTCTGATGCACTGGTCCCTTCATGGGATGATCTTGCATACCTCTAATCATAGTGCTGTGATGCCCTGGTCCCTTCATGGAATGATTTCTGATGCACTGGTCCCTTCATGGGATGATGTCTGATGCACTGGTCCCTTCATGGGATGATCTTGTATACCTCTAATCATAGTGCTGTGATGCACTGGTCCCTTCATGGGATGATCTCTGATGCACTGGTCCCTTCATGGGATGATCTCTGATGCACTGGTCCCTTCATGGGATGATCTCTGATGCACTGGTCCCTTCATGGGATGATCTTGCATACCTCTAATCGTGATGCCCTGGTCCCTTCATGGGATGATCTCTGATGCAATGGTCCCTTCATGGAATGATCTCTGATGCACTGGTCCCTTCATGGGATGATCTCTGATGCACTTGTCCCTTCATGGGATGATGTCTGATGCACTGGTCCCTTCATGGGATGATCTTGCATACCTCTAATCATAGTGCTGTGATGCCCTGGTCCCTTCATGGGATGATCTCTGATGCCCTGGTCCCTTCATGCGATGATCTCTGATGCCCTGGACCCTTCCTGTGATGATCTCTGATGCCCTGATCCCTTCATGGGATGATCTCTGATGCCCTGATCCCTTCATGGGATGATCTCTGATGCCCTGGTCCCTTCATGGGATGATCTCTGATGCCCTGGTCCCTTCATGGGATGATCTCTGATGCCCTGGTCCCTTCATGGGATGATCTCTGATGCCCTGGTCCCTTCATGGGATGATGTCTGATGCCCTGGTCCCTTCATGGGATGATGTCTGATGCCCTGGTCCCTTCATGGGATGATGTCTGATGCCCTGGTCCCTTCATGGGATGATGTCTGATGCCCTGGTCCCTTCATGGGATGATGTCTGATGCCCTGGTCCCTTCATGGGATGATGTCTGATGCACTGGTCCCTTCATGGGATGATCTCTGATGCCCTGGTCCCTTCATGGGATGATCTTGCATACCTCTAATCATAGTGCTGTGATGCCCTGGTCCCTTCATGGAATGATTTCTGATGCACTGGTCCCTTCATGGGATGATTTTTGATGCACTGGTCCCTTCATGGGATGATTTTTGATGCACTGGTCCCTTCATGGGATGATCTCTGATGCACTGGTCCCTTCATGAGATGATCTTGCATACCTCTAATCATAGTGCTGTGATGCACTAGTCCCTTCATGGGAGGATCTCTGATGCCCTGGTCCCTTCATGGGATGATCTCTGATGCCCTGGTCCCTTCATGGGATTATCTTTGCACTGGTCCCTTCATGGGATGATCTTGCATACCTCTAATCAGTGCTGTGATACCCTGGTCCCTTCATGGGATGATCTCTGATGCACTGGTCCCTTCATGGGATGATCTTGCATACCTCTAATGTACGTGCTGTGGTGTACTGGTCCCTTCATGGGATGATCTCTGATGCACTGGTCCCTTCATGGGATGTTCTCTGATGCACTGGTCCCTTCATGGGTTGATCTTGCATACCTCTAATCATAGTGCTGTGATGCCCTGGTCCCTTCATGGGATGATTTCTGATGCACTGGTCCCTTCATGGGATGATGTCTGATGCACTGGTCCCTTCATGGGATGATCTTGCATACCTCTAATCATAGTGCTGTGATGCACTGGTCCCTTCATGGGATGATCTCTGATGCACTGGTCCCTTCATGGGATGATCTCTGATGCACTGGTCCCTTCATGGGATGATCTCTGATGCACTGGTCCCTTCATGGGATGATCTCTGATGCACTGGTCCCTTCATGGGATGATCTCTGATGCACTGGTCCCTTCATGGGATGATCTTGCATACCTCTAATCATAGTGCTGCGATTCCCTGGTCCCTTCATGGGATGATCTGATGCACTGGTTCCTTCATGGGATGATCTTGCATACCTCTAATCATAGTGCTGTGATGCCCTGGTCCCTTCATGGGATGATCTCGGATGCCCTGGTCCCTTCATGGGATGATCTCGGATGCCCTGGTCCCTTCATGGGATGATCTCGGATGCCCTGGTCCCTTCATGGGATGATCTCGGATGCCCTGGTCCCTTCATGGGATGATCTCGGATGCCCTGGTCCCTTCATGGGATGATCTCGGATGCCCTGGTCCCTTCATGGGATGATCTCGGATGCCCTGGTCCCTTCATGGGATGATCTCGGATGCACTGGTCCCTTCATGGGATGATCTCGGATGCACTGGTCCCTTCATGGGATGATCTTGCATACCTCTAATCATAGAGCTGTGATGCCCTGGTCCCTTCATGGGATGATGTCTGATGCACTGGTCCCTTCATGGGATGATCTTGCATGCCTCTAATCGTAGTGCTGTGATGCCCTGGTCCCTTCATGGGATGATCTCTGATGCCCTGGTCCCTTCATGGAATGATCTCTGATGCACTGGTCCCTTCATGGAATGATCTCTGATGCACTGGTCCCTTCATGGGATGATCTCTGATGCACTGGTCCCTTCATGGGATGATGTCTGATGCACTGGTCCCTTCATGGGATGATCTTGCATACCTCTAATCGTAGTGCTGTGATGCCCTGGTCCCTTCATGGGATGATCCTCTGATGCCCTGGTCCCTTCATGGGATGATCTCTGATGCACTGGTCCCTTCATGGAATGATCTCTGATGCACTGGTCCCTTCATGGAATGATCTCTGATGCACTGGTCCCTTCATGGGATGATCTCTGATGCACTTGTCCCTTCATGGGATGATGTCTGATGCACTGGTCCCTTCATGGGATGATCTTGCATACCTCTAATCATAGTGCTGTGATGCCCTGGTCTCTTCATGGGATGATCTCTGATGCACTGGTCCCTTCATGGGATGTTCTCTGATGCACTGGTCCCTTCATGGGATGATCTTGCATACCTCTAATCATAGTGCTGTGATACCCTGGTCCCTTCATGGGATGATCTGATGCACTGGTCCCTTCATGGGATGATCTCTGATGCACTGGTCCCTTCATGGAATGATCTCTGATGCACTGGTCCCTTCATGGAATGATCTCTGATGCCCTGGTCCCTTCATGGGATGATCTCTGATGCCCTGGTCCCTTCATGGGATGATCTCTGATGCCCTGGTCCCTTCATGGGATGATCTCAGATGCACTGGTCCCTTCATGGGATGATGTCTGATGCACTGGTCCCTTCATGGGATGATCTTGCATACCTCTAATCATCGTGCTGTGATGCCCTGGTCTCTTCATGGGATGATCTCTGATGCACTGGTCCCTTCATGGGATGATCTTGCATACCTCTAATCATAGTGCTGTGATGCCCTGGTCCCTTCATGGGATGATCTCTGATGCACTGGTCCCTTCATGGGATGATCTTGCATACCTCTAATCATAGTGCTGTGATGCCCTGGTCCCTTCATGGGATGATCTCTGATGCCCTGGTCCCTTCATGGGATGATCTCTGATGCCCTGGTCCCTTCATGGAATGATCTCTGATGCCCTGGTCCCTTCATGGGATGGTGTCTGATGCACTGGTCCCTTCATGGGATGATCTTGCATACCTCTAATCATAGTGCTGTGATGCCCTGGTCTCTTCATGGGATGATCTCTGATGCACTGGTCCCTTCATTTGATGATCTTGCATACCTCTAATCATAGTGCTGTGATTCCCTGGTCCCTTCATGGGATGATCTGATGCACTGGTTCCTTCATGGGATGATCTTGCATACCTCTAATCATAGTGCTGTGATGCCCTGGTCTCTTCATGGGATGATCTCTGATGCACTGGTCCCTTCATGGGATGATCTCTGATGCACTGGTCCCTTCATGGGATGATCTTGCATACCTCTAATGTAAGTGCTGTGGTGTACTGGTCCCTTCATGGGATGATCTCTGATGCACTGGTCCCTTCATGGGATGATCTCTGATGCACTGGTCCCTTCATGGGATGATCTCTGATGCACTGGTCCCTTCATGGGGAGATCTCTGATGCCCTGGTCTCTTCATGGGGAGATCTCTGATACCCTGGTCTCTTCATGGGATGATCTCTGATGCCCTGGTCTCTTCATGGGATGATCTCTGATGCCCTGGTATCTTCATGGGGTGATCTCTGATGCCCTGGTCTCTTCATGGGATGATCTCTGATGCCCTGGTATCTTCATGGGGATGATCTCTGATGCACTGGTCCCTTCATGGGGAGATCTCTGATGCCCTGGTCCCTTCATGGGATGATCTCTGATGCCCTGGTCCCTTCATGGGATGATCTCTGATGCACTGGTCCCTTCATGGGATGATCTCTGATGCACTGGTCCCTTCATGGGATGATCTTGCATACCTCTAATCATAGTGCTGTGATACCCTGGTCCCTTCATGGGATGATCTGATGCACTGGTCCCTTCATGGGATGATCTCTGATGCACTGGTCCCTTCATGGGATGATCTTTGATGCACTGGTCCATTCATGGGATGATATTGCATACCTCTAATGTAAGTGCAGTGGTGTACTTGTCCCTTCATGGGATGATCTTGCATACCTCTAATCGTAGTGCTGTGATGCACTGGTCCCTTCATGGGATGATCTCTGATGTCCTGGTCCCTTCATGGGATGATCTCTGATGCCCTGGTCCCTTCATGGGATGATCTCTGATGCCCTGGTCCCTTCATGGGATGATCTTTGATGCCCTGGTCCCTTCATGGGATGATCTCTGATGCACTGGCCTCTTCATGGGATGATCTTGCATACCTCTAATCATAGTGCTGTGATGCCCTGGTCCCTTCATGGGATGATCTCTGATGCCCTGGTCCCTTCATGGGATGATCTCTGATGCCCTGGTCCCTTCATGGGATGGTCTCTGATGCCCTGGTCCGTTCATGGGACGGTCTCTGATGCCCTGGTCCCTTCATGGGATGATCTTGCATACCTCTAATGTAAGTGCTGTGGTGTACTGGTCCCTTCATGGGATGATCTCTGATGCACTGGTCCCTTCATGGGATGATCTCTGATGCACTGGTCCCTTCATGGGGATGATCTCTGATGCCCTGGTCCCTTCATGGGGAGATCTCTGATGCCCTGGTCTCTTCATGGGATGATCTCTGATGCCCTGGTCTCTTCATGGGATGATCTCTGATGCCCTGGTCCCTTCATGGGATGATCTTTGATGCACTGGTCCCTTCATGGGATGATATTGCATACCTCTAATGTAAGTGCAGTGGTGTACTTGTCCCTTCATAGGATGATCTTGCATACCTCTAATCGTAGTGCTGTGATGCACTGGTCCCTTCATGGGATGATCTCTGATGTCCTGGTCCCTTCATGGGATGATCTCTGGTGTCCAGGTCCCTTCATGGGATGATCTTTGATGCCCTGGTCCCTTCATGGGATGATCTCTGATGCACTGGTCCCTTCATGGAATGATCTCTGATGCACTGGTCCCTTCATGGGATGATCTTGCATACCTCTAATCATAGTGCTGTGATGCCCTGGTCCCTTCATGGGATGATCTCTGATGCCCTGGTCCCTTCATGGGATGATCTCTGATGCACTGGTCCCTTCATGGGGATGATCTCTGGTGCACTGGTCCCTTCATGGGATGATCTCTGATGCACTGGTCCCATCATGGGATGATCTCTGATGCACTGGTCCCTTCATGGGATCATGTCTGATGCACTGGTCCCTTCATGGGATGATCTTGCATACCTCTAATTACAGTGCTGTGATGCACTGGTCCCTTCATGGGAGGATCTCTGATGCACTGGTCCCTTCATGGGAGGATCTCTGATGCACTGGTCCCTTCATGGGATGATCTCTGTTGCACTGGTCCCTTCATGGGATGATCTTGCATACCTCTAATCATAGTGCTGTGATGCACTGCTCCCTTCATGGGATCTCTGATGCACTTGTCCCTTCACGGGATGATGTCTGATGCCCTGGTCTCTTCATGGGATGATCTTTGATGCACTGGTCCCTTCATGGGATGATATTGCATACCTCTAATGTAAGTGCAGTGGTGTACTTGTCCCTTCATGGGATGATCTTGCATACCTCTAATCGTAGTGCTGTGATGCCCTGGTCCCTTCATGGGATGATCTCTGATGCCCTGGTCCCTTCATGGGATGATCTCTGATGCACTGGTCCCTTCATGGAATGATCTCTGATGCACTGGTCCCTTCATGGGATGATCTCAGATGCACTGGTCCCTTCATGGGATGATGTCTGATGCACTGGTCCCTTCATGGGATGATCTTGCATACCTCTAATCATAGTGCTGTGATGCCCCGGTCCCTTCATGGGATGATCTCTGATGCCCTGGTCCCTTCATGGGATGATCTCTGATGCCCTGGTCCCTTCATGGGATGATCTCTGATGCACTGGTCCCTTCATGGGATGATCTTGCATACCTCTAATCATAGTGCTGTGATGCCCTGGTCCCTTCATGGGATGATCTCTGATGCCCTGGTCCCTTCATGGGATGATCTCTGATGCACTGGTCCCTTCATGGGATGATCTTGCATACCTCTAATCATAGTGCTGTGATGCCCTGGTCCCTTCATGGGATGATCTCTGATGCCCTGGTCCCTTCATGGGATGATCTCTGATGCACTGGTCCCTTCATGGGATGGTCTCTGATGCCCTGGTCCCTTCATGGGATGGTCTCTGATGCCCTGGTCCCTTCATGGGATGATCTTGCATACCTCTAATGTAAGTGCTGTGGTGTACTGGTCCCTTCATGGGATGATCTCTGATGCACTGGTCCCTTCATGGGATGATCTCTGATGCACTGGCCCTTTCATGGGGATGATCTCTGATGCACTGGTCCCTTCATGGGGAGATCTCTGATGCCCTGGTCTCTTCATGGGATGATCTCTGATGCCCTGGTCTCTTCATGGGATGATCTCTGATGCCCTGGTCCCTTCATGGGATGATCTTTGATGCACTGGTCCCTTCATGGGATGATATTGCATACCTCTAATGTAAGTGCAGTGGTGTACTTGTCCCTTCATGGGATGATCTTGCATACCTCTAATCGTAGTGCTGTGATGCACTGGTCCCTTCATGGGATGATCTCTGATGTCCTGGTCCCTTCATGGGATGATCTCTGATGTCCTGGTCCCTTCATGGGATGATCTCTGATGCCCTGGTCCCTTCATGGGATGATCTTTGATGCCCTGGTCCCTTCATGGGATGATCTTTGATGCACTGGTCCCTTCATGGGATGATCTCTGATGCACTGGTCCCTTCATGGGATGATCTTGCATACCTCTAATCATAGTGCTGTGATGCACTGGTCCCTTCATGGGATGATGTCTGATGCACTGGTCCCTTCATGGGATGATGTTTGATGCACTGGTCCCTTCATGGGATGATGTCTGATGCACTGGTCCCTTCATGGGATGGTGTCTGATGCACTGGTCCCTTCATGGGATGGTGTCTGATGCACTGGTCCCTTCATGGGATGGTGTCTGATGCACTGGTCCCTTCATGGGAGGATGTCTGATGCCCTGGTCCCTTCATGGGAGGATGTCTGATGCCCTAGTCCCTTCATGGGATGATCTCTGATGCCCTGGTCCCTTCATGGGATGATGTCTGATGCCCTGGTCCCTTCATGGGATGATGTCTGATGCCCTGGTCCCTTCATGGGATGATGTCTGATGCCCTGGTCCCTTCATGGGATGATGTCTGATGCACTGGTCCCTTCATGGGATGATCTTGCATACCTCTAATCATAGTGCTGTGATGCCCTGGTCCCTTCATGGGATGATCTCTGATGCACTGGTCCCTTCATGGGCTGATCTTGCATACCTCTAATGTAAGTGCTGTGGTGTACTGGTCCCTTCATGGGATGATCTCTGATGCACTGGTCCATTCATGGGAGTATCTTGCATACTTCTAATCATAGTGCTGTGATGCCCTGGTCCCTTCATGGGATGATCTCTGATGCCCTGGTCCCTTCATGGGATGATCTCTGATGCCCTGGTCCCTTCATGGGATGATCTCTGATGCACTGGTCCCTTCATGGGATGATCTCTGATGCACTAGTCCCTTCATGGGATGATCTTGCATACCTCTAATCATAGTGCTGTGATGCCCTGGTCCCTTCATGGGATGATCTCTGATGCCCTGGTCCCTTCATGGGATGATCTCTGATGCCCTGGTCCCTTCATGGGATGGTCTCTGATGCCCTGGTCCCTTCATGGGATGGTCTCTGATGCCCTGGTCCCTTCATGGGATGGTCTCTGATGCCCTGGTCTCTTCATGGGATGGTCTCTGATGCCCTGGTCCCTTCATGGGATGATCTTTGATGCACTGGTCCCTTTATGGGATGATATTGCATACCTCTAATGTAAGTGCAGTGGTGTGCTTGTCCCTTCATGGGATGATCTTGCATACCTCTAATCGTAGTGCTGTGATGCCCTGGTCCCTTCATGGGATGATCTCTGATGACCTGGCCCTTCATGGGATGATCTCTGATGCACTCGTCCCTTCATGGGATGATCTCTGATGCACTGGTCCCTTCATGGGATGATCTTGCATACCTCTAATCATAGTGCTGTGATGCCCTGGTCCCTTCATGGGATGATCTCTGATGCACTGGTCCCTTCATGGGATGATCTTGCATACCTCTAATCATAGTGCTGTGATGCCCTGGTCCCTTCATGGGATGATCTCTGATGCCCTGGTCCCTTCATGGGATGATCTCTGATGCCCTGGTCCCTTCATGGGATGATCTCTGATGCCCTGGTCCCTTCATGGGATGGTCTCTGATGCCCTGGTCCCTTCATGGGATGGTCTCTGATGCCCTGGTCCCTTCATGGGATGGTCTCTGATGCCCTGGTCCCTTCATGGGATGATCTTGCATACCTCTAATGTAAGTGCTGTGGTGTACTGGTCCCTTCATGGGATGATCTCTGATGCACTGGTCCCTTCATGGGATGATCTCTGATGCACTGGTCCCTTCATGGGGATGATCTCTGATGCACTGGTCTCTTCATGGGGAGATCTCTGATGCCCTGGTCTCTTCATGGGATGATCTCTGATGCCCTGGTCTCTTCATGGGATGATCTCTGCCCTGGTCCCTTCATGGGATGATCTTTGATGCACTGGTCCCTTCATGGGATGATATTGCATACCTCTAATGTAAGTGCAGTGGTGTACTTGTCCCTTCATGGGATGATCTTGCATACCTCTAATCGTAGTGCTGTGATGCACTGGTCCCTTCATGGGATGATCTCTGATGTCCTGGTCCCTTCATGGGATGATCTCTGATGCCCTGGTCCCTTCATGGGATGATCTTTGATGCCCTGGTCCCTTCATGGGATGATCTTTGATGCACTGGTCCCTTCATGGGATGATCTTTGATGCACTGGTCCCTTCATGGGATGATCTCTGATGCACTGGTCCCTTCATGGGATGATCTTGCATACCTCTAATCATAGTGCTGTGATGCACTGGTCCCTTCATGGGATGATGTCTGATGCACTGGTCCCTTCATGGGATGATGTCTGATGCACTGGTCCCTTCATGGGATGATGTCTGATGCACTGGTCCCTTCATGGGATGGTGTCTGATGCACTGGTCCCTTCATGGGATGGTGTCTGATGCACTGGTCCCTTCATGGGATGGTGTCTGATGCACTGGTCCCTTAATGGGAGGATGTCTGATGCACTGGTCCCTTAATGGGAGGATGTCTGATGCCCTCCTCCCTTTATGGGAGGATCTCTGATGCCCTGGTCCCTTCATGGGATGATCTCTGATGCCCTGGTCCCTTCATGGGATGATCTCAGATGCCCTCGTCCCTTCATTGGATGATGTCTGATGCCCTGGTCCCTTCATGGGATGATGTCTGATGCCCTGGTCCCTTCATGGGATGATGTCTGATGCCCTGGTCCCTTCATGGGATGGTCTATGATGCCCTGGTCCCTTCATGGGATGATCTCTGATGCACTGGTCCCTTCATGGGCTGATCTTGCATACCTCTAATGTAAGTGCTGTGGTGTACTGGTCCCTTCATGGGATGATCTCTGATGCACTGGTCCATTCATGGGAGTATCTTGCATACTTCTAATCATAGTGCTGTGATGCCCTGGTCCCTTCATGGGATGATCTCTGATGCCCTGGTCCCTTCATGGGATGATCTCTGATGCCCTGGTCCCTTCATGGGATGATCTCTGATGCCCTGGTCCCTTCATGGGATGATCTCAGATGCACTGGTCCCTTCATGGGATGATGTCTGATGCACTGGTCCCTTCATGGGATGATCTTGCATACCTCTAATCATAGTGCTGTGATGCCCTGGTCCCTTCATGGGATGATCTCTGATGCACTGGTCCCTTCATGGGATGATCTTGCCTACCTCTAATCATAGTGCTGTGGTGCCCTGGTCCCTTCATGGGATGATCTCTGATGCCCTGGTCCCTTCATGGGATGATCTCTGATGCCCTGGTCCCTTCATGGGATGATCTCTGATGCACTGGTCCCTTCATGGGATGATCTCTGATGCACTAGTCCCTTCATGGGATGATCTTGCATACCTCTAATCATAGTGCTGTGATGCCCTGGTCCCTTCATGGGATGATCTCTGATGCACTGGTCCCTTCATGGGATGATCTTGCATACCTCTAATCATAGTGCTGTGATGCCCTGGTCCCTTCATGGGATGATCTCTGATGCCCTGGTCCCTTTATGGGATGGTCTCTGATGCCCTGGTCCCTTTATGGGATGGTCTCTGATGCCCTGGTCCCTTCATTGGATGGTCTCTGATGCCCTGGTCCCTTCATGGGATGGTCTCTGATGCCCTGGTCCCTTCATGGGATGGTCTCTGATGCCCTGGTCCCTTCATGGGATGGTCTCTGATGCCCTGGTCCCTTCATGGGATGGTCTCTGATGCCCTGGTCCCTTCATGGGATGGTCTCTGATGCCCTGGTCCCTTCATGGGATGATCTTGCATACCTCTAATGTAAGTGCTGTGGTGTACTGGTCCCTTCATGGGATGATCTCTGATGCACTGGTCCCTTCATGGGATGATCTCTGATGCACTGGTCCCTTCATGGGGATGATCTCTGATGCACTGGTCCCTTCATGGGGAGATCTCTGATGCCCTGGTCTCTTCATGGGATGATCTCTGATGCCCTGGTCTCTAAATGGGATGATCTCTGATGCCCTGGTCCCTTCATGGGATGATCTTTGATGCACTGGTTCCTTCATGGGATGATATTGCATACCTCTAATGTAAGTGCAGTGGTGTACTTGTCCCTTCATGGGATGATCTTGCATACCTCTAATCGTAGTGCTGTGATGCACTGGTCCCTTCATGGGATGATCTCTGATGTCCTGGTCCCTTCATGGATGGTCTATGATGCCCTGGTCCCTTCATGGGATGGTCTCTGATGCCCTGGTCCCTTCATGGGATGATCTCTGATGCACTGGTCCCTTCATGGGATGATCTTGCATACCTCTAATCATAGTGCTGTGATGCCCTGGTCCCTTCATGGGATGATCTCTGATGCCCTGGTCCCTTCATGGGATGATCTCTGATGCCCTGGTCCCTTCATGGGATGATCTCTGATGCCCTGGTCTCTTCATGGGATGGTCTCTGATGCCCTGGTCCCTTCATGGGATGGTCTCTGATGCCCTGGTCCCTTCATGGGATGATCTTGCATACCTCTAATGTAAGTGCTGTGGTGTACTGGTCCATTCATGGGATGATCTCTGATGCACTGGTCCCTTCATTGGATGATCTCTGATGCACTGGTCCCTTCATGGGATGATCTCTGATGCCCTGGTCCCTTCATGGGATGATCTCTGATGCCCTGGTCCCTTCATGGGATGATCTCTGATGCCCTGGTCCCTTCATGGGATGATGTCTGATGCACTGGTCCCTTCATGGGATGATTTTGCATACCTCTAATCATAGTGCTGTGATGCCCTGGTCCCTTCATGGGGATGATCTCTGATGCACTGGTCCCTTCATGGGGAGATCTCTGATGCCCTGGGTCTTCATGGGATGATCTCTGATGCCCTGGTCTCTTCATGGGATGATCTCTGATGCCCTGGTCCCTTCATGGGATGATCTTTGATGCACTGGTCCCTTCATGGGATGATATTGCATACCTCTAATGTAAGTTCAGTGGTGTACTTGTCCCTTCATGGGATGATCTTGCATACCTCTCATCGTAGTGCTGTGATGCACTGGTCCCTTCATGGGATGATCTTTGATGCCCTGGTTCCTTCATGGGATGATCTTTGAAGCACTGGTCCCTTCATGGGATGATATTGCATACCTCTAATGTAAGTGCAGTGGTGTACTTGTCCCTTCATGGGATGATCTTGCATACCTCTAATCATAGTGCTGTGATGCCCTGGTCCCTTCATGGGATGGTCTCTGATGCCCTGGTCCCTTCATGGGATGGTCTCTGATGCCCTGGTCCCTTCATGGGATGATCTTGCATACCTCTAATGTAAGTGCTGTGGTGTACTGGTCCCTTCATGGGATGATCTCTGATGCACTGGTCCCTTCATGGGATGATCTCTGATGCACTGGCCCTTTCATGGGGATGATCTCGGATGCACTGGTCCCTTCATGGGGAGATCTCTGATGCCCTGGTCTCTTCATGGGATGATCTCTGATGCCCTGGTCTCTTCATGGGATGATCTCTGATGCCCTGGTCCCTTCATGGGATGATCTTTGATGCACTGGTCCCTTCATGGGATGATATTGCATACCTCTAATGTAAGTGCAGTGGTGTACTTGTCCCTTCATGGGATGATCTTGCATACCTCTAATCGTAGTGCTGTGATGCACTGGTCCCTTCATGGGATGATCTCTGATGTCCTGGTCCCTTCATGGGATGATCTCTGATGCCCTGGTCCCTTCATGGGATGATCTCTGATTCCCTGGTCCCTTCATGGGATGATCTTTGATGCCCTGGTCCCTTCATGGGATGATCTTTGATGCACTGGTCCCTTCATGGGATGATCTCTGATGCACTGGTCCCTTCATGGGATGATCTTGCATACCTCTAATCATAGTGCTGTGATGCACTGGTCCCTTCATGGGATGATGTCTGATGCACTGGTCCCTTCATGGGATGATGTTTGATGCACTGGTCCCTTCATGGGATGATGTCTGATGCACTGGTCCCTTCATGGGATGGTGTCTGATGCACTGGTCCCTTCATGGGATGGTGTCTGATGCACTGGTCCCTTCATGGGATGGTGTCTGATGCACTGGTCCCTTCATGGGATGGTGTCTGATGCACTGGTCCCTTCATGGGAGGATGTCTGATGCCCTGGTCCCTTCATGGGAGGATGTCTGATGCCCTAGTCCCTTCATGGGATGATCTCTGATGCCCTGGTCCCTTCATGGGATGATGTCTGATGCCCTGGTCCCTTCATGGGATGATGTCTGATGCCCTGGTCCCTTCATGGGATGATGTCTGATGCCCTGGTCCCTTCATGGGATGATCTTGCATACCTCTAATCATAGTGCTGTGATGCCCTGGTCCCTTCATGGGATGATCTCTGATGCACTGGTCCCTTCATGGGCTGATCTTGCATACCTCTAATGTAAGTGCTGTGGTGTACTGGTCCCTTCATGGGATGATCTCTGATGCACTTGTCCATTCATGGGAGTATCTTGCATACTTCTAATCATAGTGCTGTGATGCCCTGGTCCCTTCATGGGATGATCTCTGATGCCCTGGTCCCTTCATGGGATGATCTCTGATGCCCTGGTCCCTTCATGGGATGATCTCTGATGCACTGGTTCCTTCATGGGATGATCTCTGATGCACTAGTCCCTTCATGGGATGATCTTGCATACCTCTAATCATAGTGCTGTGATGCCCTGGTCCCTTCATGGGATGATCTCTGATGCACTGGTCCCTTCATGGGATGATCTCTGATGCCCTGGTCCCTTCATGGGATGGTCTCTGATGCCCTGGTCCCTTCATGGGATGGTCTCTGATGCCCTGGTCCCTTCATGGGATGGTCTCTGATGCCCTGGTCTCTTCATGGGATGGTCTCTGATGCCCTGGTCCCTTCATGGGATGATCTTTGATGCACTGGTCCCTTTATGGGATGATATTGCATACCTCTAATGTAAGTGCAGTGGTGTGCTTGTCCCTTCATGGGATGATCTTGCATACCTCTAATCGTAGTGCTGTGATGCCCTGGTCCCTTCATGGGATGATCTCTGATGACCTGGCCCTTCATGGGATGATCTCTGATGCACTCGTCCCTTCATGGGATGATCTCTGATGCACTGGTCCCTTCATGGGATGATCTTGCATACCTCTAATCATAGTGCTGTGATGCCCTGGTCCCTTCATGGGATGATCTCTGATGCACTGGTCCCTTCATGGGATGATCTTGCATACCTCTAATCATAGTGCTGTGATGCCCTGGTCCCTTCATGGGATGATCTCTGATGCCCTGGTCCCTTCATGGGATGATCTCTGATGCCCTGGTCCCTTCATGGGATGGTCTCTGATGCCCTGGTCCCTTCATGGGATGGTCTCTGATGCCCTGGTCCCTTCATGGGATGGTCTCTGATGCCCTGGTCCCTTCATGGGATGATCTTGCATACCTCTAATGTAAGTGCTGTGGTGTACTGGTCCCTTCATGGGATGATCTCTGATGCACTGGTCCCTCCATGGGATGATCTCTGATGCACTGGTCCCTTCATGGGGATGATCTCTGATGCACTGGTCCCTTCATGGGGAGATCTCTGATGCCCTGGTCTCTTCATGGGATGATCTCTGATGCCCTGGTCTCTTCATGGGATGATCTCTGCCCTGGTCCCTTCATGGGATGATCTTTGATGCACTGGTCCCTTCATGGGATGATATTGCATACCTCTAATGTAAGTGCAGTGGTGTACTTGTCCCTTCATGGGATGATCTTGCATACCTCTAATCGTAGTGCTGTGATGCACTGGTCCCTTCATGGGATGATCTCTGATGCCCTGGTCCCTTCATGGGATGATCTCTGATGCCCTGGTCCCTTCATGGGATGATCTTTGATGCCCTGGTCCCTTCATGGGATGATCTTTGATGCACTGGTCCCTTCATGGGATGATCTCTGATGCACTGGTCCCTTCATGGGATGATCTTGCATACCTCTAATCATAGTGCTGTGATGCACTGGTCCCTTCATGGGATGATGTCTGATGCACTGGTCCCTTCATGGGATGATGTCTGATGCACTGGTCCCTTCATGGGATGATGTCTGATGCACTGGTCCCTTCATGGGATGGTGTCTGATGCACTGGTCCCTTCATGGGATGGTGTCTGATGCACTGGTCCCTTCATGGGATGGTGTCTGATGCACTGGTCCCTTCATGGGATGGTGTCTGATGCACTGGTCCCTTAATGGGAGGATGTCTGATGCCCTAGTCCCTTTATGGGAGGATGTCTGATGCCCTAGTCCCTTCATGGGATGATCTCTGATGCCCTGGTCCCTTCATGGGATGATCTCTGATGCCCTGGTCCCTTCATGGGATGATCTCTGATGCCCTGGTCCCTTCATGGGATGATGTCTGATGCCCTGGTCCCTTCATGGGATGATGTCTGATGCCCTGGTCCCTTCATGGGATGATGTCTGATGCACTGGTCCCTTCATGGGATGATCTTGCATACCTCTAATCATAGTGTTGTGATGCCCTGGTCCCTTCATGGGATGATCTCTGATGCACTGGTCCCTTCATGGGAGTATCTTGCATACTTCTAATCATAGTGCTGTGATGCCCTGGTCCCTTCATGGGATGATCTCTGATGCCCTGGTCCCTTCATGGGATGATCTCTGATGCCCTGGTCCCTTCATGGGATGATCTCAGATGCACTGGTCCCTTCATGGGATGATGTCTGATGCACTGGTCCCTTCATGGGATGATCTTGCATACCTCTATTCATAGTGCTGTGATGCCCTGGTCCCTTCATGGGATGATCTCTGATGCACTGGTCCCTTCATGGGATGATCTTGCCTACCTCTAATCATAGTGCTGTGGTGCCCTGGTCCCTTCATGGGATGATCTCTGATGCCCTGGTCCCTTCATGGGATGATTTCTGATGCCCTGGTCCCTTCATGGGATGATCTTTGATGCACTGGTCCCTTCATGGGATGATCTCTGATGCACTAGTCCCTTCATGGGATGATCTTGCATACCTCTAATCATAGTGCTGTGATGCCCTGGTCCCTTCATGGGATGATCTCTGATGCACTGGTCCCTTCATGGGATGATCTTGCATACCTCTAATCATAGTGCTGTGATGCCCTGGTCCCTTCATGGGATGATCTCTGATGCCCTGGTCCCTTTATGGGATGGTCTCTGATGCCCTGGTCCCTTCATGGGATGGTCTCTGATGCCCTGGTCCCTTCATGGGATGGTCTCTGATGCCCTGGTCCCTTCATGGGATGGTCTCTGATGCCCTGGTCCCTTCATGGGATGGTCTCTGATGCCCTGGTCCCTTCATGGGATGATCTTGCATACCTCTAATGTAAGTGCTGTGGTGTACTGGTCCCTTCATGGGATGATCTTTGATGCCCTGGTCCCTTCATGGGATGATCTTTGATGCACTGGTCCCTTCATGGGATGATCTTTGATGCACTGGTCCCTTCATGGGATGATCTCTGATGCACTGGTCCCTTCATGGGATGATCTTGCATACCTCTAATCATAGTGCTGTGATGCCCTGGTCCCTTCATGGGATGATCTCTGATGCACTGGTCCCTTCATGGGGATGATCTCTGATGCACTGGTCCCTTCATGGGGAGATCTCTGATGCCCTGGTCTCTTCATGGGATGATCTCTGATGCCCTGGTCTCTAAATTGGATGATCTTTGATGCACTGGTTCCTTCATGGGATGATATTGCATACCTCTAATGTAAGTGCAGTGGTGTACTTGTCCCTTCATGGGATGATCTTGCATACCTCTAATCGTAGTGCTGTGATGCACTGGTCCCTTCATGGGATGATCTCTCATGTCCTGGTCCCTTCATGGGATGGTCTATGATGCCCTGGTCCCTTCATGGGATGGTCTCTGATGCCCTGGTCCCTTCATGGGATGATCTCTGATGCACTGGTCCCTTCATGGGATGATCTTGCATACCTCTAATCATAGTGCTGTGATGCCCTGGTCCCTTCATGGGATGATCTCTGATGCCCTGGTCCCTTCATGGGATGATCTCTGATGCCCTGGTCCCTTCATGGGATGATCTCTGATGCCCTGGTCTCTTCATGGGATGGTCTCTGATGCCCTGGTCCCTTCATGGGATGGTCTCTGATGCCCTGGTCCCTTCATGGGATGATCTTGCATACCTCTAATGTAAGTGCTGTGGTGTACTGGTCCATTCATGGGATGATCTCTGATGCACTGGTCCCTTCATTGGATGATCTCTGATGCACTGGTCCCTTCATGGGATGATCTCTGATGCCCTGGTCCCTTCATGGGATGATCTCTGATGCCCTGGTCCCTTCATGGGATGATGTCTGATGCACTGGTCCCTTCATGGGATGATTTTGCATACCTCTAATCATAGTGCTGTGATGCCCTGGTCCCTTCATGGGGATGATCTCTGATGCACTGGTCCCTTCATGGGGAGATCTCTGATGCCCTGGTCTCTTCATGGGATGATCTCTGATGCCCTGGTCTCTTCATGGGATGATCTCTGATGCCCTGGTCCCTTCATGGGATGATCTTTGATGCACTGGTCCCTTCATGGGATGATATTGCATACCTCTAATGTAAGTTCAGTGGTGTACTTGTCCCTTCATGGGATGATCTTGCATACCTCTCATCGTAGTGCTGTGATGCACTGGTCCCTTCATGGGATGATCTTTGATGCCCTGGTCCCTTCATGGGATGATCTTTGAAGCACTGGTCCCTTCATGGGATGATATTGCATACCTCTAATGTAAGTGCAGTGGTGTACTTTTCCCTTCATGGGATGATCTTGCATATCTCTAATCGTAGTGCTGTGATGCACTGGTCCCTTCATGGGATGATCTCTGATGTCCTGGTCCCTTCATGGGATGATCTCTGATGTCCTGGTCCCTTCATGGGATGATCTTTGATGCCCTGGTCCCTTCATGGGATGATCTTTGATGCACTGGTCCCTTCATGGGATGATCTTTGATGCACTGGTCCCTTCATGGGATGATCTCTGATGCACTGGTCCCTTCATGGGATGATCTTGCATACCTCTAATCATAGTGCTGTGATGCCCTGGTCCCTTCATGGGATGATCTCTGATGCACTGGTCCCTTCATGGGGATGATCTCTGATGCACTGGTCCCTTCATGGGGAGATCTCTGATGCCCTGGTCTCTTCATGGGATGATCTCTGATGCCCTGGTCTCTTCATGGGATGATCTCTGATGCCCTGGTCCCTTCATGGGATGATCTTTGATACACTGGTCCCTTCATGGAATGATATTGCATACCTCTAATGTAAGTGCAGTGGTGTACTTGTCCCTTCATGGGATGATCTTGCATACCTCTCATCGTAGTGCTGTGATGCACTGGTCCCTTCATGGGATGATCTTTGATGCACTGGTCCCTTCATGGGATGATCTCTGATGCACTGGTCCCTTCATGGGATGATCTCTGATGCACTGGTCCCTTCATGGGATGATCTCTGATGCACTGGTCCCTTCATGGGATGATCTTGCATACCTCTAATCCTAGTGCTGTGATGCCCTGGTCCCTTCATGGGATGATCTCTGATGCACTGGTCCCTTCACGGGATGATCTCTGATGCACTGGTCCCTTCATGGGATGATGTCTGATGCACTGGTCCCTTCATGGGATGATCTTGCATACCTCTAATCACAGTGCTGTGATGGCCTGGTCCCTTCATGGGATGATCTCTGATGCCCTGGTCCCTTCATGGGATGATCTCTGATGCCCTGGTCCCTTCATGGGATGATCTCTGATGCCCTGGTCCCTTCATGGGATGATCTCTGATGCCATGGTCCCTTCATGGGATGATTTTGCATACCTCTAATCATAGTGCTGTGATGCCCTGGTCCCTTCATGGGATGATTTTTGATGCACTGGTCCCTTCATGGGATGATCTCTGATGCCCTGGTCCCTTCATGGGAAGATTTTGCATACCTCTAATCATAGTGCTCTGATGCCCTGGTCCCTTCATGGGATGATCTCTGATGCCATGGTCCCTTCATGGGATGATCTCTGATGCCCTGGTCCCTTCATGGGATGATCTTTGATGCACTGGTCCCTTCATGGGATGTTCTCTGATGCACTGGTCCCTTCATGGGATGATCTTGCATACCTCTAATCATAGTGCTGTGATGCCCTGGTCCCTTCATGGGATGATTTTTGATGCACTGGTCCCTTGATGGGATGATCTCTGATGCCCTGGTCCCTTCATGGGATGATCTCCGATGCCCTGGTCCCTTCATGGGATGATCTCCGATGCCCTGGTCCCTTCATGGGATGATCTCCGATGCCCTGGTCCCTTCATGGGATGATCTCCGATGCCCTGGTCCCTTCATGGGATGATCTCCGATGCCCTGGTCCCTTCATGGGATGATCTCCGATGCCCTGGTCCCTTCATGGGGTGATCTCCGATGCCCTGGTCCCTTCATGGTCCGATGCCCTGGTCCCTTCATGGGGTGATCTCCGATGCCCTGGTCCCTTCATGGGGTGATCTCCGATGCCCTGGTCCCTTCATCGGGTGATCTCCGATGCCCTGGGGTGATCTCCGATGCCCTGGGGTGATCTCCGATGCCCTGGGGTGATCTCCGATGCCCTGGGGTGATCTCCGATGCCCTGGGGTGATCTCCGATGCCCTGGGGTGATCTCCGATGCACTGGTCCCTTCATGGGGTTATCTCCGATGCACTGGTCCCTTCATGGGGTTATCTCCGATGCACTGGTCCCTTCATGGGGTTATCTCCGATGCACTGGTCCTTTCATAGGGTGATGTCTGATGCCCTGCTCCCTTCATGGGATGATGTCTGATGCCCTGGTCCCTTCATGGGATGTCTGATGCCCTGGTCCCTTCATGGGATGATCTCTGATGCCCTGGTCCCTTCATGGGATGATCTCTGATGCCCTGGTCCCTTCATGGGATGATCTCTGATGCCCTGGTCCCTTCATGGGATGATCTCTGATGCCCTGGTCCCTTCATGGGATGATGTCTGATGCACTGGTCCCTTCATGGGATGATCTTGCATACCTCTAATCACAGTGCTGTGATGGCCTGGTCCCTTCATGGGATGATCTCCGATGCCCTGGTCCCTTCATGGGATTATCTCCGATGCCCTGGTCCCTTCATGGGATGATCTCTGATGCCCTGGTCCCTTCATGGGATGATCTCTGATGCACTGGTCCCTTCATGGGATGATCTCTGATGCACTGGTCCCTTCATGGGATGATCTCTGATGCACTGGTCCCTTCATGGGATGATCTTGCATACCTCTAATCATAGTGCTGTGATGCACTGGTCCCTTCATGGGATGATCTCTGATGCACTGGTCCCTTCACGGGATGATGTCTGATGCCCTGGTCCCTTCATGGGATGATGTCTGATGCCCTGGTCCCTTCATGGGATGATGTCTGATGCCCTGGTCCCTTCATGGGATGATGTCTGATGCACCGGTCCCTTCATGGGATGATCTTGCATACCTCTAATCATAGTGCTGTGATGCCCTGGTCCCTTCATGGGATGATCTCTGATGCACTGGTCCCTTCATGGGATGATCTTGCATACCTCTAATCGTAGTGCTGTGATGCCCTGGTCCCTTCATGGGATGATCTCTGATGCCCTGGTCCCTTCATGGGATGATGTCTGATGCCCTGGTCCCTTCATGGGATGATGTCTGATGCCCTGGTCCCTTCATGGGATGATGTCTGATGCACTGGTCCCTTCATGGGATGATGTCTGATGCACTGGTCCATTCATGGGAGTATCTTGCATACTTCTAATCATAGTGCTGTGATGCCCTGGTCCCTTCATGGGATGATCTCCGATGCCCTGGTCCCTTCATGGGATGATCTCTGATGCCCTGGTCCCTTCATGGGATGATCTCTGATGCACTGGTCCCTTCATGGGATGATCTCTGATGCACTGGTCCCTTCATGGGATGATCTCTGATGCACTGGTCCCTTCTTGGGATGATCTCTGATGCACTGGTCCCTTCTTGGGATGATCTCTGATGCACTGGTCCCTTCATGGAATGATCTCTGATGCACTGGTCCCTTCATGGAATGTCTGATGCACTGGTCCCTTCATGGGATGATCTTGCATACCTCTAATCATAGTGCTGTGATGCCTTGGTCCCTTTATGGGATGATCTCTGATGCCCTGGTCCCTTCATGGGATGATCTCTGATGCCCTGGTCCCTTCATGGGATGATCTCTGATGCCCTGGTCCCTTCATGGGATGATGTCTGATGCACTGGTCCCTTCATGGGATGATCTTGCATACCTCTAATCATAGTGCTGTGATGCACTGGTCCCTTCATGGGATGATCTTGCATACCTCTAATCATAGTGCTGTGATGCCCTGGTCCCTTCATGGGATTATCTCCGATGCCCTGGTCCCTTCATGGGATGATCTCTGATGCCCTGGTCCCTTCATGGGATGATCTCTGATGCACTGGTCCCTTCATGGGATGATCTCTGATGCACTGGTCCCTTCATGGGATGATCTCTGATGCACTGGTCCCTTCATGGGATGATCTCTGATGCACTGGTCCCTTCATGGAATGATCTCTGATGCACTGGTCCCTTCATGGAATGATCTCTGATGCACTGGTCCCTTCATGGGATGATCTCTGATGCCCTGGTCCCTTCATGGGATGATGTCTGATGCCCTGGTCCCTTCATGGGATGATCTCTGATGCCCTGGTCCCTTCATGGGATGATCTCTGATGCCCTGGTCCCTTCACGGGATGATCTCTGATGCCCTGGTCCCTTCATGGAATGATGTCTGATGCACTGGTCCCTTCATGGGATGATCTTGCATACCTCTAATCAGTGCTGTGATGCACTGGTCCCTTCATGGGATGATCTTGCATACCTCTAATCATAGTGCTGTGATTCCCTGGTCCCTTCATGGGATGATCTCTGATGCCCTGGTCCCTTCATGGGGTGATCTCTGATGCCCTGGTCCCTTCATGGGGTGATCTCTGATGCCCTGGTCCCTTCATGGGATGATCTCTGATGCACTGGTCCCTTCATGGGATGATCTCTGATGCACTGGTCCCTTCGTGGGATGATCTCTGATGCACTGGTCCCTTCATGGAATGATCTCCGATGCACTGGTCCCTTCATGGAATGATGTCTGATGCACTGGTCCCTTCATGGGATGATCTTGCATACCTCTAATCAGTGCTGTGATGCACTGGTCCCTTCATGGGATGATCTTGCATACCTCTAATCATAGTGCTGTGATGCCCTGGTCCCTTCATGGGATGATCTCTGATGCCCTGGTCCCTTCATGGGGTGATCTCTGATGCCCTGGTGCCTTCATGGGATGATCTCTGATGCCCTGGTGCCTTCATGGGATGATCTCTGATGCCCTGGTGCCTTCATGGGATGATCTCTGATGCACTGGTCCCTTCATGGGGTGATCTTGCATACCTGTAATCATAGTGCTGTGGTGCCCTGGTCCCTTCATAGGATGATCTCTGATGCCCTTGTCCCTTCATGGGATGATCTCTGATGCCCTTGTCCCTTCATGGGATGATCTCTGATGCCCTGGTCCCTTCATGGGATGATCTTGCATACCTCTAATCACAGTGCTGTGATGCCCTGGTCCCTTCATGGGAGGTTCTCTGATGCACTGGTCCCTTCATGGGATGATATGATGCCCTGGTCCCTTCATGGGATGATCTCTGATGCCCTGGTGCCTTCATGGGATGATCTCTGATGCCCTGGTCCCTTCATGGGATGATCTCTGATGCACTGGTCCCTTCATGGGATGATCTCTGAAGCACTGGTCCCTTAATGGGATGATCTTGCATACCTCTAATCATAGTGCTGTGATGCCCTGGTCCCTTCATGGGATGATCTCTGATGCACTGGTCCCTTCATGGGATGATCTTGCATACCTCTAATCATAGTGCTGTGATGCCCTGGTCCCTTCATGGGATGATCTCCGATGCCCTAGTCCCTTCATGGGATGATCTCCGATGCCCTGGTTCCTTCATGGGATGATCTCCGATGCCCTGGTCCCTTCATGGGATGATCTCCGATGCCCTGGTCCCTTCATGGGATGATCTCCGATGCCCTGGTCCCTTCATGGGGTGATTTCTGATGCACTGGTCCCTTCATGGGATGATCTCTGATGCACTGGTCCCTTCATGGGATGATCTTGCATACCTCTAATCATAGTGCTGTGATGCCCTGGTCCCTTCATGGGATGATCTCTGATGCCCTGGTCCCTTCATGGGATGATCTCTGATGCCCTGGTCCCTTCATGGGATGATCTCTGATGCCCTGGTCCCTTCATGGGATGATCTCTGATGCCCTGGTCCCTTCATGGGATGATCTCTGATGCACTGGTCCCTTCATGGGATGATCTTGCATACCTCTAATCATAGTGCTGTGATGCACTGGTCCCTTCATGGGATGATGCCTGATGCACTGGTCCCTTCATGGGATGATGTGTGATGCACTGGTCCCTTCATGGGATGATGTCTGATGCACTGGTCCCTTAATGGGATGATGTTGCATACCTCTAATCATAGTGCTGTGATGCCCTGATCCCTTCATGGGAGGATGTCTGATGCCCTGGTCCCTTCATGGGAGGATGTCTGATGCCCTGGTCCCTTCATGGGAGGATGTCTGATGCCCTGGTCCCTTCATGGGAGGATGTCTGATGCCCTGGTCCCTTCATGGGAGGATGTCTGATGCCCTGGTCCCTTCATGGGATGATCTCTGATGCCCTGGTCCCTTCATGGGATGATCTCTGATGCCCTGGTCCCTTCATGGGATGATCTCTGATGCCCTGGTCCCTTCATGGGGTGATCTCAGATGCACTGGTCCATTCATGGGATGATGTCTGATGCACTGGTCCCTTCATGGGATAATCTTGCATACCTCTAATCATAGTGCTGTGATGCCCTGGTCCCTTCATGGGATGATCTCTGATGCACTGGTCCCTTCATGGGATGATCTTGCATACCTCTAATCATAGTGCTGTGATGCCCTGGTCCCTTCATGGGATGATCTCTGATGCCCTGGTCCCTTCATGGGATGATCTCTGATGCCCTGGTCCCTTCATGGGATGATCTCTGATGCCCTGGTCCCTTCATGGGATGATCTCTGATGCCCTGGTCCCTTATGGGATGATCTCTGATGCACTGGTCCCTTCATGGGATGATCTTGCATACCTCTAATCATAGTGCTGTGATGCCCTGGTCCCTTCATGGGATGATCTCTGATGCACCGGTCCCTTCATGGGGATGATCTCTGATGCACTGGTCCCTTCATGGGGAGATCTCTGATGCCCTGGTCTCTTCATGGGATGATCTCTGATGCCCTGGTCTCTTCATGGGATGATCTCTGATGCCCTGGTCCCTTCATGGGATGATCTCTGATGCCCTGGTCCCTTCATGGGATGATCTTTGATGCACTGGTCCCTTCATGGGATGATATTGCATACCTCTAATGTAAGTGCAGTGGTGTACTTGTCCCTTCATGGGATGATCTTGCATACCTCTAATCGTAGTGCTGTGATGCCCTGGTCCATTCATGGGATGATCTCTGATGCACTGGTCCCTTCATGGGATGATCTTGCATACCTCTAATCATAGTGCTGTGATGCACTGGTCCCTTCATTGGATGATGTCTGATGCACTGGTCCCTTGTTGGGATGATCTTGCATACCTCTAATCATAGTGCTGTGATGCACTGGTCCCTTCATGGGATGATGTCTGATGCACTGGTCCCTTCATGGGATGATCTCTGATGCACTGGTCCCTTCATGGGATGATCTTGCATACCTCTAATCATAGTGCTGTGATGCCCTGGTCCCTTCATGGGATGATCTCTGATGCCCTGGTCCCTTCATGGGATGATCTCTGATGCCCTGGTCCCTTCATGGGATGATCTCTGATGCACTGGTCCCTTCATGGGATGATCTCTGATGCACTGGTCCCTTCATGGGATGATCTCTGATGCACTGGTCCCTTCATGGGATGATCTCTGATGCACTGGTCCCTTCATGGGATGATCTCTGATGCACTGGTCCCTTCATGGGATGATCTTGCATACCTCTAATCATAGTGCTGTGATGCACTGGTCCCTTCATGGGATGATGTCTGATGCACTGGTCCCTTCATGGGATGATGTCTGATGCACTGGTCCCTTCATGGGATGATCTTTGATGCACTGGTCCCTTCATGGGATGATCTCTGATGCACTGGTCCCTTCATGGGATGATCTTGCATACCTCTAATCGTAGTGCTGTGATGCCCTGGTCCCTTCATGGGATGATCTCTGATGCCCTGGTCCCTTCATGGGATGATCTCTGATGCCCTGGTCCCTTCATGGGATGATCTCTGATGCCCTGGTCCCTTCACGGGATGATCTCTGATGCCCTGGTCCCTTCACGGGATGATCTCTGATGCCCTGGTCCCTTCACGGGATGATCTCTGATGCCCTGGTCCCTTCACGGGATGATCTCTGATGCCCTGGTCCCTTCATGGGATGATCTCTGATGCACTGGTCCCTTCATGGGATGATCTTGCATACCTCTAATAATAGTGCTGTGATGCACTGGTCCCTTCATGGGATGATGTCTGATGCACTGGTCCCTTCATGGGATGATGTCTGATGCACTGGTCCCTTCATGGGATGAGGTCTGATGCACTTGTCCCTTCATGGGATGATGTCTGATGCACTGGTCCCTTCATGGGATGGTGTCTGATGCACTGGTCCCTTCATGGGATGGTGTCTGATGCACTGGTCCCTTCATGGGATGATGTTGCATACCTTTAATCATAGTGCTGTGATGCCCTGGTCCCTTCATGGGATGATCTCTGATGCCCTGGTCCCTTCATGGGATGATCTCTGATGCCCTGGTCCCTTCATGGGATGATCTCTGATGCCCTGGTCCCTTCATGGGATGATCTCTGATGCACTGGTCCCTTCATGGGATGATCTTGCATACCTCTAATCATAGTGCTGTGATGCACTGGTCCCTTCATGGGATGATGCCTGATGCACTGGTCCCTTCATGGGATGATGTGTGATGCACTGGTCCCTTCATGGGATGATGTCTGATGCACTGGTCCCTTAATGGGATGATGTTGCATACCTCTAATCATAGTGCTGTGATGCCCTGATCCCTTCATGGGAGGATGTCTGATGCCCTGGTCCCTTCATGGGAGGATGTCTGATGCCCTGGTCCCTTCATGGGAGGATGTCTGATGCCCTGGTCCCTTCATGGGATGATCTCTGATGCCCTGGTCCCTTCATGGGATGATCTCTGATGCCCTGGTCCCTTCATGGGATGATCTCTGATGCCCTGGTCCCTTCATGGGGTGATCTCAGATGCACTGGTCCATTCATGGGATGATGTCTGATGCACTGGTCCCTTCATGGGATAATCTTGCATACCTCTAATCATAGTGCTGTGATGCCCTGGTCCCTTCATGGGATGATCTCTGATGCACTGGTCCCTTCATGGGATGATCTTGCATACCTCTAATCATAGTGCTGTGATGCCCTGGTCCCTTCATGGGATGATCTCTGATGCCCTGGTCCCTTCATGGGATGATCTCTGATGCCCTGGTCCCTTCATGGGATGATCTCTGATGCCCTGGTCCCTTATGGGATGATCTCTGATGCACTGGTCCCTTCATGGGATGATCTTGCATACCTCTAATCATAGTGCTGTGATGCCCTGGTCCCTTCATGGGGATGATCTCTGATGCACCGGTCCCTTCATGGGGATGATCTCTGATGCCCTGGTCCCTTCATGGGGAGATCTCTGATGCCCTGGTCTCTTCATGGGATGATCTCTGATGCCCTGGTCTCTTCATGGGATGATCTCTGATGCCCTGGTCCCTTCATGGGATGATCTTTGATGCACTGGTCCCTTCATGGGATGATATTGCATACCTCTAATGTAAGTGCAGTGGTGTACTTGTCCCTTCATGGGATGATCTTGCATACCTCTAATCGTAGTGCTGTGATGCCCTGGTCCATTCATGGGATGATCTCTGATGCACTGGTCCCTTCATGGGATGATCTTGCATACCTCTAATCATAGTGCTGTGATGCACTGGTCCCTTCATTGGATGATGTCTGATGCACTGGTCCCTTGTTGGGATGATCTTGCATACCTCTAATCATAGTGCTGTGATGCACTGGTCCCTTCATGGGATGATGTCTGATGCACTGGTCCCTTCATGGGATGATCTCTGATGCACTGGTCCCTTCATGGGATGATCTTGCATACCTCTAATCATAGTGCTGTGATGCACTGGTCCCTTCATGGGATGATGTCTGATGCACTGGTCCCTTCATGGGATGATGTCTGATGCACTGGTCCCTTCATGGGATGATCTCTGATGCACTGGTCCCTTCATGGGATGATCTTGCATACCTCTAATCATAGTGCTGTGATGCACTGGTCCCTTCATGGGATGATGTCTGATGCACTGGTCCCTTCATGGGATGATCTCTGATGCACTGGTCCCTTCATGGGATGATCTCTGATGCACTGGTCCCTTCATGGGATGATCTCTGATGCACTGGTCCCTTCATGGGATGATCTTGCATACCTCTAATCATAGTGCTGTGATGCACTGGTCCCTTCATGGGATGATGTCTGATGCACTGGTCCCTTCATGGGATGATGTCTGATGCACTGGTCCCTTCATGGGATGATCTTTGATGCACTGGTCCCTTCATGGGATGATCTCTGATGCACTGGTCCCTTCATGGGATGATCTTGCATACCTCTAATCGTAGTGCTGTGATGCCCTGGTCCCTTCATGGGATGATCTCTGATGCCCTGGTCCCTTCATGGGATGATCTCTGATGCCCTGGTCCCTTCATGGGATGATCTCTGATGCCCTGGTCCCTTCACGGGATGATCTCTGATGCCCTGGTCCCTTCACGGGATGATCTCTGATGCCCTGGTCCCTTCACGGGATGATCTCTGATGCCCTGGTCCCTTCACGGGATGATCTCTGATGCACTGGTCCCTTCATGGGATGATCTCTGATGCACTGGTCCCTTCATGGGATGATCTTGCATACCTCTAATAATAGTGCTGTGATGCCCTGGTCCCTTCATGGGATGATCTCTGATGCCCTGGTCCCTTCATGGGATGATCTCTGATGCCCTGGTCCCTTCATGGGATGATCTCTGATGCCCTGGTCCCTTATGGGATGATCTCTGATGCACTGGTCCCTTCATGGGATGATCTTGCATACCTCTAATCATAGTGCTGTGATGCCCTGGTCCCTTCATGGGATGATCTCTGATGCACCGGTCCCTTCATGGGGATGATCTCTGATGCCCTGGTCCCTTCATGGGGAGATCTCTGATGCCCTGGTCTCTTCATGGGATGATCTCTGATGCCCTGGTCTCTTCATGGGATGATCTCTGATGCCCTGGTCCCTTCATGGGATGATCTTTGATGCACTGGTCCCTTCATGGGATGATATTGCATACCTCTAATGTAAGTGCAGTGGTGTACTTGTCCCTTCATGGGATGATCTTGCATACCTCTAATCGTAGTGCTGTGATGCCCTGGTCCATTCATGGGATGATCTCTGATGCACTGGTCCCTTCATGGGATGATCTTGCATACCTCTAATCATAGTGCTGTGATGCACTGGTCCCTTCATTGGATGATGTCTGATGCACTGGTCCCTTGTTGGGATGATCTTGCATACCTCTAATCATAGTGCTGTGATGCACTGGTCCCTTCATGGGATGATGTCTGATGCACTGGTCCCTTCATGGGATGATCTCTGATGCACTGGTCCCTTCATGGGATGATCTTGCATACCTCTAATCATAGTGCTGTGATGCACTGGTCCCTTCATGGGATGATGTCTGATGCACTGGTCCCTTCATGGGATGATGTCTGATGCACTGGTCCCTTCATGGGATGATCTCTGATGCACTGGTCCCTTCATGGGATGATCTTGCATACCTCTAATCATAGTGCTGTGATGCACTGGTCCCTTCATGGGATGATGTCTGATGCACTGGTCCCTTCATGGGATGATCTCTGATGCACTGGTCCCTTCATGGGATGATCTCTGATGCACTGGTCCCTTCATGGGATGATCTCTGATGCACTGGTCCCTTCATGGGATGATCTTGCATACCTCTAATCATAGTGCTGTGATGCACTGGTCCCTTCATGGGATGATGTCTGATGCACTGGTCCCTTCATGGGATGATGTCTGATGCACTGGTCCCTTCATGGGATGATCTTTGATGCACTGGTCCCTTCATGGGATGATCTCTGATGCACTGGTCCCTTCATGGGATGATCTTGCATACCTCTAATCGTAGTGCTGTGATGCCCTGGTCCCTTCATGGGATGATCTCTGATGCCCTGGTCCCTTCATGGGATGATCTCTGATGCCCTGGTCCCTTCATGGGATGATCTCTGATGCCCTGGTCCCTTCACGGGATGATCTCTGATGCCCTGGTCCCTTCACGGGATGATCTCTGATGCCCTGGTCCCTTCACGGGATGATCTCTGATGCCCTGGTCCCTTCACGGGATGATCTCTGATGCACTGGTCCCTTCATGGGATGATCTCTGATGCACTGGTCCCTTCATGGGATGATCTTGCATACCTCTAATAATAGTGCTGTGATGCACTGGTCCCTTCATGGGATGATGTCTGATGCACTGGTCCCTTCATGGGATGATGTCTGATGCACTGGTCCCTTCATGGGATGAGGTCTGATGCACTTGTCCCTTCATGGGATGATGTCTGATGCACTGGTCCCTTCATGGGATGGTGTCTGATGCACTGGTCCCTTCATGGGATGGTGTCTGATGCACTGGTCCCTTCATGGGATGATGTTGCATACCTTTAATCATAGTGCTGTGATGCCCTGGTCCCTTCATGGGAGGATGTCTGATGCCCTGGTCCCTTCATGGGATGATCTCTGATGCCCTGGTCCCTTCATGGGATGATGTCTGATGCCCTGGTCCCTTCATGGGATGATGTCTGATGCCCTGGTCCCTTCATGGGATGTCTGATGCACTGGTCCCTTCATGGGATGATCTTGCATACCTCTAATCATAGTGCTGTGATGCCCTGGTCCCTTCATGGGATGATCTCTGATGCACTGGTCCCTTCATGGGCTGATCTTGCATACCTCTAATATAAGTGCTGTGGTGTACTGGTCCCTTCATGGGATGATCTCTGATGCACTGGTCCCTTCATGGGATGATCTCTGATGCCCTCGTCCCTTCATGGGATGATCTCTTATGCCCTGGTCCCTTCATGGGATGATCTCCCATGCCCTGGTCCCTTCATGGGATGATCTCTGATGCCCTGGTCCCTTCATGGGATGATCTCTGATGCCCTGGTCCCTTCATGGGATGATCTCAGATGCACTGGTCCCTTCATGGGATGATGTCGTCTGCACTGGTCCCTTCATGGGATGATCTTGCATACCTCTAATCATAGTGCTGTGATGCCCTGGTCCCTTCATGGGATGATCTCTGATGCACTGGTCCCTTCATGGGATGATCTTGCATACCTCTAATCATAGTGATGTGATGCCCTGGTCCCTTCATGGGATGATCTCTGATGCACTGGTCCCTTCATGGGATGATCTCTGATGCACTAGTCCCTTCATGGGATGATCTTGCATACCCTTAATCATAGTGCTGTAATGCCCTGGTCCCTTCATGGGATGATCTCTGATGCACTGGTCCCTTCATGGGATGATCTCTGATGCCCTGGTCCCTTCATGGGATGGTCTCTGATGCCCTGGTCCCTTCATGGGATGGTCTCTGATGCCCTGGTCCCTTCATGGGATGGTCTCTGATGCCCTGGTCTCTTCATGGGATGATCTCTGATGCCCTGGTCCCTTCATGGGATGATCTTTGATGCACTGGTCCCTTTATGGGATGATATTGCATACCTCTAATCATAGTGCTGTGATGCCCTGGTCCCTTCATGGGATGATCTCTGATGCCCTGGTCCCTTCATGGGATGATCTCTGATGCACTGGTCCCTTCATGGGATGATCTCTGATGCACTGGTCCCTTCATGGGATGATCTTGCATACCTCTAATCATAGTGCTGTGATGCCCTGGTCCCTTCATGGGATGATCTCTGATGCACTGGTCCCTTCATGGGATGATCTTGCATACCTCTAATCATAGTGCTGTGATGCCCTGGTCCCTTCATGGGATGATCTCTGATGCCCTGGTCCCTTCATGGGATGGTCTCTGATGCCCTGGTCCCTTCATGGAATGGTCTCTGATGCCCTGGTCCCTTCATGGGATGGTCTCTGATGCCCTGGTCCCTTCATGGGATGATCTTGCATACCTCTAATGTAAGTGCTGTGGTGTACTGGTCCCTTCATGGGATGATCTCTGATGCACTGGTCCCTTCATGGGATGATCTCTGATGCACTGGTCCCTTCATGGGGATGATCTCTGATGCACTGGTCCCTTCATGGGGAGATCTCTGATGCCCTGGTCTCTTCATGGGATGATCTCTGATGCCCTGGTCTCTTCATGGGATGATCTCTGCCCTGGTCCCTTCATGGGATGATCTTTGATGCACTGGTCCCTTCATGGGATGATATTGCATACCTCTAATGTAATTGCAGTGGTGTACTTGTCCCTTCATGGGATGATCTTGCATACCTCTAATCGTAGTGCTGTGATGCCCTGGTCCCTTCATGGGATGTTCTCTGATGCACTGGTCCCTTCATGAGATGATCTCTGATGTCCTGGTCCCTTCATGGGATGATCTCTGATGCCCTGGTCCCTTCATGGGATGATCTTTGATGCACTGGTCCCTTCATGGGATGATCTCTGATGCACTGGTCCCTTCATGGGATGATCTCTGATGCACTGGTCCCTTCATGGGATGATCTCTGATGCACTGGTCCCTTCATGGGATGATCTTGCATACCTCTAATCATAGTGCTGTGATGCACTGGTCCCTTCATGGGATGATGTCTGATGCACTGGTCCCTTCATGGGATGATCTCTGATGCACTGGTCCCTTCATGGGATGATCTCTGATGCCCTGGTCCCTTCATGGGATGATCTCTGATGCCCTGGTCCCTTCATGGGATGATGTCTGATGCCCTGGTCCCTTCATGGGATGGTCTATGATGCCCTGGTCCCTTCATGGGATGATCTCTGATGCACTGGTCCCTTCATGGGCTGATCTTGCATACCTCTAATGTAAGTGCTGTGGTGTACTGGTCCCTTCATGGGATGATCTCTGATGCCCTGGTCCCTTCATGGGATGATGTCTGATGCCCTGGTCCCTTCATGGGATGGTCTATGATGCCCTGGTCCCTTCATGGGATGATGTCTGATGCCCTGGTCCCTTCATGGGATGATCTCTGATGCCCTGGTCCCTTCATGGGATGATCTCAGATGCACTGGTCCCTTCACGGGATGATGTCTGATGCACTGGTCCCTTCATGGGATGATCTTGCATACCTCTAATCATAGTGCTGTGATGCCCTGGTCCCTTCATGGGATGATCTCTGATGCACTGGTCCCTTCATGGGATGATCTTGCCTACCTCTAATCATAGTGCTGTGATGCCCTGGTCCCTTCATGGGATGATCTCTGATGCCCTGGTCCCTTCATGGGATGATCTCTGATGCCCTGGTCCCTTCATGGGATGATCTCTGATGCCCTGGTCCCTTCATGGGATGATCTCTGATGCCCTGGTCCCTTCATGGGATGATCTCAGATGCACTGGTCCCTTCACGGGATGATGTCTGATGCACTGGTCCCTTCATGGGATGATCTTGCATACCTCTAATCATAGTGCTGTGATGCCCTGGTCCCTTCATGGGATGATCTCTGATGCACTGGTCCCTTCATGGGATGATCTTGCCTACCTCTAATCATAGTGCTGTGATGCCCTGGTCCCTTCATGGGATGATCTCTGATGCCCTGGTCCCTTCATGGGATGATCTCTGATGCCCTGGTCCCTTCATGGGATGATCTTGCATACCTCTAATCATAGTGCTGTGATGCCCTGGTCCCTTCATGGGATGATCTCTGATGCACTGGTCCCTTCATGGGATGATCTTGCATACCTCTAATCATAGTGCTGTGATGCCCTGGTCCCTTCATGGGATGATCTCTGATGCCCTGGTCCCTTCATGGGATGATCTCTGATGCCCTGGTCCCTTCATGGGATGGTCTCTGATGCCCTGGTCCCTTCATGGGATGGTCTCTGATGCCCTGGTCCCTTCATGGGATGGTCTCTGATGCCCTGGTCCCTTCATGGGATGGTCTCTGATGCCCTGGTCCCTTCATGGGATGATCTTGCATACCTCTAATGTAAGTGCTGTGGTGTACTGGTCCCTTTATGGGATGATCTCTGATGCACTGGTCCCTTCATGGGATGATCTCTGATGCACTGGTCTCTTCATGGGATGATCTCTGATGCACTGGTCCCTTCATGGGGATGATCTCTGATGCACTGGTCCCTTCATGGGGAGATCTCTGATGCCCTGGTCTCTTCGTGGGGAGATCTCTGATGCCCTGGTCTCTTCATGGGATGATCTCTGATGCCCTGGTCTCTTCATGGGATGATCTCTGATGCCCTGGTCCCTTCATGGGATGATCTTTGATGCACTGGTCCCTTCATGGGATGATATTGCATACCTCTAATGTAAGTGCAGTGGTGTACTTGTCCCTTCATGGGATGATCTTGCATACCTCTAATCGTAGTGCTGTGATGCACTGGTCCCTTCATGGGATGATCTCTGATGTCCTGGTCCCTTCATGGGATGGTCTATGATGCCCCGGTCCCTTCATGGGATGATCTCTGATGCCCTGGTCCCTTCATGGGATGATCTCTGATGCACTGGTCCCTTCATGGGATGATCTCTGATGCACTGGTCCCTTCATGGGATGATCTCTGATGCACTGGTCCCTTCATGGGATGATCTTGCATACCTCTAATCATAGTGCTGTGATGCCCTGGTCCCTTCATGGGATGATCTCTGATGCACTGGTCCCTTCATGGGATGATCTTGCATACCTCTAATCATAGTGCTGTGATGCCCTGGTCCCTTCATGGGATGATCTCTGATGCCCTGGTCCCTTCATGGGATGATCTCTGATGCCCTGGTCCCTTCATGGGATGATCTCTGATGCCCTGGTCCCTTCATGGGATGGTCTCTGATGCCCTGGTCCCTTCATGGGATGGTCTCTGATGCCCTGGTCCCTTCATGGGATGATCTTGCATACCTCTAATGTAAGTGTTGTGGTGTACTGGTCCATTCATTGGATGATCTCTGATGCACTGGTCCCTTCATGGGATGATCTCTGATGCACTGGTCCCTTCATGGGATGATCTCTGATGCACTGGTCCCTTCATGGGGATGATCTCTGATGCACTGGTCCCTTCATGGGGAGATCTCTGATGCCCTGGTCCCTTCATGGGATGATCTCTGATGCACTGGTCCCTTCATGGGATGATCTCTGATGCCCTGGTCCCTTCATGGGATGATCTCTGATGCCCCGGTCCCTTCATGGGATGATCTTTGATGCACTGGTCCCTTCATGGGATGATATTGCATACCTCTAATGTAAGTGCAGTGGTGTACTTGTCCCTTCATGGGATGATCTTTCAAATCTCTAATCGTAGTGCTGTGATGCACTGGTCCCTTCATGGGATGATCTTGCATACCTCTAATCATAGTGCTGTGATGCCCTGGTCCCTTCATGGGATGATCTCTGATGCACTGGTCCCTTCATGGGGATGATCTCTGATGCACTGGTCCCTTCATGGGGAGATCTCTGATGCCCTGGTCTCTTCATGGGATGATCTCTGATGCCCTGGTCTCTTCATGGGATGATCTCTGATGCCCTGGTCCCTTCATGGGATGATCTTTGATGCACTGGTCCCTTCATGGGATGATATTGCATACCTCTAATGTAAGTGCAGTGGTGTGCTTGTCCCTTCATGGGATGATCTTGCATACCTCTCATCGTAGTGCTGTGATGCCCTGGTCCCTTCATGGGATGATCTTTGATGCACTGGTCCCTTCATGGGATGATCTCTGATGCACTGGTCCCTTCATGGGATGATCTCTGATGCACTGGTCCCTTCATGGGATGATCTCTGATGCACTGGTCCCTTCATGGGATGATGTCTGATGCACTGGTCCCTTCATGGGATGATCTTGCATACCTCTAATCACAGTGCTGTGATGCCCTGGTCCCTTCATGGGAGGATCTCTGATGCACTGGTCCCTTCATGGGAGGATCTCTGATGCACTGGTCCCTTCATGGGATGATCTCTGATGCACTGGTCCCTTCATGGGATGATCTGTGATGCACTGGTCCCTTCATGGGATGATCTTGCATACCTCTAATCATAGTGCTGTGATGCACTGGTCCCTTCATGGGATGATCTTGCATACCTCTAATCATAGTGCTGTGATGCCCTGGTCCCTTCACGGGGTTATCTCCGATGCCCTGGTCCCTTCATGGGATGATCTCCGATGCACTGGTCCCTTCATGGGATGATCTCTGATGCACTGGTCCCTTCATGGGATGATCTCTGATGCACTGGTCCCTTCATGGGATGATCTCTGATGCACTGGTCCCTTCATGGAATGATGTCTGATGCACTGGTCCCTTCATGGGATGATCTTGCATACCTCTAATCATAGTGCTGTGATGTCCTGGTCCCTTCATGGGATGATCTCTGATGCCCTGGTCCCTTCATGGGATGATCTCTGATGCCCTGGTCCCTTCATGGGATGATCTCTGATGCCCTGGTCCCTTCATGGGATGATCTCTGATGCCATGGTCCCTTCATGGGATGATTTTGCATAGCTCTAATCACAGTGCTGTGATGCCCTGTTCCCTTCATGGGATGATTTTTGATGCACTGGTCCCTTCATGGGATGATCTTGCATACCTCTAATCATAGTGCTGTGATGTCCTGGTCCCTTCATGGGATGATCTCCGATGCCCTGATCCCTTCATGCGATGATCTCCGATGCCCTGGTCCCTTCATGGGATGATCTCCGATGCCCTGGTCCCTTCATGGGATGATCTCCGATGCCCTGGTCCCTTCATGGGATGATCTCCGATGCCCTGGTCCCTTCATGGGATGATCTCCGATGCCCTGGTCCCTTCATGGAGTGATCTCCGATGCCCTGGTCCCTTCATGGGGTGATCTCCGATGCCCTGGTCCCTTCATGGGGTGATCTCCGATGCCCTGGTCCCTTCATGGGGTGATCTCCGATGCCCTGGTCCCTTCATGGGGTGATCTCCGATGCCCTGGGGTGATCTCCGATGCACTGGTCCCTTCATGGGGTGATCTCCGATGCACTGGTCCCTTCATGGGGTGATCTCCGATGCACTGGTCCCTTCATAGGGTGATCTCCGATGCACTGGTCCCTTCATGGGGTGATGTCTGATGCCCTGGTCCCTTCATGGGATGATGTCTGATGCACTGGTCCCTTCATGGGATGATCTTGCATACCTCTAATCATAGTGCTCTGATGCCCTGGTCCCTTCATGGGATGATCTCTGATGCCCTGGTCCCTTCATGGGATGATCTCTGATGCTCTGGTCCCTTCATGGGATGATCTCTGATGCCCTGGTCCCTTCATGGGATGATCTCTGATGCACTGGTCCCTTCATGGGATGATCTCTGATGCACTGGTCCCTTCATGGGATGATCTTGCATACCTCTAATCATAGTGCTGTGATGCACTGGTCCCTTCATGGGATGATCTCTGATGCACTGGTCCCTTCATGGGATGATGTCTGATGCCCTGGTCCCTTCATGGGATGATGTCTGATGCCCTGGTCCCTTCATGGGATGATGTCTGATGCCCAGGTCCCTTCATGGGATGATGTCTGATGCCCTGGTCCCTTCATGGGATGATGTCTGATGCCCTGGTCCCTTCATGGGATGATGTCTGATGCACTGGTCCCTTCATGGGATGATCTTGCATACCTCTAATCATAGTGCTGTGATGCCCTGGTCCCTTCATGGGATGATCTCTGATGCACTGGTCCCTTCGTGGGATGATGTCTGATGCACTGGTCCCTTCATGGGATGATCTTGCATACCTCTAATCATAGTGCTGTGATGCCCTGGTCCCTTCATGGGATGATCTCCGATGCCCTGGTCCCTTCGTGGGATGATCTCCGAAGCACTGGTTCCTTCATGGGATGATCTCTGATGCACTGGTCCCTTCATGGGATGATCTCTGATGCACTGGTCCCTTCATGGGATGATCTCTGATGCACTGGTCCCTTCATGGAATGATCTCTGATGCACTGGTCCCTTCATGGAATGTCTGATGCACTGGTCCCTTCATGGGATGATCTTGCATACCTCTAATCATAGTGCTGTGATGCCCTGGTCCCTTCATGGGATGATCTCTGATGCCCTAGTCCCTTCATGGGATGATCTCTGATGCCCTGGTCCCTTCATGGGATGATCTCTGATGCCCTGGTCCCTTCATGGGATGATGTCTGATGCACTGGTCCCTTCATGGGATGATCTTGCCTACCTCTAATCATAGTGCTGTGATGCACTGGTCCCTTCATGGGATGATCTCTGATGCCCTGGTCCCTTCATGGGATGATCTCTGATGCCCTGGTCCCTTCATGGGATGATCTCTGATGCCCTGGTCCCTTCATGGGATGATCTCTGATGCACTGGTCCCTTCATGGGATGATCTCTGATGCACTGGTCCCTTCATGGGATGATCTCTGATGCCCTGGTCCCTTCATGGGATGATCTCTGATGCACTGGTCCCTTCATGGAATGATCTCTGATGCACTGGTCCCTTCATGGAATGATGTCTGATGCACTGGTCCCTTCATGGGATGATCTTGCATACCTCTAATCAGTGCTGTGATGCACTGGTCCCTTCATGGGATGATCTTGCATACCTCTAATCATAGTGCTGTGATGCCCTGGTCCCTTCATGGGATGATCTCTGATGCCCTGGTCCCTTCATGGGATGATCTCTGATGCCCTGGTCCCTGCAAGGGATGATCTCTGATGCCCTGGTGCCTTCATGGGATGATCTCTGATGCACTGGTCCCTTCATGGGATGATCTTGCATACCTCTAATCATAGTGCTGTGATGCCCTGGTCCCTTCATAGGATGATCTCTGATGCCCTGGTCCCTTCATAGGATGATCTCTGATGCCCTTGTCCCTTCATGGGATGATCTCTGATGCCCTGGTCCCTTCATGGGATGATCTTGCATACCTCTAATCACAGTGCTGTGAGGCCCTGGTCCCTTCATGGGAGGTTCTCTGATGCACTGGTCCCTTCATGGGATGATCTGATGCCCTGGTCCCTTCATGGGATGATCTCTGATGCCCTGGTCCCTTCATGGGATGATCTCTGATGCCCTGGTCCCTTTATGGGATGATCTCTGATGCCCTGGTCCCTTTATGGGATGATCTCTGATGCACTGGTCCCTTCATGGGATGATCTCCTATGCACTGGTCCCTTCATGGGATGATCTCTGATGCACTGGTCCCTTCATGGGATGATCTTGCATACCTCTAATCATAGTGCTGTGATGCCCTGGTCCCTTCATGGGATGATATCTGATGCACTGGTCCCTTCATGGGATGATCTTGCATACCTCTAATCATAGTGCTGTGATGCCCTGGTCCCTTCATGGGATGATCTCTGATGCCCTGGTCCCTTCGTGGGATGATCTCTGATGCCCTGGTCCCTTCATGGGATGGTCTCTGATGCCCTGGTCCCTTCATGGGATGATATTGCATACCTCTAATATAAGTGCTGTGGTGTACTGGTCCCTTCATGGGATGATCTCTGATGCACTGGTCCCTTCATGGGATGATCTCTGATGCACTGGTCCCTTCATGGGATGATCTCTGATGCACTGGTCCCTTCATGGGGATGATCTCTGATGCACTGGTCCCTTCATGGGGAGATCTCTGATGCCCTGGTCTCTTCGTGGGGAGATCTCTGATGCCCTGGTCTCTTCGTGGGGAGATCTCTGATGCCCTGGTCTCTTCATGGATTGATCTCTGATGCCCTGGTCCCTTCATGGGATGATCTTTGATGCACTGGTCCCTTCATGGGATGATATTGCATACCTCTAATGTAAGTGCAGTGGTGTACTTGTCCCTTCATGGGATGATCTTGCATACCTCTAATCGTAGTGCTGTGATGCACTGGTCCCTTCATGGGATGATCTCTGATGTCCTGGTCCCTTCATGGGATGATCTCTGATGCCCTGGTCCCTTCATGGGATGATCTCTGATGCCCTGGTCCCTTCATGGGATGATCTTTGATGCCCTGGTCCCTTCATGGGATGATCTTTGATGCACTGGTCCCTTCATGGGATGATCTGATGCACTGGTCCCTTCATGGGATGATCTTGCATACCTCTAATCATAGTGCTGTGATGCCCTGGTCCCTTCATGGGATGATCTCTGATGCACTGGTCCCTTCATGGGGATGATCTCTGATGCACTGGTCCCTTCATGGGGATGATCTCTGATGCACTGGTCCCTTCATGGGGAGATCTCTGATGCCCTGGTCTCTTCATGGGATGATCTCTGATGCCCTGGTCTCTTCGTGGGATGATCGCTGATGCCCTGGTCCCTTTATGGGATGATCTTTGATGCACTGGTCCCTTCATGGGATGATATTGCATACCTCTAATGTTAGTGCAGTGGTGTACTTGTCCCTTCATGGGATGATCTTGCATACCTCTAATCGTAGTGCTGTGATGCACTGGTCCCTTCATGGGATGATCTCTGATGTCCTGGTCCCTTCATGGGATGAACTCTGATGCCCTGGTCCCTTCATGGGATGATCTCTGATGCCCTGGTCCCTTCATGGGATGATCTCTGATGCCCTGGTCCCTTCATGGGATGATCTCTGATGCCCTGGTCCCTTCATGGGATGATCTCCTATGCACTGGTCCCTTCATGGGATGATCTCCTATGCACTGGTCCCTTCATGGGATGATCTCTGATGCACTGGTCCCTTCATGGGATGATCTTGCATACCTCTAATCATAGTGCTGTGATGCCCTGGTCCCTTCATGGGATGATCTCTGATGCCCTGGTCCCTTCATGGGATGATCTCCTATGCACTGGTCCCTTCATGGGATGATCTCTGATGCCCTGGTCCCTTCATGGGATGGTCTCTGATGCCCTGGTCCCTTCATGGGATGGTCTCTGATGCCCTGGTCCCTTCATGGGATGATCTTGCATACCTCTAATGTAAGTGCTGTGGTGTACTGGTCCCTTCATGGGATGATCTCTGATGCACTGGTCCCTTCATGGGATGATCTCTGATGCACTGGTCCCTTCATGGGATGATCTCTGATGCACTGGTCCCTTCATGGGGATGATCTCTGATGCACTGGTCCCTTCATGGGGAGATCTCTGATGCCCTGGTCTCTTCATGGGATGATCTCTGATGCCCTGGTCTCTTCATGGGAAGATCTCTGATGCACTGGTCCCTTCATGGGATGATATTGCAGTCCTCTAATGTAAGTGCAGTGGTGTACTTGTCCCTTCATGGGATGATCTTGCATACCTCTAATCGTAGTGCTGTGATGCACTGGTCCCTTCATGGGATGATCTCTGATGTCCTGGTCCCTTCATGGGATGATCTCTGATGTCCTGGTCCCTTCATGGGATGATCTCTGATGCCCTGGTCCCTTCATGGGATGATCTTTGATGCCCTGGTCCCTTCATGGGATGATCTTTGATGCACTGGTCCCTTCATGGGATGATCTGATGCACTGGTCCCTTCATGGGATGATCTTGCATACCTCTAATCATAGTGCTGTGATGCCCTGGTCCCTTCATGCGATGATCTCTGATGCACTGTTCCCTTCATGGGGATGATCTCTGATGCACTGGTCCCTTCATGGGGATGATCTCTGATGCACTGGTCCCTTCATGGGGAGATCTCTGGTGCCCTGGTCTCTTCATGGGATGATCTCTGATGCCCTGGTCTCTTCATGGGATGATCTCTGATGCCCTGGTCCCTTTATGGGATGATCTTTGATGCACTGGTCCCTTCATGGGATGATATTGCATACCTCTAATGTAAGTGCAGTGGTGTACTTGTCCCTTCATGGGATAATCTTGCATACCTCTAATCGTAGTGCTGTGATGCCCTGGTCCCTTCATGGGATGATCTCTGATGCCCTGGTCCCTTCATGGGATGATCTCTGATGCCCTGGTCCCTTCATGGGATGATCTCTGATGCCCTGGTCCCTTCATGGGATGATCTTTGATGCACTGGTCCCTTCATGGGATGATCTCTGATGCACTGGTCCCTTCATGGGATGATCTTGCATACCTCTAATCATAGTGCTCTGATGCACTGGTCCCTTCATGGGATGATCTCTGATGCCCTGGTCCCATCATGGGATGATCTCTGATGCCCTGGTCCCATCATGGGATGATCTCTGATGCCCTGGTCCCATCATGGGATGATCTCTGATGCACTGGTCCCTTCATGGGATGATCTCTGATGCACTGGTCCCTTCATGGGATGATCTCTGATGCACTGGTCCCTTTATGGGATGATCTCTGATGCACTGGTCCCTTCATGGGATGATCTTCCATACCTCTAATCAAAGTGCTGTGATGCACTGCTCCCTTCACGGGATCTCTGATGCACTGCTCCCTTCACGGGATCTCTGATGCACTTGTCCCTTCACGGGATGATGTCTGATGCACTGGTCCCTTCATGGGATGATCTTGCATACCTCTAATCATAGTGCTGTGATGTCCTGGTCCCTTCATGGGATGATCTCTGATGCCCTGGTCCCTTCATGGGATGATCTCTGATGCCCTGGTCCCTTCATGGGATGATCTCTGATGCCCTGGTCCCTTCATGGGATGATCTCCGATGCCCTGGTCCCTTCATGGGATGATCTCCGATGCCCTGGTCCCTTCATGGGATGATCTCCGATGCCCTGGTCCCTTCATGGGATGATCTGATGCACTGGTCCCTTCATGGGATGATGTCTGATGCACTGGTCCCTTCATGGGATGATCATTGATGCCCTGATCCCTTCATGGGATGATCATTGATGCACTGGTCCCTTCATGGGATGATTTCTGATGCACTGGTCCCTTCATGGGATGATTTTGCATACCTCTAATCATAGTGCTGTGATGCCCTGGTCCCTTCATGGGATGATTTTTGATGCACTGGTCCCTTCATGGGATGATTTCTGATGCCCTGCTCCCTTCATGGGAAGATTTTGCATACCTCTAATCATAGTGCTCTGATGCCCTGGTCCCTTCATGGGATGATCTCTGATGCCATGGTCCCTTCATGGGATGATCTTTGATGCCCTGGTCCCTTCATGGGAGGATCTTTGATGCACTGGTCCCTTCATGGGATGTTCTCTGATGCACTGGTCCCTTCATGGGATGATCTTGCATACCTCTAATCATAGTGCTGTGATGCCCTGGTCCCTTCATGGGATGATCTCTGATGCACTGGTCCCTTCATGGGATGATCTTGCATTCCTCTAATCATAGTGCTGTGATGCCCTGGTCCCTTCATGGGATGATCTCCGATGCCCTGGTCCCTTCATGGGATGATCTCCGATGCCCTGGTCCCTTCATGGGATGATCTCCAATGCCCTGGTCCCTTCATGGGATGGTCTCCGATGCCCTGGTCCCTTCATGGGATGATCTCTGATGCCCTGGTCCCTTCATGGGATGATCTCTGATGCACTGGTCCCTTCATGGGATAATCTCTGATGCACTGGTCCCTTCATGGGATGATGTCTGATGCACTGGTCCCTTCATGGGATGATCTTGCATACCTCTAATCATAGTGCTGTGATGCACTGGTCCCTTCATGGGATGATCTTGCATACCTCTAATCATAGTGCTGTGATGCCCTGGTCCCTTCATGGGATGATCTCTGATGCCCTGGTCCCTTCATGGGATGATCTGTGATGCCCTGGTGTCGTAATTGGCCCGTCCGTGTTAGCGATTAGCTGAACCTACACGTTGTCCTCCTTAACTTGGCTGTATATGATAAACGCCATTTTGAATACTGTGGCGGCCATCTTAGATCCTGAGCGGCCTCGTGGCCGACGTGCCCTTTAGTCCTTTGTCCATTCCACTGACCACTCACATCTGCCCAGCAACAGGATATTTTTAGTACTGGTCAAGCCACACATGCGCAGTTCTCACTGACCCGTATACCTTCAGGAATGTGCCGCTAACTGACCAGCGGGTTTGAAACCCTCCAATGAGCTGGCAGTATTCCAAAACATGACTATGTATGTCTCTAAAACTGCGTCTTAACTTGTGCCGCCTATCTTTTATTGCCCCAAAATTGTATATAAACGGGGTCACACCGGTGTTCGGGGTGATACCTTTTGCAATACCGAAGGGTGCTGTTTGAGTGTACCACCACCCCATGGGGTCTTAATAAATTTGTTCTTTGCCTTTTACAGCTTCCGTGCCAACAGTTCTTTTGTGTATGTGGGTAATCTCTGGAGCGTGTAGGCCTTGGGAACCCCGAAATACTTCACTGGTCCCTTTATGGGATGATCTGTGATGCCCTGGTCCCTTCATGGGATGATCTCTGATGCCCTGGTCCCTTCATGGGATCATCTCTGATGCACTGGTCCCTTAATGGGATGATCTTGCATACCTCTAATCATAGTGCTGTGATGCCCTGGTCCCTTCATGCGATGATCTCTGATGCCCTGGTCCCTTCATGCGATGATCTCTGATGCCCTGGTCCCTTCATGGGATGATCTCTGATGCCCTGGTCCCTTCATGGGATGATCTTGCATACCTCTAATCACAGTGCTGTGATGCCCTGGTCCCTTCATGGGAGGATCTCTGATGCACTGGTCCCTTCATGGGAGGATCTCTGATGCACTGGTCCCTTCATGGGATGATCTCTGATGCACTGGTCCCTTCATGGGATGATCTCAGATGCACTGGTCCCTTCATGGGATGATCTTGCATACCTCTAATCATAGTGCTGTGATGCCCTGGTCCCTTCATGGGATGATCTCTGATGCACTGGTCCCTTCATGGGATGATCTTGCATACCTCTAATCATAGTGCTGTGATGCCCTGGTCCCTTCATGGGATGATGTCTGATGCACTGGCCCCTTCATGGGATGATGTCTGATGCACTGGTCCCTTCATGGGATGATCTTGCATACCTCTAATCGTAGTGCTGTGATACCCTGGTTCCTTCATGGGATGATCTCTGATGCCCTGGTCCCTTCATGGCATGATCTCTGATGCCCTGGTCCATTCATGGGATGATCTCTGATTCCCTGGTCCCTTCATGGGATGATCTCTGATGCACTGGTCCCTTCATGGGATGATCTCTGATGCACTGGTCCCTTCATGGGATGATCTCTGATGCACTGGTCCCTTCATGGGGATGATCTCTGATGCACTGGTCCCTTCATGGGGAGATCTCTGATGCCCTGGTCTCTTCATGGGATGATATTGCATACCTCTAATGTAAGTGCAGTGGTGTACTTGTCCCTTCATGGGATGATATTGCATACCTCTAATGTAAGTGCTGTGATGCACTGGTCCCTTCATGGGATGATCTCTGATGTCCTGGTCCCTTCATGGGATGATCTCTGATGCCCTGGTCCCTTCATGGGATGATCTTTGATGCCCTGGTCCCTTCATGGGATGATCTTTGATGCACTGGTCCCTTCATGGGATGATCTGATGCACTGGTCCCTTCATGTGATGATCTTGCATACCTCTAATCATAGTGCTGTCATGCCCTGGTCCCTTCATGGGATGATCTCTGATGCACTGATCCCTTCATTGGGATGATCTCTGATGCACTGGTCCCTTCATGGGGATGATCTCTGATGCACTGGTCCCTTCATGGGGAGATCTCTGATGCCCTGGTCTCTTCATGGGATGATCTCTGATGCCCTGGTCTCTTCATGGGATGATCTCTGATGCCCTGGTCCCTTTATGGGATGATCTTTGATGCACTGGTCCCTTCATGGGATGATATTGCATTCCTCTAATGTAAGTGCAGTGGTGTACTTGTCCCTTCATGGGATGATCTTGCATACCTCTAATCGTAGTGCTGTGATGCACTGGTCCCTTCATGGGATGATCTCTGATGTCCTGGTCCCTTCATGGGATGATCTCTGATGCCCTGGTCCCTTCATGGGATGATCTTTGATGCCCTGGTCCCTTCATGGGATGATCTTTGATGCACTGGTCCCTTCATGGGATGATCTGATGCACTGGTCCCTTCATGGGATGATCTTGCATACCTCTAATCATAGTGCTGTGATGCCCTGGTCCCTTCATGGGATGATCTCTGATGCCCTGGTCCCATCATGGGATGATCTCTGATGCCCTGGTCCCATCATGGGATGATCTCTGATGCCCTGGTCCCATCATGGGATGATCTCTGATGCACTGGTCCCTTCATGGGAGGATCTCTGATGCATTGGTCCCTTCATGGGATGAACTCTGATGCACTGGTCCCTTCATGGGATGATCTCTGATGCACTGGTCCCTTCATGGGATGATCTTCCATACCTCTAATCAAAGTGCTGTGATGCACTGCTCCCTTCACGGGATCTCTGATGCACTGCTCCCTTCACGGGATCTCTGATGCACTTGTCCCTTCACGGGATGATGTCTGATGCACTGGCATCTTCACGGGATGATGTCTGATGCACTGGCATCTTCATGGGATGATCTTGCATACCTCTAATCATAGTGCTGTGATGTCCTGGTCCCTTCATGGGATGATCTCTGATGCCCTGGTCCCATCATGGGATGATCTCTGATGCCCTGGTCCCATCATGGGATGATCTCTGATGCCCTGGTCCCATCATGGGATGATCTCTGATGCCCTGGTCCCATCATGGGATGATCTCTGATGCCCTGGTCCCATCATGGGATGATCTCTGATGCCCTGGTCCCATCATGGGAGGATCTCTGATGCACTGGTCCCTTCATGGGAGGATCTCTGATGCACTGGTCCCTTCATGGGATGATCTCTGATGCACTGGTCCCTTCATGGGATGATCTCTGATGCACTGGTCCCTTCATGGGATGATCTTCCATACCTCTAATCAAAGTGCTGTGATGCACTGCTCCCTTCACGGGATCTCTGATGCACTGCTCCCTTCATGGGATCTCTGATGCACTTGTCCCTTCACGGGATGATGTCTGATGCACTGGTCCCTTCATGGGATGATCTCTGATGCCCTGGTCCCTTCATGGGATGATCTCTGATGCCCTGGTCCCTTCATGGGATGATCTCTGATGCCATGGTCCCTTCATGGGGAGATCTCTGGTGCCCTGGTCTCTTCATGGGATGATCTCTGATGCCCTGGTCTCTTCATGGGATGATCTCTGATGCCCTGGTCCCTTTATGGGATGATCTTTGATGCACTGGTCCCTTCATGGGATGATATTGCATACCTCTAATGTAAGTGCAGTGGTGTACTTGTCCCTTCATGGGATAATCTTGCATACCTCTAATCGTAGTGCTGTGATGCACTGGTCCCTTCATGGGATGATCTCTGATGCCCTGGTCCCTTCATGGGATGATCTCTGATGCCCTGGTCCCTTCATGGGATGATCTCTGATGCCCTGGTCCCTTCATGGGATGATCTTTGATGCACTGGTCCCTTCATGGGATAATCTCTGATGCACTGGTCCCTTCATGGGATGATCTTGCATACCTCTAATCATAGTGCTCTGATGCCCTGGTCCCTTCATGGGATGATCTCTGATGCCCTGGTCCCATCATGGGATGATCTCTGATGCCCTGGTCCCATCATGGGATGATCTCTGATGCCCTGGTCCCATCATGGGATGATCTCTGATGCACTGGTCCCTTCATGGGATGATCTCTGATGCACTGGTCCCTTCATGGGATGATCTCTGATGCACTGGTCCCTTCATGGGATGATCTTCCATACCTCTAATCAAAGTGCTGTGATGCACTGCTCCCTTCACGGGATCTCTGATGCACTGCTCCCTTCACGGGATCTCTGATGCACTTGTCCCTTCACGGGATGATGTCTGATGCACTGGTCCCTTCATGGGATGATCTTGCATACCTCTAATCATAGTGCTGTGATGTCCTGGTCCCTTCATGGGATGATCTCTGATGCCCTGGTCCCTTCATGGGATGATCTCTGATGCCCTGGTCCCTTCATGGGATGATCTCTGATGCCCTGGTCCCTTCATGGGATGATCTCCGATGCCCTGGTCCCTTCATGGGATGATCTCCGATGCCCTGGTCCCTTCATGGGATGATCTCCGATGCCCTGGTCCCTTCATGGGATGATCTCCGATGCCCTGGTCCCTTCATGGGATGATCTGATGCACTGGTCCCTTCATGGGATGATGTCTGATGCACTGGTCCCTTCACGGGGTGATGTCTGATGCACTGGTCCCTTCACGGGATGATGTCTGATGCACTGGTCCCTTCATGGGATGATTTCTGATGCACTGGTCCCTTCATGGGATGATTTTGCATACCTCTAATCATAGTGCTGTGATGCCCTGGTCCCTTCATGGGATGATTTTTGATGCACTGGTCCCTTCATGGGATGATTTCTGATGCCCTGCTCCCTTCATGGGAAGATTTTGCATACCTCTAATCATAGTGCTCTGATGCCCTGGTCCCTTCATGGGATGATCTCTGATGCCATGGTCCCTTCATGGGATGATCTTTGATGCCCTGGTCCCTTCATGGGAGGATCTTTGATGCACTGGTCCCTTCATGGGATGTTCTCTGATGCACTGGTCCCTTCATGGGATGATCTTGCATACCTCTAATCATAGTGCTGTGATGCCCTGGTCCCTTCATGGGATGATCTCTGATGCACTGGTCCCTTCATGGGATGATCTTGCATTCCTCTAATCATAGTGCTGTGATGCCCTGGTCCCTTCATGGGATGATCTCCGATGCCCTGGTCCCTTCATGGGATGATCTCCAATGCCCTGGTCCCTTCATGGGATGGTCTCCGATGCCCTGGTCCCTTCATGGGATGATCTCTGATGCCCTGGTCCCTTCATGGGATGATCTCTGATGCACTGGTCCCTTCATGGGATAATCTCTGATGCACTGGTCCCTTCATGGGATGATGTCTGATGCACTGGTCCCTTCATGGGATGATCTTGCATACCTCTAATCATAGTGCTGTGATGCCCTGGTCCCTTCATGGGATGATCTCTGATGCCCTGGTCCCTTCATGGGATGATCTCTGATGCCCTGGTCCCTTCATGGGATGATCTCTGATGCACTGGTCCCTTCATGGGATGATCTCTGATGCACTGGTCCCTTCATGGAATGATGTCTGATGCACTGGTCCCTTCATGGGATGATCTTGCATACCTCTAATCATAGTGCTGTGATGCACTGGTCCCTTCATGGGATGATCTTGCATACCTCTAATCATAGTGCTGTGATGCCCTGGTCCCTTCATGGGATGATCTCTGATGCCCTGGTCCCTTCATGGGATGATCTGTGATGCCCTGGTCCCTTTATGGGATGATCTGTGATGCCCTGGTCCCTTCATGGGATGATCTCTGATGCACTGGTCCCTTCATGGGATGATCTTCCATACCTCTAATCAAAGTGCTGTGATGCACTGCTCCCTTCACGGGATCTCTGATGCACTGCTCCCTTCACGGGATCTCTGATGCACTGCTCCCTTCACGGGATCTCTGATGCACTTGTCCCTTCACGGGATGATGTCTGATGCACTGGTCCCTTCATGGGATGATCTTGCATACCTCTAATCATAGTGCTGTGATGTCCTGGTCCCTTCATGGGATGATCTCTGATGCACTGGTTCCTTAATGGGATGATCTTGCATACCTCTAATCATAGTGCTGTGATGCCCTGGTCCCTTCATGCGATGATCTCTGATGCCCTGGTCCCTTCATGGGATGATCTCTGATGCCCTGGTCCCTTCATGTGATGATCTCTGATGCCCTGGTCCCTTCATGGGATGATCTCTGATGCCCTGGTCCCTTCATGGGATGATCTTGCATACCTCTAATCACAGTGCTGTGATGCCCTGGTCCCTTCATGGGAGGATCTCTGATGCACTGGTCCCTTCATGGGAGGATCTCTGATGCACTGGTCCCTTCATGGGATGATCTCTGATGCACTGGTCCCTTCATGGGATGATCTCTGATGCACTGGTCCCTTCATGGGATGATCTCAGATGCACTGGTCCCTTCATGGGATGATCTTGCATACCTCTAATCATAGTGCTGTGATGCCCTGGTCCCTTCATGGGATGATCTCTGATGCACTGGTCCCTTCATGGGATGATCTTGCATACCTCTAATCATAGTGCTGTGATGCGCTGGTCCCTTCATGGGATGATGTCTGATGCACTGGCCCCTTCATGGGATGATGTCTGATGCACTGGTCCCTTCATGGGATGATCTTGCATACCTCTAATCGTAGTGCTGTGATACCCTGGTCCCTTCATGGGATGATCTCTGATGCCCTGGTCCCTTCATGGCATGATCTCTGATGCCCTGGTCCCTTCATGGCATGATCTCTGATTCCCTGGTCCCTTCATGGGATGATCTCTGATGCACTGGTCCCTTCATGGGATGATCTCTGATGCACTGGTCCCTTCATGGGATGATCTCTGATGCACTGGTCCCTTCATGGGGATGATCTCTGATGCACTGGTCCCTTCATGGGGAGATCTCTGATGCCCTGGTCTCTTCATGGGATGATCTCTGATGCCCTGGTCTCTTCATGGGAAGATCTCTGATGCCCTGGTCCCTTCATGGGATGATCTTTGATGCACTGGTCCCTTCATGGGATGATATTGCATACCTCTAATGTAAGTGCAGTGGTGTACTTGTCCCTTCATGGGATGATATTGCATACCTCTAATCGTAGTGCTGTGATGCACTGGTCCCTTCATGGGATGATCTCTGATGTCCTGGTCCCTTCATGGGATGATCTCTGATGCCCTGGTCCCTTCATGGGATGCATCTTTGATGCCCTGGTCCCTTCATGGGATGCATCTTTGATGCCCTGGTCCCTTCATGGGATGATCTTTGATGCACTGGTCCCTTCATGGGATGATCTGATGCACTGGTCCCTTCATGGGATGATCTTGCATACCTCTAATCATAGTGCTGTCATGCCCTGGTCCCTTCATGGGATGATCTCTGATGCACTGGTCCCTTCATTGGGATGATCTCTGATGCACTGGTCCCTTCATGGGGATGATCTCTGATGCACTGGTCCCTTCATGGGGAGATCTCTGATGCCCTGGTCTCTTCATGGGATGATCTCTGATGCCCTGGTCTCTTCATGGGATGATCTCTGATGCCCTGGTCCCTTTATGGGATGAACCTTGATGCACTGGTCCCTTCATGGGATGATATTGCATTCCTCTAATGTAAGTGCAGTGGTGTACTTGTCCCTTCATGGGATGATCTTGCATACCTCTAATCGTAGTGCTGTGATGCACTGGTCCCTTCATGGGATGATCTCTGATGTCCTGGTCCCTTCATGGGATGATCTCTGATGCCCTGGTCCCTTCATGAGATGATCTTTGATGCCCTGGTCCCTTCATGGGATGATCTTTGATGCACTGGTCCCTTCATGGGATGATCTGATGCACTGGTCCCTTCATGGGATGATCTTGCATACCTCTAATCATAGTGCTGTGATGCCCTGGTCCCTTCATGGGATGATCTCTGATGCCCTGGTCCCATCATGGGATGATCTCTGATGCCCTGGTCCCATCATGGGATGATCTCTGATGCCCTGGTCCCATCATGGGATGATCTCTGATGCACTGGTCCCTTCATGGGAGGATCTCTGATGCACTGGTCCCTTCATGGGATGATCTCTGATGCACTGGTCCCTTCATGGGATGATCTCTGATGCACTGGTCCCTTCATGGGATGATCTTCCATACCTCTAATCAAAGTGCTGTGATGCACTGCTCCCTTCACGGGATCTCTGATGCACTGCTCCCTTCACGGGATCTCTGATGCACTTGTCCCTTCACGGGATGATGTCTGATGCACTGGTATCTTCATGGGATGATCTTGCATACCTCTAATCATAGTGCTGTGATGTCCTGGTCCCTTCATGGGATGATCTCTGATGCCCTGGTCCCTTCATGGGATGATCTCTGATGCCCTGGTCCCATCATGGGATGATCTCTGATGCCCTGGTCCCATCATGGGATGATCTCTGATGCCCTGGTCCCATCATGGGATGATCTCTGATGCACTGGTCCCTTCATGGGAGGATCTCTGATGCACTGGTCCCTTCATGGGATGATCTCTGATGCACTGGTCCCTTCATGGGATGATCTCTGATGCACTGGTTCCTTCACGGGATCTCTGATGCACTGCTCCCTTCACGGGATCTCTGATGCACTGCTCCCTTCACGGGATCTCTGATGCACTGCTCCCTTCACGGGATCTCTGATGCACTTGTCCCTTCACGGGATGATGTCTGATGCACTGGTCCCTTCATGGGATGATCTTGCATACCTCTAATCATAGTGCTGTGATGTCCTGGTCCCTTCATGGGATGATCTCTGATGCCCTGGTCCCTTCATGGGATGATATCTGATGCCCTGGTCCCTTCATGGGATGATCTCTGATGCCATGGTCCCTTCATGGGATGATCTCCGATGCCCTGGTCCCTTCATGGGATGATCTCCGATGCCCTGGTCCCTTCATGGGATGATCTCCGATGCCCTGGTCCCTTCATGGGATGATCTGATGCACTGGTCCCTTCATGGGATGATGTCTGATGCACTGGTCCCTTCATGGGGTGATGTCTGATGCACTGGTCCCTTCATGGGATGATTTCTGATGCACTGGTCCCTTCATGGGATGATTTTGCATACCTCTAATCATAGTGCTGTGATGCCCTGGTCCCTTCATGGGATGATTTTTGATGCACTGGTCCCTTCATGGGATGATTTCTGATGCCCTGCTCCCTTCATGGGAAGATTTTGCATACCTCTAATCATAGTGCTCTGATGCCCTGGTCCCTTCATGGAATGATCTCTGATGCCATGGTCCCTTCATGGGATGATCTTTGATGCCCTGGTCCCTTCATGGGAGGATCTTTGATGCACTGGTCCCTTCATGGGATGTTCTCTGATGCACTGGTCCCTTCATGGGATGATCTTGCATACCTCTAATCATAGTGCTGTGATGCCCTGGTCCCTTCATGGGATGATCTCTGATGCACTGGTCCCTTCATGGGATGATCTTGCATTCCTCTAATCATAGTGCTGTGATGCCCTGGTCCCTTCATGGGATAATCTCCGATGCCCTGGTCCCTTCATGGGATGATCTCCGATGCCCTGGTCCCTTCATGGGATGATCTCCAATGCCCTGGTCCCTTCATGGGATGGTCTCCGATGCCCTGGTCCCTTCATGGGATGATCTCTGATGCCCTGGTCCCTTCATGGGATGATCTCTGATGCACTGGTCCCTTCATGGGATAATCTCTGATGCACTGGTCCCTTCATGGGATGATGTCTGATGCACTGGTCCCTTCATGGGATGATCTTGCATTCCTCTAATCATAGTGCTGTGATGCCCTGGTCCCTTCATAGGATGATCTCTGATGCCCTGGTCCCTTCATGGGATGATCTCTGATGCCCTGGTCCCTTCATGGGATGATCTCTGATGCACTGGTCCCTTCATGGGATGATCTCTGATGCACTGGTCCCTTCATGGAATGATGTCGGATGCACTGGTCCCTTCATGGGATGATCTTGCATACCTCTAATCATAGTGCTGTGATGCACTGGTCCCTTCATGGGATGATCTTGCATACCTCTAATCATAGTGCTGTGATGCCCTGGTCCCTTCATGGGATGATCTCTGATGCCCTGGTCCCTTCATGGGATGATCTGTGATGCCCTGGTCCCTTTATGGGATGATCTGTGATGCCCTGGTCCCTTCATGGGATGATCTCTGATGCCCTGGTCCCTTCATGGGATGATCTCTGATGCACTGGTCCCTTCATGGGATGATCTTGCATACCTCTAATCATAGTGCTGTGATGCCCTGGTCCCTTCATGCGATGATCTCTGATGCCCTGGTCCCTTCATGCGATGATCTCTGATGCCCTGGTCCCTTCATGGGATGATCTCTGATGCCCTGGTCCCTTCATGGGATGATCTTGCATACCTCTAATCACAGTGCTGTGATGCCCTGGTCCCTTCATGGGAGGATCTCTGATGCACTGGTCCCTTCATGGGAGGATCTCTGATGCACTGGTCCCTTCATGGGAGGATCTCTGATGCACTGGTCCCTTCATGGGATGATCTCTGATGCACTGGTCCCTTCATGGGATGATCTCAGATGCACTGGTCCCTTCATGGGATGATCTTGCATACCTCTAATCATAGTGCTGTGATGCCCTGGTCCCTTCATGGGATGATCTCTGATGCACTGGTCCCTTCATGGGATGATCTTGCATACCTCTAATCATAGTGCTGTGATGCCCTGGTCCCTTCATGGGATGATGTCTGATGCACTGGCCCCTTCATGGGATGATGTCTGATGCACTGGTCCCTTCATGGGATGATCTTGCATACCTCTAATCGTAGTGCTGTGATACCCTGGTCCCTTCATGGGATGATCTCTGATGCCCTGGTCCCTTCATGGCATGATCTCTGATGCCCTGGTCCATTCATGGGATGATCTCTGATTCCCTGGTCCCTTCATGGGATAATCTCTGATGCCCTGGTCCCTTCATGGGATGATGTCTGATGCCCTGGTCCCTTCATGGGATGATGTCTGATGCACTGGTCCCTTCATGGGATGATCTTGCATACCTCTAATCATAGTGCTGTGATGCACTGGTCCCTTCATGGGATGATCTTGCATACCTCTAATCATAGTGCTGTGATGCCCTGGTCCCTTCATGGGATGATCTCCGATGCCCTGGTCCCTTCATGGGATGATCTCCGAAGCACTGGTCCCTTCATGGGATGATCTCTGATGCACTGGTCCCTTCATGGGATGATCTCTGATGCACTGGTCCCTTCATGGGATGAGCTCTGATGCCCTGGTCCCTTCATGGGATGAGCTCTGATGCCCTGGTCCCTTCATGGGATGAGCTCTGATGCCCTGGTCCCTTCATGGGATGATCTCTGATGCCCTGGTCCCTTCATGGGATGATCTCTGATGCACTGGTCCCTTAATGGGATGATCTTGCATGCCTCTAATCATAGTGCTGTGATGCCCTGGTCCCTTAATAGGATGATCTCTGATGCCCTGGTCCCTTCATGCGATGATCTCTGATGCCCTGGTCCCTTCATGGGATGATCTCTGATGCCCTGGTCCCTTCATGGGATGATCTTGCATACCTCTAATCACAGTGCTGTGATGCCCTGGTCCCTTCATGGGAGGATCTCTGATGCACTGGTCCCTTCATGGGAGGATCTCTGATGCACTGGTCCCTTCATGGGATGATCTCTGGTCCCTTCATGGGATGATCTTAGATGCACTGGTCCCTTCATGGGATGATCTTGCATACCTCTAATCATAGTGCTGTGATGCCCTGGTCCCTTCATGGGATGATGTCTGATGCACTGGTCCCTTCATGGGATGATGTCTGATACACTGGTCCCTTCATGGGATGATCTTGCATACCTCTAATCGTAGTGCTGTGATACCCTGGTCCCTTCATGGGATGATCTCAGATGCTCTGGTCCCTTCATGGGATGATCTCTGATGCCCTGGTCCCTTCATGGGATGATGTCTGATGCCCTGGTCCCTTCATGGGATGATGTCTGATGCCCTGGTCCCTTCATGGGATGATGTCTGATGCACTGGTCCCTTCATGGGATGATGTCTGATGCACTGGTCCCTTCATGAGATGATGTCTGATGCACTGGTCCCTTCATGGGATGATGTCTGATGCACTGGTCCCTTCATGGGATGATGTCTGATGCACTGGTCCCTTCATGGGATGATCTTGCATACCTCTAATCATAGTGCTGTGATGCACTGGTCCCTTCATGGGATGATCTTTGATGCACTGGTCCCTTCATGGGATGATCTCTGATGCCCTGGTCCCTTCATGGGATGATCTTTGAAGCACTGGTCCCTTCATGGGATGATATTGCATACCTTTAATGTAAGTGCAGTGGTGTACTTGTCCCTTCATGGGATGATCTTGCATATCTCTAATCGTAGTGCTGTGATGCACTGGTCCCTTCATGGGATGATCTCTGATGTCCTGGTCCCTTCATGGGATGATCTCTGATGTCCTGGTCCCTTCATGGGATGATCTTTGATGCCCTGGTCCCTTCATGGGATGATCTTTGATGCACTGGTCCCTTCATGGGATGATCTTTGATGCACTGGTCCCTTCATGGGATGATCTCTGATGCACTGGTCCCTTCATGGGATGATCTTGCATACCTCTAATCATAGTGCTGTGATGCCCTGGTCCCTTCATGGGATGATCTCTGATGCACTGGTCCCTTCATGGGGATGATCTCTGATGCACTGGTCCCTTCATGGGGATGATCTCTGATGCCCTGGTCTCTTCATGGGATGATCTCTGATGCCCTGGTCTCTTCATGGGATGATCTCTGATGCCCTGGTCCCTTCATGGGATGATCTTTGATGCACTGGTCCCTTCATGGAATGATATTGCATACCTCTAATGTAAGTGCAGTGGTGTACTTGTCCCTTCATGGGATGATCTTGCATACCTCTCATCGTAGTGCTGTGATGCACTGGTCCCTTCATGGGATGATCTTTGATGCACTGGTCCCTTCATGGGATGATCTCTGATGCACTGGTCCCTTCATGGGATGATCTCTGATGCACTGGTCCCTTCATGGGATGATCTTGCATACCTCTAATCATAGTGCTGTGATGCCCTGGTCCCTTCATGGGATGATCTCTGATGCACTGGTCCCTTCATGGGATGATCTCTGATGCACTGGTCCCTTCATGGGATGATCTCTGATGCACTGGTCCCTTCATGGGATGATCTGTGATGCACTGGTCCCTTCATGGGATGATGTCTGATGCACTGGTCCCTTCATGGGATGATCTTGCATACCTCTAATCACAGTGCTGTGATGCCCTGGTCCCTTCATGGGAGGATCTCTGATGCACTGGTCCCTTCATGGGAGGATCTCTGATGCACTGGTCCCTTCATGGGAGGATCTCTGATGCACTGGTCCCTTCATGGGATGATCTCTGATGCACTGGTCCCTTCATGGGATGATCTTGCATACCTCTAATCATAGTGCTGTGATGCACTGCTCCCTTCACGGGATCTCTGATACACTGCTCCCTTCACGGGATCTCTGATGCACTTGTCCCTTCACGGGATGATGTCTGATGCACTGGTCCCTTCATGGGATGATCTTGCATACCTCTAATTATAGTGCTGTGATGGCCTGGTCCCTTCATGGGATGATCTCTGATGCCCTGGTCCCTTCATGGGATGATCTCTGATGCCCTGGTCCCTTCATGGGATGATCTCTGATGCCCTGGTCCCTTCATGGGAAGATTTTGCATACCTCTAATCATAGTGCTCTGATGCCCTGGTCCCTTCATGGGATGATCTCTGATGCCATGGTCCCTTCATGGGATGATCTCTGATGCCATGGTCCCTTCATGGGATGATCTCTGATGCCATGGTCCCTTCATGGGATGATCTCTGATGCCCTGGTCCCTTCATGGGATGATCTTTGATGCACTGGTCCCTTCATGGGATGTTCTCTGATGCACTGGTCCCTTCATCGGATGATCTTGCATACCTCTAATCATAGTGCTGTGATGCCCTGGTCCCTTCATGGGATGATTTTTGATGCACTGGTCCCTTCATGGGATGATCTCTGATGCCCTGGTCCCTTCATGGGATGATCTCCGATGCCCTGGTCCCTTCATGGGATGATCTCCGATGCCCTGGTCCCTTCATGGGATGATCTCCGATGCCCTGGTCCCTTCATGGGGTGATCTCCGATGCCCTGGTCCCTTCATGGTCCGATGCCCTGGTCCCTTCATGGGGTGATCTCCGATGCCCTGGTCCCTTCATGGGGTGATCTCCGATGCCCTGGTCCCTTCATGGGGTGATCTCCGATGCCCTGGTCCCTTCATGGGATGATCTCCGATGCCCTGGTCCCTTCATGGGGTGATCTCCGATGCCCTGGTCCCTTCATGGTCCGATGCCCTGGTCCCTTCATGGGGTGATCTCCGATGCACTGGTCCCTTCATGGGGTGATCTCCGATGCACTGGTCCCTTCATAGGGTGATCTCCGATGCACTGGTCCCTTCATGGGGTGATGTCTGATGCCCTGCTCCCTTCATGGGATGATGTCTGATGCCCTGGTCCCTTCATGGGATGTCTGATGCCCTGGTCCCTTCATGGGATGATCTCTGATGCCCTGGTCCCTTCATGGGATGATCTCTGATGCCCTGGTCCCTTCATGGGATGATCTCTGATGCCCTGGTCCCTTCATGGGATGATGTCTGATGCACTGGTCCCTTCATGGGATGATCTCTGATGCACTGGTCCCTTCATGGGATGATCTTGCATACCTCTAATCATAGTGCTGTGATGCACTGGTCCCTTCATGGGATGATCTCTGATGCACTGGTCCCTTCATGGGATGATGTCTGATGCCCTGGTCCCTTCATGGGATGATGTCTGATGCCCTGGTCCCTTCATGGGATGATGTCTGATGCCCTGGTCCCTTCATGGGATGATGTCTGATGCGCTGGTCCCTTCATGGGATGATCTTGCATACCTCTAATCATAGTGCTGTGATGCCCTGGTCCCTTCATGGGATGATCTCTGATGCACTGGTCCCTTCATGGAATGATCTCTGATGCACTGGTCCCTTCATGGAATGATGTCTGATGCACTGGTCCCTTCATGGGATGATCTTGCTTACCTCTAATCAGTGCTGTGATGCACTGGTCCCTTCATGGGATGATCTTGCATACCTCTAATCATAGTGCTGTGATGCCCTGGTGCCTTCTTGGGATGATCTCTGATGCACTGGTCCATTCATGGGGTGATCTTGCATACCTCTAATCATAGTGCTGTGATGCCCTGGTCCCTTCATGGGATGATCTTGCATACCTCTAATCATAGTGCTGTGATGCCCTGGTCCCTTCATGGGATGATCTCCGATGCCCTGGTCCCTTCATGGGATGATCTCTGATGCCCTGGTCCCTTCATGGGATGATCTCTGATGCCCTGGTCCCTTCATGGGATGATGTCTGATGCCCTGGTCCCTTCATGGGATGATGTCTGATGCACTGGTCCCTTCATGGGATGATGTCTGATGCACTGGTCCCTTCATGGGATGATCTTGCATACCTCTAATCATAGTGCTGTAATGCACTGGTCCCTTCATGGGATGATCTTGCATACCTCTAATCATAGTGCTGTGATGCCCTGGTCCCTTCATGGGATGATCTCCGATGCCCTGGTCCCTTCATGGGAGGATCTCTGATGCACTGGTCCCTTCATGGGATGATCTCTGATGCACTGGTCCCTTCATGGGATGATCTCTGATGCACTGGTCCCTTCTTGGGATGATCTCTGATGCACTGGTCCCTTCATGGAATGATCTCTGATGCACTGGTCCCTTCATGGAATGTCTGATGCACTGGTCCCTTCATGGGATGATCTTGCATACCTCTAATCATAGTGCTGTGATGCCTTGGTCCCTTCATGGGATGATCTCTGATGCCCTGGTCCCTTCATGGGATGATCTCTGATGCCCTGGTCCCTTCATGGGATGATGTCTGATGCACTGGTCCCTTCATGGGATGATCTTGCATACCTCTAATCATAGTGCTGTGATGCCCTGGTCCCTTCATGGGATTATCTCCGATGCCCTGGTCCCTTCATGGGATGATCTCTGATGCCCTGGTCCCTTCATGGGATGATCTCTGATGCCCTGGTCCCTTCATGGGATGATCTCTGATGCACTGGTCCCTTCATGGGATGATCTCTGATGCACTGGTCCCTTCATGGGATGATCTCTGATGCACTGGTCCCTTCATGGAATGATCTCTGATGCACTGGTCCCTTCATGGAATGATCTCTGATGCACTGGTCCCTTCATGGAATGATGTCTGATGCACTGGTCCCTTCATGGGATGATCTTGCTTACCTCTAATCAGTGCTGTGATGCACTGGTCCCTTCATGGGATGATCTTGCATACCTCTAATCATAGTGCTGTGATGCCCTGGTCCCTTCATGGGATGATCTCTGATGCCCTGGTCCCTTCATGGGGTGATCTCTGATGCCCTGGTCCCTTCATGGGATGATCTCTGATGCCCTGGTGCCTTCATGGGATGATCTCTGATGCCCTGGTGCCTTCATGGGATGATCTCTGATGCACTGGTCCCTTCATGGGGTGATCTTGCATACCTCTAATCATAGTGCTGTGGTGCCCTGGTCCCTTCATAGGATGATCTCTGATGCCCTGGTCCCTTCATAGGATGATCTCTGATGCCCTTGTCCCTTCATGGGATGATCTCTGATGCCCTGGTCCCTTCATGGGATGATCTTGCATACCTCTAATCACAGTGCTGTGATGCCCTGGTCCCTTCATGGGAGGTTCTCTGATGCCCTGGTCCCTTCATGGGATGATCTGATGCCCTGGTCCCTTCATGGGATGATCTCTGATGCCCTGGTGCCTTCATGGGATGATCTCTGATGCCCTGGTGCCTTCATGGGATGATCTCTGATGCCCTGGTCCCTTCATGGGATGATCTCTGATGCACTGGTCCCTTCATGGGATGATCTCTGACGCACTGGTCCCTTCATGGGATGATCTTGCATACCTCTAATCATAGTGCTGTGATGCCCTGGTCCCTTCATGGGATGATCTCTGATGCACTGGTCCCTTCATGGGATGATCTTGCATACCTCTAATCATAGTGCTGTGATGCCCTGGTCCCTTCATGGGATGATCTCCGATGCACTGGTCCCTTCATGGGATGATCTCTGATGCACTGGTCCCTTCATGGGATGATCTCTGATGCACTGGTCCCTTCTTGGGATGATCTCTGATGCACTGGTCCCTTCATGGAATGATCTCTGATGCACTGGTCCCTTCATGGAATGTCTGATGCACTGGTCCCTTCATGGGATGATCTTGCATACCTCTAATCATAGTGCTGTGATGCCTTGGTCCCTTCATGGGATGATCTCTGATGCCCTGGTCCCTTCATGGGATGATCTCTGATGCCCTGGTCCCTTCATGGGATGATGTCTGATGCACTGGTCCCTTCATGGGATGATCTTGCATACCTCTAATCATAGTGCTGTGATGCCCTGGTCCCTTCATGGGATTATCTCCGATGCCCTGGTCCCTTCATGGGATGATCTCTGATGCCCTGGTCCCTTCATGGGATGATCTCTGATGCCCTGGTCCCTTCATGGGATGATCTCTGATGCACTGGTCCCTTCATGGGATGATCTCTGATGCACTGGTCCCTTCATGGGATGATCTCTGATGCACTGGTCCCTTCATGGAATGATCTCTGATGCACTGGTCCCTTCATGGAATGATCTCTGATGCACTGGTCCCTTCATGGAATGATGTCTGATGCACTGGTCCCTTCATGGGATGATCTTGCTTACCTCTAATCAGTGCTGTGATGCACTGGTCCCTTCATGGGATGATCTTGCATACCTCTAATCATAGTGCTGTGATGCCCTGGTCCCTTCATGGGATGATCTCTGATGCCCTGGTCCCTTCATGGGGTGATCTCTGATGCCCTGGTCCCTTCATGGGATGATCTCTGATGCCCTGGTGCCTTCATGGGATGATCTCTGATGCCCTGGTGCCTTCATGGGATGATCTCTGATGCACTGGTCCCTTCATGGGGTGATCTTGCATACCTCTAATCATAGTGCTGTGGTGCCCTGGTCCCTTCATAGGATGATCTCTGATGCCCTGGTCCCTTCATAGGATGATCTCTGATGCCCTTGTCCCTTCATGGGATGATCTCTGATGCCCTGGTCCCTTCATGGGATGATCTTGCATACCTCTAATCACAGTGCTGTGATGCCCTGGTCCCTTCATGGGAGGTTCTCTGATGCACTGGTCCCTTCATGGGAGGTTCTCTGATGCACTGGTCCCTTCATGGGATGATCTGATGCCCTGGTCCCTTCATGGGATGATCTCTGATGCCCTGGTCCCTTCATGGGATGATCTCTGATGCACTGGTCCCTTCATGGGATGATCTCTGACGCACTGGTCCCTTCATGGGATGATCTTGCATACCTCTAATCATAGTGCTGTGATGCCCTGGTCCCTTCATGGGATGATCTCTGATGCACTGGTCCCTTCATGGGATGATCTTGCATACCTCTAATCATAGTGCTGTGATGCCCTGGTCCCTTCATGGGATGATCTCCGATGCCCTGGTCCCTTCATGGGATGATCTCCGATGCCCTGGTTCCTTCATGGGATGATCTCCGATGCCCTGGTCCCTTCATGGGATGATCTCCGATGCCCTGGTCCCTTCATGGGGTGATCTCCGATGCCCTGGGGTGATCTCCGATGCACTGGTCCCTTCATGGGGTGATCTCCGATGCACTGGTCCCTTCATAGGGTGATCTCCGATGCACTGGTCCCTTCATGGGGTGATGTCTGATGCCCTGCTCCCTTCATGGGATGATGTCTGATGCCCTGGTCCCTTCATGGGATGTCTGATGCCCTGGTCCCTTCATGGGATGATCTCTGATGCCCTGGTCCCTTCATGGGATGATCTCTGATGCCCTGGTCCCTTCATGGGATGATCTCTGATGCCCTGGTCCCTTCATGGGATGATGTCTGATGCACTGGTCCCTTCATGGGATGATCTTGCATACCTCTAATCATAGTGCTCTGATGCCCTGGTCCCTTCATGGGATGATCTCTGATGCCCTGGTCCCTTCATGGGATGATCTCTGATGCCCTGGTCCCTTCATGGGATGATCTCTGATGCACTGGTCCCTTCATGGGATGATCTCTGATGCACTGGTCCCTTCATGGGATGATCTTGCATACCTCTAATCATAGTGCTGTGATGCACTGGTCCCTTCATGGGATGATGTCTGATGCCCTGGTCCCTTCATGGGATGATGTCTGATGCCCTGGTCCCTTCATGGGATGATGTCTGATGCCCTGGTCCCTTCATGGGATGATGTCTGATGCACTGGTCCCTTCATGGGATGATCTTGCATACCTCTAATCATAGTGCTGTGATGCCCTGGTCCCTTCATGGGATGATCTCTGATGCACTGGTCCCTTCATGGGATGATCTTGCATACCTCTAATCGTAGTGCTGTGATGCCCTGGTCCCTTCATGGGATGATCTCTGATGCCCTGGTCCCTTCATGGGATGATCTCTGATGCCCTGGTCCCTTCATGGGATGATCTCTGATGCCCTGGTCCCTTCATGGGATGATGTCTGATGCCCTGGTCCCTTCATGGGATGATGTCTGATGCACTGGTCCCTTCATGGGATGATGTCTGATGCACTGGTCCCTTCATGGGATGATCTTGCATACCTCTAATCATAGTGCTGTAATGCACTGGTCCCTTCATGGGATGATCTTGCATACCTCTAATCATAGTGCTGTGATGCCCTGGTCCCTTCATTGGATGATCTCCGATGCCCTGGTCCCTTCATGGGATGATCTCTGATGCACTGGTCCCTTCATGGGATGATCTCTGATGCCCTTGTCCCTTCATGGGATGATCTCTGATGCACTGGTCCCTTCTTGGGATGATCTCTGATGCACCGGTCCCTTCATGGAATGATCTCTGATGCACTGGTCCCTTCATGGAATGACTGATGCACTGGTCCCTTCATGGGATGATCTTGCATACCTCTAATCATAGTGCTGTGATGCCTTGGTCCCTTCATGGGATGATCTCTGATGCCCTGGTCCCTTCATGGGATGATCTCTGATGCCCTGGTCCCTTCATGGGATGATGTCTGATGCACTGGTCCCTTCATGGGATGATCTTGCATACCTCTAATCATAGTGCTGTGATGCCCTGGTCCCTTCATGGGATGATCTCCGATGCCCTGGTCCCTTCATGGGATGATCTCTGATGCCCTGGTCCCTTCATGGGATGATGTCTGATGCCCTGGTCCCTTCATGGGATGATGTCTGATGCACTGGTCCCTTCATGGGATGATGTCTGATGCACTGGTCCCTTCATGGGATGATCTTGCATACCTCTAATCATAGTGCTGTAATGCACTGGTCCCTTCATGGGATAATCTTGCATACCTCTAATCATAGTGCTGTGATGCCCTGGTCCCTTCATGGGATGATCTCCGATGCCCTGGTCCCTTCATGGGAGGATCTCTGATGCACTGGTCCCTTCATGGGATGATCTCTGATGCACTGGTCCCTTCATGGGATGATCTCTGATGCACTGGTCCCTTCTTGGGATGATCTCTGATGCACTGGTCCCTTCATGGAATGATCTCTGATGCACTGGTCCCTTCATGGAATGTCTGATGCACTGGTCCCTTCATGGGATGATCTTGCATACCTCTAATCATAGTGCTGTGATGCCTTGGTCCCTTCATGGGATGATCTCTGATGCCCTGGTCCCTTCATGGGATGATCTCTGATGCCCTGGTCCCTTCATGGGATGATGTCTGATGCACTGGTCCCTTCATGGGATGATCTTGCATACCTCTAATCATAGTGCTGTTTTGCCCTGGTCCCTTCATGGGATTATCTCCGATGCCCTGGTCCCTTCATGGGATGATCTCTGATGCCCTGGTCCCTTCATGGGATGATCTCTGATGCCCTGGTCCCTTCATGGGATGATCTCTGATGCACTGGTCCCTTCATGGGATGATCTCTGATGCACTGGTCCCTTCATGGGATGATCTCTGATGCACTGGTCCCTTCATGGAATGATCTCTGATGCACTGGTCCCTTCATGGAATGATCTCTGATGCACTGGTCCCTTCATGGAATGATGTCTGATGCACTGGTCCCTTCATGGGATGATCTTGCTTACCTCTAATCAGTGCTGTGATGCACTGGTCCCTTCATGGGATGATCTTGCATACCTCTAATCATAGTGCTGTGATGCCCTGGTGCCTTCATGGGATGATCTCTGATGCACTGGTCCCTTCATGGGGTGATCTTGCATACCTCTAATCATAGTGCTGTGATGCCCTGGTCCCTTCATGGGATGATCTTGCATACCTCTAATCATAGTGCTGTGATGCCCTGGTCCCTTCATGGGATGATCTCCGATGCCCTGGTCCCTTCATGGGATGATCTCTGATGCCCTGGTCCCTTCATGGGATGATGTCTGATGCCCTGGTCCCTTCATGGGATGATGTCTGATGCACTGGTCCCTTCATGGGATGATGTCTGATGCACTGGTCCCTTCATGGGATGATCTTGCATACCTCTAATCATAGTGCTGTAATGCACTGGTCCCTTCATGGGATAATCTTGCATACCTCTAATCATAGTGCTGTGATGCCCTGGTCCCTTCATGGGATGATCTCCGATGCCCTGGTCCCTTCATGGGATGATCTCTGATGCACTGGTCCCTTCATGGGATGATCTCTGATGCACTGGTCCCTTCATGGGATGATCTCTGATGCACTGGTCCCTTCTTGGGATGATCTCTGATGCACTGGTCCCTTCATGGAATGATCTCTGATGCACTGGTCCCTTCATGGAATGTCTGATGCACTGGTCCCTTCATGGGATGATCTTGCATACCTCTAATCATAGTGCTGTGATGCCTTGGTCCCTTCATGGGATGATCTCTGATGCCCTGGTCCCTTCATGGGATGATCTCTGATGCCCTGGTCCCTTCATGGGATGATGTCTGATGCACTGGTCCCTTCATGGGATGATCTTGCATACCTCTAATCATAGTGCTGTTTTGCCCTGGTCCCTTCATGGGATTATCTCCGATGCCCTGGTCCCTTCATGGGATGATCTCTGATGCCCTGGTCCCTTCATGGGATGATCTCTGATGCCCTGGTCCCTTCATGGGATGATCTCTGATGCACTGGTCCCTTCATGGGATGATCTCTGATGCACTGGTCCCTTCATGGGATGATCTCTGATGCACTGGTCCCTTCATGGAATGATCTCTGATGCACTGGTCCCTTCATGGAATGATCTCTGATGCACTGGTCCCTTCATGGAATGATGTCTGATGCACTGGTCCCTTCATGGGATGATCTTGCTTACCTCTAATCAGTGCTGTGATGCACTGGTCCCTTCATGGGATGATCTTGCATACCTCTAATCATAGTGCTGTGATGCCCTGGTCCCTTCATGGGATGATCTCTGATGCCCTGGTGCCTTCATGGGATGATCTCTGATGCCCTGGTGCCTTCATGGGATGATCTCTGATGCACTGGTCCCTTCATGGGGTGATCTTGCATACCTCTAATCATAGTGCTGTGATGCCCTGGTCCCTTCATGGGATGATGTCAGATGCACTGGTCCCTTCATTGGATGATGTCTGATGCCCTGGTCCCTTCATGGGATGATGTCTGATGCACTGGTCCCTTCATGGGATGATGTCTGATGCACTGGTCCCTTCATGGGATGATCTTGCATACCTCTAATCATAGTGCTGTAATGCACTGGTCCCTTCATGGGATGATCTTGCATACCTCTAATCATAGTGCTGTGATGCCCTGGTCCCTTCATTGGATGATCTCCGATGCCCTGGTCCCTTCATGGGATGATCTCTGATGCCCTGGTCCCTTCATGGGATGATCTCTGATGCCCTTGTCCCTTCATGGGATGATCTCTGATGCACTGGTCCCTTCTTGGGATGATCTCTGATGCACCGGTCCCTTCATGGAATGATCTCTGATGCACTGGTCCCTTCATGGAATGACTGATGCACTGGTCCCTTCATGGGATGATCTTGCATACCTCTAATCATAGTGCTGTGATGCCTTGGTCCCTTCATGGGATGATCTCTGATGCCCTGGTCCCTTCATGGGATGATCTCTGATGCCCTGGTCCCTTCATGGGATGATGTCTGATGCACTGGTCCCTTCATGGGATGATCTTGCATACCTCTAATCATAGTGCTGTGATGCACTGGTCCCTTCATGGGATGATCTTGCATACCTCTAATCATAGTGCTGTGATGCCCTGGTCCCTTCATGGGATGATCTCCGATGCCCTGGTCCCTTCATGGGATGATCTCCGATGCCCTGGTCCCTTCATGGGATGATCTCTGATGCCCTGGTCCCTTCATGGGATGATCTCTGATGCACTGGTCCCTTCATGGGATGATCTCTGATGCACTGGTCCCTTCATGGGATGATCTCTGATGCACTGGTCCCTTCATGGGATGATCTCTGATGCACTGGTCCCTTCATGGAATGATCTCTGATACACTGGTCCCTTCATGGAATGATGTCTGATGCACTGGTCCCTTCATGGGATGATCTTGCATACCTCTAATCAGTGCTGTGATGCACTGGTCCCTTCATGGGATGATCTTGCATACCTCTAATCATAGTGCTGTGATGCCCTGGTCCCTTCATGGGATGATCTCTGATGCCCTGGTCCCTTCATGGGGTGTTCTCTGATGCCCTGGTGCCTTCATGGGATGATCTCTGATGCCCTGGTGCCTTCATGGGATGATCTCTGATGCCCTGGTGCCTTCATGGGATGATCTCTGATGCACTGGTCCCTTCATGGGGTGATCTTGCATACCTCTAATCATAGTGCTGTGGTGCCCTGGTCCCTTCATAGGATGATCTCTGATGCCCTGGTCCCTTCATAGGATGATCTCTGATGCCCTTGTCCCTTCATGGGATGATCTCTGATGCCCTGGTCCCTTCATGGGATGATCTTGCATACCTCTAATCACAGTGCTGTGATGCCCTGGTCCCTTCATGGGAGGTTCTCTGATGCACTGGTCCCTTCATGGGATGATCTGATGCCCTGGTCCCTTCATGGGATGATCTCTGATGCCCTGGTGCCTTCATGGGATGATCTCTGATGCCCTGGTCCCTTCATGGGATGATCTCTGATGCACTGGTCCCTTCATGGAATGATCTCTGACGCACTGGTCCCTTAATGGGATGATCTTGCATACCTCTAATCATAGTGCTGTGATGCCCTGGTCCCTTCATGGGATGATCTCTGATGCACTGGTCCCTTCATGGGATGATCTTGCATACCTCTAATCGTAGTGCTGTGATGCCCTGGTCCCTTCATGGGATGATCTCCGATGCCCTGGTCCCTTCATGGGATGATCTCCGATGCCCTGGTTCCTTCATGGGATGATCTCCGATGCCCTGGTCCCTTCATGGGATGATCTCCGATGCCCTGGTCCCTTCATGGGATGATCTCCGATGCCCTGGTCCCTTCATGGGATGATCTCCGATGCCCTGGTCCCTTCATGGGGTGATTTCTGATGCACTGGTCCCTTCATGGGATGATCTCTGATGCACTGGTCCCTTCATGGGATGATCTTGCATACCTCTAATCATAGTGCTGTGATGCCCTGGTCCCTTCATGGGATGATCTCTGATGCCCTGGTCCCTTCATGGGATGATCTCTGATGCCCTGGTCCCTTCATGGGATGATCTCTGATGCCCTGGTCCCTTCATGGGATGATCTCTGATGCACTGGTCCCTTCATGGGATGATCTTGCATACCTCTAATCATAGTGCTGTGATGCACTGGTCCCTTCATGGGATGATGTCTGATGCACTGGTCCCTTCATGGGATGATGTCTGATGCACTGGTCCCTTCATGGGATGATGTCTGATGCACTGGTCCCTTAATGGGATGATGTTGCATACCTCTAATCATAGTGCTGTGATGCCCTGGTCCCTTCATGGGAGGATGTCTGATGCCCTGGTCCCTTCATGGGAGGATGTCTGATGCCCTGGTCCCTTCATGGGAGGATGTCTGATGCCCTGGTCCCTTCATGGGAGGATGTCTGATGCCCTGGTCCCTTCATGGGATGATCTCTGATGCCCTGGTCCCTTCATGGGATGATCTCTGATGCCCTGGTCCCTTCATGGGATGATGTCTGATGCCCTGGTCCCTTCATGGGATGATGTCTGATGCACTGGTCCCTTCATGGGATGATCTTGCATACCTATAATCATAGTGCTGTGATGCCCTGGTCCCTTCATGGGATGATCTCTGATGCACTGGTCCCTTCATGGGCTGATCTTGCATACCTCTAATGTAAGTGCTGTGGTGTACTGGTCCCTTCATGGAATGATCTCTGATGCACTTGTCCCTTCATGGCATGATCTCTGATGCACTGGTCCATTCATGGGAGTATCTTGCATACTTCTAATCATAGTGCTGTGATGCACTGGTCCCTTCATGGGATGATCTCTGATGCCCTGGTCCCTTCATGGGATGATCTCTGATGCCCTGGTCCCTTCACGGGATGATCTCTGATGCCCTGGTCCCTTCATGGGATGATCTCTGATGCCCTGGTCCCTTCATGGGATGATCTCTGATGCCCTGGTCCCTTCATGGGATGATCTCTGATGCCCTGGTCCCTTCATGGGATGATCTCAGATGCACTGGTCCATTCATGGAATGATGTCTGATGCACTGGTCCCTTCATGGGATAATCTTGCATACCTCTAATCATAGTGCTGTGATGCCCTGGTCCCTTCATGGGATGATCTCTGATGCACTGGTCCCTTCATGGGATGATCTTGCATACCTCTAATCATAGTGCTGTGATGCCCTGGTCCCTTCATGGGATGATCTCTGATGCCCTGGTCCCTTCATGGGATGATCTCTGATGCCCTGGTCCCTTCATGGGATGATCTCTGATGCCCTGGTTCCTTCATGGGATGATCTCTGATGCACTGGTCCCTTCATGGGATGATCTTGCATACCTCTAATCATAGTGCTGTGATGCCCTTGTCCCTTCATGGGATGATCTCTGATGCACTGGTCCCTTCATGGGATGATCTCTGATGCACTGGTCCCTTCATGGGATGATCTTGCATACCTCTAATCATAGTGCTGTGATGCCCTGGTCCCTTCATGGGATGATCTCTGATGCACTGGTCGCTTCATGGGGATGATCTCTGATGCACTGGTCCCTTCATGGGGAGATCTCTGATGCCCTGGTCTCTTCATGGGATGATCTCTGATGCCCTGGTCTCTTCATGGGATGATCTCTGATGCCCTGGTCCCTTCATGGGATGATATTGCATACCTCTAATGTAAGTGCAGTGGTGTACTTGTCCCTTCATGGGATGATCTTGCATACCTCTAATCGTAGTGCTGTGATGCCCTGGTCCCTTCATGGGATGATCTTTGATGCACTGGTCCCTTCATGGGATGATATTGCATACCTCTAATGTAAGTGCAGTGGTGTACTTGTCCCTTCATGGGATGATCTTGCATACCTCTAATCGTAGTGCTGTGGTGTACTGGTCCCTTCATGGGATGATCTCTGATGCACTTGTCCCTTCATGGGATGATCTCTGATGCACCTGTCCCTTCATGGGATGATCTCTGATGCCCTGGTCCCTTCATGGGATGATCTCTGATGCACTGGTCCCTTCATGGGATGATCTTGCATACCTCTAATCATAGTGCTGTGATGCACTGGTCCCTTCATGGGATGATGTCTGATGCACTGGTCCCTTCATGGGATGATCTTGCATACCTCTAATCATAGTGCTGTGATGCACTGGTCCCTTCATGGGATGATGTCTGATGCACTGGTCCCTTCATGGGATGATCTCTGATGCACTGGTCCCTTCATGGGATGATCTTGCATACCTCTAATCATAGTGCTGTGATGCCCTGGTCCCTTCATGGGATGATCTCTGATGCCCTGGTCCCTTCATGGGATGATCTCTGATGCCCTGGTCCCTTCATGGGATGATCTCTGATGCACTGGTCCCTTCATGGGATGATCTCTGATGCACTGGTCCCTTCATGGGATGATCTCTGATGCACTGGTCCCTTCATGGGATGATCTTGCATACCTCTAATCATAGTGCTGTGATGCACTGGTCCCTTCATGGGATGATGTCTGATGCACTGGTCCCTTCATGGGATGATGTCTGATGCACTGGTCCCTTCATGGGATGATCTTTGATGCACTGGTCCCTTCATGGGATGATCTCTGATGCACTGGTCCCTTCATGGGATGATCTTGCATACCTCTAATCGTAGTGCTGTGATGCCCTGGTCCCTTCATGGGATGATCTCTGATGCCCTGGTCCCTTCATGGGATGATCTCTGATGCCCTGGTCCCTTCATGGGATGATCTCTGATGCCCTGGTCCCTTCATGGGATGATATCTGATGCCCTGGTCCCTTCATGGGATGATCTCTGATGCACTGGTCCCTTCATGGGATGATCTCTGATGCACTGGTCCCTTCATGGGATGATCTCTGATGCACTGGTCCCTTCATGGGATGATCTCTGATGCCCTGGTCCCTTAATGGGATGATCTCTGATGCCCTGGTCCCTTCACGGGATGATCTCTGATGCCCTGGTCCCTTCATGGGATGATCTCTGATGCACTAGTCCCTTCATGGGATGATCTCTGATGCACTGGTCCCTTCATGGGATGATCTTGCATACCTCTAATCATAGTGCTGTGATGCACTGGTCCCTTCATGGGATGATGTCTGATGCACTGGTCCCTTCATGGGATGATGTCTGATGCACTGGTCCCTTCATGGGATGATGTCTGATGCACTGGTCCAATCATGGGATGGTGTCTGATGCACTGGTCCCTTCATGGGATGGTGTCTGATGACCTGGTCCCTTCATGGGATGATGTTGCATACCTCTAATCATAGTGCTGTGATGCCCTGGTCCCTTCATGGGATTATCTCCGATGCCCTGGTCCCTTCATGGGATGATCTCTGATGCCCTGGTCCCTTCATGGGATGATCTCTGATGCCCTGGTCCCTTCATGGGATGATCTCTGATGCCCTGGTCCCTTCATGGGATGGTCTCTGATGCCCTGGTCCCTTCATGGGATGATCTTGCATACCTCTAATGTAAGTGCTGTGGTGTACTGGTCCCTTCATGGGATGATGTCTGATGCACTGGTCCCTTCATGGGATGATCTTGCATACCTCTAATCATAGTGCTGTGATGCCCTGGTCCCTTCATGGGATGATCTCTGATGCACTGGTCCATTCATGGGATGATCTCTGATGCCCTGGTCCCTTCATGGGATGATCTCTGATGCACTGGTCCCTTCATGGGATGATCTTGCATACCTCTAATCATAGTGCTGTGATGCACTTGTCCCTTCATGGGATGATCTCTGATGCACTGGTCCATTCATGGGAGTATCTTGCATACTTCTAATCATAGTGCTGTGATGCACTGGTCCCTTCATGGGATGATCTCTGATGCCCTGGTCCCTTCATGGGATGATCTCTTATGCCCTGGTCCCTTCATGGGATGATCTCCCATGCCCTGGTCCCTTCATGGGATGATCTCTGATGCCCTGGTCCCTTCATGGGATGATCTCAGATGCACTGGTCCCTTCATGAGATGATGTCGTCTGCACTGGTCCCTTCATGGGATGATCTTGCATACCTCTGATCACAGTGCTGTGATGCCCTGGTCCCTTCATGGGATGATCTCTGATGCACTGGTCCCTTCATGGGATGATCTTGCATACCTCTCATCATAGTGATGTGATGCCCTGGTCCCTTCATGGGATGATCTCTGATGCCCTGGTCCCTTCATGGGATGATCTCTGATGCCCTGGTCCCTTCATGGGATGATCTCTGATGCACTGGTCCCTTCATGGGATGATCTCTGATGCACTAGTCCCTTCATGGGATGATCTTGCATACCTCTAATCATAGTGCTGTGATGCCCTGGTCCCTTCATGGGATGATCTCTGATGCACTGGTCCCTTCATGGGATGATCTCTGATGCCCTGGTCCCTTCATGGGATGGTCTCTGATGCCCTGGTCCCTTCATGGGATGGTCTCTGATGCCCTGGTCCCTTCATGGGATGGTCTCTGATGCCCTGGTCTCTTCATGGGATGATCTCTGATGCCCTGGTCCCATCATGGGATGATCTTTGATGCACTGGTCCCTTTATGGGATGATATTGCATACCTCTAATCGTAGTGCTGTGATGCCCTGGTCCCTTCATGGGATGATCTCTGATGCCCTGGTCCCTTCATGGGATGATCTCTGATGCACTGGTCCCTTCATGGGATGATCTTGCATACCTCTAATCATAGTGCTGTGATGCACTGGTCCCTTCATGGGATGATCTCTGATGCCCTGGTCCCTTCATGGGATGATCTCTGATGCCCTGGTCCCTTCATGGGATGATCTCAGATGCACTGGTCCCTTCATGGGATGATGTCGTCTGCACTGGTCCCTTCATGGGATGATCTTGCATACCTCTAATCATAGTGCTGTGATGCCCTGATCCCTTCATGGGATGATCTGATGCACTGGTCCCTTCATGGGATGATCTTGCATACCTCTAATCATAGTGCTGTGATGCACTGGTCCCTTCATGGGATGATGTCTGATGCACTGGTCCCTTCATGGGATGATGTCTGATGCACTGGTCCCTTCATGGGATGAGGTCTGATGCACTGGTCCCTTCATGGGATGATCTTTGATGCACTGGTCCCTTCATGGGATGATATTGCATACCTCTAATGTAAGTGCAGTGGTGTGCTTGTCCCTTCATGGGATGATCTTGCATACCTCTCATCGTAGTGCTGTGATGCACTGGTCCCTTCAGGGGATGATCTTTGATGCACTGGTCCCTTCATGGGATGATCTCTGATGCACTGGTCCCTTCATGGGATGATCTTGCATACCTCTAATCGTAGTGCTGTGATGCCCTGGTCCCTTCATGGGGAGATCTCTGATGCCCTGGTCTCTTCATGGGATGATCTCTGATGCCCTGGTCTCTTCATGGGATGATCTCTGATGCCCTGGTCCCTTCATGTGATGATCTTTGATGCACTGGTCCCTTCATGGGATGATATTGCATACCTCTAATGTAAGTGCAGTGGTGTGCTTGTCCCTTCATGGGATGATCTTGCATACCTCTCATCGTAGTGCTGTGATGCACTGGTCCCTTCATGGGATGATCTTTGATGCACTGGTCCCTTCATGGGATGATCTCTGATGCACTGGTCCCTTCATGGGATGATCTTGCATACCTCTAATCATAGTGCTGTGATGCCCTGGTCCCTTCATGGGATGATCTCTGATGCCCTGGTCCCTTCATGGGATGATCTCTGATGCCCTGGTCCCTTCATGTTATGATCTCTGATGCACTGGTCCCTTCATGGGATGATCTCTGATGCACTGGTCCCTTCATGGGATGATCTCTGATGCACTGGTCCCTTCATGGGATGATCTTGCATACCTCTAATCATAGTGCTGTGATGCACTGGTCCCTTCATGGGATGATGTCAGATGCACTGGTCCCTTCATGGGATGATGTCTGATGCACTGGTCCCTTCATGGGATGATCTTCGATGCACTGGTCCCTTCATGGGATGATCTCTGATGCACTGGTCCCTTCATGGGATGATCTCTGATGCACTGGTCCCTTCATGGGATGATCTTGCATACCTCTAATCGTAGTGCTGTGATGCCCTGGTCCCTTCATGGGATGATCTCTGATGCCCTGGTCCCTTCATGGGATGATCTCTGATGCCCTGGTCCCTTCATGGGATGATCTCTGATGCCCTGGTCCCTTCATGGGATGATCTCTGATGCCCTGGTCCCTTCACGGGATGATCTCTGATGCCCTGGTCCCTTCATGGGATGATCTCTGATGCACTGGTCCCTTCATGGGATGATCTCTGATGCACTGGTCCCTTCATGGGATGATCTTGCATACCTCTAATCATAGTGCTGTGATGCACTGGTCCCTTCATGGGATGATGTCTGATGCACTGGTCCCTTCATGGGATGATGTCTGATGCACTGGTCCCTTCATGGGATGAGGTCTGATGCACTGGTCCCTTCATGGGATGGTGTCTGATGCACTGGTCCCTTCATGGGATGGTGTCTGATGCACTGGTCCCTTCATGGGATGGTGTCTGATGCACTGGTCCCTTCATGGGATGGTGTCTGATGCACTGGTCCCTTCATGGGATGATGTTGCATACCTCTAATCATAGTGCTGTGATGCCCTGGTCCCTTCATGGGAGGATGTCTGATGCCCTGGTCCCTTCATGGGATGATCTCTGATGCCCTGGTCCCTTCATGGGATGATCTCTGATGCCCTGGTCCCTTCATGGGATGATGTCTGATGCCCTGGTGCCCTGGTCCCTTCATGGGATGATGTCTGATGCCCTGGTCCCTTCATGGGATGATGTCTGATGCACTGGTCCCTTCATGGGATGATCTTGCATACCTCTAATCATAGTGCTGTGATGCCCTGGTCCCTTCATGGGATGATCTCTGATGCACTGGTCCCTTCATGGGCTGATCTTGCATACCTCTAATGTAAGTGCTGTGGTGTACTGGTCCCTTCATGGGATGATCTCTGATGCACTTGTCCCTTCATGGGATGATCTCTGATGCACTGGTCCATTCATGGGAGTATCTTGCATACTTCTAATCATAGTGTTGTGATGCCCTGGTCCCTTCATGGGATGATCTCTTATGCCCTGGTCCCTTCATGGGATGATCTCCCATGCCCTGGTCCCTTCATGGGATGATCTCTGATGCCCTGGTCCCTTCATGGGATGATCTCAGATGCACTGGTCCCTTCATGGGATGATGTCGTCTGCACTGGTCCCTTCATGGGATGATGTCGTCTGCACTGGTCCCTTCATGGGATGATCTTGCATACCTCTAATCATAGTGCTGTGATGCCCTGATCCCTTCATGGGATGATCTGATGCACTGGTCCCTTCATGGGATGATCTTGCATACCTCTAATCATAGTGATGTGATGCCCTGGTCCCTTCATGGGATGATCTCTGATGCCCTGGTCCCTTCATGGGATGATCTCTGATGCCCTGGTCCCTTCATGGGATGATCTCTGATGCCCTGGTCCCTTCATGGGATGATCTCTGATGCACTGGTCCCTTCATGGGATGATCTCTGATGCACTAGTCCCTTCATGGGATGATCTTGCATACCTCTAATCATAGTGCTGTGATGCCCTGGTCCCTTCATGGGATGATCTCTGATGCCCTGGTCCCTTGATGGGATGGTCTCTGATGCCCTGGTCCCTTCATGGGATGGTCTCTGATGCCCTGGTCCCTTCATGGGATGGTCTCTGATGCCCTGGTCTCTTCATGGGATGATCTCTGATGCCCTGGTCCCTTCATGGGATGATCTTTGATGCACTGGTCCCTTTATGGGATGATATTGCATACCTCTAATGTAAGTGCAGTGGTGTGCTTGTCCTTTCATGGGATGATCTTGCATACCTCTAATCGTAGTGCTGTGATGCCCTGGTCCCTTCATGGGATGATCTCTGATGCCCTGGTCCCTTCATGGGATGATCTCTGATGCACTGGTCCCTTCATGGGATGATCTCTGATGCACTGGTCCCTTCATGGGATGATCTTGCATACCTCTAATCATAGTGCTGTGATGCCCTGGTCCCTTCATGGGATGATCTCTGATGCACTGGTCCCTTCATGGGATGATCTTGCATACCTCTAATCATAGTGCTATGATGCCCTGGTCCCTTCATGGGATGATCTCTGATGCCCTGGTCCCTTCATGGGATGATCTCTGATGCCCTGGTCCCTTCATGGGATGGTCTCTGATGCCCTGGTCCCTTCATGGAATGGTCTCTGATGCCCTGGTCCCTTCATGGGATGGTCTCTGATGCCCTGGTCCCTTCATGGGATGATCTTGCATACCTCTAATGTAAGTGCTGTGGTGTACTGGTCCCTTCATGGGATGATCTCTGATGCAATGGTCCCTTCATGGGATGATCTCTGATGCACTGGTCCCTTCATGGGGATGATCTCTGATGCACTGGTCCGTTCATGGGGAGATCTCTGATGCCCTGGTCTCTTCATGGGATGATCTCTGATGCCCTGGTCTCTTCATGGGATGATCTCTGCCCTGGTCCCTTCATGGGATGATCTTTGATGCACTGGTCCCTTCATGGGATGATATTGCATACCTCTAATGTAATTGCAGTGGTGTACTTGTCCCTTCATGGGATGATCTTGCATACCTCTAATCGTAGTGCTGTGATGCCCTGGTCCCTTCATGGGATGTTCTCTGATGCACTGGTCCCTTCATGAGATGATCTTTGATGTCCTGGTCCCTTCATGGGATGATCTCTGATGCCCTGGTCCCTTCATAGGATGATCTTTGATGCACTGGTCCCTTCATGGGATGATCTTTGATTCACTGGTCCCTTCATGGGATGATCTCTGATGCACTGGTCCCTTCATGGGATGATCTCTGATGCACTGGTCCCTTCATGGGATGATCTTGCATACCTCTAATCATAGTGCTGTGATGCACTGGTCCCTTCATGGGATGATGTCTGATGCACTGGTCCCTTCATGGGATGATGTCTGATGCACTGGTCCCTTCATGGGATGATGTCTGATGCACTGGTCCCTTCATGGGATGGTGTCTGATGCACCGGTCCCTTCATGGGATGGTGTCTGATGCACTGGTCCCTTCATGGGATGGTGTCTGATGCACTGGTCCCTTCATGGGATGATGTTGCATACCTCTAATCATAGTGCTGTGATGCCCTGGTCCCTTCATGGGAGGATGTCTGATGCCCTGGTACCTTCATGGGAGGATGTCTGATGCCCTGGTCCCTTCATGGGAGGATGTCTGATGCCCTGGTCCCTTCATGGGATGATCTCTGATGCCCTGGTCCCTTCATGGGATGATGTCTGATGCCCTGGTCCCTTCATGGGATGGTCTATGATGCCCTGGTCCCTTCATGGGATGATCTCTGATGCACTGGTCCCTTCATGGGCTGATCTTGCATACCTCTAATGTAAGTGCTGTGGTGTACTGGTCCCTTCATGGGATGATCTCTGATGCACTGGTCCATTCATGGGAGTATCTTGCATACTTCTAATCATAGTGCTGTGATGCCCTGGTCCCTTCATGGGATGATCTCTGATGCCCTGGTCCCTTCATGGGATGATCTCTGATGCCCTGGTCCCTTCATGGGATGATCTCTGATGCCCTGGTCCCTTCATGGGATGATCTCTGATGCCCTGGTCCCTTCATGGGATGATCTCTGATGCCCTGGTCCCTTCATGGGATGATCTCTGATGCCCTGGTCCCTTCATGGGATGATCTCTGATGCACTGGTCCCTTCATGGGATGATCTCAGATGCACTGGTCCCTTCATGGGATGATGTCTGATGCACTGGTCCCTTCATGGGATGATCTTGCATACCTCTAATCATAGTGCTGTGATGCCCTGGTCCCTTCATGGGATGATCTCTGATGCACTGGTCCCTTCATGGGATGATCTTGCCTACCTCTAATCATAGTGCTGTGATGCCCTGGTCCCTTCATGGGATGATCTCTGATGCCCTGGTCCCTTCATGGGATGATCTCTGATGCACTGGTCCCTTCATGGGATGATCTCTGATGCACTAGTCCCTTCATGGGATGATCTTGCATACCTCTAATCATAGTGCTGTGATGCCCTGATCCCTTCATGGGATGATCTCTGATGCACTGGTCCCTTCATGGGATGATCTTGCATACCTCTAATCATAGTGCTGTGATGCCCTGGTCCCTTCATGGGATGATCTCTGATGCCCTGGTCCCTTCATGGGATGATCTCTGATGCCCTGGTCCCTTCATGGGATGGTCTCTGATGCCCTGGTCCCTTCATGGGATGGTCTCTGATGCCCTGGTTCCTTCATGGGATGGTCTCTGACGCCCTGGTCCCTTCATGGGATGATCTTGCATACCTCTAATGTAAGTGCTGTGGTGTACTGGTCCCTTCATGGGATGATCTCTGATGCACTGGTCCCTTCATGGGATGATCTCTGATGCACTGGTCCCTTCATGGGATGATCTCTGATGCACTGGTCCCTTCATGGGGATGATCTCTGATGCACTGGTCCCTTCATGGGGAGATCTCTGATGCCCTGGTCTCTTCGTGGGGAGATCTCTGATGCCCTGGTCTCTTCATGGGATGATCTCTGATGCCCTGGTCTCTTCATGGGATGATCTCTGATGCCCTGGTCCCTTCATGGGATGATCTTTGATGCACTGGTCCCTTCATGGGATGATATTGCATACCTCTAATGTAAGTGCAGTGGTGTACTTGTCCCTTCATGGGATGATCTTGCATACCTCTAATCGTAGTGCTGTGATGCACTGGTCCCTTCATGGGATGATCTCTGATGTCCTGGTCCCTTCATGGGATGGTCTATGATGCCCTGGTCCCTTCATGGGATGATCTCTGATGCCCTCGTCCCTTCATGGGATGATCTCTGATGCACTGGTCCCTTCATGGGATGATCTCTGATGCACTGGTCCCTTCATGGGATGATCTTGCATACCTCTAATCATAGTGCTGTGATGCCCTGGTCCCTTCATGGGATGGTCTCTGATGCCCTGGTCCCTTCATGGGATGGTCTCTGATGCCCTGTTCCCTTCATGGGATGATCTTGCATACCTCTAATGTAAGTGTTGTGGTGTACTGGTCCATTCATTGGATGATCTCTGATGCACTGGTCCCTTCATTGGATGATCTCTGATGCACTGGTCCCTTCATGGGATGATCTCTGATGCACTGGTCCCTTCATGGGATGATCTCTGATGCACTGGTCCCTTCATGGGGATGATCTCTGATGCACTGGTCCCTTCATGGGGAGATCTCTGATGCCCTGGTCTCTTCATGGGATGATCTCTGATGCCCTGGTCCATTCATGGGATGATCTCTGATGCCCTGGTCCCTTCATGGGATGATGTCTGATGCCCTGGTCCCTTCATGGGATGATCTTTGATGCACTGGTCCCTTCATGGGATGATATTGCATACCTCTAATGTAAGTGCAGTGGTGTACTTGTCCCTTCATGGGATGATCTTGCATATCTCTAATCGTAGTGCTGTGATGCACTGGTCCCTTCATGGGATGATCTTGCATACCTCTAATCATAGTGCTGTGATGCCCTGGTCCCTTCATGGGATGATCTCTGATGCACTGGTCCCTTCATGGGGATGATCTCTGATGCACTGGTCCCTTCATGGGGAGATCTCTGATGCCCTGGTCTCTTCATGGGATGATCTCTGATGCCCTGGTCTCTTCATGGGATGATCTCTGATGCCCTGGTCTCTTCATGGGATGATCTCTGATGCCCTGGTCCCTTCATGTGATGATCTTTGATGCACTGGTCCCTTCATGGGATGATATTGCATACCTCTAATGTAAGTGCAGTGGTGTGCTTGTCCCTTCATGGGATGATCTTGCATACCTTTCATCGTAGTGCTGTGATGCACTGGTCCCTTCATGGGATGATCTTTGATGCACTGGTCCCTTCATTGGATGATCTCCGATGCCCTGGTCCCTTCATGGGATGATCTCTGATGCACTGGTCCCTTCATGGGATGATCTCTGATGCACTGGTCCCTTCATGGGATGATCTCTGATGCACTGGTCCCTTCATGGGATGATCTCTGATGCACTGGTCCCTTCATGGGATGAGCTCTGATGCACTGGTCCCTTCATGGGATGAGCTCTGATGCACTGGTCCCTTCATGGGATGTTGTCTGATGCACTGGTCTCTTCATGGGATGATCTTGCATACCTCTAATCACAGTGCTGTGATGCCCTGGTCCCTTCATGGGAGGATCTCTGATGCACTGGTCCCTTCATGGGAGGATCTCTGATGCACTGGTCCCTTCATGGGATGATCTCTGATGCACTGGTCCCTTCATGGGATGATCTGTGATGCACTGGTCCCTTCATGGGATGATCTTGCATACCTCTAATCATAGTGCTGTGATGCACTGCTCCCTTCACGGGATCTCTGATGCACTGCTCCCTTCACGGGATCTCTGATGCACTTGTCCCTTCACGGGATGATGTCTGATGCACTGGTCCCTTCATGGGATGATCTTGCATACCTCTAATCATAGTGCTGTGATGTCCTGGTCCCTTCATGGGATGATCTCTGATGCCCTGGTCCCTTCATGGGATGATCTCTGATGCCCTGGTCCCTTCATGGGATGATCTCTGATGCCATGGTCCCTTCATGGGATGATTTTGCATACCTCTAATCATAGTGCTGTGATGCCCTGTTCCCTTCACGGGATGATTTTTGATGCACTGGTCCCTTCATGGGATGATCTCTGATGCCCTGGTCCCTTCATGGGATGATCTTTGATGCACTGGTCCCTTCATGGGATGTTCTCTGATGCACTGGTCCCTTCATGGGATGATCTTGCATACCTCTAATCATAGTGCTGTGATGCCCTGGTCCCTTCATGGGATGATTTTTGATGCACTGGTCCCTTCATGGGATGATCTCTGATGCCCTGGTCCCTTCATGGGATGATCTCTGATGCACTGGTCCCTTCATGGGATGATCTCTGATGCACTGGTCCCTTCATGGGATGATCTCTGATGCACTGGTCCCTTCATGGGATGATCTTGCATACCTCTAATCATAGTGCTGTGATGCACTGGTCCCTTCATGGGATGATCTCTGATGCCCTGGTCCCTTCATGGGATGATCTTTGATGCACTGGTCCCTTCATGGGATGATATTGCATACCTCTAATGTAAGTGCTGTGGTGTACTGGTCCCTTCATGGGATGATCTCTGATGCACTGGTCCCTTCATGGGATGATCTCTGATGCACTGGTCCCTTCATGGGATGATCTCTGATGCACTGGTCCCTTCATGGGATGATCTCTGATGCACTGGTCCCTTCATGGGATGATCTTGCATACCTCTAATCATAGTGCTGTGATGCCCTGGTCCCTTCATGGGATGATCTCTGATGCACTGGTCCCTTCATGGGATGATCTTGCATACCTCTAATGTAAGTGCTGTGGTGTACTGGTCTCTTCATGGGGAGATCTCTGATGCCCTGGTCTCTTCGTGGGGAGATCTCTGATGCCCTGGTCTCTTCGTGGGGAGATCTCTGATGCCCTGGTCTCTTCGTGGGGAGATCTCTGATGCCCTGGTCTCTTCATGGGTTGATCTCTGATGCCCTGGTCCCTTCATGGGATGATCTTTGATGCACTGGTCCCTTCATGGGATGATATTGCATACCTTTAATGTAAGTGCAGTGGTGTACTTGTCCCTTCATGGCATGATCTTGCATATCTCTAATCGTAGTGCTGTGATGCACTGGTCCCTTCATGGGATGAACTCTGATGCCCTGGTCCCTTCATGGGATGAACTCTGATGCCCTGGTCCCTTCATGGGATGATCTCTGATGCCCTGGTCCCTTCATGGGATGATCTCTGATGCCCTGGTCCCTTCATGGGATGATCTCTGATGCCCTGGTCCCTTCATGGGATGATCTCCTATGCACTGGTCCCTTCATGGGATGATCTCTGATGCACTGGTCCCTTCATGGGATGATCTTGCATACCTCTAATCATAGTGCTGTGATGCCCTGGTCCCTTCATGGGATGATCTCTGATGCACTGGTCCCTTCATGGGATGATCTTGCATACCTCTAATCCTAGTGCTGTGATGCCCTGGTCCCTTCATGGGATGATCTCTGATGCCCTGGTCCCTTCATGGGATGATCTCTGATGCCCTGGTCCCTTCATGGGATGTTCTCTGATGCCCTGGTCCCTTCATGGGATGGTCTCTGATGCCCTGGTCCCTTCATGGGATGGTCTCTGATGCCCTGGTCCCTTCATGGGATGATCTTGCATACCTCTAATGTAAGTGCTGTGGTGTACTGGTCCCTTCATGGGATGATCTCTGATGCACTGGTCCCTTCATGGGATGATCTCTGATGCACTGGTCCCTTCATGGGATGATCTCTGATGCACTGGTCCCTTCATGGGGATGATCTCTGATGCACTGGTCCCTTCATGGGGAGATCTCTGATGCCCTGGTCTCCTCATGGGATGATCTCTGATGCCGTGGTCTCTTCATGGGAAGATCTTGCATACCTCTAATCATAGTGCTGTGATGCACTGGTCCCTTCATGGGATGATCTCTGATGCCCTGGTCCCTTCATGGGATGATCTTTGATGCACTGGTCCCTTCATGGGATGATATTGCATACCTCTAATGTAAGTGCAGTGGTGTACTTGTCCCTTCATGGGATGATCTTGCATACCTCTAATCGTAGTGCTGTGATGCACTGGTCCCTTCATGGGATGATCTCTGATGTCCTGGTCCCTTCATGGGATGATCTCTGATGCCCTGGTCCCTTCATGGGATGATCTTTGATGCCCTGGTCCCTTCATGGGATGATCTTTGATGCACTGGTCCCTTCATGGGATGATCTGATGCACTGGTACCTTCATGGGATGATCTTGCATACCTCTAATCATAGTGCTGTGATGCCCTGGTCCCTTCATGGGATGATCTCTGATGCACTGGTCCCTTCATGGGGATGATCTCTGATGCACTGGTCCCTTCATGGGGATGATCTCTGATGCACTGGTCCCTTCATGGGGAGATCTCTGATGCCCTGGTCTCTTCATGGGATGATCTCTGATGCCCTGGTCTCTTCGTGGGATGATCTCGGATGCCCTGGTCCCTTTATGGGATGATCTTTGATGCACTGGTCCCTTCATGGGATGATATTGCATACCTCTAATGTAAGTGCAGTGGTGTACTTGTCCCTTCATGGGATGATCTTGCATACCTCTAATCGTAGTGCTGTGATGCACTGGTCCCTTCATGGGATGATCTCTGATGCCCTGGTCCCTTCATGGGATGATCTCTGATGCCCTGGTCCCTTCATGGGATGATCTCTGATGCCCTGGTCCCTTCATGGGATGATCTCCTATGCACTGGTCCCTTCATGGGATGATCTCTGATGCACTGGTCCCTTCATGGGATGATCTTGCATACCTCTAATCATAGTGCTGTGATGCCCTGGTCCCTTCATGGGATGATATCTGATGCACTGGTCCCTTCATGGGATGATCTTGCATACCTCTAATCATAGTGCTGTGATGCCCTGGTCCCTTCATGGGATGATCTCTGATGCCCTGGTCCCTTCATGGGATGGTCTCTGATGCCCTGGTCCCTTCATGGGATGGTCTTGCATACCTCTAATGTAAGTGCTGTGGTGTACTGGTCCCTTCATGGGATGATCTCTGATGCACTGGTCCCTTTATGGGGATGATCTTTGATGCCCTGGTCCCTTCATGAGGATGATCTTTGATGCCCTGGTCCCTTCATGGGATGATCTTTGATGCACTGGTCCCTTCATGGGATGATCTGATGCACTGGTCCCTTCATGGGATGATCTTGCATACCTCTAATCATAGTGCTGTGATGCCCTGGTCCCTTCATGGGATGATCTCTGATGCACTGGTCCCTTCATGGGGATGATCTCTGATGCACTGGTCCCTTCATGGGGATGATCTCTGATGCACTAGTCCCTTCATGGGGAGATCTCTGGTGCCCTGGTCTCTTCATGGGATGATCTCTGATGCCCTGGTCTCTTCATGGGATGATCTCTGATGCCCTGGTCCCTTTATGGGATGATCTTTGATGCACTGGTCCCTTCATGGGATGATATACCTCTAATGTAAGTGCAGTGGTGTACTTGTCCCTTCATGGGATGATCTTGCATACCTCTAATCGTAGTGCTGTGATGCACTGGTCCCTTCATGGGATGATCTCTGATGCCCTGGTCCCTTCATGGGATGATCTCTGATGCCCTGGTCCCTTCATGGGATGATCTCTGATGCCCTGGTCCCTTCATGGGATGATCTTTGATGCACTGGTCCCTTCATGGGATGATCTCTGATGCACTGGTCCCTTCATGGGATGATCTTGCATACCTCTAATCATAGTGCTCTGATGCACTGGTCCCATCATGGGATGATCTCTGATGCCCTGGTCCCATCATGGGATGATCTCTGATGCCCTGGTCCCATCATGGGATGATCTCTGATGCCCTGGTCCCATCATGGGATGATCTCTGATGCACTGGTCCCTTCATGGGAGGATCTCTGATGCACTGGTCCCTTCATGGGATGATCTCTGATGCACTGGTCCCTTCATGGGATGATCTCTGATGCACTGGTCCCTTCATGGGATGATCTTCCATACCTCTAATCAAAGTGCTGTGATGCACTGCTCCCTTCACGGGATCTCGGATGCACTGCTCCCTTCACGGGATCTCTGATGCACTTGTCCCTTCACGGGATGATGTCTGATGCACTGGTCCCTTCATGGGATGATCTTGCATACCTCTAATCGTAGTGCTGTGATGCACTGGTCCCTTCATGGGATGATCTCTGATGCCCTGGTCCCTTCATGGGATGATCTCTGATGCCCTGGTCCCTTCATGGGATGATCTCTGATGCCCTGGTCCCTTCATGGGATGATCTTTGATGCACTGGTCCCTTCATGGGATGATCTCTGATGCACTGGTCCCTTCATGGGATGATCTTGCATACCTCTAATCATAGTGCTCTGATGCACTGGTCCCTTCATGGGATGATCTCTGATGCCCTGGTCCCTTCATGGGATGATCTCTGATGCCCTGGTCCCTTCATGGGATGATCTCTGATGCCATGGTCCCTTCATGGGATGATCTCCGATGCCCTGGTCCCTTCATGGGATGATCTCCGATGCCCTGGTCCCTTCATGGGATGATCTGATGCACTGGTCCCTTCATGGGATGATGTCTGATGCACTGGTCCCTTCATGGGGTGATGTCTGATGCACTGGTCCCTTCATGGGATGATTTCTGATGCACTGGTCCCTTCATGGGATGATTTTGCATACCTCTAATCATAGTGCTGTGATGCCCTGGTCCCTTCATGGGATGATTTTTGATGCACTGGTCCCTTCATGGGATGATCTCTGATGCCCTGGTCCCTTCATGGGAAGATTTTGCATACCTCTAATCATAGTGCTCTGATGCCCTGGTCAATTCATGGGATGATCTCTGATGCCATGGTCCCTTCATGGGATGATCTTTGATGCCCTGGTCCCTTCATGGGAGGATCTTTGATGCACTGGTCCCTTCATGGGATGTTCTCTGATGCACTGGTCCCTTCATGGGATGATCTTGCATACCTCTAATCATAGTGCTGTGATGCCCTGGTCCCTTCATGGGATGATCTCTGATGCACTGGTCCCTTCATGGGATGATCTTGCATACCTCTAATGTAAGTGCTGTGGTGTACTGGTCCCTTCATGGGGAGATCTCTGATGCCCTGGTCTCTTCGTGGGGAGATCTCTGATGCCCTGGTCTCTTCGTGGGGAGATCTCTGATGCCCTGGTCTCTTCGTGGGGAGATCTCTGATGCCCTGGTCTCTTCATGGGTTGATCTCTGATGCCCTGGTCCCTTCATGGGATGATCTTTGATGCACTGGTCCCTTCATGGGATGATATTGCATACCTTTAATGTAAGTGCAGTGGTGTACTTGTCCCTTCATGGCATGATCTTGCATATCTCTAATCGTAGTGCTGTGATGCACTGGTCCCTTCATGGGATGAACTCTGATGCCCTGGTCCCTTCATGGGATGAACTCTGATGACCTGGTCCCTTCATGGGATGATCTCTGATGCCCTGGTCCCTTCATGGGATGATCTCTGATGCCCTGGTCCCTTCATGGGATGATCTCTGATGCCCTGGTCCCTTCATGGGATGATCTCTGATGCCCTGGTCCCTTCATGGGAAGTTCTCTGATGCCCTGGTCCCTTCATGGGATGATCTCTGATGCCCTGGTCCCTTCATGGGATGATCTCTGATGCCCTGGTCCCTTCATGGGATGATCTCTGATGCCCTGGTCCCTTCATGGGATGATGTCTGATGCCCTGGTCCCTTCATGGGATGATGTCTGATGCACTGGTCCCTTCATGGGATGATGTCTGATGCACTGGTCCCTTCATGGGATGATCTTGCATACCTCTAATCATAGTGCTGTGATGCACTGCTCCCTTCACGGGATCTCTGATGCACTGCTCCCTTCACGGGATGATCTCTGATGCCCTGGTCCCTTCATGGGAGGATCTCTGATGCACTGGTCCCTTCATGGGATGATCTCTGATGCCCTGGTCCCTTCATGGGATGATCTCTGATGCCCTGGTCCCTTCATGGGATGATCTCTGATGCCCTGGTCCCTTCATGGGATGATCTCTGATGCCCTGGTCCCTTCATGGGATGATCTCTGATGCCCTGGTCCCTTCATGGGATGATCTCTGATGCCCTGGTCCCTTCATGGGATGATCTCTGATGCCCTGGTCCCTTCATGGGATGATCTCCTATGCACTGGTCCCTTCATGGGATGATCTCTGATGCACTGGTCCCTTCATGGGATGATCTTGCATACCTCTAATCATAGTGCTGTGATGCCCTGGTCCCTTCATGGGATGATCTCTGATGCACTGGTCCCTTCATGGGATGATCTTGCATACCTCTAATCCTAGTGCTGTGATGCCCTGGTCCCTTCATGGGATGATCTCTGATGCCCTGGTCCCTTCATGGGATGATCTCTGATGCCCTGGTCCCTTCATGGGAAGTTCTCTGATGCCCTGGTCCCTTCATGGGATGATCTCTGATGCCCTGGTCCCTTCATGGGATGATCTCTGATGCCCTGGTCCCTTCATGGGATGATGTCTGATGCACTGGTCCCTTCATGGGATGATGTCTGATGCACTGGTCCCTTCATGGGATGATCTTCCATACCTCTAATCAAAGTGCTGTGATGCACTGCTCCCTTCACGGGATCTCTGATGCACTGCTCCCTTCACGGGATCTCTGATGCACTTGTCCCTTCACGGGATGATGTCTGATGCCCTGGTCCCTTCATGGGATGATCTCTGATGCCCTGGTCCCTTCATGGGATGTTCTCTGATGCCCTGGTCCCTTCATGGGATGATCTCTGATGCCCTGGTCCCTTCATGGGATGATGTCTGATGCACTGGTCCCTTCATGGGATGATCTTGCATACCTCTAATCATAGTGCTGTGATGCACTGGTCCCTTCATGGGATGATCTTGCATACCTCTAATCACAGTGCTGTGATGCCCTGGTCCCTTCATGGGATGATCTCCGATGCCCTGGTCCCTTCATGGGATGATCTCTGATGCACTGGTCCCTTCATGGGATGATCTCTGATGCACTGGTCCCTTCATGGGATGATCTCTGATGCACTGGTCCCTTCATGGGATGATCTCTGATGCACTGGTCCCTTCATGGGATGATCGCTGATGCACTGGTCCCTTCATGGGATGATCGCTGATGCACTGGTCCCTTCATGGGATGATCTCTGATGCCCTGGTCCCTTCATGGGATGATCTCTGATGCCCTGGTCCCTTCATGGGATGATCTCTGATGCACTGGTCCCTTAATGGGATGATCTTGCATACCTCTAATCATAGTGCTGTGATGCCCTGGTCCCTTCATAGGATGATCTCTGATGCCCTGGTCCCTTCATGGGAGGATCTCTGATGCACTGCTCCCTTCATGGGATGATCTCTGATGCACTGGTCCCTTCATGGGATGATCTCAGATGCACTGGTCCCTTCATGGGATGATCTTGCATACCTCTAATCATAGTGCTGTGATGCCCTGGTCCCTTCATGGGATGATCTCTGATGCACTGGTCCCTTCATGGGATGATCTTGCATACCTCTAATCATAGTGCTGTGATGCCCTGGTCCCTTCATGGGATGATGTCTGATGCACTGGCCCCTTCATGGGATGATGTCTGATGCACTGGTCCCTTCATGGGATGATCTTGCATACCTCTAATCGTAGTGCTGTGATACCCTGGTCCCTTCATGGGATGATCTCTGATGCCCTGGTCCCTTCATGGCATGATCTCTGATGCCCTGGTCCCTTCATGGGATGATCTCTGATTCCCTGGTCCCTTCATGGGATGATCTCTGATGCCCTGGTCCCTTCATGGGATGATCTCTGATGCCCTGGTCCCTTCATGGGATGATGTCTGATGCACTGGTCCCTTCATGGGATGATCTTGCATACCTCTAATCATAGTGCTGTGATGCACTGGTCCCTTCATGGGATGATCTTGCATACCTCTAATCATAGTGCTGTGATGCCCTGGTCCCTTCATGGGATGATCTCCGATGCCCTGGTCCCTTCATGGGATGATCTCCGATGCCCTGGTCCCTTCATGGGATGATCTCTGATGCCCTGGTCCCTTCATGGGATGATCTCTGATGCACTGGTCCCTTCATGGGATGATCTCTGATGCACTGGTCCCTTCATGGGATGATGTCTGATGCCCTGGTCCCTTCATGGCATGATCTCTGATGCCCTGGTCCCTTCATGGGATGATCTCTGATTCCCTGGTCCCTTCATGGGATGATCTCTGATGCCCTGGTCCCTTCATGGGATGATCTCTGATGCCCTGGTCCCTTCATGGGATGATGTCTGATGCACTGGTCCCTTCATGGGATGATCTTGCATACCTCTAATCATAGTGCTGTGATGCACTGGTCCCTTCATGGGATGATCTTGCATACCTCTAATCATAGTGCTGTGATGCCCTGGTCCCTTCATGGGATGATCTCCGATGCCCTGGTCCCTTCATGGGATGATCTCTGATGCCCTGATCCCTTCATGGGATGATCTCTGATGCACTGATCCCTTCATGGGATGATCTCTGATGCACTGGTCCCTTCATGGGATGATGTCTGATGCACTGGTCCCTTCATGGGATGATGTCTGATGCACTGGTCCCTTCATGGGATGATCTTGCATACCTCTAATCATAGTGCTGTGATGCCCTGGTCCCTTCATGGGATGATCTCTGATTCCCTGGTCCCTTCATGGGATGATCTCTGATGCCCTGGTCCCTTCATGGGATGATGTCTGATGCACTGGTCCCTTCATGGGATGATGTCTGATGCACTGGTCCCTTCATGGGATGATCTTGCATACCTCTAATCATAGTGCTGTGATGCACTGGTCCCTTCATGGGATGATCTTGCATACCTCTAATCACAGTGCTGTGATGCCCTGGTCCCTTCATGGGATGATCTCCGATGCCCTGGTCCCTTCATGGGATGATCTCTGATGCACTGGTCCCTTCATGGGATGATCTCTGATGCACTGGTCCCTTCATGGGATGATCTCTGATGCACTGGTCCCTTCATGGGATGATCTCTGATGCACTGGTCCCTTCATGGGATGATCGCTGATGCACTGGTCCCTTCATGGGATGATCGCTGATGCACTGGTCCCTTCATGGGATGATCTCTGATGCCCTGGTCCCTTCATGGGATGATCTCTGATGCCCTGGTCCCTTCATGGGATGATCTCTGATGCACTGGTCCCTTAATGGGATGATCTTGCATACCTCTAATCATAGTGCTGTGATGCCCTGGTCCCTTCATGCGATGATCTCTGATGCCCTGGTCCCTTCATGCGATGATCTCTGATGCCCTGGTCCCTTCATGGGATGATCTCTGATGCCCTGGTCCCTTCATGGGATGATCTTGCATACCTCTAATCACAGTGCTGTGATGCCCTGGTCCCTTCATGGGAGGATCTCTGATGCACTGGTCCCTTCATGGGAGGATCTCTGATGCACTGGTCCCTTCATGGGATGATCTCTGGTCCCTTCATGGGATGATCTCAGATGCACTGGTCCCTTCATGGGATGATCTTGCAATCCTCTAATCCTAGTGCTGTGAGGCCCTGGTCCCTTTATGGGATGATGTCTGATGCACTGGTCCCTTCATGGGATGATGTCTGATACACTGGTCCCTTCATGGGATGATCTTGCATACCTCTAATCGTAGTGCTGTGATACCCTGGTCCCTTCATGGGATGATCTCTGATGCCCTGGTCCCTTCATGGGATGATCTCTGATGCCCTGGTCCCTTCATGGGATGATGTCTGATGCCCTGGTCCCTTCATGGGATGATGTCTGATGCACTGGTCCCTTCATGGGATGATGTCTGATGCACTGGTCCCTTCATGGGATGATCTTGCATACCTCTAATCATAGTGCTGTGATGCACTGGTCCCTTCATGGGATGATGTCTGATGCACTGGTCCCTTCATGGGATGATCTTGCATACCTCTAATCATAGTGCTGTGATGCCCTGGTCCCTTCACGGGAGGATCTCCGATGCCCTGGTCCCTTCATGGGAGGATCTCCGATGCCCTGGTCCCTTCATGGGAGGATATCCGATGCCCTTGTCCCTTCATGGGATGATCTCCGATGCACTGGTCCCTTCATGGAGTGATGTCTGATGCACTGGTGCCTTCATGGGATGATCTTGCATACCTCTAATCATAGTGCTGTGATGCACTGGTCCCTTCATGGGATGATCTCTGATGCACTGGTCCCTTCATGGGATGATCTCCGATGCCCTGGTCCCTTCATGGGATAATCTCTGATGCCCTGGTCCCTTCATGGGATGTTCTCTGCACTGGTCCCTTCATGGGATGTTCTCTGATGCACTGGTCCCTTCATGGGATGATGTCTGATGCACTGGTCCCTTCATGGGATGATCTTGCATACCTCTAATCATAGTGCTGTGATGTCCTGGTCCCTTCATGGGATGATCTCTGATGCACTGGTCCCTTCATGGGGATGATCTCTGATGCACTGGTCCCTTCATGGGGATGATCTCTGATGCACTGGTCCCTTCATGGGGATGATCTCTGATGCACTGGTCCCTTCATGGGGAGATCTCTGGTGCCCTGGTCTCTTCATGGGATGATCTCTGACGCCCTGGTCTCTTCATGGGATGATCTCTGATGCCCTGGTCCCTTCATGGGATGATCTCTGATGCACTGGTCCCTTCATGGGGATGATCTCTGATGCACTGGTCCCTTCATGGGGATGATCTCTGATGCACTGGTCCCTTCATGGGGAGATCTCTGGTGCCCTGGTCTCTTCATGGGATGATCTCTGATGCCCTGGTCTCTTCATGGGAAGATCTCTGATGCCCTGGTCCCTTCATGGGATGATCTTTGATGCCCTGGTCCCCTCATGGGATGATCTCCTATGCACTGGTCCCTTCATGGGATGATCTCTGATGCACTGGTCTTTTCATGGAATGATCTCTGATGCACTGGTCCCTTCATGGAATGATGTCTGATGCACTGGTCCCTTCATGGGATGATCTTGCATACCTTTAATCAGTGCTGTGATGCACTGGTCCCTTCATGTGATGATCTTGCATACCTCTAATCATAGTGCTGTGATGCCCTGGTCCCTTCATGGGATGATCTCCGATGCCCTGGTCCCTTCATGGGGTGATCTCCGATGCCCTGGTCCCTTCATGGGGTGATCTCCGATGCCCTGGTCCCTTCATGGGGTGATCTCCGATGCCCTGGTCCCTTCATGGGGTGATCTCCGATGCCCTGGTCCCTTCATGGGGTGATCTCCGATGCCCTGGGGTGATCTCCGATGCACTGGTCCCTTCATGGGATGATCTCTGATGCACTGGTCCCTTCATGGGATGATCTCTGATGCACTGGTCCCTTCATGGGATTATCTCCGATGCCCTGGTCCCTTCATGGGATGATCTCCGATGCACTGGTCCCTTCATGGGATGATCTCTGATGCACTGGTCCCTTCATGGGATGATCTCTGATGCACTGGTCCCTTCATGGGATGATCTCTGATGCACTGGTCCCTTCATGGAATGATCTCTGATGCACTGGTCCCTTCATGGAATGATGTCTGATGCACTGGTCCCTTCATGGGATGATCTTGCATACCTTTAATCAGTGCTGTGATGCACTGGTCCCTTCATGGGATGATCTTGCATACCTCTAATCATAGTGCTGTGATGCCCTGGTCCCTTCATGGGATGATCTCTGATGCACTGGTCCCTTCATGGAATGATCTCTGATGCACTGGTCCCTTCATGGAATGATGTCTGATGCACTGGTCCCTTCATGGGATGATCTTGCATACCTTTAATCAGTGCTGTGATGCACTGGTCCCTTCATGGGATGATCTTGCATACCTCTAATCCTAGTGCTGTGATGCCCTGGTCCCTTCATGGGATGATCTCTGATGCCCTGGTCCCTTCATGGGATGTTCTCTGATGCCCTGGTCCCTTCATGGGATGTTCTCTGATGCCCTGGTCCCTTCATGGGGTGGTCTCTGATGCCCTGGTCCCCTCATGGGATGGTCTCTGATGCCCTGGTCCCTTCATGGGGTGATCTTGCATACCTCTAATGTAAGTGCTGTGGTGTACTGGTCCCTCCATGGGATGATCTCTGATGCACTTGTCCCTTCATGGGATGATCTCTGATGCACTGGTCCCTTCATGGGGATGATCTCTGATGCACTGGTCCCTTCATGGGGAGATCTCTGATGCCCTCGTCTCTTCATGGGATGATCTCTGATGCCCTGGTCTCTTCATGGGAAGATCTCTGATGCCCTGGTCCCTTCATGGGAAGATCTTTGATGCACTGGTCCCTTCATGGGATGATATTGCATACCTCTAATGTAAGTGCAGTGGTGTACTTGTCCCTTCATGGGATGATCTTGCATACCTCTAATCGTAGCATTGTGATGCACTGGTCCCTTCATGGGATGATCTCTGATGCCCTGGTCCCTTCATGGGATGATCTCTGATGCCCTGGTCCCTTCATGGGATGATCTCTGATGCCCTGGTCCCTTCATGGGATGATGTCTGATGCACTGGTCCCTTCATGGGATGATGTCTGATGCACTGGTCCCTTCATGGGATGATGTCTGATGCACTGGTCCCTTCATGGGATGATCTTGCATACCTCTAATCATAGTGCTCTGATGCTCTGGTCCCTTCATGGGATGATCTCTGATGCCCTGGTCCCTTCATGGGATGATCTCTGATGCACTGGTCCCTTCATGGGATGATCTTTGATGCACTGGTCCCTTCATGGGATGATCTTGCATACCTCTAATCATAGTGTTGTGATGCACTGGTCCCTTCATGGGATGATGTCTGATGCCCTGGTCCCTTCATGGGATGATGTCTGATGCCCTGGTCCCTTCATGGGATGATGTCTGATGCACTGGTCCCTTCATGGGATGATCTTGCATACCTCTAATCATAGTGCTGTGATGCCCTGGTCCCTTCATGGGACGATCTCTGATGCACTGGTCCCTTCATGGGATGATCTTGCATACCTCTAATCGTAGTGCTGTGATGCCCTGGTCCCTTCATGGGATGATCTCTGATGCCCTGGTCCCTTCATGGGATGATGTCTGATGCCCTGGTCCCTTCATGGGATGATGTCTGATGCACTGGTCCCTTCATGGGATGATGTCTGATGCACTGGTCCCTTCATGGGATGATCTTGCATACCTCTAATCATAGTGCTGTGATGCACTGGTCCCTTCATGGGATGATCTTGCATACCTCTAATCACAGTGCTGTGATGCCCTGGTCCCTTCATGGGATGATCTCCGATGCCCTGGTCCCTTCGTCGGATGATCTCCGAAGCACTGGTTCCTTCATGCGATGATCTCTGATGCACTGGTCCCTTCATGGGATGATCTCTGATGCACTGGTCCCTTCATGGAATGATCTCTGATGCACTGGTCCCTTCATGGAATGTCTGATGCACTGGTCCCTTCATGGGATGATCTTGCATACCTCTAATCATAGTGCTGTGATGCCCTGGTCCCTTCATGGGATGATCTCTGATGCCCTGGTCCCTTCATGGGATGATCTCTGATGCCCTGGTCCCTTCATGGGATGATGTCTGATGCACTGGTCCCTTCATGGGATGATCTTGCATACCTCTAATCATAGTGCTGTGATGCCCTGGTCCCTTCACGGGGTTATCTCCGATGCCCTGGTCCCTTCATGGGATGATCTCCGATGCACTGGTCCCTTCATGGGATGATCTCTGATGCACTGGTCCCTTCATGGGATGATCTCTGATGCACTGGTCCCTTCATGGGATGATCTCTGATGCACTGGTCCCTTCATGGAATGATGTCTGATGCACTGGTCCCTTCATGGAATGATGTCTGATGCACTGGTCCCTTCATGGGATGATCTTGCATACCTTTAATCAGTGCTGTGATGCACTGGTCCCTTCATGGGATGATCTTGCATACCTCTAATCATAGTGCTGTGATGCCCTGGTCCCTTCATGGGATGATCTCTGATGCCCTGGTCCCTTCATGGGATGATCTATGATGCCCTGGTCCCTGCATGGGATGATCTCTGATGCCCTGGTGCCTTCATGGGATGATCTCTGATGCACTGGTCCCTTCATGGGATGATCTTGCATACCTCTAATCATAGTGCTGTGATGCCCTGGTCCCTTCATAGGATGATCACTGATGCCCTGGTCCCTTCATAGGATGATCTCTGATGCCCTTGTCCCTTCATGGGATGATCTCTGATGCCCTGGTCCCTTCATGGGATGATCTTGCATACCTCTAATCACAGTGCTGTGATGCCCTGGTCCCTTCATGGGAGGTTCTCTGATGCACTGGTCCCTTCATGGGATGATCTGATGCCCTGGTCCCTTCATGGGATGATCTGATGCCCTGGTCCCTTCATGGGATGATCTCTGATGCCCTGGTCCCTTCATGGGATGATCTCTGATGCCCTGGTCCCTTCATGGGATGATCTCTGATGCACTCGTCCCTTCATGGGATGATCTCTGATGTTCTGGTCCCTTCATGGGATGATCATTGATGCCCTGGTCCCTTCATGCGATGATCATTGATGCCCTGGTCCCTTCATGGGATGGTCTTTGATGCACTGGTCCCTTCATGGGATGATCTCTGATGCACTGGTCCCTTCATGGGATGATCTTGCATACCTCCAATCATAGTGCTGTGGTGCCCTGGTCCCTTCATGGGATGATCTCTGATGCACTGGTCCCTTCATGGGATGATCTCTGATGCACTGGTCCCTTCATGGGATGATCTCTGATGCACTGGTCCCTTCATGGAATGATCTCTGATGCACTGGTCCCTTCATGGAATGATGTCTGATGCACTGGTCCCTTCATGGGATGATCTTGCATACCTTTAATCAGTGCTGTGATGCACTGGTCCCTTCATGGGATGATCTTGCATACCTCTAATCATAGTGCTGTGATGCCCTGGTCCCTTCATGGGGAGATCTCTGATGCCCTGGTCTCTTCGTGGGGAGATCTCTGATGCCCTGGTCTCTTCGTGGGGAGATCTCTGATGCCCTGGTCTCTTCATGGGATGATCTCTGATGCCCTGGTCTCTTCATGGGATGATCTTTGATGCACTGGTCCCTTCATGGGATGATATTGCATACCTCTAATGTAAGTGCAGTGGTGTACTTGTCCCTTCATGGGATGATCTTGCATACCTCTAATCACAGTGCTGTGATGCCCTGGTCCCTTCATGGGAGGTTCTCTGATGCACTGGTCCCTTCATGGGATGATCTGATGCCCTGGTCCCTTCATGGGATGATCTCTGATGCCCTGGTCCCTTCATGGGATGATCTCTGATGCCCTGGTCCCTTCATGGGATGATCTCTGATGCCCTGGTCCCTTCATGCGATGATCTCTGATGCACTGGTCCCTTCATGGGATGATCATTGATGCCCTGGTCCCTTCATGCGATGATCATTGATGCCCTGGTCCCTTCATGGGATGGTCTTTGATGCACTGGTCCCTTCATGGGATGATCTCTGATGCACTGGTCCCTTCATGGGATGATCTTGCATACCTCCAATCATAGTGCTGTGGTGCCCTGGTCCCTTCATGGGATGATCTCTGATGCACTGGTCCCTTCATGGGATGATCTCTGATGCACTGGTCCCTTCATGGGATGATCTCTGATGCACTGGTCCCTTCATGGAATGATCTCTGATGCACTGGTCCCTTCATGGAATGATGTCTGATGCACTGGTCCCTTCATGGGATGATCTTGCATACCTTTAATCAGTGCTGTGATGCACTGGTCCCTTCATGGGATGATCTTGCATACCTCTAATCATAGTGCTGTGATGCCCTGGTCCCTTCATGGGGAGATCTCTGATGCCCTGGTCTCTTCGTGGGGAGATCTCTGATGCCCTGGTCTCTTCGTGGGGAGATCTCTGATGCCCTGGTCTCTTCATGGGATGATCTCCTATGCACTGGTCCCTTCATGGGATGATCTCTGATGCACTGGTCCCTTCATGGGATGATCTTGCATACCTCTAATCATAGTGCTGTGATGCCCTGGTCCCTTCATGGGATGATCTCTGATGCACTGGTCCCTTCATGGGATGATCTTGCATACCTCTAATCCTAGTGCTGTGATGCCCTGGTCCCTTCATGGGATGATCTCCGATGCCCTGGTCCCTTCATGGGATGATCTCTGATGCCCTGGTCCCTTCATGGGATGTTCTCTGATGCCCTGGTCCCTTCATGGGATGATCTTGCATACCTCTAATCATAGTGCTGTGATGCACTGGTCCCTTCATGGGATGATCTTGCATACCTCTAATCATAGTGCTGTGATGCCCTGGTCCCTTCATGGGATGATCTCCGATGCCCTGGTCCCTTCATGGGATGATCTCCGAAGCACTGGTCCCTTCATGGGATGATCTCTGATGCACTGGTCCCTTCATGGGATGATCTCTGATGCACTGGTCCCTTCATGGGATGATCTCTGATGCACTGGTCCCTTCATGGGATGATCTCTGATGCACTGGTCCCTTCATGGGATGAGCTCTGATGCCCTGGTCCCTTCATGGGATGATCTCTGATGCCCTGGTCCCTTCATGGGATGATCTCTGATGCACTGGTCCCTTAATGGGATGATCTTGCATACCTCTAATCATAGTGCTGTGATGCCCTGGTCCCTTAATAGGATGATCTCTGATGCCCTGGTCCCTTCATGCGATGATCTCTGATGCCCTGGTCCCTTCATGGGATGATCTCTGATGCCCTGGTCCCTTCATGGGATGATCTCTGATGCCCTGGTCCCTTCATGGGATGATCTTGCATACCTCTAATCACAGTGCTGTGATGCCCTGGTCCCTTCATGGGAGGATCTCTGATGCACTGGTCCCTTCATGGGAGGATCTCTGATGCACTGGTCCCTTCATGGGATGATCTCTGGTCCCTTCATGGGATGATCTCAGATGCACTGGTCCCTTCATGGGATGATCTTGCATACCTCTAATCATAGTGCTGTGATGCCCTGGTCCCTTCATGGGATGATGTCTGATGCACTGGTCCCTTCATGGGATGATGTCTGATACACTGGTCCCTTCATGGGATGATCTTGCATACCTCTAATCGTAGTGCTGTGATACCCTGGTCCCTTTATGGGATGATCTCAGATGCTCTGGTCCCTTCATGGGATGATCTCTGATGCCCTGGTCCCTTCATGGGATGATCTCTGATGCCCTGGTCCCTTCATGGGATGATGTCTGATGCCCTGGTCCCTTCATGGGATGATGTCTGATGCACTGGTCCCTTCATGAGATGATGTCTGATGCACTGGTCCCTTCATGGGATGATGTCTGATGCACTGGTCCCTTCATGGGATGATGTCTGATGCACTGGTCCCTTCATGGGATGATCTTGCATACCTCTAATCATAGTGCTGTGATGCACTGGTCCCTTCATGGGATGATGTCTGATGCACTGGTCCCTTCATGGGATGATCTTTGATGCACTGGTCCCTTCATGGGATGATCTCTGATGCCCTGGTCCCTTCATGGGATGATCTTTGAAGCACTGGTCCCTTCATGGGATGATATTGCATACCTCTAATGTAAGTGCAGTGGTGTACTTGTCCCTTCATGGGATGATCTTGCATATCTCTAATCGTAGTGCTGCGATGCACTGGTCCCTTCATGGGATGATCTCTGATGTCCTGGTCCCTTCATGGGATGATCTCTGATGTCCTGGTCCCTTCATGGGATGATCTTTGATGCCCTGGTCCCTTCATGGGATGATCTTTGATGCACTGGTCCCTTCATGGGATGATCTTTGATGCACTGGTCCCTTCATGGGATGATCTCTGATGCACTGGTCCCTTCATGGGATGATCTTGCATACCTCTAATCATAGTGCTGTGATGCCCTGGTCCCTTCATGGGATGATCTCTGATTCACTGGTCCCTTCATGGGGATGATCTCTGATGCACTGGTGCCTTCATGGGGAGATCTCTGATGCCCTGGTCTCTTCATGGGATGATCTCTGATGCCCTGGTCTCTTCATGGGATGATCTCTGATGCCCTGGTCCCTTCATGGGATGATCTTTGATGCACTGGTCCCTTCATGGGATGATCTTGCATACCTCTAATCGTAGTGCTGTGATACCCTGGTCCCTTTATGGGATGATCTCAGATGCTCTGGTCCCTTCATGGGATGATCTCTGATGCCCTGGTCCCTTCATGGGATGATCTCTGATGCCCTGGTCCCTTCATGGGATGATGTCTGATGCCCTGGTCCCTTCATGGGATGATGTCTGATGCACTGGTCCCTTCATGAGATGATGTCTGATGCACTGGTCCCTTCATGGGATGATGTCTGATGCACTGGTCCCTTCATGGGATGATGTCTGATGCACTGGTCCCTTCATGGGATGATCTTGCATACCTCTAATCATAGTGCTGTGATGCACTGGTCCCTTCATGGGATGATGTCTGATGCACTGGTCCCTTCATGGGATGATCTTTGATGCACTGGTCCCTTCATGGGATGATCTCTGATGCCCTGGTCCCTTCATGGGATGATCTTTGAAGCACTGGTCCCTTCATGGGATGATATTGCATACCTCTAATGTAAGTGCAGTGGTGTACTTGTCCCTTCATGGGATGATCTTGCATATCTCTAATCGTAGTGCTGTGATGCACTGGTCCCTTCATGGGATGATCTCTGATGTTCTGGTCCCTTCATGGGATGATCTCTGATGTCCTGGTCCCTTCATGGGATGATCTTTGATGCCCTGGTCCCTTCATGGGATGATCTTTGCACTGGTCCCTTCATGGGATGATCTTTGATGCACTGGTCCCTTCATGGGATGATCTCTGATGCACTGGTCCCTTCATGGGATGATCTTGCATACCTCTAATCATAGTGCTGTGATGCCCTGGTCCCTTCATGGGATGATCTCTGATGCACTGGTCCCTTCATGGGGATGATCTCTGATGCACTGGTGCCTTCATGGGGAGATCTCTGATGCCCTGGTCTCTTCATGGGATGATCTCTGATGCCCTGGTCTCTTCATGGGATGATCTCTGATGCCCTGGTCCCTTCATGGGATGATCTTTGATGCACTGGTCCCTTCATGGAATGATATTGCATACCTCTAATGTAAGTGCAGTGGTGTACTTGTCCCTTCATGGGATGATCTTGCATACCTCTCATCGTAGTGCTGTGATGCACTGGTCCCTTCATGGGATGATCTTTGATGCACTGGTCCCTTCATGGGATGATCTCTGATGCACTGGTCCCTTCATGGGATGATCTGTGATGCACTGGTCCCTTCATGGGATGATCTTGCATACCTCTAATCATAGTGCTGTGATGCCCTGGTCCCTTCATGGGATGATCTCTGATGCACTGGTCCCTTCATGGGATGATCTCTGATGCACTGGTCCCTTCATGGGATGATCTCTGATGCACTGGTCCCTTCATGGGATGATCTGTGATGCACTGGTCCCTTCATGGGATGATGTCTGATGCACTGGTCCCTTCATGGGATGATCTTGCATACCTCTAATCACAGTGCTGTGATGCCCTGGTCCCTTCATGGGAGGATCTCTGATGCACTGGTCCCTTCATGGGAGGATCTCTGATGCACTGGTCCCTTCATGGGATGATCTCTGATGCACTGGTCCCTTCATGGGATGATCTCTGATGCACTGGTCCCTTAATGGGATGATCTTGCATACCTCTAATCATAGTGCTGTGATGCACTGCTCCCTTCACGGGATCTCTGATACACTGCTCCCTTCACGGGATCTCTGATGCACTTGTCCCTTCACGGGATGATGTCTGATGCACTGGTCCCTTCATGGGATGATCTTGCATACCTCTAATTATAGTGCTGTGATGGCCTGGTCCCTTCATGGGATGATCTCTGATGCCCTGGTCCCTTCATGGGATGATCTCTGATGCCCTGGTCCCTTCATGGGATGATCTCTGATGCCATGGTCCCTTCATGGGATGATTTTGCATACCTCTAATCATAGTGCTGTGATGCCCTGGTCCCTTCATGGGATGATTTTTGATGCACTGGTCCCTTCATGGGATGATCTCTGATGCCCTGGTCCCTTCATGGGAAGATTTTGCATACCTCTAATCATAGTGCTCTGATGCCCTGGTCCCTTCATGGGATGATCTCTGATGCCATGGTCCCTTCATGGGATGATCTCTGATGCCCTGGTCCCTTCATGGGATGATCTTTGATGCACTGGTCCCTTCATGGGATGTTCTCTGATGCACTGGTCCCTTCATGGGATGATCTTGCATACCTCTAATCATAGTGCTGTGATGCCCTGGTCCCTTCATGGGATGATTTTTGATGCACTGGTCCCTTCATGGGATAATCTCTGATGCCCTGGTCCCTTCATGGGATGATCTCCGATGCCCTGGTCCCTTCATGGGATGATCTCCGATGCCCTGGTCCCTTCATGGGATGATCTCCGATGCCCTGGTCCCTTCATGGGATGATCTCCGATGCCCTGGTCCCTTCATGGGATGATCTCCGATGCCCTGGTCCCTTCATGGGGTGATCTCCGATGCCCTGGTCCCTTCATGGTCCGATGCCCTGGTCCCTTCATGGGGTGATCTCCGATGCCCTGGTCCCTTCATGGGGTGATCTCCGATGCCCTGGTCCCTTCATGGGGTGATCTCCTATGCCCTGGTCCCTTCATGGGATGATCTCCGATGCCCTGGTCCCTTCATGGGGTGATCTCCGATGCCCTGGTCCCTTCATGGTCCGATGCCCTGGTCCCTTCATGGGGTGATCTCCGATGCACTGGTCCCTTCATGGGGTGATCTCCGATGCACTGGTCCCTTCATGGGGTGATCTCCGATGCACTGGTCCCTTCATGGGGTGATGTCTGATGCCCTGCTCCCTTCATGGGATGATGTCTGATGCCCTGGTCCCTTCATGGGATGTCTGATGCCCTGGTCCCTTCATGGGATGATCTCTGATGCCCTGGTCCCTTCATGGGATGATCTCTGATGCCCTGGTCCCTTCATGGGATGATCTCTGATGCCCTGGTCCCTTCATGGGATGATGTCTGATGCACTGGTCCCTTCATGGGATGATCTTACATACCTCTAATCATAGTGCTCTGATGCCCTGGTCCCTTCATGGGATGATCTCTGATGCCCTGGTCCCTTCATGGGATGATCTCTGATGCCCTGGTCCCTTCATGGGATGATCTCTGATGCCCTGGTCCCTTCATGGGATGATCTCCGATGCACTGGTCCCTTCATGGGATGATCTCTGTTGCACTGGTCCCTTCATGGGATGATCTTGCATACCTCTAATCATAGTGCTGTGATGCACTGGTCCCTTCATGGGATGATCTCTGATGCACTGGTCCCTTCATGGGATGATGTCTGATGCCCTGGTCCCTTCATGGGATGATGTCTGATGCCCTGGTCCCTTCATGGGATGATGTCTGATGCCCTGGTCCCTTCATGGGATGATGTCTGATGCACTGGTCCCTTCATGGGATGATCTTGCATACCTCTAATCATAGTGCTGTGATGCCCTGGTCCCTTCATGGGATGATCTCTGATGCACTGGTCCCTTCATGGGATGATCTTGCATACCTCTAATCGTAGTGCTGTGATGCCCTGGTCCCTTCATGGGATGATCTCTGATGCCCTGGTCCCTTCATGGGATGATCTCTGATGCCCTGGTCCCTTCATGGGATGATGTCTGATGCCCTGGTCCCTTCATGGGATGATGTCTGATGCACTGGTCCCTTCATGGGATGATGTCTGATGCACTGGTCCCTTCATGGGATGATCTTGCATACCTCTAATCATAGTGCTGTAATGCACTGGTCCCTTCATGGGATGATCTTGCATACCTCTAATCATAGTGCTGTGATGCCCTGGTCCCTTCATGGGATGATCTCCGATGCCCTGGTCCCTTCATGGGATGATCTCCGATGCACTGGTCCCTTCATGGGATGATCTCTGATGCACTGGTCCCTTCATAGGATGATCTCTGATGCACTGCTCCCTTCTTGGGATGATCTCTGATGCACTGGTCCCTTCATGGAATGATCTCTGATGCACTGGTCTCTTCATGGAATGTCTGATGCACTGGTCCCTTCATGGGATGATCTTGCATACCTCTAATCATAGTGCTGTGATGCCTTGGTCCCTTCATGGGATGATCTCTGATGCCCTGGTCCCTTCATGGGATGATCTCTGATGCCCTGGTCCCTTCATGGGATGATGTCTGATGCACTGGTCCCTTCATGGGATGATCTTGCATACCTCTAATCATAGTGCTGTGATGCACTGGTCCCTTCATGGGATGATCTTGCATACCTCTAATCATAGTGCTGTGATGCCCTGGTCCCTTCATGGGATTATCTCCGATGCCCTGGTCCCTTCATGGGATGATCTCTGATGCCCTGGTCTCTTCATGGGATGATCTCTGATGCACTGGTCCCTTCATGGGATGATCTCTGATGCACTGGTCCCTTCATGGGATGATCTCTGATGCACTGGTCCCTTCATGGAATGATCTCTGATGCACTGGTCCCTTCATGGAATGATCTCTGATGCACTGGTCCCTTCATGGAATGATGTCTGATGCACTGGTCCCTTCATGGGATGATCTTGCATACCTCTAATCAGTGCTGTGATGCACTGGTCCCTTCATGGGATGATCTTGCATACCTCTAATCATAGTGCTGTGATGCCCTGGTCCCTTCATGGGATGATCTATGATGCCCTGGTCCCTTCATGGGGTGATCTCTGATGCCCTGGTCCCTTCATGGGATGATCTCTGATGCCCTGGAGCCTTCATGGGATGATCTCTGATGCCCTGGTGCCTTCATGGGATGATCTCTGATGCACTGGTCCCTTCATGGGGTGATCTTGCATACCTCTAATCGTAGTGCTGTGGTGCCCTGGTCCCTTCATAGAATGATCTCTGATGCCCTGGTCCCTTCATAGGATGATCTCTGATGCCCTTGTCCCTTCATGGGATGATCTCTGATGCCCTGGTCCCTTCATGGGATGATCTTGCATACCTCTAATCATAGTGCTGTGATGCACTGGTCCCTTCATGGGATGATTTTTGATGCACTGGTCCCTTCATGGGATGATTTTGCATACCTCTAATCATAGTGCTGTGATGCCCTGGTCCCTTCATGGGATGATTTTTGATGCACTGGTCCCTTCATGGGATGATCTCTGATGCCCTGGTCCCTTCATGGGAAGATTTTGCATACCTCTAATCATAGTGCTCTGATGCCCTGGTCCCTTCATGGGATGATCTCTGATGCCATGGTCCCTTCATGGGATGATCTCTGATGCCCTGGTCCCTTCATGGGATGATTTTTGATGCACTGGTCCCTTCATGGGATAATCTCTGATGCCCTGGTCCCTTCATGGGATGATCTCCGATGCCCTGGTCCCTTCATGGGATGATCTCCGATGCCCTGGTCCCTTCATGGGATGATCTCCGATGCCCTGGTCCCTTCATGGGATGATCTCCGATGCCCTGGTCCCTTCATGGGGTGATCTCCGATGCCCTGGTCCCTTCATGGGGTGATATCCGATGCCCTGGTCCCTTCATGGTCCGATGCCCTGGTCCCTTCATGGGGTGATCTCCGATGCCCTGGTCCCTTCATGGGGTGATCTCCGATGCCCTGGTCCCTTCATGGGGTGATCTCCTATGCCCTGGTCCCTTCATGGGATGATCTCCGATGCCCTGGTCCCTTCATGGGGTGATCTCCGATGCCCTGGTCCCTTCATGGGGTGATCTCCGATGCCCTGGTCCCTTCATGGGGTGATCTCCGATGCCCTGGTCCCTTCATGGTCCGATGCCCTGGTCCCTTCATGGGGTGATCTCCGATGCACTGGTCCCTTCATGGGGTGATCTCCGATGCACTGGTCCCTTCATGGGGTGATGTCTGATGCCCTGCTCCCTTCATGGGATGATGTCTGATGCCCTGGTCCCTTCATGGGATGTCTGATGCCCTGGTCCCTTCATGGGATGATCTCTGATGCCCTGGTCCCTTCATGGGATGATCTCTGATGCCCTGGTCCCTTCATGGGATGATCTCTGATGCCCTGGTCTCTTCATGGGATGATGTCTGATGCACTGGTCCCTTCATGGGATGATCTTACATACCTCTAATCATAGTGCTCTGATGCCCTGGTCCCTTCATGGGATGATCTCTGATGCCCTGGTCCCTTCATGGGATGATCTCTGATGCCCTGGTCCCTTCATGGGATGATGTCTGATGCCCTGGTCCCTTCATGGGATGATGTCTGATGCCCTGGTCCCTTCATGGGATGTCTGATGCACTGGTCCCTTCATGGGATGATCTTGCATACCTCTAATCATAGTGCTGTGATGCCCTGGTCCCTTCATGGGATGATCTCTGATGCACTGGTCCCTTCATGGGATGATCTTGCATACCTCTAATCGTAGTGCTGTGATGCCCTGGTCCCTTCATGGGATGATCTCTGATGCCCTGGTCCCTTCATGGGATGATCTCTGATGCCCTGGTCCCTTCATGGGATGATGTCTGATGCCCTGGTCCCTTCATGGGATGATGTCTGATGCACTGGTCCCTTCATGGGATGATGTCTGATGCACTGGTCCCTTCATGGGATGATCTTGCATACCTCTAATCATAGTGCTGTAATGCACTGGTCCCTTCATGGGATGATCTTGCATACCTCTAATCATAGTGCTGTGATGCCCTGGTCCCTTCATGGGATGATCTCCGATGCCCTGGTCCCTTCATGGGATGATCTCCGATGCACTGGTCCCTTCATGGGATGATCTCTGATGCACTGGTCCCTTCATAGGATGATCTCTGATGCACTGCTCCCTTCTTGGGATGATCTCTGATGCACTGGTCCCTTCATGGAATGATCTCTGATGCACTGGTCTCTTCATGGAATGTCTGATGCACTGGTCCCTTCATGGGATGATCTTGCATACCTCTAATCATAGTGCTGTGATGCCTTGGTCCCTTCATGGGATGATCTCTGATGCCCTGGTCCCTTCCTGGGATGATCTCTGATGCCCTGGTCCCTTCATGGGATGATGTCTGATGCACTGGTCCCTTCATGGGATGATCTTGCATACCTCTAATCATAGTGCTGTGATGCACTGGTCCCTTCATGGGATGATCTTGCATACCTCTAATCATAGTGCTGTGATGCCCTGGTCCCTTCATGGGATTATCTCCGATGCCCTGGTCCCTTCATAGGATGATCTCTGATGCCCTGGTCCCTTCATGGGATGATCTCTGATGCACTGGTCCCTTCATGGGATGATCTCTGATGCACTGGTCCCTTCATGGGATGATCTCTGATGCACTGGTCCCTTCATGGGATGATCTCTGATGCACTGGTCCCTTCATGGAATGATCTCTGATGCACTGGTCCCTTCATGGAATGATCTCTGATGCACTGGTCCCTTCATGGAATGATGTCTGATGCACTGGTCCCTTCATGGGATGATCTTGCATACCTCTAATCAGTGCTGTGATGCACTGGTCCCTTCATGGGATGATCTTGCATACCTCTAATCATAGTGCTGTGATGCCCTGGTCCCTTCATGGGATGATCTATGATGCCCTGGTCCCTTCATGGGGTGATCTCTGAAGCCCTGGTTTCTTCATGGGATGATCTCTGATGCCCTGGATCCTTCATGGGATGATCTCTGATGCCCTGGTGCCTTCATGGGATGATCTCTGATGCACTGGTCCCTTCATGGGGTGATCTTGCATACCTCTAATCGTAGTGCTGTGGTGCCCTGGTCCCTTCATAGAATGATCTCTGATGCCCTGGTCCCTTCATAGGATGATCTCTGATGCCCTTGTCCCTTCATGGGATGATCTCTGATGCCCTGGTCCCTTCATGGGATGATCTTGCATACCTCTAATCACAGTGCTGTGATGCCCTGGTCCCTTCATGGGAGGTTCTCTGATGCACTGGTCCCTTCATGGGATGATCTGATGCCCTGGTCCCTTCATGGGATGATCTCCGATGCCCTGGTCACTTCATGGGGTGATCTCCGATGCCCTGGGGTGATCTCCGATGCACTGGTCCCTTCATGGGGTGATCTCCGATGCACTGGTCCCTTCATAGGGTGATCTCCGATGCACTGGTCCCTTCATGGGGTGATGTCTGATGCCCTGCTCCCTTCATGGGATGATGTCTGATGCCCTGGTCCCTTCATGGGATGTCTGATGCCCTGGTCCCTTCATGGGATGATCTCTGATGCCCTGGTCCCTTCATGGGATGATCTCTGATGCCCTGGTCCCTTCATGGGATGATCTCTGATGCCCTGGTCCCTTCATGGGATGATGTGTGATGCACTGGTCCCTTCATGGGATGATCTTGCATACCTCTAATCATAGTGCTCTGATGCCCTGGTCCCTTCATGGGATGATCTCTGATGCCCTGGTCCCTTCATGGGATGATCTCTGATGCACTGGTCCCTTCATGGGATGATCTCTGATGCACTGGTCCCTTCATGGGATGATCTTGCATACCTCTAATCATAGTGCTGTGATGCACTGGTCCCTTCATGGGATGATGTCTGATGCCCTGGTCCCTTCATGGGATGATGTCTGATGCCCTGGTCCCTTCATGGGATGATGTCTGATGCCCTGGTCCCTTCATGGGATGATGTCTGATGCACTGGTCCCTTCATGGGATGATCTTGCATACCTCTAATCATAGTGCTGTGATGCCCTGGTCCCTTCATGGGATGATCTCTGATGCACTGGTCCCTTCATGGGATGATCTTGCATACCTCTAATCGTAGTGCTGTGATGCCCTGGTCCCTTCATGGGATGATCTCTGATGCCCTGGTCCCTTCATGGGATGATCTCTGATGCCCTGGTCCCTTCATGGGATGATGTCTGATGCCCTGGTCCCTTCATGGGATGATGTCTGATGCACTGGTCCCTTCATGGGATGATGTCTGATGCACTGGTCCCTTCATGGGATGATCTTGCATACCTCTAATCATAGTGCTGTAATGCACTGGTCCCTTCATGGGATGATCTTGCATACCTCTAATCATAGTGCTGTGATGCCCTGGTCCCTTCATGGGATGATCTCTGATGCCCTGGTCCCTTCATGGGATGATCTCTGATGCCCTTGTCCCTTCATGGGATGATCTCTGATGCCCTTGTCCCTTCATGGGATGATCTCTGATGCACTGGTCCCTTCTTGGGATGATCTCTGATGCACTGGTCCCTTCATGGAATGATCTCTGATGCACTGGTCCCTTCATGGAATGTCTGATGCACTGGTCCCTTCATGGGATGATCTTGCATACCTCTAATCATAGTGCTGTGATGCACTGGTCCCTTCATGGGATGATCTCTGACGCACTGGTCCCTGAATGGGATGATCTTGCATACCTCTAATCATAGTGCTGTGATGCCCTGGTCCCTTCATGGGATGATCTCTGATGCACTGGTCCCTTCATGGGATGATCTTGCATACCTGTAATCATAATGCTGTGATGCCCTGGTCCCTTCATGGGATGATCTCCGATGCCCTGGTCCCTTCATGGGATGATCTCCGATGCCCTGGTTCCTTCATGGGATGATCTCCGATGCCCTGGTCCCTTCATGGGATGATCTCCGATGCCCTGGTCACTTCATGGGGTGATCTCCGATGCCCTGGGGTGATCTCCGATGCACTGGTCCCTTCATGGGGTGATCTCCGATGCACTGGTCCCTTCATAGGGTGATCTCCGATGCACTGGTCCCTTCATGGGGTGATGTCTGATGCCCTGCTCCCTTCATGGGATGATGTCTGATGCCCTGGTCCCTTCATGGGATGTCTGATGCCCTGGTCCCTTCATGGGATGATCTCTGATGCCCTGGTCCCTTCATGGGATGATCTCTGATGCCCTGGTCCCTTCATGGGATGATCTCTGATGCCCTGGTCCCTTCATGGGATGATGTGTGATGCACTGGTCCCTTCATGGGATGATCTTGCATACCTCTAATCATAGTGCTCTGATGCCCTGGTCCCTTCATGGGATGATCTCTGATGCCCTGGTCCCTTCATGGGATGATCTCTGATGCACTGGTCCCTTCATGGGATGATCTCTGATGCACTGGTCCCTTCATGGGATGATCTTGCATACCTCTAATCATAGTGCTGTGATGCACTGGTCCCTTCATGGGATGATCTCTGATGCACTGGTCCCTTCATGGGATGATCTTGCATACCTCTAATCGTAGTGCTGTGATGCCCTGGTCCCTTCATGGGATGATCTCTGATGCCCTGGTCCCTTCATGGGATGATCTCTGATGCCCTGGTCCCTTCATGGGATGATGTCTGATGCCCTGGTCCCTTCATGGGATGATGTCTGATGCCCTGGTCCCTTCATGGGATGATGTCTGATGCACTGGTCCCTTCATGGGATGATGTCTGATGCACTGGTCCCTTCATGGGATGATCTTGCATACCTCTAATCATAGTGCTGTAATGCACTGGTCCCTTCATGGGATGATCTTGCATACCTCTAATCATAGTGCTGTGATGCCCTGGTCCCTTCATGGGATGATCTTCGATGCCCTGGTCCCTTCATGGGATGATCTCTGATGCCCTTGTCCCTTCATGGGATGATCTCTGATGCCCTTGTCCCTTCATGGGATGATCTCTGATGCACTGGTCCCTTCTTGGGATGATCTCTGATGCACTGGTCTCTTCATCGAATGATCTCTGATGCACTGGTCCCTTCATGGAATGTCTGATGCACTGGTCCCTTCATGGGATGATCTTGCATACCTCTAATCATTGTGCTGTGATGCCTTGGTCCCTTCATGGGATGATCTCTGATGCCCTGGTCCCTTCATGGGATGATCTCTGATGCCCTGGTCCCTTCATGGGATGATGTCTGATGCACTGGTCCCTTCATGGGATGATCTTGCATACCTCTAATCATAGTGCTGTGATGCACTGGTCCCTTCATGGGATGATCTTGCATACCTCTAATCATAGTGCTGTGATGCCCTGGTCCCTTCATGGGATTATCTCCGATGCCCTGGTCCCTTCATGGGATGATCTCCGATGCACTGGTCCCTTCATGGGATGATCTCTGATGCACTGGTCCCTTCATGGGATGATCTCTGATGCACTGGTCCCTTCATGAGATGATCTCTGATGCACTGGTCCCTTCATGGAATGATCTCTGATGCACTGGTCCCTTCATGGAATGATGTCTGATGCACTGGTCCCTTCATGGGATGATCTTGCATACCTCTAATCAGTGCTGTGATGCAGTGGTCCCTTCATGGGATGATCTTGCATACCTCTAATCATAGTGCTGTGATGCCCTGGTCCCTTCATGGGATGATCTCTGATGCCCTGGTCCCTTCATGGGGTGATCTCTGATGCCCTGGTCCCTTCATGGGATGATCTCTGATGCACTGGTCCCTTCATGGGATGATCTTGCATACCTCTAATCATAGTGCTGTGATGCCCTGGTCCCTTCATGGGATGATCTCTGATGCACTGGTCCCTTCATGGGATGATCTTGCATACCTCTAATCCTAGTGCTGTGATGCCCTGGTCCCTTCATGGGATGATCTCTGATGCCCTGGTCCCTTCATGGGATGATCTCTGATGCACTGGTGCCTTCATGGGATGATCTCTGATGCCCTGGTGCCTTCATGGGATGATCTCTGATGCACTGGTCCCTTCATGGGGTGATCTTGCATACCTCTAATCATAGTGCTGTGGTGCCCTGGTCCCTTCATAGGATGATCTCTGATGCCCTGGTCCCTTCATAGGATGATCTCTGATGCCCTTGTCCCTTCATGGGATGATCTCTGATGCCCTGGTCCCTTCATGGGATGATCTTGCATACCTCTAATCACAGTGCTGTGATGCCCTGGTCACTTCATGGGAGGTTCTCTGATGCCCTGGTCCCTTCATGGGATGATCTGATGCCCTGGTCCCTTCATGGGATGATCTCTGATGCCCTGGTGCCTTCATGGGATGATCTCTGATGCCCTGGTCCCTTCATGGGATGATCTCTGATGCACTGGTCCCTTCATGGAATGATCTCTGACGCACTGGTCCCTTAATGGGATGATCTTGCATACCTCTAATCATAGTGCTGTGATGCCCTGGTCCCTTCATGGGATGATCTCTGATGCACTGGTCCCTTCATGGGATGATCTTGCATACCTCTAATCGTAGTGCTGTGATGCCCTGGTCCCTTCATGGGATGATCTCCGATGCCCTGGTCCCTTCATGGGATGATCTCCGATGCCCTGGTTCCTTCATGGGATGATCTCCGATGCCCTGGTCCCTTCATGGGATGATCTCTGATGCCCTGGTCCCTTCATGGGATGATCTCCGATGCCCTGGTCCCTTCATGGGGTGATTTCTGATGCACTGGTCCCTTCATGGGATGATCTCTGATGCACTGGTCCCTTCATGGGATGATCTTGCATACCTCTAATCATAGTGCTGTGATGCCCTGGTCCCTTCATGGGATGATCTCTGATGCCCTGGTCCCTTCATGGGATGATCTCTGCCCTGGTCCCTTCATGGGATGATCTCTGATGCCCTGGTCCCTTCATGGGATGATCTCTGATGCACTGGTCCCTTCATGGGATGATCTTGCATACCTCTAATCATAGTGCTGTGATGCACTGGTCCCCTCATGGGATGATGTCTGATGCACTGGTCCCCTCATGGGATGATGTCTGATGCACTGGTCCCTTCATGGGATGATGTCTGATGCACTGGTCCCTTAATGGGATGATGTTGCATACCTCTAATCATAGTGCTGTGATGCCCTGGTCCCTTCATGGGAGGATGTCTGATGCCCTGGTCCCTTCATGGGAGGATGTCTGATGCCCTGGTCCCTTCATGGGGGGATGTCTGATGCCCTGGTCCCTTCATGGGATGATCTCTAATGCCCTGGTCCCTTCATGGGATGATCTCTGATGCCCTGGTCCCTTCATGGGATGATGTCTGATGCCCTGGTCCCTTCATGGGATGATGTCTGATGCACTGGTCCCTTCATGGGATGATCTTGCATACCTCTAATCATAGTGCTGTGATGCCCTGGTCCCTTCATGGGATGATCTCTGATGCACTGGTCCCTTCATGGGCTGATCTTGCATACCTCTAATGTAAGTGCTGTGGTGTACTGGTCCCTTCATGGAATGATCTCTGATGCACTTGTCCCTTCATGGCATGATCTCTGATGCACTGGTCCATTCATGGGAGTATCTTGCATACTTCTAATCATAGTGCTGTGATGCACTGGTCCCTTCATGGGATGATCTCTGATGCCCTGGTCCCTTCATGGGATGATCTCTGATGCCCTGGTCCCTTCATGGGATGATCTCTGATGCCCTGGTCCCTTCATGGGATGATCTCTGATGCCCTGGTCCCTTCATGGGATGATCTCTGATGCCCTGGTCCCTTCATGGGATGATCTCTGATGCCCTGGTCCCTTCATGGAATGATGTCTGATGCACTGGTCCCTTCATGGGATAATCTTGCATACCTCTAATCATAGTGCTGTGATGCCCTGGTCCCTTCATGGGATGATCTCTGATGCACTGGTCCCTTCATGGGATGATCTTGCATACCTCTAATCATAGTGCTGTGATGCCCTGGTCCCTTCATGGGATGATCTCTGATGCCCTGGTCCCTTCATGGGATGATCTCTGATGCCCTGGTCCCTTCATGGGATGATCTCTGATGCCCTGGTCCCTTCATGGGATGATCTCTGATGCACTGGTCCCTTCATGGGATGATCTTGCATACCTCTTATCATAGTGCTGTGATGCCCTTGTCCCTTCATGGGATGATCTCTGATGTACTGGTCCCTTCATGGGATGATCTCTGATGCACTGGTCCCTTCATGGGATGATCTTGCATACCTCTAATCATAGTGCTGTGATGCCCTGGTCCCTTCATGGGATGATCTCTGATGCACTGGTCCCTTCATGGGGATGATCTCTGATGCACTGGTCCCTTCATGGGGAGATCTCTGATGCCCTGGTCTCTTCATGGGATGATCTCTGATGCCCTGGTCTCTTCATGGGATGATCTCTGATGCCCTGGTCCCTTCATGGGATGATCTTTGATGCACTGGTCCCTTCATGGGATGATATTGCATACCTCTAATGTAAGTGCAGTGGTGTACTTGTCCCTTCATGGGATGATCTTGCATACCTCTAATCGTAGTGCTGTGATGCCCTGGTCCCTTCATGGGATGATCTCTGATGCACTGGTCCCTTCATGGGCTGATCTTGCATACCTCTAATGTAAGTGCTGTGGTGTACTGGTCCCTTCATGGGATGATCTCTGATGCACTTGTCCCTTCATGGGATGATCTCTGATGCACCTGTCCCTTCATGGGATGATCTCTGATGCCCTGGTCCCTTCATGGGATGATCTCTGATGCACTGGTCCCTTCATGGGATGATCTTGCATACCTCTAATCATAGTGCTGTGATGCACTGGTCCCTTCATGGGATGATGTCTGATGCACTGGTCCCTTCATGGGATGATCTTGCATACCTCTAATCATAGTGCTGTGATGCCCTGGTCCCTTCATGGGATGATCTCTGATGCCCTGGTCCCTTCATGGGATGGTCTCTGATGCCCTGGTCCCTTCATGGGATGGTCTCTGATGCCCTGGTCCCTTCATGGGATGATCTTGCATACCTCTAATGTAAGTGCTGTGGTGTACTGGTCCCTTCATGGGATGATCTCTGATGCACTGGTCCCTTCATGGGGATGATCTCTGATGCACTGGTCCCTTCATGGGGATGATCTCTGATGCACTGGTCCCTTCATGGGGAGATCTCTGATGCCCTGGTCTCTTCATGGGATGATCTCTGATGCCCTGGTCTCTTCATGGGATGATCTCTGATGCCCTGGTCCCTTTATGGGATGATCTTTGATGCACTGGTCCCTTCATGGGATGATATTGCATACCTCTAATGTAAGTGCAGTGGTGTACTTGTCCCTTCATGGGATGATCTTGCATACCTCTAATCGTAGTGCTGTGATGCACTGGTCCCTTCATGGGATGATCTCTGATGTCCTGGTCCCTTCATGGGATGATCTCTGATGCCCTGGTCCCTTCATGGGATGATCTTTGATGCCCTGGTCCCTTCATGGGATGATCTTTGATGCACTGGTCCCTTCATGGGATGATCTGATGCACTGGTCCCTTCATGGGATGATCTTGCATACCTCTAATCATAGTGCTGTGATGCCCTGGTCCCTTCATGGGATGATATCTGTTAGACCTGGCACCATTGGCGTGGGTCACCTTCCCATTTTTTGTCTGTGCCTCAATGTGTTTTTGTGTTGGTGTTAGCTGCTCAGGGCACTGTGCCACTGCCATCCAGTGCCACAGTGCAAGTGCTCCCTATGGTAAAATGTATTATGTGAATTGACTTCCACGTTTGGGGTATTTGGTTTACTATCAGTCCCTAGTAGAGTGCACCAGGGGTGCCAAGGGCTTGTATATCCAAATGCTGCTAGTGGGCTTGCAGCACGGGTTGTGCCACCCACCGAAGCAGCGGGGTAAAATGTGTCTAGGGTCTGCCACTGCAGAACCTGCGCGCGGTCTGGTACCGTCGCGCTGACTGAGCAAGTGTCCCCACTTACCAGTCCCTAAACCTTCCCTTAACTACATGTTAGTCACCCCTCTGGTAGGCCTAAGCGCAGGGTGCATTGTAGGTATAAGGTAGGACATGCCCTGATGTGTGTGGCATGTCTTAGTAGTGAATTACAGCCATTTTCGTTTTTCACTATTGAAGGCTACCTGCTCTCCATAGGCCAGAATGGGCTGCTGGGATCGCTACACGCTGTGACCCCAGTGGACTCAGAGAGCCTGGTAGAACGTCATGTTTAGTATGCCTGAACTCGGGATAATAAAATACATCTTTTAGTAAAGGTTATTTTAATATCCTGGGTTTGCAAATGCTACTTTTAGAAAGTTAGCCTTTGCGTGCCTGACCATCTCAGTCCGCCTCTGCTGTGTGTGTGTGTCCTGCCTAGCAACAGTACAGGAGCAGGGCTGGGGGATTCCAGGAGACAGGTTGGCTGCCAGGTGGTGGGTAGAGAGATTACACCAGGATGGGTGGGAGGAGTGCACCCTGACTCTTGAATAGACCTGTGCTCTGCCACCACAAAGCCGGCGCCGCCCCCTGTGGAGCGGCTGATGTCTCTGCCCTGCTGCTGAAAGGAACAAGCCGAGTCACCACAACAGAGTGCTCCAAAACTGGACTGAGCCAGGCCCAGGCCCCCTGGCGCTAAAGAACAAAAGAATCCCTGTATAAAAGTAGGAGCCTGGCTCCTAAGAAATCAGATCCAGATTGAACCACAAAGGAACTCTGCCCGACTAGAAGGACCTGGAAGAAGCTGAAGGAGGAGTAACTTTCCCTGACCTAAGGGACTGGCCTGCAGTAGGTGCCTTGCTGAGGAAGGAGAGGAAAAGACTGAAAGAGACTTTGCACTTTGTTTTCAACTATCTCCAAGGGCTTGGAAGAAGAGCTTGCCCCCTGAACTGAACCCCAGGACCAGTGGGTTCACCGGGTCTCCGCTCGTCTGAGAATTCGAGCCGTGTGCTTTCTCCCGCCGGAGTGCCCTGCGCACCTTCGCATCCCTCCTAGGGCCGTGACACCCAGAAGCCTGGCCGCCTCCACTCGCCGAGAGCCCCGCTCTACCTGAGTCGCTCTGGACCCATCGAGTCTGGCCGCCCCGCTTCCCTGTCACCTGCCTGCTACTGGAGCGCGCTTGGTGCCCTCTCGCCCTCCCGCCGGATTTCTAGTGGGGAAGTGAAATCCAGCCTCGGACGGCCGCCCGTACGTCGTAACGTATCCGGCCGCCCCGCTTCACCTCCCAGCCTGAGTCTGACCGTGCCGCCCTCCGCAGTGACCTCCCGCACAGTCCGTGTCGGAGGCCCTGGGCCGCACCTGTCTACCGAGAGCCGCCCGCTGAATTCTTGATCCGGAAGACCCACGAGGTGCAGAACCTGCATCTCCCCTGAAGACTCGTCCAACCACATCGCACGTTCCCAGGTACAGTGAACTCTCTATCGGACTCGGGGTCCGCAACGTTCTGATTTCCCCGTATCACTGTATCCCGGGTACGCTGCGCATCACCGTGACTGGACCGACTCAACCGAGCCCTGTGAAGCGCTCGTGAACGAATAAGTTACCAAAGACAAGAACAGTGCCTAATCATCATCTTGTGGCTTCCCTTTCGCGACCGTTATTGATGGTCTTGTACATGCCTGCGTAGCAAAGAATCTTTTATATAAAGCATCCGTATTTTTGATACAACTTACGCCTGGTGTCCGTTTGTGGGGGGATCATTGTGGTTTACTGTGTGTGATCATAAATGCTTAACTGACTAGCGCCCTGAAGTTTAGCCCTGACTGCTCGCGCCACACTACCTATAGGGTGAGCAGGGGTTGTTCTGAGGGGGTAACTCTCTCGCCCTGAATAGAAGAAGGGACCACTGCTTGTCACAAGTACCTACCTGTGCCAACTAGGGGTCCCCCATTCTAACAATATCTGATGCACTGGTCCCTTCATGGGGATGATCTCTGATGCACTGGTCCCTTCATGGGGATGATCTCTGATGCACTGGTCCCTTCATGGGGAGATCTCTGGTGCCCTGGTCTCTTCATGGGATGATCTCTGATGCCCTGGTCTCTTCATGGGATGATCTCTGATGCCCTGGTCCCTTTATGGGATGATCTTTGATGCACTGGTCCCTTCATGGGATGATATTGCATACCTCTAATGTAAGTGCAGTGGTGTACTTGTCCCTTCATGGGATGATCTCTGATGCACTGGTCCCTTCATGGGATGATCTTGCATACCTCTAATCATAGTGCTCTGATGCACTGGTCCCTTCATGGGATGATCTCTGATGCCCTGGTCCCATCATGGGATGATCTCTGATGCCCTGGTCCCATCATGGGATGATCTCTGATGCACTGGTCCCTTCATGGGAGGATCTCTGATGCACTGGTCCCTTCATGGGATGATCTCTGATGCACTGGTCCCTTCATGGGATGATCTCTGATGCACTGGTCCCTTCATGGGATGATCTTCCATACCTCTAATCAAAGTGCTGTGATGCACTGCTCCCTTCACGGGATCTCTGATGCACTGCTCCCTTCACGGGATCTCTGATGCACTTGTCCCTTCACGGGATGATGTCTGATGCACTGGTCCCTTCATGGGATGATCTTGCATACCTCTAATCATAGTGCTGTGATGTCCTGGTCCCTTCATGGGATGATCTCTGATGCCATGGTCCCTTCATGGGATGATCTTTGATGCCCTGGTCCCTTCATGGGAAGATCTTTGATGCCCTGGTCCCTTCATGGGATGATCTCTGATGCACTGGTCCCTTCATGGGATGATCTTGCATACCTCTAATCATAGTGCTGTGATGCCCTGGTCCCTTCATGGGATGATCTCTGATGCACTGGTCCCTTCATGGGATGATCTTGCATTCCTCTAATCATAGTGCTGTGATGCCCTGGTCCCTTTATGGGATGATCTGTGATGCCCTGGTCCCTTCATGGGATGATCTCTGATGCCATGGTCCCTTCATGGAATGATCTCCGATGCCCTGGTCCCTTCATGGGATGATCTCCGATGCCCTGGTCCCTTCATGGGATGATCTGATGCACTGGTGCCTTCATGGAATGATGTCTGATGCACTGGTCCCTTCATGGGGTGATGTCTGATGCACTGGTCCCTTCATGGGATGATTTCTGATGCACTGGTCCCTTCATGGGATGATTTTGCATACCTCTAATCATAGTGCTGTGATGCCCTGGTCCCTTCATGGGATGATTTTTGATGCACTGGTCCCTTCATGGGATGATCTCTGATGCCCTGGTCCCTTCATGGGAAGATTTTGCATACCTCTAATCATAGTGCTCTGATGCCCTGGTCTCTTCATGGGATGATCTCGGATGCCATGGTCCCTTCATGGGAGGATCTCTGATGCACTGGTCCCTTCATGGGATGATCTCTGATGCCCTGGTCCCTTCATGGGATGATCTCTGATGCCCTGGTCCCTTCATGGGAGGATCTTTGATGCACTGGTCCCTTCATGGGATGTTCTCTGATGCACTGGTCCCTTCATGGGATGATCTTGCATACCTCTAATCCTAGTGCTGTGATGCCCTGGTCCCTTCATGGGATGATCTCTGATGCACTGGTCCCTTCATGGGATGATCTTGCATTCCTCTAATCATAGTGCTGTGATGCCCTGGTCCCTTCATGGGATGGTCTCCGATGCCCTGGTCCCTTCATGGGATGATCTCTGATGCCCTGGTCCCTTCATGGGATGATCTCTGATGCACTGGTCCCTTCATGGGATAATCTCTGATGCACTGGTCCCTTCATGGGATGATGTCTGATGCACTGGTCCCTTCATGGGATGATCTTGCATACCTCTAATCATAGTGCTGTGATGCACTGGTCCCTTCATGGGATGATCTTGCATACCTCTAATCATAGTGCTGTGATGCCCTGGTCCCTTCATAGGATGATCTCTGATGCCCTGGTCCCTTCATGGGATGATCTCTGATGCACTGGTCCCTTCATGGGATGATCTCTGATGCACTGGTCCCTTCATGGAATGATGTCTGATGCACTGGTCCCTTCATGGGATGATCTTGCATACCTCTAATCATAGTGCTGTGATGCACTGGTCCCTTCATGGGATGATCTTGCATACCTCTAATCATAGTGCTGTGATGCCCTGGTCCCTTCATGGGATGATCTCTGATGCCCTGGTCCCTTCATGGGATGATCGGTGATTCCCTGGTCCCTTCATGGGATGATCTGTGATGCCCTGGTCCCTTTATGGGATGATCTGTGATGCCCTGGTCCCTTTATGGGATGATCTGTGATGCCCTGGTCCCTTCATGGGATGATCTGTGATGCCCTGGTCCCTTTATGGGATGATCTGTGATGCCCTGGTCCCTTTATGGGATGATCTGTGATGCCCTGGTCCCTTCATGGGATGATCTCTGATGCCCTGGTCCCTTCATGGGATGATTTCTGATGCACTGGTCCCTTAATGGGATGATCTTGCATACCTCTAATCATAGTGCTGTGATGCCCTGGTCCCTTCATAGGATGATCTCTGATGCCCTGGTCCCTTCATGCGGTGATCTCTGATGCCCTGGTCCCTTCATGGGATGATCTCTGATGCCCTGGTCCCTTCATGGGATGATCTTGCATACCTCTAATCACAGTGCTGTGATGCCCTGGTCCCTTCATGGGAGGATCTCTGATGCACTGGTCCCTTCATGGGAGGATCTCTGATGCACTGGTCCCTTCATGGGATGATCTCTGATGCACTGGTCCCTTCATGGGATGATCTCAGATGCACTGGTCCCTTCATGGGATGATCTTGCATACCTCTAATCATAGTGCTGTGATGCCCTGGTCCCTTCATGGGATGATGTGTGATGCCCTGGTCCCTTCATGGGATGATGTCTGATGCACTGGCCCCTTCATGGGATGATGTCTGATGCACTGGTCCCTTCATGGGATGATCTTGCATACCTCTAATCGTAGTGCTGTGATACCCTGGTCCCTTCATGGGATGATCTCTGATGCCCTGGTCCCTTCATGGCATGATCTCTGATGCCCTGGTCCCTTTATGGGATGATCTCTGATTCCCTGGTCCCTTCATGGGATGATCTCTAATGCCCTGGTCCCTTCATGGGATGATCTCTGATGCCCTGGTCCCTTCATGGGATGATCTCTGATGCCCTGGTCCCTTCATGGGATGATGTCTGATGCACTGGTCCCTTCATGGGATGATCTTGCATACCTCTAATCATAGTGCTGTGATGCCCTGGTCCCTTTCTGGGATGATCTGTGATGCCCTGGTCCCTTCATGGGATGATCTCTGATGCCATGGTCCCTTCATGGAATGATCTCCGATGCCCTGGTCCCTTCATGGGATGATCTCCGATGCCCTGGTCCCTTCATGGGATGATCTGATGCACTGGTCCCTTCATGGGATGATCTTGCATACCTCTAATCATAGTGCTGTGATGCCCTGGTCCCTTCATGGGATGATCTCTGATGCACTGGTCCCTTCATGGGATGATCTTGCATTCCTCTAATCATAGTGCTGTGATGCCCTGGTCCCTTCATGGGATGGTCTCCGATGCCCTGGTCCCTTCATGGGATGATCTCTGATGCCCTGGTCCCTTCATGGGATGATCTCTGATGCACTGGTCCCTTCATGGGATAATCTCTGATGCACTGGTCCCTTCATGGGATGATGTCTGATGCACTGGTCCCTTCATGGGATGATCTTGCATACCTCTAATCATAGTGCTGTGATGCACTGGTCCCTTCATGGGATGATCTTGCATACCTCTAATCATAGTGCTGTGATGCCCTGGTCCCTTCATAGGATGATCTCTGATGCCCTGGTCCCTTCATGGGATGATCTCCGATGCCCTGGTCCCTTCATGGGATGATCTCTGATGCACTGATCCCTTCATGGGATGATCTCTGATGCACTGGTCCCTTCATGGGATGATGTCTGATGCACTGGTCCCTTCATGGGATGATGTCTGATGCACTGGTCCCTTCATGGGATGATGTCTGATGCACTGGTCCCTTCATGGGATGATGTCTGATGCACTGGTCCCTTCATGGGATGATCTTGCATACCTCTAATCATAGTGCTGTGATGCCCTGGTCCCTTCATGGGATGATCTCTGATTCCCTGGTCCCTTCATGGGATGATCTCTGATGCCCTGGTCCCTTCATGGGATGATGTCTGATGCACTGGTCCCTTCATGGGATTATGTCTGATGCACTGGTCCCTTCATGGGATGATCTTGCATACCTCTAATCATAGTGCTGTGATGCACTGGTCCCTTCATGGGATGATCTTGCATACCTCTAATCATAGTGCTGTGATGCCCTGGTCCCTTCATGGGATGATCTCCGATGCCCTGGTCCCTTCATGGGATGATCTCTGATGCACTGGTCCCTTCATGGGATGATCTCTGATGCACTGGTCCCTTCATGGGATGATCTCTGATGCACTGGTCCCTTTATGGGATGATCTCTGATGCACTGGTCCCTTCATGGGATGATCTCTGATGCACTGGTCCCTTCATGGGATGATCTCTGATGCCCTGGTCCCTTCATGGGATGATCTCTGATGCCCTGGTCCCTTCATGGGATGATCTCTGATGCACTGGTCCCTTAATGGGATGATCTTGCATACCTCTAATCATAGTGCTGTGATGCCCTGGTCCCTTCATAGGATGATCTCTGATGCCCTGGTCCCTTCATGCGATGATCTCTGATGCCCTGGTCCCTTCATGGGATGATCTCCGATGCCCTGGTCCCTTCATGGGATGATCTCCGATGCCCTGGTCCCTTCATGGGATGATCTCTGATGCACTGGTCCCTTCATGGGATGATCTCTGATGCACTGGTCCTTTCATGGGATGATCTCTGATGCACTGGTCCCTTCATGGGATGATCTCTGATGCACTGGTCCCTTCATGGGATGATCTCTGATGCACTGGTCCCTTCATGGGATGATCTCTGATGCCCTGGTCCCTTCATGGGATGATCTCTGATGCCCTGGTCCCTTCATGGGATGATCTCTGATGCACTGGTCCCTTAATGGGATGATCTTGCATACCTCTAATCATAGTGCTGTGATGCCCTGGTCCCTTCATAGGATGATCTCTGATGCCCTGGTCCCTTCATGCGATGATCTCTGATGCCCTGGTCCCTTCATGGGATGATCTCTGATGCCCTGGTCCCTTCATGGGATGATCTTGCATACCTCTAATCACAGTGCTGTGATGCCCTGGTCCCTTCATGGGAGGATCTCTGATGCACTGGTCCCTTCATGGGAGGATCTCTGATGCACTGGTCCCTTCATGGGATGATCTCTGGTCCCTTCATGGGATGATCTCAGATGCACTGGTCCCTTCATGGGATGATCTTGCATACCTCTAATCATAGTGCTGTGATGCCCTGGTCCCTTTATGGGATGATGTCTGATGCACTGGTCCCTTCATGGGATGATGTCTGATACACTGGTCCCTTCATAGGATGATCTTGCATACCTCTAATCGTAGTGCTGTGATACCCTGGTCCCTTCATGGGATGATGTCTGATGCCCTGGTCCCTTCATGGGATGATCTCTGATGCCCTGGTCCCTTCATGGGATGATCTCTGATGCCCTGGTATCTTCATGGGATGATGTCTGATGCCCTGGTCCCTTCATGGGATGATGTCTGATGCACTGGTCCCTTCATGGGATGATCTTGCATACCTCTAATCATAGTGCTGTGATGCCCTGGTCCCTTCATGGGATGATTTTTGATGCCCTGGTCCCTTCATGGGATGATCTCTGATGCCCTGGTCCCTTCATGGGATGATCTCTGATGCCCTGGTCCCTTCATGGGATGATCTCCGATGCCCTGGTCCCTTCATGGGATGATCTCCGATGCCCTGGTCCCTTCATGGGATGATCTCCAATGCCCTGGTCCCTTCATGGGATGATCTCCGATGCCCTGGTCCCTTCATGGGATGATCTCCGATGCCCTGGTCCCTTCATGGGATGATCTCCGATGCCCTTGTCCCTTCATGGGGTGATCTCCGATGCCCTGGTCCCTTCATGGGGTGATCTCCGATGCCCTGGTCCCATCATGGGGTGATCTCCGATGCCCTGGGGTGATCTCCGATGCACTGGTCCCTTCATGGGGTGATCTCCGATGCACTGGTCCCTTCATGGGGTGATCTCCGATGCACTGGTCCCTTCATGGGGTGATCTCCGATGCACTGGTCCCTTCATAGGGTGATCTCCGATGCACAGGTCCCTTCATGGGGTGATGTCTGATGCCCTGGTCCCTTCATGGGATGATCTTTGATGCACTGGTCCCTTCATGGGATGATATTGCATACCTCTAATGTAAGTGCTGTGGTGTACTGGTCCCTTCATGGGATGATCTCTGATGCACTGGTCCCTTCATGGGATGATCTCTGATGCACTGGTCCCTTCATGGGGATGATCTCTGATGCACTGGTCCCTTCATGGGGAGATCTCTGATGCCCTGGTCTCTTCGTGGGGAGATCTCTGATGCCCTGGTCCCTTCATGGGATGTCTGATGCCCTGGTCCCTTCATGGGATGATCTCTGATGCCCTGGTCCCTTCATGGGATGATCTCTGATGCCCTGGTCCCTTCATGGGATGATCTCTGAATCGCTGGTCCCTTCATGGGATGATCTCTGATGCACTGGTCCCTTCATGGGATGATATTGCATACCTCTAATGTAAGTGCAGTGGTGTACTTGTCCCTTCATGGCATGATCTTGCATACCTCTAATCGTAGTGCTGTGATGCACTGGTCCCTTCATGTGATGATCTCTGATGCCCTGGTCCCTTCATGGGATGATCTTGCATACCTCTAATCACAGTGCTGTGATGCCCTGGTCCCTTCATGGGAGGTTCTCTGATGCACTGGTCCCTTCATGGGATGATCTGATGCCCTGGTCCCTTCATGGGATGATCTCTGATGCCCTGGTCCCTTCATGGGATGATCTCTGATGCCCTGGTCCCTTCATGGGATGATCTCTGATGCCCTGGTCCCTTCATGGGATGATCTCTGATGCACTGGTCCCTTCATGGGATGATCTCTGATGTCCTGGTCCCTTCATGGGATGATCATTGATGCCCTGGTCCCTTCATGGGATGATCATTGATGCCCTGGTCCCTTCATGGAATGGTCTTTGATGCACTGGTCCCTTCATGGGATGATCTCTGATGCACTGGTCCCTTCATGGGATGATCTCTGATGCCCTGGTCCCTTCATGGGATGATTTCTGATGCACTGGTCCCTTAATGGGATGATCTTGCATACCTCTAATCATAGTGCTGTGATGCCCTGGTCCCTTCATAGGATGATCTGATGCCCTGGTCCCTTCATGCGGTGATCTCTGATGCCCTGGTCCCTTCATGGGATGATCTCTGATGCACTGGTCCCTTCATGGGAGGATCTCTGATGCACTAGTCCCTAAATGGGATGATCTCTGATGCACTGGTCCCTTCATGGGATGATCTCAGATGCACTGGTCCCTTCATGGGATGATCTTGCATACCTCTAATCATAGTGCTGTGATGCCCTGGTCCCTTCATGGGATGATCGCTGATGCACTGGTCCCTTCATGGGATGATCTTGCATACCTCTAATCATAGTGCTGTGATGCCCTGGTCCCTTCATGGGATGATGTCTGATGCACTGGCCCCTTCATGGGATGATGTCTGATGCACTGGTCCCTTCATGGGATGATCTTGCATACCTCTAATCGTAGTGCTGTGATACCCTGGTCCCTTCATGGGATGATCTCTGATGCCCTGGTCCCTTCATGGCATGATCTCTGATGCCCTGGTCCCTTCATGGGATGATCTCTGACTCCCTGGTCCCTTCATGGGATGATCTCTGATGCCCTGGTCCCTTAATGGGATGATCTCTGATGCCCTGGTCCCTTCATGGGATGATGTCTGATGCACTGGTCCCTTCATGGGATGATCTTGCATACCTCTAATCATAGTGCTGTGATGCACTGGTCCCTTCATGGGATGATCTTGCATACCTCTAATCATAGTGCTGTGATGCCCTGGTCCCTTCATGGGATGATCTCCGATGCCCTGGTCCCTTCATGGGATGATCTCTGATGCCCTGGTCCCTTCATGGGATGATCTCTGATGCACTGATCCCTTCATGGGATGATCTCTGATGCACTGGTCCCTTCATGCGATGATGTCTGATGCACTGGTCCCTTCATGGGATGATGTCTGATGCACTGGTCCCTTCATGGGATGATGTCTGATGCACTGGTCCCTTCATGGGATGATCTTGCATACCTCTAATCATAGTGCTGTGATGCACTGGTCCCTTCATGGGATGATCTTGCATACCTCTAATCATAGTGCTGTGATGCCCTGGTCCCTTCATGGGATGATCTCCGATGCCCTGGTCCCTTCATGGGATGATCTCCGATGCCCTGGTCCCTTCATGGGATGATCTCCGATGCCCTGGTCCCTTCATGGGATGATCTCCGATGCCCTGGTCCCTTCATGGGATGATCTCTGATGCACTGGTCCCTTCATGGGATGATCTCTGATGCACTGGTCCTTTCATGGGATGATCTCTGATGCACTGGTCCCTTCATGGGATGATCTCTGATGCACTGGTCCCTTCATGGGATGATCTCTGATGCACTGGTCCCTTCATGGGATGATCTCTGATGCCCTGGTCCCTTCATGGGATGATCTCTGATGCCCTGGTCCCTTCATGGGATGATCTCTGATGCACTGGTCCCTTAATGGGATGATCTTGCATACCTCTAATCATAGTGCTGTGATGCCCTGGTCCCTTCATAGGATGATCTCTGATGCCCTGGTCCCTTCATGCGATGATCTCTGATGCCCTGGTCCCTTCATGGGATGATCTCTGATGCCCTGGTCCCTTCATGGGATGATCTGGCATACCTCTAATCACAGTGCTGTGATGCCCTGGTCCCTTCATGGGAGGATCTCTGATGCACTGGTCCCTTCATGGGAGGATCTCTGATGCACTGGTCCCTTCATGGGATGATCTCTGGTCCCTTCATGGGATGATCTCAGATGCACTGGTCCCTTCATGGGATGATCTTGCATACCTCTAATCATAGTGCTGTGATGCCCTGGTCCCTTTATGGGATGATGTCTGATGCACTGGTCCCTTCATGGGATGATGTCTGATACACTGGTCCCTTCATAGGATGATCTTGCATACCTCTAATCGTAGTGCTGTGATACCCTGGTCCCTTCATGGGATGATGTCTGATGCCCTGGTCCCTTCATGGGATGATCTCTGATGCCCTGGTCCCTTCATGGGATGATCTCTGATGCCCTGGTATCTTCATGGGATGATGTCTGATGCCCTGGTCCCTTCATGGGATGATGTCTGATGCACTGGTCCCTTCATGGGATGATCTTGCATACCTCTAATCATAGTGCTGTGATGCCCTGGTCCCTTCATGGGATGATTTTTGATGCCCTGGTCCCTTCATGGGATGATCTCTGATGCCCTGGTCCCTTCATGGGATGATCTCTGATGCCCTGGTCCCTTCATGGGATGATCTCCGATGCCCTGGTCCCTTCATGGGATGATCTCCGATGCCCTGGTCCCTTCATGGGATGATCTCCAATGCCCTGGTCCCTTCATGGGATGATCTCCGATGCCCTGGTCCCTTCATGGGATGATCTCCGATGCCCTGGTCCCTTCATGGGATGATCTCCGATGCCCTTGTCCCTTCATGGGGTGATCTCCGATGCCCTGGTCCCTTCATGGGGTGATCTCCGATGCCCTGGTCCCATCATGGGGTGATCTCCGATGCCCTGGGGTGATCTCCGATGCACTGGTCCCTTCATGGGGTGATCTCCGATGCACTGGTCCCTTCATAGGGTGATCTCCGATGCACAGGTCCCTTCATGGGGTGATGTCTGATGCCCTGGTCCCTTCATGGGATGATCTTTGATGCACTGGTCCCTTCATGGGATGATATTGCATACCTCTAATGTAAGTGCTGTGGTGTACTGGTCCCTTCATGGGATGATCTCTGATGCACTGGTCCCTTCATGGGATGATCTCTGATGCACTGGTCCCTTCATGGGGATGATCTCTGATGCACTGGTCCCTTCATGGGGAGATCTCTGATGCCCTGGTCTCTTCGTGGGGAGATCTCTGATGCCCTGGTCCCTTCATGGGATGTCTGATGCCCTGGTCCCTTCATGGGATGTCTGATGCCCTGGTCCCTTCATGGGATGATCTCTGATGCCCTGGTCCCTTCATGGGATGATCTCTGATGCCCTGGTCCCTTCATGGGATGATCTCTGAATCGCTGGTCCCTTCATGGGATGATCTCTGATGCACTGGTCCCTTCATGGGATGATATTGCATACCTCTAATGTAAGTGCAGTGGTGTACTTGTCCCTTCATGGCATGATCTTGCATACCTCTAATCGTAGTGCTGTGATGCACTGGTCCCTTCATGTGATGATCTCTGATGCCCTGGTCCCTTCATGGGATGATCTTGCATACCTCTAATCACAGTGCTGTGATGCCCTGGTCCCTTCATGGGAGGTTCTCTGATGCACTGGTCCCTTCATGGGATGATCTGATGCCCTGGTCCCTTCATGGGATGATCTCTGATGCCCTGGTCCCTTCATGGGATGATCTCTGATGCCCTGGTCCCTTCATGGGATGATCTCTGATGCCCTGGTCCCTTCATGGGATGATCTCTGATGCACTGGTCCCTTCATGGGATGATCTCTGATGTCCTGGTCCCTTCATGGGATGATCATTGATGCCCTGGTCCCTTCATGGGATGATCATTGATGCCCTGGTCCCTTCATGGAATGGTCTTTGATGCACTGGTCCCTTCATGGGATGATCTCTGATGCACTGGTCCCTTCATGGGATGATCTTGCATACCTCTAATCATAGTGCTGTGATGCCCTGGTCCCTTCATGGGATGATCTCTGATGCACTGGTCCCTTCATGGGATGATCTCTGATGCACTGGTCCCTTCATGGGATGATCTCTGATGCCCTGGTCCCTTCAGGGGATGATCTCTGATGCAATGGTCCCTTCATGGGGAGATCTCTGATGCCCTGGTCTCTTCATGGGATGATCTCTGATGCCCTGGTCTCTTCATGGGATGATCTCTGATGCCCTGGTCCCTTCATGGGATGATCTTTGATGCACTGGTCCCTTCATGGGATGATATTGCATACCTCTAATTTAAGTGCTGTGGTGTACTGGTCCCTTCATGGGATGATCTCTGATGCACTGGTCCCTTCATGGGATGATCTCTGATGCACTGGTCCCTTCATGGGATGATCTCTGATGCACTGGTCCCTTCATGGGGATGATCTCTGATGCACTGGTCCCTTCATGGGGAGATCTCTGATGCCCTGGTCTCTTTGTGGGGAGATCTCTGATGCCCTGGTCTCTTCGTGGGGAGATCTCTGATGCCCTGGTCTCTTCGTGGGGAGATCTCTGATGCCCTGGTCTCTTCATGGGTTGATCTCTGATGCCCTGGTCCCTTCATGGGATGATCTTTGATGCACTGGTCCCTTCATGGGATGATATTGCATACCTTTAATGTAAGTGCAGTGGTGTACTTGTCCCTTCATGGCATGATCTTGCATACCTCTAATCGTAGTGCTGTGATGCCCTGGTCCCTTCATGGGATGAACTCTGATGCCCTGGTCCCTTCATGGGATGAACTCTGATGCCCTGGTCCCTTCATGGGATGAACTCTGATGCCCTGGTCCCTTCATGGGATGATCTCTGATGCCCTGGTCCCTTCATGGGATGATCTCCTATGCACTGGTCCCTTCATGGGATGATCTCTGATGCACTGGTCCCTTCATGGGATGATCTTGCACACCTCTAATCATAGTGCTGTGATGCCCTGGTCCCTTCATGGGATGATCTCTGATGCACTGGTCCCTTCATGGGATGATCTTGCATACCTCTAATCATAGTGCTGTGATGCCCTGGTCCCTTCATGGGATGATCTCTGATGCCCTGGTCCCTTCATGGGATGATCTCTGATGCCCTGGTCCCTTCATGGGATGTTCTCTGATGCCCTGGTCCCTTCATGGGATGGTCTCTGATGCCCTGGTCCCTTCATGGGATGGTCTCTGATGCCCTGGTCTCTTCATGGGAAGATCTCTGATGCCCTGGTCCCTTCATGGGATGATCTCTGATGTCCTGGTCCCTTCATGGGATGAACTCTGATGCCCTGGTCCCTTCATGGGATGAACTCTGATGCCCTGGTCCCTTCATGGGATGAACTCTGATGCCCTGGTCCCTTCATGGGATGATCTCTGATGCCCTGGTCCCTTCATGGGATGATCTCTGATGCCCTGGTCCCTTCATGGGATGATCTCTGATGCCCTGGTCCCTTCATGGGATGATCTCTGATGCCCTGGTCCCTTCATGGGATGATCTCTGATGCCCTGGTCCCTTCATGGGATGATCTCCTATGCACTGGTCCCTTCATGGGATGATCTCTGATGCACTGGTCCCTTCATGGGATGATCTTGCATACCTCTAATCATAGTGCTGTGATGCCCTGGTCCCTTCATGGGATGATATCTGATGCACTGGTCCCTTCATGGGATGATCTTGCATACCTCTAATCATAGTGCTGTGATGCCCTGGTCCCTTCATGGGATGATCTCTGATGCCCTGGTCCCTTCATGGGATGGTCTCTGATGCCCTGGTCCCTTCATGGGATGGTCTCTGATGCCCTGGTCCCTTCATGGGATGATCTTGCATACCTCTAATGTAAGTGCTGTGGTGTACTGGTCCCTTCATGGGATGATCTCTGATGCACTGGTCCCTTCATGGGGATGATCTCTGATGCACTGGTCCCTTCATGGGGATGATCTCTGATGCACTGGTCCCTTCATGGGGAGATCTCTGATGCCCTGGTCTCTTCATGGGATGATCTCTGATGCCCTGGTCTCTTCATGGGATGATCTCTGATGCCCTGGTCCCTTTATGGGATGATCTTTGATGCACTGGTCCCTTCATGGGATGATATTGCATACCTCTAATGTAAGTGCAGTGGTGTACTTGTCCCTTCATGGGATGATCTTGCATACCTCTAATCGTAGTGCTGTGATGCACTGGTCCCTTCATGGGATGATCTCTGATGTCCTGGTCCCTTCATGGGATGATCTCTGATGCCCTGGTCCCTTCATGGGATGATCTTTGATGCCCTGGTCCCTTCATGGGATGATCTTTGATGCACTGGTCCCTTCATGGGATGATCTGATGCACTGGTCCCTTCATGGGATGATCTTGCATACCTCTAATCATAGTGCTGTGATGCCCTGGTCCCTTCATGGGATGATATCTGATGCACTGGTCCCTTCATGGGGATGATCTCTGATGCACTGGTCCCTTCATGGGGATGATCTCTGATGCACTGGTCCCTTCATGGGGAGATCTCTGGTGCCCTGGTCTCTTCATGGGATGATCTCTGATGCCCTGGTCTCTTCATGGGATGATCTCTGATGCCCTGGTCCCTTTATGGGATGATCTTTGATGCACTGGTCCCTTCATGGGATGATATTGCATACCTCTAATGTAAGTGCAGTGGTGTACTTGTCCCTTCATGGGATGATCTCTGATGCACTGGTCCCTTCATGGGATGATCTTGCATACCTCTAATCATAGTGCTCTGATGCACTGGTCCCTTCATGGGATGATCTCTGATGCCCTGGTCCCATCATGGGATGATCTCTGATGCCCTGGTCCCATCATGGGATGATCTCTGATGCACTGGTCCCTTCATGGGAGGATCTCTGATGCACTGGTCCCTTCATGGGATGATCTCTGATGCACTGGTCCCTTCATGGGATGATCTCTGATGCACTGGTCCCTTCATGGGATGATCTTCCATACCTCTAATCAAAGTGCTGTGATGCACTGCTCCCTTCACGGGATCTCTGATGCACTGCTCCCTTCACGGGATCTCTGATGCACTTGTCCCTTCACGGGATGATGTCTGATGCACTGGTCCCTTCATGGGATGATCTTGCATACCTCTAATCATAGTGCTGTGATGTCCTGGTCCCTTCATGGGATGATCTCTGATGCCATGGTCCCTTCATGGGATGATCTTTGATGCCCTGGTCCCTTCATGGGAAGATCTTTGATGCCCTGGTCCCTTCATGGGATGATCTCTGATGCACTGGTCCCTTCATGGGATGATCTTGCATACCTCTAATCATAGTGCTGTGATGCCCTGGTCCCTTCATGGGATGATCTCTGATGCACTGGTCCCTTCATGGGATGATCTTGCATTCCTCTAATCATAGTGCTGTGATGCCCTGGTCCCTTTATGGGATGATCTGTGATGCCCTGGTCCCTTCATGGGATGATCTCTGATGCCATGGTCCCTTCATGGAATGATCTCCGATGCCCTGGTCCCTTCATGGGATGATCTCCGATGCCCTGGTCCCTTCATGGGATGATCTGATGCACTGGTGCCTTCATGGGATGATGTCTGATGCACTGGTCCCTTCATGGGGTGATGTCTGATGCACTGGTCCCTTCATGGGATGATTTCTGATGCACTGGTCCCTTCATGGGATGATTTTGCATACCTCTAATCATAGTGCTGTGATGCCCTGGTCCCTTCATGGGATGATTTTTGATGCACTGGTCCCTTCATGGGATGATCTCTGATGCCCTGGTCCCTTCATGGGAAGATTTTGCATACCTCTAATCATAGTGCTCTGATGCCCTGGTCTCTTCATGGGATGATCTCGGATGCCATGGTCCCTTCATGGGAGGATCTCTGATGCACTGGTCCCTTCATGGGATGATCTCTGATGCCCTGGTCCCTTCATGGGATGATCTCTGATGCCCTGGTCCCTTCATGGGAGGATCTTTGATGCACTGGTCCCTTCATGGGATGTTCTCTGATGCACTGGTCCCTTCATGGGATGATCTTGCATACCTCTAATCATAGTGCTGTGATGCCCTGGTCCCTTCATGGGATGATCTCTGATGCACTGGTCCCTTCATGGGATGATCTTGCATTCCTCTAATCATAGTGCTGTGATGCCCTGGTCCCTTCATGGGATGGTCTCCGATGCCCTGGTCCCTTCATGGGATGATCTCTGATGCCCTGGTCCCTTCATGGGATGATCTCTGATGCACTGGTCCCTTCATGGGATAATCTCTGATGCACTGGTCCCTTCATGGGATGATGTCTGATGCACTGGTCCCTTCATGGGATGATCTTGCATACCTCTAATCATAGTGCTGTGATGCACTGGTCCCTTCATGGGATGATCTTGCATACCTCTAATCATAGTGCTGTGATGCCCTGGTCCCTTCATAGGATGATCTCTGATGCCCTGGTCCCTTCATGGGATGATCTCTGATGCACTGGTCCCTTCATGGGATGATCTCTGATGCACTGGTCCCTTCATGGAATGATGTCTGATGCACTGGTCCCTTCATGGGATGATCTTGCATACCTCTAATCATAGTGCTGTGATGCACTGGTCCCTTCATGGGATGATCTTGCATACCTCTAATCATAGTGCTGTGATGCCCTGGTCCCTTCATGGGATGATCTCTGATGCCCTGGTCCCTTCATGGGATGATCGGTGATTCCCTGGTCCCTTCATGGGATGATCTGTGATGCCCTGGTCCCTTTATGGGATGATCTGTGATGCCCTGGTCCCTTTATGGGATGATCTGTGATGCCCTGGTCCCTTCATGGGATGATCTGTGATGCCCTGGTCCCTTTATGGGATGATCTGTGATGCCCTGGTCCCTTTATGGGATGATCTGTGATGCCCTGGTCCCTTCATGGGATGATCTCTGATGCCCTGGTCCCTTCATGGGATGATTTCTGATGCACTGGTCCCTTAATGGGATGATCTTGCATACCTCTAATCATAGTGCTGTGATGCCCTGGTCCCTTCATAGGATGATCTCTGATGCCCTGGTCCCTTCATGCGGTGATCTCTGATGCCCTGGTCCCTTCATGGGATGATCTCTGATGCCCTGGTCCCTTCATGGGATGATCTTGCATACCTCTAATCACAGTGCTGTGATGCCCTGGTCCCTTCATGGGAGGATCTCTGATGCACTGGTCCCTTCATGGGAGGATCTCTGATGCACTGGTCCCTTCATGGGATGATCTCTGATGCACTGGTCCCTTCATGGGATGATCTCAGATGCACTGGTCCCTTCATGGGATGATCTTGCATACCTCTAATCATAGTGCTGTGATGCCCTGGTCCCTTCATGGGATGATGTGTGATGCCCTGGTCCCTTCATGGGATGATGTCTGATGCACTGGCCCCTTCATGGGATGATGTCTGATGCACTGGTCCCTTCATGGGATGATCTTGCATACCTCTAATCGTAGTGCTGTGATACCCTGGTCCCTTCATGGGATGATCTCTGATGCCCTGGTCCCTTCATGGCATGATCTCTGATGCCCTGGTCCCTTCATGGGATGATCTCTGATTCCCTGGTCCCTTCATGGGATGATCTCTAATGCCCTGGTCCCTTCATGGGATGATCTCTGATGCCCTGGTCCCTTCATGGGATGATCTCTGATGCCCTGGTCCCTTCATGGGATGATGTCTGATGCACTGGTCCCTTCATGGGATGATCTTGCATACCTCTAATCATAGTGCTGTGATGCCCTGGTCCCTTTCTGGGATGATCTGTGATGCCCTGGTCCCTTCATGGGATGATCTCTGATGCCATGGTCCCTTCATGGAATGATCTCCGATGCCCTGGTCCCTTCATGGGATGATCTCCGATGCCCTGGTCCCTTCATGGGATGATCTGATGCACTGGTCCCTTCATGGGATGATCTTGCATACCTCTAATCATAGTGCTGTGATGCCCTGGTCCCTTCATGGGATTATCTCCGATGCCCTGGTCCCTTCATGGGATGATCTCCGATGCCCTGGTCCCTTCATGGGATGATCTCTGATGCACTGATCCCTTCATGGGATGATCTCTGATGCACTGGTCCCTTCATGGGATGATGTCTGATGCACTGGTCCCTTCATGGGATGATGTCTGATGCACTGGTCCCTTCATGGGATGATGTCTGATGCACTGGTCCCTTCATGGGATGATGTCTGATGCACTGGTCCCTTCATGGGATGATCTTGCATACCTCTAATCATAGTGCTGTGATGCCCTGGTCCCTTCATGGGATGATCTCTGATTCCCTGGTCCCTTCATGGGATGATCTCTGATGCCCTGGTCCCTTCATGGGATGATGTCTGATGCACTGGTCCCTTCATGGGATTATGTCTGATGCACTGGTCCCTTCATGGGATGATCTTGCATACCTCTAATCATAGTGCTGTGATGCACTGGTCCCTTCATGGGATGATCTTGCATACCTCTAATCATAGTGCTGTGATGCCCTGGTCCCTTCATGGGATGATCTCTGATGCACTGGTCCCTTCATGGGATGATCTCTGATGCCCTGGTCCCTTCATGGGATGATCTCTGATGCCCTGGTCCCTTCATGGGATGATCTCTGATGCACTGGTCCCTTCATGGGATGATCTCTGATGCACTGGTCCCTTCATGGGATGATCTCCGATGCCCTGGTCCCTTCATGGAATGATCTCCGATGCCCTGGTCCCTTCATGGGATGATCTCTGATGCCCTGGTCCCTTCATGGGATGATCTCTGATGCCATGGTCCCTTCATGGAATGATCTCCGATGCCCTGGTCCCTTCATGGGATGATCTCTGATGCACTGGTCCCTTCATGGGATGATCTCTGATGCACTGGTCCCTTCATGGGATGATCTCTGATGCACTGGTCCCTTCATGGGATGATCTCTGATGCACTGGTCCCTTCATGGGATGATCTCTGATGCACTGGTCCCTTCATGGGATGATCTCTGATGCCCTGGTCCCTTCATGGGATGATCTCTGATGCCCTGGTCCCTTCATGGGATGATCTCTGATGCACTGGTCCCTTAATGGGATGATCTTGCATACCTCTAATCATAGTGCTGTGATGCCCTGGTCCCTTCATAGGATGATCTCTGATGCCCTGGTCCCTTCATGCGATGATCTCTGATGCCCTGGTCCCTTCATGGGATGATCTCTGATGCCCTGGTCCCTTCATGGGATGATCTTGCATACCTCTAATCACAGTGCTGTGATGCCCTGGTCCCTTCATGGGAGGATCTCTGATGCACTGCTCCCTTCACGGGATCTCTGATGCACTTGTCCCTTCACGGGATGATGTCTGATGCACTGGTCCCTTCATGGGATGATCTTGCATACCTCTAATCATAGTGCTGTGATGTCCTGGTCCCTTCATGGGATGATCTCTGATGCCATGGTCCCTTCATGGGATGATCTTTGATGCCCTGGTCCCTTCATGGGAGGATCTTTGATGCCCTGGTCCCTTCATGGGATTATCTCTGATGCACTGGTCCCTTCATGGGATGATCTTGCATACCTCTAATCATAGTGCTGTGATGCCCTGGTCCCTTCATGGGATGATCTCTGATGCACTGGTCCCTTCATGGGATGATCTTGCATTCCTCTAATCATAGTGCTGTGATGCCCTGGTCCCTTTCTGGGATGATCTGTGATGCCCTGGTCCCTTCATGGGATGATCTCTGATGCCATGGTCCCTTCATGGAATGATCTCCGATGCCCTGGTCCCTTCATGGGATGATCTCCGATGCCCTGGTCCCTTCATGGGATGATCTGATGCACTGGTCCCTTCATGGGATGATGTCTGATGCACTGGTCCCTTCATGGGGTGATGTCTGATGCACTGGTCCCTTCATGGGATGATTTCTGATGCACTGGTCCCTTCATGGGATGATTTTGCATACCTCTAATCATAGTGCTGTGATGCCCTGGTCCCTTCATGGGATGATTTTTGATGCACTAGTCCCTTCATGGGATGATCTCTGATGCCCTGGTCCCTTCATGGGAAGATTTTGCATACCTCTAATCATAGTGCTCTGATGCCCTGGTCCCTTCATGGGATGATCTCGGATGCCATGGTCCCTTCATGGGAGGATCTCTGATGCACTGGTCCCTTCATGGGATGATCTCTGATGCCCTGGTCCCTTCATGGGATGATCTCTGATGCCCTGGTCCCTTCATGGGAGGATCTCTGATGCACTGGTCCCTTCATGGGATGTTCTCTGATGCACTGGTCCCTTCATGGGATGATCTTGCATACCTCTAATCATAGTGCTGTGATGCCCTGGTCCCTTCATGGGATGATCTCTGATGCACTGGTCCCTTCATGGGATGATCTTGCATTCCTCTAATCATAGTGCTGTGATGCCCTGGTCCCTTCATGGGATGATCTCCGATGCCCTGGTCCCTTCATGGGATGATCTCCAATGCCCTGGTCCCTTCATGGGATGATCTCTGATGCACTGGTCCCTTCATGGGATAATCTCTGATGCACTGGTCCCTTCATGGGATGATGTCTGATGCACTGGTCCCTTCATGGGATGATCTTGCATACCTCTAATCATAGTGCTGTGATGCACTGGTCCCTTCATGGGATGATCTTGCATACCTCTAATCATAGTGCTGTGATGCCCTGGTCCCTTCATAGGATGATCTCTGATGCCCTGGTCCCTTCATGGGATGATCTCTGATGCACTGGTCCCTTCATGGGATGATCTCTGATGCACTGGTCCCTTCATGGAATGATGTCTGATGCACTGGTCCCTTCATGGGATGATCTTGCATACCTCTAATCATAGTGCTGTGATGCACTGGTCCCTTCATGGGATGATCTTGCATACCTCTAATCATAGTGCTGTGATGCCCTGGTCCCTTCATGGGATGATCTCTGATGCCCTGGTCCCTTCATGGGATGATCTCTGATGCCCTGGTCCCTTCATGGGATGATCTCTGATGCCCTGGTCCCTTCATGGGATGATCTGTGATGCCCTGGTCCCTTTATGGGATGATCTGTGATGCCCTGGTCCCTTTATGGGATGATCTGTGATGCCCTGGTCCCTTTATGGGATGATCTGTGATGCCCTGGTCCCTTTATGGGATGATCTGTGATGCCCTGGTCCCTTCATGGGATGATCTGTGATGCCCTGGTCCCTTTATGGGATGATCTGTGATGCCCTGGTCCCTTTATGGGATGATCTGTGATGCCCTGGTCCCTTCATGGGATGATCTCTGATGCCCTGGTCCCTTCATGGGATGATTTCTGATGCACTGGTCCCTTAATGGGATGATCTTGCATACCTCTAATCATAGTGCTGTGATGCCCTGGTCCCTTCATAGGATGATCTCTGATGCCCTGGTCCCTTCATGCGGTGATCTCTGATGCCCTGGTCCCTTCATGGGATGATCTCTGATGTCCTGGTCCCTTCATGGGATGATCTTGCATACCTCTAATCACAGTGCTGTGATGCCCTGGTCCCTTCATGGGAGGATCTCTGATGCCCTGGTCCCTTCATGGGATGATCTCTGATGCACTGGTCCCTTCATGGGATGATCTCTGATGCACTGGTCCCTTCATGGGATGATCTCTGATGCCCTGGTCCCTTCAGGGGATGATCTCTGATGCAATGGTCCCTTCATGGGGAGATCTCTGATGCCCTGGTCTCTTCATGGGATGATCTCTGATGCCCTGGTCTCTTCATGGGATGATCTCTGATGCCCTGGTCCCTTCATGGGATGATCTTTGATGCACTGGTCCCTTCATGGGATGATATTGCATACCTCTAATTTAAGTGCTGTGGTGTACTGGTCCCTTCATGGGATGATCTCTGATGCACTGGTCCCTTCATGGGATGATCTCTGATGCACTGGTCCCTTCATGGGATGATCTCTGATGCACTGGTCCCTTCATGGGGATGATCTCTGATGCACTGGTCCCTTCATGGGGAGATCTCTGATGCCCTGGTCTCTTTGTGGGGAGATCTCTGATGCCCTGGTCTCTTCGTGGGGAGATCTCTGATGCCCTGGTCTCTTCGTGGGGAGATCTCTGATGCCCTGGTCTCTTCATGGGTTGATCTCTGATGCCCTGGTCCCTTCATGGGATGATCTTTGATGCACTGGTCCCTTCATGGGATGATATTGCATACCTTTAATGTAAGTGCAGTGGTGTACTTGTCCCTTCATGGCATGATCTTGCATACCTCTAATCGTAGTGCTGTGATGCCCTGGTCCCTTCATGGGATGAACTCTGATGCCCTGGTCCCTTCATGGGATGAACTCTGATGCCCTGGTCCCTTCATGGGATGAACTCTGATGCCCTGGTCCCTTCATGGGATGATCTCTGATGCCCTGGTCCCTTCATGGGATGATCTCCTATGCACTGGTCCCTTCATGGGATGATCTCTGATGCACTGGTCCCTTCATGGGATGATCTTGCACACCTCTAATCATAGTGCTGTGATGCCCTGGTCCCTTCATGGGATGATCTCTGATGCACTGGTCCCTTCATGGGATGATCTTGCATACCTCTAATCCTAGTGCTGTGATGCCCTGGTCCCTTCATGGGATGATCTCTGATGCCCTGGTCCCTTCATGGGATGATCTCTGATGCCCTGGTCCCTTCATGGGATGTTCTCTGATGCCCTGGTCCCTTCATGGGATGGTCTCTGATGCCCTGGTCCCTTCATGGGATGGTCTCTGATGCCCTGGTCCCTTCATGGGATGATCTTGCATACCTCTAATGTAAGTGCTGTGGTGTACTGGTCCCTTCATGGGATGATCTCTGATGCACTGGTCCCTTCATGGGATGATCTCTGATGCACTGGTCCCTTCATGGGATGATCTCTGATGCACTCATCCCTTCATGGGGATGATCTCTGATGCACTGGTCCCTTCATGGGGAGATCTCTGATGCCCTGGTCTCTTCATGGGAAGATCTCTGATGCCCTGGTCCCTTCATGGGATGATCTTTGATGCACTGGTCCCTTCATGGGATGATATTGCATACCTCTAATGTAAGTGCAGTGGTGTACTTGTCCCTTCATGGGATGATCTTGCATACCTCTAATCGTAGTGCTGTGATGCACTGGTCCCTTCATGGGATGATCTCTGATGTCCTGGTCCCTTCATGGGATGAACTCTGATGCCCTGGTCCCTTCATGGGATGAACTCTGATGCCCTGGTCCCTTCATGGGATGATCTCTGATGCCCTGGTCCCTTCATGGGATGATCTCTGATGCCCTGGTCCCTTCATGGGATGATCTCTGATGCCCTGGTCCCTTCATGGGATGATCTCTGATGCCCTGGTCCCTTCATGGGATGATCTCCTATGCACTGGTCCCTTCATGGGATGATCTCTGATGCACTGGTCCCTTCATGGGATGATCTTGCATACCTCTAATCATAGTGCTGTGATGCCCTGGTCCCTTCATGGGATGATATCTGATGCACTGGTCCCTTCATGGGATGATCTTGCATACCTCTAATCATAGTGCTGTGATGCCCTGGTCCCTTCATGGGATGATCTCTGATGCCCTGGTCCCTTCATGGGATGGTCTCTGATGCCCTGGTCCCTTCATGGGATGGTCTCTGATGCCCTGGTCCCTTCATGGGATGATCTTGCATACCTCTAATGTAAGTGCTGTGGTGTACTGGTCCCTTCATGGGATGATCTCTGATGCACTGGTCCCTTCATGGGGATGATCTCTGATGCACTGGTCCCTTCATGGGGATGATCTCTGATGCACTGGTCCCTTCATGGGGAGATCTCTGATGCCCTGGTCTCTTCATGGGATGATCTCTGATGCCCTGGTCTCTTTATGGGATGATCTCTGATGCCCTGGTCCCTTTATGGGATGATCTTTGATGCACTGGTCCCTTCATGGGATGATATTGCATACCTCTAATGTAAGTGCAGTGGTGTACTTGTCCCTTCATGGGATGATCTTGCATACCTCTAATCGTAGTGCTGTGATGCACTGGTCCCTTCATGGGATGATCTCTGATGTCCTGGTCCCTTCATGGGATGATCTCTGATGCCCTGGTCCCTTCATGGGATGATCTTTGATGCCCTGGTCCCTTCATGGGATGATCTTTGATGCACTGGTCCCTTCATGGGATGATCTGATGCACTGGTCCCTTCATGGGATGATCTTGCATACCTCTAATCATAGTGCTGTGATGCCCTGGTCCCTTCATGGGATGATATCTGATGCACTGGTCCCTTCATGGGGATGATCTCTGATGCACTGGTCCCTTCATGGGGATGATCTCTGATGCACTGGTCCCTTCATGGGGAGATCTCTGGTGCCCTGGTCTCTTCATGGGATGATCTCTGATGCCCTGGTCTCTTCATGGGATGATCTCTGATGCCCTGGTCCCTTTATGGGATGATCTTTGATGCACTGGTCCCTTCATGGGATGATATTGCATACCTCTAATGTAAGTGCAGTGGTGTACTTGTCCCTTCATGGGATGATCTCTGATGCACTGGTCCCTTCATGGGATGATCTTGCATACCTCTAATCATAGTGCTCTGATGCACTGGTCCCTTCATGGGATGATCTCTGATGCCCTGGTCCCATCATGGGATGATCTCTGATGCCCTGGTCCCATCATGGGATGATCTCTGATGCACTGGTCCCTTCATGGGAGGATCTCTGATGCACTGGTCCCTTCATGGGATGATCTCTGATGCACTGGTCCCTTCATGGGATGATCTCTGATGCACTGGTCCCTTCATGGGATGATCTTCCATACCTCTAATCAAAGTGCTGTGATGCACTGCTCCCTTCACGGGATCTCTGATGCACTGCTCCCTTCACGGGATCTCTGATGCACTTGTCCCTTCACGGGATGATGTCTGATGCACTGGTCCCTTCATGGGATGATCTTGCATACCTCTAATCATAGTGCTGTGATGTCCTGGTCCCTTCATGGGATGATCTCTGATGCCATGGTCCCTTCATGGGATGATCTTTGATGCCCTGGTCCCTTCATGGGAAGATCTTTGATGCCCTGGTCCCTTCATGGGATGATCTCTGATGCACTGGTCCCTTCATGGGATGATCTTGCATACCTCTAATCATAGTGCTGTGATGCCCTGGTCCCTTCATGGGATGATCTCTGATGCACTGGTCCCTTCATGGGATGATCTTGCATTCCTCTAATCATAGTGCTGTGATGCCCTGGTCCCTTTATGGGATGATCTGTGATGCCCTGGTCCCTTCATGGGATGATCTCTGATGCCATGGTCCCTTCATGGAATGATCTCCGATGCCCTGGTCCCTTCATGGGATGATCTCCGATGCCCTGGTCCCTTCATGGGATGATCTGATGCACTGGTGCCTTCATGGGATGATGTCTGATGCACTGGTCCCTTCATGGGGTGATGTCTGATGCACTGGTCCCTTCATGGGATGATTTCTGATGCACTGGTCCCTTCATGGGATGATTTTGCATACCTCTAATCATAGTGCTGTGATGCCCTGGTCCCTTCATGGGATGATTTTTGATGCACTGGTCCCTTCATGGGATGATCTCTGATGCCCTGGTCCCTTCATGGGAAGATTTTGCATACCTCTAATCATAGTGCTCTGATGCCCTGGTCTCTTCATGGGATGATCTCGGATGCCATGGTCCCTTCATGGGAGGATCTCTGATGCACTGGTCCCTTCATGGGATGATCTCTGATGCCCTGGTCCCTTCATGGGATGATCTCTGATGCCCTGGTCCCTTCATGGGAGGATCTTTGATGCACTGGTCCCTTCATGGGATGTTCTCTGATGCACTGGTCCCTTCATGGGATGATCTTGCATACCTCTAATCATAGTGCTGTGATGCCCTGGTCCCTTCATGGGATGATCTCTGATGCACTGGTCCCTTCATGGGATGATCTTGCATTCCTCTAATCATAGTGCTGTGATGCCCTGGTCCCTTCATGGGATGGTCTCCGATGCCCTGGTCCCTTCATGGGATGATCTCTGATGCCCTGGTCCCTTCATGGGATGATCTCTGATGCACTGGTCCCTTCATGGGATAATCTCTGATGCACTGGTCCCTTCATGGGATGATGTCTGATGCACTGGTCCCTTCATGGGATGATCTTGCATACCTCTAATCATAGTGCTGTGATGCACTGGTCCCTTCATGGGATGATCTTGCATACCTCTAATCATAGTGCTGTGATGCCCTGGTCCCTTCATAGGATGATCTCTGATGCCCTGGTCCCTTCATGGGATGATCTCTGATGCACTGGTCCCTTCATGGGATGATCTCTGATGCACTGGTCCCTTCATGGAATGATGTCTGATGCACTGGTCCCTTCATGGGATGATCTTGCATACCTCTAATCATAGTGCTGTGATGCACTGGTCCCTTCATGGGATGATCTTGCATACCTCTAATCATAGTGCTGTGATGCCCTGGTCCCTTCATGGGATGATCTCTGATGCCCTGGTCCCTTCATGGGATGATCGGTGATTCCCTGGTCCCTTCATGGGATGATCTGTGATGCCCTGGTCCCTTTATGGGATGATCTGTGATGCCCTGGTCCCTTTATGGGATGATCTGTGATGCCCTGGTCCCTTCATGGGATGATCTGTGATGCCCTGGTCCCTTTATGGGATGATCTGTGATGCCCTGGTCCCTTTATGGGATGATCTGTGATGCCCTGGTCCCTTCATGGGATGATCTCTGATGCCCTGGTCCCTTCATGGGATGATTTCTGATGCACTGGTCCCTTAATGGGATGATCTTGCATACCTCTAATCATAGTGCTGTGATGCCCTGGTCCCTTCATAGGATGATCTCTGATGCCCTGGTCCCTTCATGCGGTGATCTCTGATGCCCTGGTCCCTTCATGGGATGATCTCTGATGCCCTGGTCCCTTCATGGGATGATCTTGCATACCTCTAATCACAGTGCTGTGATGCCCTGGTCCCTTCATGGGAGGATCTCTGATGCACTGGTCCCTTCATGGGAGGATCTCTGATGCACTGGTCCCTTCATGGGAGGATCTCTGATGCACTGGTCCCTTCATGGGATGATCTCAGATGCACTGGTCCCTTCATGGGATGATCTTGCATACCTCTAATCATAGTGCTGTGATGCCCTGGTCCCTTCATGGGATGATCGCTGATGCACTGGTCCCTTCATGGGATGATCTTGCATACCTCTAATCATAGTGCTGTGATGCCCTGGTCCCTTCATGGGATGATGTCTGATGCACTGGCCCCTTCATGGGATGATGTCTGATGCACTGGTCCCTTCATGGGATGATCTTGCATACCTCTAATCGTAGTGCTGTGATACCCTGGTCCCTTCATGGGATGATCTCTGATGCCCTGGTCCCTTCATGGCATGATCTCTGATGCCCTGGTCCCTTCATGGGATGATCTCTGATTCCCTGGTCCCTTCATGGGATGATCTCTAATGCCCTGGTCCCTTCATGGGATGATCTCTGATGCCCTGGTCCCTTCATGGGATGATCTCTGATGCCCTGGTCCCTTCATGGGATGATGTCTGATGCACTGGTCCCTTCATGGGATGATCTTGCATACCTCTAATCATAGTGCTGTGATGCCCTGGTCCCTTTCTGGGATGATCTGTGATGCCCTGGTCCCTTCATGGGATGATCTCTGATGCCATGGTCCCTTCATGGAATGATCTCCGATGCCCTGGTCCCTTCATGGGATGATCTCCGATGCCCTGGTCCCTTCATGGGATGATCTGATGCACTGGTCCCTTCATGGGATGATCTTGCATACCTCTAATCATAGTGCTGTGATGCCCTGGTCCCTTCATGGGATTATCTCCGATGCCCTGGTCCCTTCATGGGATGATCTCCGATGCCCTGGTCCCTTCATGGGATGATCTCTGATGCACTGATCCCTTCATGGGATGATCTCTGATGCACTGGTCCCTTCATGGGATGATGTCTGATGCACTGGTCCCTTCATGGGATGATGTCTGATGCACTGGTCCCTTCATGGGATGATGTCTGATGCACTGGTCCCTTCATGGGATGATGTCTGATGCACTGGTCCCTTCATGGGATGATCTTGCATACCTCTAATCATAGTGCTGTGATGCCCTGGTCCCTTCATGGGATGATCTCTGATTCCCTGGTCCCTTCATGGGATGATCTCTGATGCCCTGGTCCCTTCATGGGATGATGTCTGATGCACTGGTCCCTTCATGGGATTATGTCTGATGCACTGGTCCCTTCATGGGATGATCTTGCATACCTCTAATCATAGTGCTGTGATGCACTGGTCCCTTCATGGGATGATCTTGCATACCTCTAATCATAGTGCTGTGATGCCCTGGTCCCTTCATGGGATGATCTCCGATGCCCTGGTCCCTTCATGGGATGATCTCTGATGCACTGGTCCCTTCATGGGATGATCTCTGATGCACTGGTCCCTTCATGGGATGATCTCTGATGCACTGGTCCCTTCATGGGATGATCTCTGATGCACTGGTCCCTTCATGGGATGATCTCTGATGCACTGGTCCCTTCATGGGATGATCTCTGATGCCCTGGTCCCTTCATGGGATGATCTCTGATGCACTGGTCCCTTAATGGGATGATCTTGCATACCTCTAATCATAGTGCTGTGATGCCCTGGTCCCTTCATAGGATGATCTCTGATGCCCTGGTCCCTTCATGCGATGATCTCTGATGCCCTGGTCCCTTCATGGGATGATCTCTGATGCCCTGGTCCCTTCATGGGATGATCTTGCATACCTCTAATCACAGTGCTGTGATGCCCTGGTCCCTTCATGGGAGGATCTCTGATGCACTGCTCCCTTCACGGGATCTCTGATGCACTTGTCCCTTCACGGGATGATGTCTGATGCACTGGTCCCTTCATGGGATGATCTTGCATACCTCTAATCATAGTGCTGTGATGTCCTGGTCCCTTCATGGGATGATCTCTGATGCCATGGTCCCTTCATGGGATGATCTTTGATGCCCTGGTCCCTTCATGGGAGGATCTTTGATGCCCTGGTCCCTTCATGGGATTATCTCTGATGCACTGGTCCCTTCATGGGATGATCTTGCATACCTCTAATCATAGTGCTGTGATGCCCTGGTCCCTTCATGGGATGATCTCTGATGCACTGGTCCCTTCATGGGATGATCTTGCATTCCTCTAATCATAGTGCTGTGATGCCCTGGTCCCTTTCTGGGATGATCTGTGATGCCCTGGTCCCTTCATGGGATGATCTCTGATGCCATGGTCCCTTCATGGAATGATCTCCGATGCCCTGGTCCCTTCATGGGATGATCTCCGATGCCCTGGTCCCTTCATGGGATGATCTGATGCACTGGTCCCTTCATGGGATGATGTCTGATGCACTGGTCCCTTCATGGGGTGATGTCTGATGCACTGGTCCCTTCATGGGATGATTTCTGATGCACTGGTCCCTTCATGGGATGATTTTGCATACCTCTAATCATAGTGCTGTGATGCCCTGGTCCCTTCATGGGATGATTTTTGATGCACTAGTCCCTTCATGGGATGATCTCTGATGCCCTGGTCCCTTCATGGGAAGATTTTGCATACCTCTAATCATAGTGCTCTGATGCCCTGGTCCCTTCATGGGATGATCTCGGATGCCATGGTCCCTTCATGGGAGGATCTCTGATGCACTGGTCCCTTCATGGGATGATCTCTGATGCCCTGGTCCCTTCATGGGATGATCTCTGATGCCCTGGTCCCTTCATGGGAGGATCTTTGATGCACTGGTCCCTTCATGGGATGTTCTCTGATGCACTGGTCCCTTCATGGGATGATCTTGCATACCTCTAATCATAGTGCTGTGATGCCCTGGTCCCTTCATGGGATGATCTCTGATGCACTGGTCCCTTCATGGGATGATCTTGCATTCCTCTAATCATAGTGCTGTGATGCCCTGGTCCCTTCATGGGATGATCTCCGATGCCCTGGTCCCTTCATGGGATGATCTCCAATGCCCTGGTCCCTTCATGGGATGATCTCTGATGCACTGGTCCCTTCATGGGATAATCTCTGATGCACTGGTCCCTTCATGGGATGATGTCTGATGCACTGGTCCCTTCATGGGATGATCTTGCATACCTCTAATCATAGTGCTGTGATGCACTGGTCCCTTCATGGGATGATCTTGCATACCTCTAATCATAGTGCTGTGATGCCCTGGTCCCTTCATAGGATGATCTCTGATGCCCTGGTCCCTTCATGGGATGATCTCTGATGCACTGGTCCCTTCATGGGATGATCTCTGATGCACTGGTCCCTTCATGGAATGATGTCTGATGCACTGGTCCCTTCATGGGATGATCTTGCATACCTCTAATCATAGTGCTGTGATGCACTGGTCCCTTCATGGGATGATCTTGCATACCTCTAATCATAGTGCTGTGATGCCCTGGTCCCTTCATGGGATGATCTCTGATGCCCTGGTCCCTTCATGGGATGATCTCTGATGCCCTGGTCCCTTCATGGGATGATCTGTGATGCCCTGGTCCCTTTATGGGATGATCTGTGATGCCCTGGTCCCTTTATGGGATGATCTGTGATGCCCTGGTCCCTTTATGGGATGATCTGTGATGCCCTGGTCCCTTCATGGGATGATCTGTGATGCCCTGGTCCCTTTATGGGATGATCTGTGATGCCCTGGTCCCTTCATGGGATGATCTCTGATGCCCTGGTCCCTTCATGGGATGATCTCTGATGCCCTGGTCCCTTCATGGGATGATTTCTGATGCACTGGTCCCTTAATGGGATGATCTTGCATACCTCTAATCATAGTGCTGTGATGCCCTGGTCCCTTCATAGGATGATCTCTGATGCCCTGGTCCCTTCATGCGGTGATCTCTGATGCCCTGGTCCCTTCATGGGATGATCTCTGATGCCCTGGTCCCTTCATGGGATGATCTTGCATACCTCTAATCACAGTGCTGTGATGCCCTGGTCCCTTCATGGGAGGATCTCTGATGCACTGGTCCCTTCATGGGAGGATCTCTGATGCACTGGTCCCTTCATGGGATGATCTCTGATGCACTGGTCCCTTCATGGGATGATCTCAGATGCACTGGTCCCTTCATGGGATGATCTTGCATACCTCTAATCATAGTGCTGTGATGCCCTGGTCCCTTCATGGGATGATCGCTGATGCACTGGTCCCTTCATGGGATGATCTTGCATACCTCTAATCATAGTGCTGTGATGCCCTGGTCCCTTCATGGGATGATGTCTGATGCACTGGCCCCTTCATGGGATGATGTCTGATGCACTGGTCCCTTCATGGGATGATCTTGCATACCTCTAATCGTAGTGCTGTGATACCCTGGTCCCTTCATGGGATGATCTCTGATGCCCTGGTCCCTTCATGGCATGATCTCTGATGCCCTGGTCCCTTCATGGGATGATCTCTGATTCCCTGGTCCCTTCATGGGATGATCTCTGATGCCCTGGTCCCTTCATGGGATGATCTCTGATGCCCTGGTCCCTTCATGGGATGATGTCTGATGCACTGGTCCCTTCATGGGATGATCTTGCATACCTCTAATCATAGTGCTGTGATGCACTGGTCCCTTCATGGGATGATCTTGCATACCTCTAATCATAGTGCTGTGATGCCCTGGTCCCTTCATGGGATGATCTCCGATGCCCTGGTCCCTTCATGGGATGATCTCTGATGCCCTGGTCCCTTCATGGGATGATCTCTGATGCACTGATCCCTTCATGGGATGATCTCTGATGCACTGGTCCCTTCATGGGATGATGTCTGATGCACTGGTCCCTTCATGGGATGATGTCTGATGCACTGGTCCCTTCATGGGATGATGTCTGATGCACTGGTCCCTTCATGGGATGATGTCTGATGCACTGGTCCCTTCATGGGATGATCTTGCATACCTCTAATCATAGTGCTGTGATGCCCTGGTCCCTTCATGGGATGATCTCTGATTCCCTGGTCCCTTCATGGGATGATCTCTGATGCCCTGGTCCCTTCATGGGATGATGTCTGATGCACTGGTCCCTTCATGGGATGATGTCTGATGCACTGGTCCCTTCATGGGATGATCTTGCATACCTCTAATCATAGTGCTGTGATGCACTGGTCCCTTCATGGGATGATCTTGCATACCTCTAATCATAGTGCTGTGATGCCCTGGTCCCTTCATGGGATGATCTCCGATGCCCTGGTCCCTTCATGGGATGATCTCTGATGCACTGGTCCCTTCATGGGATGATCTCTGATGCACTGGTCCTTTCATGGTATGATCTCTGATGCACTGGTCCCTTCATGGGATGATCTCTGATGCACTGGTCCCTTCATGGGATGATCTCTGATGCACTGGTCCCTTCATGGGATGATCTCTGATGCCCTGGTCCCTTCATGGGATGATCTCTGATGCCCTGGTTCCTTCATGGGATGATCTCTGATGCACTGGTCCCTTAATGGGATGATCTTGCATACCTCTAATCATAGTGCTGTGATGCCCTGGTCCCTTCATAGGATGATCTCTGATGCCCTGGTCCCTTCATGCGATGATCTCTGATGCCCTGGTCCCTTCATGGGATGATCTCTGATGCCCTGGTCCCTTCATGGGATGATCTTGCATACCTCTAATCACAGTGCTGTGATGCCCTGGTCCCTTCATGGGAGGATCTCTGATGCACTGGTCCCTTCATGGGAGGATCTCTGATGCACTGGTCCCTTCATGGGATGATCTCTGGTCCCTTCATGGGATGATCTCAGATGCACTGGTCCCTTCATGGGATGATCTTGCATACCTCTAATCATAGTGCTGTGATGCCCTGGTCCCTTTATGGGATGATGTCTGATGCACTGAACCCTTCATGGGATGATGTCTGATACACTGGTCCCTTCATGGGATGATCTTGCATACCTCTAATCGTAGTGCTGTGATACCCTGGTCCCTTCATGGGATGATGTCTGATGCCCTGGTCCCTTCATGGGATGATCTCTGATGCCCTGGTCCCTTCATGGGATGATCTCTGATGCCCTGGTCCCTTCATGGGATGATGTCTGATGCCCTGGTCCCTTCATGGGATGATGTCTGATGCACTGGTCCCTTCGTGGGATGATCTTGCATACCTCTAATCATAGTGCTGTGATGCCCTGGTCCCTTCATGGGATGATTTTTGATGCACTGGTCCCTTCATGGGATGATCTCTGATGCCCTGGTCCCTTCATGGGATGATCTCTGATGCCCTGGTCCCTTCATGGGATGATCTCCGATGCCCTGGTCCCTTCATGGGATGATCTCCGATGCCCTGGTCCCTTCATGGGATGATCTCCGATGCCCTGGTCCCTTCATGGGATGATCTCCGATGCCCTGGTCCCTTCATGGGATGATCTCCGATGCCCTGGTCCCTTCATGGGATGATCTCCGATGCCCTGGTCCCTTCATGGGATGATCTCCGATGCCCTGGTCCCTTCATGGGATGATCTCCAATGCCCTGGTCCCTTCATGGGGTGATCTCCGATGCCCTGGTCCCTTCATGGGGTGATCTCCGATGCCCTGGTCCCTTCATGGGGTGATCTCCGATGCCCTGGGGTGATCTCCGATGCACTGGTCCCTTCATGGGGTGATCTCCGATGCACTGGTCCCTTCATAGGGTGATCTCCGATGCACAGGTCCCTTCATGGGGTGATGTCTGATGCCCTGGTCCCTTCATGGGATGATATTGCATACCTCTAATGTAAGTGCTGTGGTGTACTGGTCCCTTCATGGGATGATCTCTGATGCACTGGTCCCTTCATGGGATGATCTCTGATGCACTGGTCCCTTCATGGGGATGATCTCTGATGCACTGGTCTGTTCATGGGGAGATCTCTGATGCCCTGGTCTCTTCGTGGGGAGATCTCTGATGCCCTGGTCCCTTCATGGGATGTCTGATGCCCTGGTCCCTTCATGGGATGATCTCTGATGCCCTTGTCCCTTCATGGGATGATCTCTGATGCCCTGGTCCCTTCATGGGATGATGTCTGATGCACTGGTCCCTTCATGGGATGATCTTGCATACCTCTAATCATAGTGCTCCGATGCCCTGGTCCCTTCATGGGATGATCTCTGATGCTCTGGTCCCTTCATGGGATGATCTCTGATGCCCTGGTCCCTTCATGGGATGATCTCTGATGCACTGGTCCCTTCATGGGATGATCTCTGATGCACTGGTCCCTTCATGGGATGATCTTGCATACCTCTAATCATAGTGTTGTGATGCACTGGTCCCTTCATGGGATGATCTCTGATGCACTGGTCCCTTCATGGGATGATGTCTGATGCCCTGGTCCCTTCATGGGATGATGTCTGATGCCCTGGTCCCTTCATGGGATGATGTCTGATGCCCTGGTCCCTTCATGGGATGATGTCTGATGCACTGGTCCCTTCATGGGATGATCTTGCATACCTCTAATCATAGTGCTGTGATGCCCTGGTCCCTTCATGGGATGATCTCTGATGCACTGGTCCCTTCATGGGATGATCTTGCATACCTCTAATCGTAGTGCTGTGATGCCCTGGTCCCTTCATGGGATGATCTCTGATGCCCTGGTCCCTTCATGGGATGATCTCTGATGCCCTGGTCCCTTCATGGGATGATGTCTGATGCCCTGGTCCCTTCATGGGATGATGTCTGATGCACTGGTCCCTTCATGGGATGATGTCTGATGCACTGGTCCCTTCATGGGATGATCTTGCATACCTCTAATCATAGTGCTGTGATGCACTGGTCCCTTCATGGGATGATCTTGCATACCTCTAATCATAGTGCTGTGATGCCCTGGTCCCTTCATGGGATGATCTCGGATGCCCTGGTCCCTTCGTGGGATGATCTCCGAAGCACTGGTTCCTTCATGCGATGATCTCTGATGCACTGGTCCCTTCATGGGATGATCTCTGATGCACTGGTCCCTTCATGGGATGATCTCTGATGCACTGGTCCCTTCATGGAATGATCTCTGATGCACTGGTCCCTTCATGGAATGTCTGATGCACTGGTCCCTTCATGGGATGATCTTGCATACCTCTAATCATAGTGCTGTGATGCCCTGGTCCCTTCATGGGATGATCTCTGATGCCCTGGTCCCTTCATGGGATGATCTCTGATGCCCTGGTCCCTTCATGGGATGATGTCTGATGCACTGGTCCCTTCATGGGATGATCTTGCCTACCTCTAATCATAGTGCTGTGATGCACTGGTCCCTTCATGGGATGATCTTGCATACCTCTAATCATAGTGCTGTGATGCCCTGGTCCCTTCATGGGATGATCTCCGATGCCCTGGTCCCTTCATGGGATGATCTCCGATGCCCTGGTCCCTTCATGGGATGATCTCCGATGCACTGGTCCCTTCATGGGATGATTGCTGATGCACTGGTCCCTTCATGGGATGATCTCTGATGCACTGGTCCCTTCATGGGATGATCTCTGATTCACTGGTCCCTTCATGGAATGATCTCTGATGCACTGGTCCCTTCATGGAATGATCTCTGATGCACTGGTCCCTTCATGGAATGATGTCTGATGCACTGGTCCCTTCATGGGATGATCTTGCATACCTCTAATCAGTGCTGTGATGCACTGGTCCCTTCATGGGATGATCTTGCATACCTCTAATCATAGTGCTGTGATGCCCTGGTCCTTTCATGGGATGATCTCTGATGCCCTGGTCCCTGCATGGGATGATCTCTGATGCCCTGGTGCCTTCATGGGATGATCTCTGATGCACTGGTCCCTTCATGGGATGATCTTGCATACCTCTAATCATAGTGCTGTGATGCCCTGGTCCCTTCATAGGATGATCTCTGATGTCCTGGTCCCTTCATAGGATGATCTCTGATGCCCTTGTCCCTTCATGGGATGATCTTGCATACCTCTAATCACAGTGCTGTGATGCCCTGGTCCCTTCATGGGAGGTTCTCTGATGCACTGGTCCCTTCATGGGATGATCTGATGCCCTGGTCCCTTCATGGGATGATCTCTGATGCCCTGGTCCCTTCATGGGATGATCTCTGATGCCCTGGTCCCTTCATGGGATGATCTCTGATGCACTGGTCCCTTCATGGGATGATCTCTGATGTCCTGGTCCCTTCATGGGATGATCATTGATGCCTTGGTCCCTTCATGGGATGATCATTGATGCCCTGGTCCCTTCATGGGATGGTCTTTGATGCACTGGTCCCTTCATGGGATGATCTCTGATGCACTGGTCCCTTCATGGGATGATCTTGCATACCTCCAATCATAGTGCTGTGGTGCCCTGGTCCCTTCATGGGAGGATCTCTGATGCACTGGTCCCTTCATGGGAGGATCTCTGATGCACTGGTCCCTTCATGGGATGATCTCTGATGCACTGGTCCCTTCATGGGGATGATCTCTGATGCAATGGTCTCTTCATGGGGAGATCTCTGATGCCCTGGTCTCTTCATGGGATGATCTCTGATGCCCTGGTCTCTTCATGGGATGATCTCTGATGCCCTGGTCCCTTCATGGGATGATCTTTGATGCACTGGTCCCTTCATGGGATGATATTGCATACCTCTAATGTAAGTGCTGTGGTGTACTGGTCCCTTCATGGGATGATCTCTGATGCACTGGTCCCTTCATGGGATGATCTCTGATGCACTGGTCCCTTCATGGGATGATCTCTGATGCACTGGTCCCTTCATGGGGATGATCTCTGATGCACTGGTCCCTTCATGGGGATAATCTCTGATGCCCTGGTCTCTTCGTGGGGAGATCTCTGATGCCCTGGTCTCTTCGTGGGGAGATCTCTGATGCCCTGGTCTCTCCATGGGATGATCTCTGATGCCCTGGTCTCTTCATGGGTTGATCTCTGATGCCCTGGTCCCTTCATGGGATGATATTGCATACCTCTAATGTAAGTGCAGTGGTGTACTTGTCCCTTCATGGCATGATCTTGCATACCTCTAATCGTAGTGCTGTGATGCACTGGTCCCTTCATGGGATGAACTCTGATGCACTGGTCCCTTCATGGGATGATCTTGCATACCTCTAATCATAGTGCTGTGATGCACTGGTCCCTTCATGGGATGATCTTGCATACCTCTAATCATAGTGCTGTGATGCCCTGGTCCCTTCATGGGATGATCTCCGATGCCCTGGTCCCTTCGTGGGATGATCTCCGAAGCACTGGTTCCTTCATGCGATGATCTCTGATGCACTGGTCCCTTCATGGGATGATCTCTGATGCACTGGTCCCTTCATGGGATGATCTCTGATGCACTGGTCCCTTCATGGGATGATCTTGCATACCTCTAATCATAGTGCTGTGATGCCGTGGTCCCTTCATGGGAGGATCTCTGATGCACTGGTCCCTTCATGGGATGATCTCTGATGCACTGGTCCCTTCATGGGATGATCTCTGATGCACTGGTCCCTTCATGGGATGATCTTGCATACCTCTAATCATAGTGCTGTGATGCACTGCTCAATTCACGGGATGATCTCTGATGCACTGGTCCCTTCACGGGATGATGTCTGATGCCCTGGTCCCTTCACGGGATGATGTCTGATGCCTTGGTGCCTTCATGGGATGATCTCTGATGCCCTGGTCCCTTCATGGGATGATCTCTGATGCCCTGGTCCCTTCATGGAATGATCTCCTATGCACTGGTCCCTTCATGGGATGATCTCTGATGCACTGGTCCCTTCATGGGATGATCTTGCATACCTCTAATCATAGTGCTGTGATGCCCTGGTCCCTTCATGGGATGATCTGATGCACTGGTCCCTTCATGGGATGATCTTGCATACCTCTAATCCTAGTGCTGTGATGCCCTGGTCCCTTCATGGGATGATCTCTGATGCCCCGGTCCCTTCATGGGATGATCTCTGATGCCCTGGTCCCTTCATGGGATGTTCTCTGATGCCCTGGTCCCTTCATGGGATGGTCTGTGATGCCCTGGTCCCTTCATGGGATGGTCTCTGATGCCCTGGTCCCTTCATGGGATGATCTTGCATACCTCTAATGTAAGTGCTGTGGTGTACTGGTCCCTTCATGGGATGATCTCTGATGCACTGGTCCCTTCATGGGATGATCTCTGATGCACTGGTCCCTTCATGGGGATGATCTCTGATGCACTGGTCCCTACATAGGATGATCTCTGATGTCCTGGTCCCTTCATGGGATGAACTCTGATGCCCTGGTCCCTACATGGGATGATCTCTGATGCCCTGGTCCCTACATAGGATGATCTCTGATGTCCTGGTCCCTTCATGGGATGAACTCTGATGCCCTGGTCTCTTCATGGGATGATCTCTGATGCCCTGGTCTCTTCATGGGAAGATCTCTGATGCCCTGGTCCCTTCATGGGATGATCTTTGATGCACTGGTCCCTTCATGGGATGATATTGCATACCTCTAATGTAAGTGCAGTGGTGTACTTGTTCCTTCATGGGATGATCTTGCATACCTCTAATCGTAGTGTTGTGATGCACTGGTCCCTTCATGGGATGATCTCTGATGTCCTGGTCCCTTCATGGGATGATCTCTGATGCCCTGGTCCCTTCATGGGATGATCTTTGATGCCCTGGTCCCTTCATGGGATGATCTTTGATGCACTGGTCCCTTCATGGGATGATCTGATGCACTGGTCCCTTCATGGGATGATCTTGCATACCTCTAATCATAGTGCTGTGATGCCCTGGTCCCTTCATGGGATGATCTCTGATGCACTGGTCCCTTCATGGGGATGATCTCTGATGCACTGGTCCCTTCATGGGGATGATCTCTGATGCACTGGTCCCTTCATGGGGAGATCTCTGATGCCCTGGTCTCTTCATGGGATGATCTCTGATGCCCTGGTCTCTTCGTGGGATGATCTCTGATGCCCTGGTCCCTTTATGGGATGATCTTTGATGCACTGGTCCCTTCATGGGATGATATTGCATACCTCTAATGTAAGTGCAGTGGTGTACTTGTCCCTTCATGGGATGATCTTGCATACCTCTAATCGTAGTGCTGTGATGCATTGGTCCCTTCATGGGATGATCTCTGATGTCCTGGTCCCTTCATGGGATGAACTCTGATGCCCTGGTCCCTTCATGGGATGAACTCTGATGCCCTGGTCCCTTCATGGGATGATCTCTGATGCCCTGGTCCCTTCATGGGATGATCTCTGATGCCCTGGTCCCTTCATGGGATGATCTCTGATGCCCTGGTCCCTTCATGGGATGATCTCCTATGCACTGGTCCCTTCATGGGATGATCTCTGATGCACTGGTCCCTTCATGGGATGATCTTGCATACCTCTAATCAGTGCTGTGATGCCCTGGTCCCTTCATGGGATGATATCTGATGCACTGGTCCCTTCATGGGATGATCTTGCATACCTCTAATCATAGTGCTGTGATGCCCTGGTCCCTTCATGGGATGATCTCTGATGCCCTGGTCCCTTCATGGGATGGTCTCTGATGCCCTGGTCCCTTCATGGGATGGTCTCTGATGCCCTGGTCCCTTCATGGGATGGTCTCTGATGCCCTGGTCCCTTCATGGGATGATCTTGCATACCTCTAATGTAAGTGCTGTGGTGTACTGGTCCCTTCATGGGAGGATCTCTGATGCACTGGTCCCTTCATGGGATGATCTCTGATGCACTGGTCCCTTCATGGGATGATCTCTGATGCACTGGTCCCTTCATGGGATGATCTCTGATGCACTGGTCCCTTCATGGGGATGATCTCTGATGCACTGGTCCCTTCATGGGGAGATCTCTGATGCCCTGGTCTCTTCATGGGATGATCTCTGATGCTATGGTCTCTTCATGGGAAGATCTCTGATGCCCTGGTCCCTTCATGGGATGATCTTTGATGCACTGGTCCCTTCATGGGATGATATTGCATACCTCTAATGTAAGTGCAGTGGTGTACTTGTCCCTTCATGGGATGATATTGCATACCTCTAATCGTAGTGCTGTGATGCACTGGTCCCTTCATGGGATGATCTCTGATGTCCTGGTCCCTTCATGGGATGATCTCTGATGCCCTGGTCCCTTCATGGGATGATCTTTGATGCCCTGGTCCCTTCATGGGATGATCTTTGATGCACTGGTCCCTTCATGGGATGATCTGATGCACTGGTCCCTTCATGGGATGATCTTGCATACCTCTAATCATAGTGCTGTCATGCCCTGGTCCCTTCATGGGATGATCTCTGATGCACTGGTCCCTTCATGGGGATGATCTCTGATGCACTGATCCCTTCATGGGGATGATCTCTGATGCACTGGTCCCTTCATGGGGAGATCTCTGATGCCCTGGTCTCTTCATGGGATGATCTCTGATGCCCTGGTCTCTTCATGGGATGATCTCTGATGCCCTGGTTCCTTTATGGGATGATCTTTGATGCACTGGTCCCTTCATGGGATGATATTGCATACCTCTAATGTAAGTGCAGTGGTGTACTTGTCCCTTCATGGGATGATCTTGCATACCTCTAATCGTAGTGCTGTGATGCACTGGTCCCTTCATGCGATGATCTCTGATGCCCTGGTCCCTACATGGGATGATCTCTGATGCCCTGGTCCCTACATAGGATGATCTCTGATGCCCTGGTCCCTTCATGAGATGATCTCTGATGCCCTGGTCCCTTCATGGGATGATCTCTGATGCCCTGGTCCCTTCATGGGATGATCTTTGATGCACTGGTCCCCTCATGGGATTATCTCTGATGCACTGGTCCCTTCATGGGATGATCTTGCATACCTCTAATCATAGTGCTCTGATGCACTGGTCCCTTCATGGGATGATCTCTGATGCCCTGGTCCCATCATGGGATGATCTCTGATGCCCTGGTCCCATCATGGGATGATCTCTGATGCACTGGTCCCTTCATGGGAGGATCTCTGATGCACTGGTCCCTTCATGGGATGATCTCTGATGCACTGGTCCCATCATGGGATGATCTCTGATGCACTGGTCCCTTCATGGGATGATCTTCCATACCTCTAATCAAAGTGCTCTGATGCACTGCTCCCTTCACGGGATCTCTGATGCACTGCTCCCTTCACGGGATCTCTGATGCACTTGTCCCTTCACGGGATGATGTCTGATGCACTGGTCCCTTCATGGGATGATCTTGCATACCTCTAATCATAGTGCTGTGATGTCCTGGTCCCTTCATGGGATGATCTCTGATGCCCTGGTCCCTTCATGGGATGATCTCTGATGCCCTGGTCCCTTCATGGGATGATCTCTGATGACCTGGTCCCTTCATGGGATGATCTCTGATGCCATGGTCCCTTCATGGGATGATCTCCGATGCCCTGGTCCCTTCATGGGATGATCTCCGATGCCCTGGTCCCTTCATGGGATGATCTCCGATGCCCTGGTCCCTTCATGGGATGATCTGATGCACTGGTCCCTTCATGGGGTGATGTCTGATGCACTGGTCCCTTCATGGGATGATTTCTGATGCACTGGTCCCTTCATGGGATGATTTTGCATACCTCTAATCATAGTGCTGTGATGCCCTGGTCCCTTCATGGGATGATTTTTGATGCACTGGTCCCTTCATGGGATGATCTCTGATGCCCTGGTCCCTTCATGGGAAGATTTTGCATACCTCTAATCATAGTGCTCTGATGCCCTGGTCCCTTCATGGGATGATCTCTGATGCCATGGTCCCTTCATGGGATGATCTTTGATGCCCTGGTCCCTTCATGGGAGGATCTTTGATGCACTGGTCCCTTCATGGGATGTTCTCTGATGCACTGGTCCCTTCATGGGATGATCTTGCATACCTCTAATCATAGTGCTGTGATGCCCTGGTCCCTTCATGGGATGATCTCTGATGCACTGGTCCCTTCATGGGATGATCTTGCATTCCTCTAATCATAGTGCTGTGATGCCCTGGTCCCTTCATGGGATGATCTCCGATGCCCTGGTCCCTTCATGGGATGATCTCCGATGCCCTGGTCCCTTCATGGGATGATCTCCAATGCCCTGGTCCCTTCATTGGATGGTCTCCGATGCCCTGGTCCCTTCATGGGATGATCTCTGATGCCCTGGTCCCTTCATGGGATGATCTTGCATACCTCTAATCATAGTGCTGTGATGCACTGGTCCCTTCATGGGATGATCTTGCATACCTCTAATCATAGTGCTGTGATGCCCTGGTCCCTTCATAGGATGATCTCTGATGCCCTGGTCCCTTCATGGGATGATCTCTGATGCACTGGTCCCTTCATGGGATGATCTCTGATGCACTGGTCCCTTCATGGAATGATGTCTGATGCACTGGTCCCTTCATGGGATGATCTTGCATACCTCTAATCATAGTGCTGTGATGCACTGGTCCCTTCATGGGATGATCTTGCATACCACTGCTCATAGTGCTGTGATGCCCTGGTCCCTTCATGCGATGATCTCTGATGCCCTGGTCCCTTCATGCGATGATCTCTGATGCCCTGGTCCCTTCATGGGATGATCTCTGATGCCCTGGTCCCTTCATGGGATGATCTTGCATACCTCTAATCACAGTGCTGTGATGCCCTGGTCCCTTCATGGGATGATCTCTGATGCACTGGTCCCTTCATGGAATGATGTCTGATGCACTGGTCCCTTCATGGGATGATCTTGCATACCTCTAATCATAGTGCTGTGATGCACTGGTCCCTTCATGGGATGATCTTGCATACCACTGCTCATAGTGCTGTGATGCCCTGGTCCCTTCATGCGATGATCTCTGATGCCCTGGTCCCTTCATGCGATGATCTCTGATGCCCTGGTCCCTTCATGGGATGATCTCTGATGCCCTGGTCCCTTCATGGGATGATCTTGCATACCTCTAATCACAGTGCTGTGATGCCCTGGTCCCTTCATGGGAGGATCTCTGATGCACTGGTCCCTTCATGGGAGGATCTCTGATGCACTGGTCCCTTCATGGGAGGATATCTGATGCACTGGTCCCTTCATGGGATGATCTCTGATGCACTGGTCCCTTCATGGGATGATCTCAGATGCACTGGTCCCTTCATGGGATGATCTTGCATACATCTAATCATAGTGCTGTGATGCCCTGGTCCCTTCATGGGATGATCTCTGATGCACTGGTCCCTTCATGGGATGATCTTGCATACCTCTAATCATAGTGCTGTGATGCCCTGGTCCCTTCATGGGATGATGTCTGATGCACTGGCCCCTTCATGGGATGATGTCTGATGCACTGGTCCCTTCATGGGATGATCTTGCATACCTCTAATCGTAGTGCTGTGATACCCTGGTCCCTTCATGGGATGATCTCTGATGCCCTGGTCCCTTCATGGCATGATCTCTGATTCCCTGGTCCCTTCATGGGATGATCTCTGATTCCCTGGTCCCTTCATGGGATGATCTCTGATGCCCTGGTCCCTTCATGGGATGATCTCTGATGCCCTGGTCCCTTCATGGGATGATGTCTGATGCACTGGTCCCTTCATGGGATGATCTTGCATACCTCTAATCATAGTGCTGTGATGCACTGGTCCCTTCATGGGATGATCTTGCATACCTCTAATCATAGTGCTGTGATGCCCTGGTCCCTTCATGGGATGATCTCCGATGCCCTGGTCCCTTCATGGGATGATCTCCGAAGCACTGGTCCCTTCATGGGATGATCTCCGAAGCACTGGTCCCTTCATGGGATGATCTCTGATGCACTGGTCCCTTCATGGGATGATCTCTGATGCACTGGTCCCTTCATGGGATGATCTCTGATGCCCTGGTCCATTCATGGGATGATCTCTGATGCCCTGGTCCCTTCATGGGATGATCTCTGATGCACTGGTCCCTTAATGGGATGATCTTGCATACCTCTAATCATAGTGCTGTGATGCCCTGGTCCCTTCATAGGATGATCTCTGATGCCCTGGTCCCTTCATGCGATGATCTCTGATGCCCTGGTCCCTTCATGGGATGATCTCTGATGCCCTGGTCCCTTCATGGGATGATCTTGCATACCTCTAATCACAGTGCTGTGATGCCCTGGTCCCTTCATGGGAGGATCTCTGATGCACTGGTCCCTTCATGGGAGGATCTCTGATGCACTGGTCCCTTCATGGGATGATCTCTGGTCCCTTCATGGGATGATCTCAGATGCACTGGTCCCTTCATGGGATGATCTTGCATACCTCTAATCATAGTGCTGTGATGCCCTGGTCCCTTCATGGAATGATGTCTGATGCACTGGTCTCTTCATGGGATGATGTCTGATACACTGGTCCCTTCATGGGATGATCTTGCATACCTCTAATCGTAGTGCTGTGATACCCTGGTCCCTTCATGGGATGATCTCAGATGCTCTGGTCCCTTCATGGGATGATCTCTGATGCCCTGGTCCCTTCATGGGATGATCTCTGATGCCCTGGTCCCTTCATGGGATGATGTCTGATGCCCTGGTCCCTTCATGGGATGATGTCTGATGCACTGGTCCCTTCATGGGATGATGTCTGATGCACTGGTCCCTTCATGGGATGATGTCTGAAGCACTGGTCCCTTCATGGGATGATCTTGCATACCTCTAATCATAGTGCTGTGATGCACTGGTCCCTTCATGGGATGATCTTGCATACCACTAATCATAGTGCTGTGATGCCCTGGTCCCTTCATGGGAGGATCTCCGATGCCCTGGTCCCTTCATGGGAGGATCTCCGATGCCCTGGTCCCTTCATGGGAGGATCTCCGATGCCCTTGTCCCTTCATGGGATGATCTCCGATGCACTGGTCCCTTCATGGAGTGATGTCTGATGCACTGGTGCCTTCATGGGATGATCTTGCATACCTCTAATCATAGTGCTGTGATGCACTGGTCCCTTCATGGGATGATCTCTGATGCACTGGTCCCTTCATGGGATGATCTCCGATGCCCTGGTCCCTTCATGGGATAATCTCTGATGCCCTGGTCCCTTCATGGGATGATCTCTGATGCCCTGGTCCCTTCATGGGATGATCTCTGATGCCCTGGTCCCTTCATGGGATGATCTCTGATGCCCTGGTCCCTTCATGGGATGATCTCTGATGCACTGGTCCCTTCATGGGATGATCTCAGATGCACTGGCCCCTTCATGGGATGATCTCAGATGCACTGGTCCCTTCATGGGATGATCTTGCATACCTCTAATCGTAGTGCTGTGATGCCCTGGTCCCTTCATGGGATGATCTCTGATGCCCTGGTCCCTTCATGGGATGATCTCTGATGCCCTGGTCCCTTAATGGGATGATCTCTGATGCCCTGGTCCCTTAATGGGATGATCTCTGATGCCCTGGTCCCTTCATGGGATGATCTCTGATGCCCTGGTCCCTTCATGGGATGATCTCTGATGCCCTGGTCCCTTGATGGGATGATCTCAGGTGCACTGGTCCCTTGATGGGATGATCTCAGATGCACTGGTCCCTTCATGGGATGATCTTGCATACCTCTAATCATAGTGCTGTTATGCCCTGGTCCCTTCATGGGATGATCTCTGATGCCCTGGTCCCTTCATGGGATGATCTCTGATGCCCTGGTCCCTTCATGGGATGATCTCTGATGCCCTGGTCCCTTCATGGGATGTTCTCTGATGCCCTGGTCCCTTCATGGGATGATCTTGCATACCTCTAATCATTGTGCTGTGATGCCCTGGTCCCTTCATGGGATGATCTTGCATAACACTGCTCATAGTGCTGTGATGCCCTGGTCCCTTCATGGGATGATCTTTCATGCCCTGGTCCCTTCATGGGATGATCTTTGATGCCCTGGTCCCTTCATGGGATGATCTTTGATGCATTGGTCCCTTCATAGGATGATCTCTGATGCACTGGTCCCTTCATGGGATGATCTTGCATACCTCTAATCATAGTGCTGTGATGCCGTGGTCCCTTCATGGGAGGATCTCTGATGCACTGGTCCCTTCATGGGATGATCTCTGATGCACTGGTCCCTTCATGGGATGATCTCTGCACTGGTCCCTTCATGGGATGATCTTGCATACCTCTAATCATAGTGCTGTGATGCCGTGGTCCCTTCATGGGAGGATCTCTGATGCACTGGTCCCTTCATGGGATGATCTCTGATGCACTGGTCCCTTCATGGGATGATCTCTGATGCACTGGTCCCTTCATGGGATGATCTTGCATACCTCTAATCATAGTGCTGTGATGCACTGCTCAATTCACGGGATGATCTCTGATGCACTGGTCCCTTCACGGGATGATGTCTGATGCACTGGTCCCTTCATGGGATGATCTTGCATACCCCTAATCATATTGCTGTGATGCCCTGGTCCCTTCATGGGATGATCTCTGATGCCCTGGTCCCTTCATGGGATGATCTCCGATGCCCTGGTCCCTTCATTGGATGATCACCGATGCCCTGGTCCCTTCATGGGATGATCTCCGATGCCCTGGTCCCTTCATGGGATGATCTCCGATGCCCTGGTCCCTTCATGGGATGATCTCCGATGCCCTGGTCCCTTCATGGGGTGATCTCTGATGCACTGGTCCCTTCATGGGGTGATGTCTGATGCACTGGTCCTTTCATGGGATGATCTTGCATACCTCTAATCATAGTGCTATGATGCCCTGGTCCCTTCATGGGATGATTTCTGATGCCCTGGTCCCTTCATGGGAAGATTTCTGATGCACTGGTCCCTTCGTGGGGTGATCTCTGATGCCCTGGTCCCTTCATGGGAAGATCTTGCATACCTCTAATCATAGTGCTGTGATGCACTGCTCCCTTCACGGGATGATCTCTGATGCACTGGTCCCTTCATGGGATGATCTCTGATGCCCTAGTCCCTTCATGAGATCATCTGATGCCCTGGTACCTTCATGAGATCATCTGATGCCCTGGTCCCTTCATGAGATCATCTGATGCCCTGGCCCCTTCATTGGTGATCTCTGATGCCCTGGCCCCTTCATGGGATGATCTCTGATGCCCTGGCCCCTTCATGGGATGATCGCTGATGCCCTGGTCGCTTCATGGGATGATCTCTGATGCCCTGGTCCCTTCATGGGATGATCTTTGATGCCCTGGTCCCTTCATGGGATGATTTCTGATGCCCTGGTCCCTTCATGGGATGATTTCTGATGCCCTGGTCCCTTCATGGGATGATTTCTGATGCCCTGGTCCCTTCATGGGATGATTTCTGATGCCCTGGTCCCTTCATGGGATGATCTCTGATGCCCTGGTCCCTTCATGGGAACATCTTGCATACCTCTAATCATAGTGCTCTGATGCCCTGGTCCCTTCATGGGATGATCTCTGATGCACTGGTCCCTTCATGGGGATGATCTCTGATGCACTGGTCCCTTCATGGGGAGATCTCTGATGCCCTGGTCTCTTCATGGGATGATCTCTGATGCCCTGGTCTCTTCATGGGATGATCTCTGATGCCCTGGTCCCTTCATGGGATGATCTTTGATGCACTGGTCCCTTCATGGGATGATCTTCCATACCTCTAATCGTAGTGCTGTGATGCACTGGTCCCTTCATGGGATGATCTCTGATGTCCTGGTCCCTTCATGGGATGATCTCTGATGCCCTGGTCCCTTCATGGGATGATCTTTGGTGCCCTGGTCCCTTCATGGGATGATCTTTGATGCACTGGTCCCTTCATGGGGATGATCTCTGATGCCCTGGTCCCTTCACGGGGATGATCTCTGATGCCCTTGTCTCTTCATGGGAGGATCTCTGATGCCCTGGTCCCTTCATGGGATGATCTTTGATGCCCTGGTCCCTTCATGGGATGATCTTTGATGCCCTGGTCCCTTCATGGGATGATCTCTGATGCCCTGGTCCCTTCATGGGATGATCTCTGATGCACTGGTCCCTTCATGGGGATGATCTCTGATGCCCTGGTCCCTTCATGGGGATGATCTCTGATGCCCTGGTCTCTTCATGGGATGATCTCTGATGCCCTGGTCCCTTCATGGGATGATCTTGCATACCTCTAATCGTAGTGCTGTGAGGCACTGGTCCCTTCATGGGATGATTTTGCATACCTCTAATCATAGTGCTGTGATGCCCTGGTCCCTTCATGGGATGATCTCTGATGCACTGGTCCCTTCATGGGATGATCTTGCATTCCTCTAATCATAGTGCTGTGATGCCCTGGTCCCTTCATGGGATGATCTCCGATGCCCTGGTCCCTTCATGGGATGATCTCCGATGCCCTGGTCACTTCATGGGATGATCTCCGATGCCCTGGTCACTTCATGGGATGGTCTCCGATGCCCTGGTCCCTTCATGGGATGATCTCTGATGCCCTGGTCCCTTCATGGGATGATGTCTGATGCACTGGTCCCTTCATGGGATGATCTCCGATGCACTGGTCCCTTCATGGGATGATGTCTGATGCACTGGTCCCTTCATGGGATGATCTTGCATACCTCTAATCATAGTGCTGTGATGCACTGGTCCCTTCATGGGATGATCTTGCATACCTCTAATCATAGTGCTGTGATGCCCTGGTCCCTTCATGGGATGATCTCTGATGCACTGGTCCCTTCATGGTATGATCTCTGATGCACTGGTCCCTTCATGGGATGATCTGTGATGCCCTGGTCCCTTCATGGGATGATCTGTGATGCCCTGGTCCCTTCATGGGATGATCTCTGATGCCCTGGTCCCTTCATGGGATGATCTCTGATGCCCTGGTCCCTTCATAGGATGATCTCTGATGCCCTGGTCCCTTCATAGGATGATCTCTGATGCCCTGGTCCCTTCATGCGATGATCTCTGATGCCCTGGTCCCTTCATGGGATGATCTCTGATGCCCTGGTCCCTTCATGGGATGATCTTGCATACCTCTAATCACAGTGCTGTGATGCCCTGGTCCCTTCATGGGAGGATCTCTGATGCACTGGTCCCTTCATGGGAGGATCTCTGATGCACTGGTCCCTTCATGGGAGGATCTCTGATGCACTGGTCCCTTCATGGGAGGATCTCTGATGCACTGGTCCCTTCATGGGAGGATCTCTGATGCACTGGTCCCTTCATGGGAGGATCTCAGATGCACTGGTCCCTTCATGGGATGATCTTGCATACCTCTAATCATAGTGCTGTGATGCCCTGGTCCCTTCATGGAATGATCTCTGATGCACTGGTCCCTTCATGGGATGATCTTGCATACCTCTAATCATAGTGCTGTGATGCCCTGATCCCTTCATGGGATGATCTCTGATGCCCTGGTCCCTTCATGGCATGATCTCTGATGCCTGGTCCCTTCATGGGATGATCTCTGATTCCCTGGTCCCTTCATGGGATGATCTCTGATGCCCTGGTCCCTTCATGGGATGATCTCTGATGCCCTGGTCCCTTCATGGGATGATGTCTGATGCACTGGTCCCTTCATGGGATGATCTTGCATACCTCTAATCATAGTGCTGTGATGCACTGGTCCCTTCATGGGATGATCTTGCATACCTCTAATCCTAGTGCTGTGATGCCCTGGTCCCTTCATGGGATGATCTCCGATGCCCTGGTCCCTTCATGGGATGATCTCTGATGCACTGATCCCTTCATGGGATGATGTCTGATGCACTGGTCCCTTCATGGGATGATGTCTGATGCACTGGTCCTTTCATGGGATGATGTCTGATGCCCTGGTCCCTTCATGGGATGATCTCCGATGCCCTGGTCCCTTCATGGGATGATCTCCGATGCCCTGGTCCCTTCATGGGATGATCTCCGATGCCCTGGTCCCTTCATGGGATGATCTCCGATGCCCTGGTCCCTTCATGGGATGATCTCCGATGCCCTGGTCCCTTCATGGGATGATCTCCGATGCCCTGGTCCCTTCATGGGATGATCTCTGATGCACTGGTCCCTTCATGGGGTGATGTCTGATGCACTGGTCCTTTCATGGGATGATCTTGCATACCTCTAATCATAGTGCTGTGATGCCCTGCTCCCTTCATGGGATGATTTCTGATGCCCTGGTCCCTTCATGGGAAGATTTCTGATGCACTGGTCCCTTCATGGGGTGATCTCTGATGCCCTGGTCCCTTCATGGGAAGATCTTGCATACCTCTAATCATAGTGCTGTGATGCACTGCTCCCTTCAAGGGATGATCTCTGATGCACTGGTCCCTTCATGGGATGATCTCTGATGCCCTGGTCCCTTCATGAGATCATCTGATGCCCTGGTACCTTCATGAGATCATCTGATGCCCTGGTCCCTTCATGAGATCATCTGATGCCCTGGCCCCTTCATGGGGTGATCTCTGATGCCCTGGCCCCTTCATGGGATGATCTCTGATGCCCTGGCCCCTTCATGGGATGATCTCTGATGCCCTGGCCCCTTCATGGGATGATCTCTGATGCCCTGGCCCCTTCATGGGATGATCTCTGATGCCCTGGTCCCTTCATGGGATGATCTCTGATGCCCTGGTCCCTTCATGGGATGATTTCTGATGCCCTGGTCCCTTCATGGGATGATCTCTGATGCCCTGGTCCCTTCATGGGAACATCTTGCATACCTCTAATCATAGTGCTCTGATGCCCTGGTCCCTTCATGGGATGATCTCTGATGCACTGGTCCCTTCATGGGGATGATCTCTGATGCACTGGTCCCTTCATGGGGAGATCTCTGATGCCCTGGTCTCTTCATGGGATGATCTCTGATGCCCTGGTCTCTTCATGGGATGATCTCTGATGCCCTGGTCCCTTCATGGGATGATCTTTGATGCACTGGTCCCTTCATGGGATGATCTTGCATACCTCTAATCGTAGTGCTGTGATGCACTGGTCCCTTCATGGGATGATCTCTGATGTCCTGGTCCCTTCATGGGATGATCTCTGATGTCCTGGTCCCTTCATGGGATGATCTCTGATGCCCTGGTCCCTTCATGGGATGATCTTTGATGCCCTGGTCCCTTTATGGGATGATCTTTGATGCACTGGTCCCTTCATGGGATGATCTCTGATGCACTGGTCCCTTCATGGGATGATCTTGCATACCTCTACTCATAGTGCTGTGATGCCCTGGTCCCTTCATGGGATGATCTCTGATGCACTGGTCCCTTCATGGGATGATCTCTGATGCACTGGTCCCTTCATGGGGATGATCTCTGATGCCCTGGTCCCTTCACGGGGATGATCTCTGATGCCCTGGTCTCTTCATGGGATGATCTCTGATGCCCTGGTCCCTTCATGGGATGATCTTTGATGCCCTGGTCCCTTCATGGGATGATCTTTGATGCCCTGGTCCCTTCATGGGATGATCTTTGATCCACTGGTCCCTTCATGGGATGATCTCTGATGCACTGGTCCCTTCATGGGATGATCTTGCATACCTCTAATCATAGTGCTGTGATGCCCTGGTCCCTTCATGGGATGATCTCTGATGCACTGGTCCCTTCATGGGATGATCTCTGATGCCCTGGTCCCTTCATGGGGATGATCTCTGATGCCCTTTTCTCTTCATGGGATGATCTCTGATGCCCTGGTCCCTTCATGGGATGATCTTTGATGCACTGGTCCCTTCATGGGATGATATTGCATACCTCTAATGTAAGTGCAGTGGTGTACTTGTCCCTTCATGGGATGATCTTGCATACCTCTAATCGTAGTGCTGTGATGCACTGGTCCCTTCATGGGGTGATGTCTGATGCCCTGGTCCCTTCATAGGATGATCTCTGATGCCCTGGTCCCTTCATGGGATGATCTTTGATGCACTGGTCCCTTCATGGGATGATCTCTGATGCACTGGTCCCTTCATGGGATGATCTTGCATACCTCTAATCATAGTGCTGTGATGCCCTGGTCCCTTCATGGGATGATCTCTGATGCACTGGTCCCTTCATGGGATGATCTTGCATACCTCTAATCATAGTGCTCTGATGCACTGGTCCCTTCATGGGATGATCTCTGATGCACTGGTCCCTTCATGGGATGATCTCTGATGCACTGGTCCCTTCATGGGATGATCTCTGATTCACTGGTCCCTTCATGGGATGATGTCTGATGCACTGGTCCCTTCATGGGATGATCTTGCATACCTCTAATCACAGTGCTGTGATGCCTTGGTCCCTTCATGGGAGGATCTCTGATGCACTGGTGCCTTCATGGGATGATCTCTGATGCACTGGTCCCTTCATGGTATGATCTCTGATGCACTGGTCCCTCCATGGGATGATCTCTGATGCACTGGTGCCTTCATGGGATGATCTCTGATGCACTGGTCCCTTCATGGGATGATCTCTGATGCACTGGTCCCTTCATGGGATGATCTTGCATACCTCTAATCATAGTGCTGTGATGCACTGCTCCCTTCACGGGATCTCTGATGCACTTGTCTCTTCACGGGATGATGTCTGATGCACTGGTCCCTTCATGGGATGATCTTACATACCTCTAATCATAGTGCTGTGATGTCCTGGTCCCTTCATGGGATGAACTCTGATGTGCTGGTCCCTTCATGGGATGATCTCTGATGCGCTGGTCCCTTCATGGGATGATCTTTGATGCACTGGTCCCTTCATGGGATGATCTCTGATGCCCTGGTCCCTTCATGGGAAGATTTTGCATACCTCTAATCATAGTGCTCTGATGCCCTTGTCCCTTCATGGGATGATCTCTGATGCCATGGTCCCTTCATGGGATGATCTCTGATGCCATGGTCCCTTCATGGGATGATCTCTGATGCCCTGGTCCCTTCATGGGATGATCTTTGATGCCCTGGTCCCTTCATGGGATGTTCTCTGATGCACTGGTCCCTTCATGGGATGTTCTCTGATGCACTGGTCCCTTCATGGGATGATTTTTGATGCACTGGTCCCATCATGGGATGATCTCTGATGCCCTGTTCCCTTCATGGGATGATCTCTGATGCCCTGGTTCCTTCATGGGATGATCTCTGATGCCCTGGTCCCATCATGGGATGATCTCCGATGCCCTGGTCCCTTAATGGGATGATCTCCGATGCCCTGGTCCCTTCATGGGATGATCTCCGATGCCCTGGTCCCTTCATGGGATGATCTCCGATGCCCTGGTCCCTTCATGGGATGATCTCCGATGCCCTGGTCCCTTCATGGGATGATCTCCGATGCCCTGGTCCCTTCATGGGATGATCTCCGATGCCCTGGTCCCTTCATGGGATGATCTCCGATGCCCTGGTCCCTTCATGGGATGATCTCCGATGCCCTGGTCCCTTCATGGGTCGATCTCCGATGCCCTGGTCCCTTCATGGGAGGATCTCTGATGCCCTTGTCCCTTCATGGGATGATCTCCGATGCACTGGTCCCTTCATGGGATGATTTTGCATACCTCTAATCATAGTGCTGTGATGCCCTGGTCCCTTCATGGGATGATCTCCGATGCCCTGGTCCCTTCATGGGGAGATCTCTGATGCCATGGTCCCTTCATGGGATCATCTCCGATGCCCTGGTCCCTTCATGGGATCATCTCCGATGCCCTGGTCCCTTCATGGGTCGATCTCCGATGCCCTGGTCCCTTCATGGGAGGATCTCCGATGCCCTGGTCCCTTCATGGGAGGATCTCCGATGCCCTGGTCCCTTCATGGGAGGATCTCCGATGCCCTGGTCCCTTCATTGGAGGATCTCCGATGCCCTGGTCCCTTTATGGGAGGATCTCCGATGCCCTTGTCCCTTCATGGGATGATCTCCGATGCACTGGTCCCTTCATGGAGTGATGTCTGATGCACTGGTCCTTTCATGGGATGATCTTGCATACCTCTAATCATAGTTCTCTGATGCCCTGGTCCCTTCATGGGATGATTTCTGATGCCCTGGTCCCTTCATGGGATGCTTTCTGATGCCCTGGTCCCTTCATGGGATGCTTTCTGATGCCCTGGTCCCTTCATGGGATGCTTTCTGATGCCCTGGTCCCTTCATGGGATGATTTCTGATGCCCTGGTCCCTTCATGGGATGATTTCTGATGCCCTGGTCCCTTCATGGGATGATTTCTGATGCACTGGTCCCTTCATGGGATGATCTCTGATGCCCTGGTCCCTTCATGGGAACATCTTGCATACCTCTAATCATAGTGCTCTGATGCCCTGGTCCCTTCATGGGATGATCTCTGATGCACTGGTCCCTTCATGGGGATGATCTCTGATGCACTGGTCCCTTCATGGGGAGATCTCTGATGCCCTGGTCTCTTTATGGGATGATCTCTGATGCCCTGGTCCCTTCATGGGATGATCTCCGATGCCCTGGTCCCTTCATGGGATGATCTTTGATGCACTGGTCCCTTCATGGGATGATATTGCATACCTCTAATGTAAGTGCAGTGGTGTACTTGTCCCTTCATGGGATGATCTTGCATACCTCTAATCGTAGTGCTGTGATGCACTGGTCCCTTCATGGGATGATGTCTGATGCCCTGGTCCCTTCATAGGATGATCTCTGATGCCCTGGTCCCTTCATGGGATGATCTTTGATGCACTGGTCCCTTCATGGGATGATCTCTGATGCACTGGTCCCTTCATGGGATGATCTTGCATACCTCTAATCATAGTGCTGTGATGCCCTGGTCCCTTCATGGGAGGATGTCTGATGCCCTGGTCCCTTCATGGGATGATGTCTGATGCCCTGGTCCCTTCATGGGATGATGTCTGATGCCATGGTCCCTTCATGGGATGATGTCTGATGCACTGGTCCCTTCATGGGATGATCTTGCATACCTCTAATCATAGTGCTGTGATGCCCTGGTCCCTTCATGGGATGATCTCTGATGCACTGGTCCCTTCATGGGATGATCTTGCATACCTCTAATCATAGTGCTCTGATGCCCTGGTCCCTTCATGGGATGATCTGATGCACTGGTCCCTTCATGGGATGATCTCTGATGTCCTGGTCCCTTCATGGGATGATCTCTGATGCCCTGGTCCCTTCATGGGATGATGTCTGATGCAGTGGTCCCTTCATGGGATGATCTTGCATACCTCTAATCGTAGTGCTGTGATGCACTGGTCCCTGTGTTCCTTCATGGGATGATCTCTGATGCACTGGTCCCTTCATGGGATGATCTCTGATGCACTGGCCCCTTCATGGGATGATCTCTGATGCACTGGTCCCTTCATGGGATGATCTCTGATGCACTGGTCCCTTCATGGGGATGATCTCTGATGCCCTGGTCTCTTCATGGGATGATCTCTGATGCCCTGGTCCCTTCATGGGATGATCTTTGATGCACTGGTCCCTTCATGGGATGATATTGCATACCTCTAATGTAAGTGCAGTGGTGTACTTGTCCCTTCATGGGATGATCTTGCATACCTCTAATCGTAGTGCTGTGATGCCCTGGTCCCTTCATGGGATGATCTCTGATGCACTGGTCCCTTCATGGGATGATCTCTGATGCCCTGGTCCCTTCATGGGGATGATCTCTGATGCCCTGGTCTCTTCATGGGATGATCTCTGATGCCCTGGTCCCTTCATGGGATGATCTTTGATGCACTGGTCCCTTCATGGGATGATATTGCATACCTCTAATGTAAGTGCAGTGGTGTACTTGTCCCTTCATGGGATGATCTTGCATACCTCTAATCGTAGTGCTGTGATGCACTGGTCCCTTCATGGGATGATGTCTGATGCCCTGGTCCCTTCATAGGATGATCTCTGATGCCCTGATCCCTTCATGGGATGATCTTTGATGCACTGGTCCCTTCATGGTATGATCTCTAATGCACTGGTCCCTTCATGGGATGATCTTGCATACCTCTAATCATAGTGCTGTGATGCCCTGGTCCCTTCATGGGATGATCTCTGATGCCCTGGTCCCTTCATGGGAAGATTTTGCATACCTCTAATCATAGTGCTCTGATGCCCTTGTCCCTTCATGGGATGATCTCTGATGCACTGGTCCCTTCATGGGATGATCTCCGATGCCCTGGTCCCTTCATGGGATGATCTCCGATGCCCTGGTCCCTTCATGGGATGATCTCCGATGCCCTGGTCCCTTCATGGGATGATCTCTGATGCACTGGTCCCTTCATGGGATGATCTCTGATTCACTGGACCCTTCATGGGATGATGTCTGATGCACTGGTCCCTTCATGGGATGATCTTGCATACCTCTAATCACAGTGCTGTGATGCCCTGGTCCCTTCATGGGAGGATCTCTGATGCACTGGTGCCTTCATGGGATGATCTCTGATGCACTGGTCCCTTCATGGTATGATCTCTGATGCACTGGTCCCTTCATGGGATGATCTCTGATGCACTGGTGCCTTCATGGGATGATCTCTGATGCACTGGTCCCTTCATGGGATGATCTCTGATGCACTGGTCCCTTCATGGGATGATCTTGCATACCTCTAATCATAGTGCTGTGATGCACTGCTCCCTTCACGTGATCTCTGATGCCCTGGTCCCTTCATGGGAAGATTTTGCATACCTCTAATCATAGTGCTCTGATGCCCTTGTCCCTTCATGGGATGATCTCTGATGCCATGGTCCCTTCATGGGATGATCTCTGATGCCATGGTCCCTTCATGGGATGATCTCTGATGCCCTGGTCCCTTCATGGGATGATCTTTGATGCCCTGGTCCCTTCATGGGATGTTCTCTGATGCACTGGTCCCTTCATGGGATGTTCTCTGATGCACTGGTCCCTTCATGGGATGATTTTTGATGCACTGGTCCCTTCATGGGATGATCTCTGATGCCCTGTTCCCTTCATGGGATGATCTCTGATGCCCTGGTCCCTTCATGGGATGATCTCCGATGCCCTGGTCCCTTCATGGGATGATCTCCGATGCCCTGGTCCCTTCATGGGATGATCTCCGATGCCCTGGTCCCTTCATGGGATGATCTCCGATGCCCTGGTCCCTTCATGGGATGATCTCTGATGCCCTGGTCCCTTCATGGGATGATCTCTGATGCCCTGGTCCCTTCATGGGATGATCTCCGATGCCCTGGTCCCTTCATGGGATGATCTCCGATGCCCTGGTCCCTTCATGGGATGATCTCCGATGCCCTGGTCCCTTCATGGGATGATCTCGGATGCCCTGGTCCCTTCATGGGATGATATTGCATACCTCTAATGTAAGTGCAGTGGTGTACTTGTCCCTTCATGGGATGATCTTGCATACCTCTAATCGTAGTGCTGTGATGCCCTGGTCCCTTCATGGGATGATCTCTGATGCACTGGTCCCTTCATGGGATGATCTCTGATGCCCTGGTCCCTTCATGGGGATGATCTCTGATGCCCTGGTCTCTTCATGGGATGATCTCTGATGCCCTGGTCCCTTCATGGGATGATCTTTGATGCACTGGTCCCTTCATGGGATGATATTGCATACCTCTAATGTAAGTGCAGTGGTGTACTTGTCCCTTCATGGGATGATCTTGCATACCTCTAATCGTAGTGCTGTGATGCACTGGTCCCTTCATGGGATGATGTCTGATGCCCTGGTCCCTTCATAGGATGATCTCTGATGCCCTGATCCCTTCATGGGATGATCTTTGATGCACTGGTCCCTTCATGGTATGATCTCTGATGCACTGGTCCCTTCATGGGATGATCTTGCATACCTCTAATCATAGTGCTGTGATGCCCTGGTCCCTTCATGGGATGATCTCTGATGCCCTGGTCCCTTCATGGGAAGATTTTGCATACCTCTAATCATAGTGCTCTGATGCCCTTGTCCCTTCATGGGATGATCTCTGATGCACTGGTCCCTTCATGGGATGATCTCCGATGCCCTGGTCCCTTCATGGGATGATCTCCGATGCCCTGGTCCCTTCATGGGATGATCTCCGATGCCCTGGTCCCTTCATGGGATGATCTCCGATGCCCTGGTCCCTTCATGGGATGATCTCTGATGCACTGGTCCCTTCATGGGATGATCTCTGATTCACTGGACCCTTCATGGGATGATGTCTGATGCACTGGTCCCTTCATGGGATGATCTTGCATACCTCTAATCACAGTGCTGTGATGCCCTGGTCCCTTCATGGGAGGATCTCTGATGCACTGGTGCCTTCATGGGATGATCTCTGATGCACTGGTCCCTTCATGGTATGATCTCTGATGCACTGGTCCCTTCATGGGATGATCTCTGATGCACTGGTGCCTTCATGGGATGATCTCTGATGCACTGGTCCCTTCATGGGATGATCTCTGATGCACTGGTCCCTTCATGGGATGATCTTGCATACCTCTAATCATAGTGCTGTGATGCACTGCTCCCTTCACGTGATCTGATGCCCTGGTCCCTTCATGGGAAGATTTTGCATACCTCTAATCATAGTGCTCTGATGCCCTTGTCCCTTCATGGGATGATCTCTGATGCCATGGTCCCTTCATGGGATGATCTCTGATGCCATGGTCCCTTCATGGGATGATCTCTGATGCCCTGGTCCCTTCATGGGATGATCTTTGATGCCCTGGTCCCTTCATGGGATGTTCTCTGATGCACTGGTCCCTTCATGGGATGTTCTCTGATGCACTGGTCCCTTCATGGGATGATTTTTGATGCACTGGTCCCTTCATGGGATGATCTCTGATGCCCTGTTCCCTTCATGGGATGATCTCTGATGCCCTGGTTCCTTCATGGGATGATCTCTGATGCCCTGGTCCCTTCATGGGATGATCTCCGATGCCCTGGTCCCTTCATGGGATGATCTCCGATGCCCTGGTCCCTTCATGGGATGATCTCCGATGCCCTGGTCCCTTCATGGGATGATCTCCGATGCCCTGGTCCCTTCATGGGATGATCTCTGATGCCCTGGTCCCTTCATGGGATGATCTCTGATGCCCTGGTCCCTTCATGGGATGATCTCCGATGCCCTGGTCCCTTCATGGGATGATCTCGGATGCCCTGGTCCCTTCATGGGATGATCTCGGATGCCCTGGTCCCTTCATGGGATGATCTCCGATGCCCTGGTCCCTTCATGGGTCGATCTCCGATGCCCTGGTCCCTTCATGGGAGGATCTCTGATGCCCTTGCCCTTCATGGGATGATCTCCGATGCACTGGTCCCTTTATGGGATGATTTTGCATACCTCTAATCATAGTGCTGTGATGCCCTGGTCCCTTCATGGGATCATCTCCGATGCCCTGGTCCCTTCATGGGATCATCTCCGATGCCCTGGTCCCTTCATGGGTCGATCTCCGATGCCCCGGTCCCTTCATGGGAGGATCTCCGATGCCCTGGTCCCTTCATGGGAGGATCTCCGATGCCCTGGTCCCTTCATTGGAGGATCTCCGATGCCCTGGTCCCTTTATGGGAGGATCTCCGATGCCCTTGTCCCTTCATGGGATGATTTCCGATGCACTGGTCCCTTCATGGAGTGATGTCTGATGCACTGGTCCTTTCATGGGATGATCTTGCATACCTCTAATCATAGTGCTCTGATGCCCTGGTCCCTTCATGGGATGATTTCTGATGCCCTGGTCCCTTCATGGGATGCTTTCTGATGCCCTGGTCCCTTCATGGGATGCTTTCTGATGCCCTGGTCCCTTCATGGGATGATTTCTGATGCCCTGGTCCCTTCATGGGATGATTTCTGATGCCCTGGTCCCTTCATGGGATGATTTCTGATGCACTGGTCCCTTCATGGGATGATCTCTGATGCCCTGGTCCCTTCATGGGATGATCTTGCATACCTCTAATCATAGTGCTGTGATGCACTGGTCCCTTCATGGGATGATCTCTGATGCACTGGTCCCTTCATGGGATGATCTTTGATGCACTGGTCCCTTCATGGGATGATATTGCATACCTCTAATGTAAGTGCAGTGGTGTACTTGTCCCTTCATGGGATGATCTTGCATACCTCTAATCGTAGTGCTGTGATGCACTGGTCCCTTCATGGGATGATGTCTGATGCCCTGGTCCCTTCATAGGATGATCTCTGATGCCCTGGTCCCTTCATGGGATGATCTTTGATGCACTGGTCCCTTCATGGGATGATCTCTGATGCACTGGTCCCTTCATGGGATGATCTTGCATACCTCTAATCATAGTGCTGTGATGCCCTGGTCCCTTCATGGGAGGATGTCTGATGCCCTGGTCCCTTCATGGGATGATGTCTGATGCCCTGGTCCCTTCATGGGATGATGTCTGATGCCATGGTCCCTTCATGGGATGATGTCTGATGCACTGGTCCCTTCATGGGATGATCTTGCATACCTCTAATCATAGTGCTGTGATGCCCTGGTCCCTTCATGGGATGATCTCTGATGCACTGGTCCCTTCATGGGATGATCTTGCATACCTCTAATCATAGTGCTCTGGTGCCCTGGTCCCTTCATGGGATGATCTGATGCACTGGTCCCTTCATGGGACGATGTGTGATGCACTGGTCCCTTTATGGGATGACCTTGCATACCTCTAATCGTAGTGCTGTGATGCACTGGTCCCTGTGTTCCTTCATGGGATGATCTCTGATGCACTGGTCCCTTCATGGGATGATCTCTGATGCACTGGCCCCTTCATGGGATGATCTCTGATGCACTGGTCCCTTCATGGGATGATCTCTGATGCACTGGTCCCTTCATGGGGATGATCTCTGATGCCCTGGTCTCTTCATGGGATGATCTCTGATGCCCTGGTCCCTTCATGGGATGATCTTTGATGCACTGGTCCCTTCATGGGATGATATTGCATACCTCTAATGTAAGTGCAGTGGTGTACTTGTCCCTTCATGGGATGATCTTGCATACCTCTAATCGTAGTGCTGTGATGCACTGGTCCCTTCATGGGATGATGTCTGATGCCCTGGTCCCTTCATGGGATGATCACTGATGCCCTGGTCCCTTCATGGGATGATCTTTGATGCACTGGTCCCTTCATGGGATGTTCTCTGATGCCCTGGTCCCTTCATGGGATGATCTTGCATACCTCTAATCATAGTGCTGTGATGCCCTGGTCCCTTCATGGGATGATCTTGCATACCTCTACTCATAGTGCTGTGATGCCCTGGTCCCTTCATGGGATGATCTCTGATGCCCTGGTCCCTTCATGGGATGATCTCTGATGCCCTGGTCCCTTCATGGGATGATCTTTGATGCCCTGGTCCCTTCATGGGATGATCTTTGATGCCCTGGTCCCTTCATGGGATGATCTTTGATGCCCTGGTCCCTTCATGGGATGTTCTTTGATGCCCTGGTCCCTTCATGGGATGTTCTTTGATGCCCTGGTCTCTTCATGGGATGATCTTTGATGCACTGGTCCCTTAATGGGATGATCTCTGATGCACTGGTCCCTTCATGGGATGATCTTGCATACCTCTAATCATAGTGCTGTGATGCCCTGGTCCCTTCATGGGATGATCTTGCATACCTCTAATCATAGTGCTCTGATGCCCTGGTCCCTTCATGGGATGATCTGATGCACTGGTCCCTTCATGGAACAATGTGTGATGCACTGGTCCCTTCATGGGATGATCTTGCATACCTCTAATCACAGTGCTGTGATGCCCTGGTCCCTTCATGGGATGATCTCTGATGCACTGGTCCCTTCATGGGATGATCTCTGATGCACTGGTCCCTTCATGGGATGATCTCTTATGCGCTGGTCCCTTCATGGGATGATCTTGCATACCTCTAATCATAGTGCTGTGATGCACTGGTCCCTTCACGGGATGATCTCTGATGCACTGGTCCCTTCACGGGATGATGTCTGATGCACTGGTCCCTTCATGGGATGATCTTGCATACCTCTAATCATAGTGCTGTGATGCACTGCTCAATTAACGGGATGATCTCTGATGCACTGGTCCCTTCACGGGATGATGTCTGATGCACTGGTCCCTTCATGGGATGATCTTGCATACCCCTAATCATAGTGCTGTGATGCCCTTGTCCCTTCATTGGATGATCTCTGATTCCCTGTTCCCTTCATGGGATGATCTCTGATTCCCTGTTCCCTTCATGGGATGATTTCTGATGCCCTGGTCCCTTCATGGGATGATTTCTGATGCACTGGTCCCTTAATGGGATGATCTCTGATGCACTGGTCCCTTCATGGGATGATCTTGCATACCTCTAATCATAGTGCTGTGATGCCCTGGTCCCTTCATGGGATGATCTTGCATACCTCTAATCATAGTGCTGTGATGCCCTGGTCTCTTCATGGGATGATCTCTGATGCCCTGGTCCCTTCATGGGATGATCTTTGATGCACTGGTCCCTTCATGGGATGATATTGCATACCTCTAATGTAAGTGCAGTGGTGTACTTGTCCCTTCATGGGATGATCTTGCATACCTCTAATCGTAGTGCTGTGATGCACTGGTCCCTTCATGGGATGATCTCTGATGTCCTGGTCCCTTCATGGGATGATCTCTGATGCCCTGGTCCCTTCATGGGATGATCTTTGATGCCCTGGTCCCTTCATGGGATGATCTTTGATGCACTGGTCTCTTCATGGGATGATCTCTGATGCCCTGGTCCCTTCATGGGATGATCTTTGATGCACTGGTCCCTTCATGGGATGATATTGCATACCTCTAATGGAAGTGCAGTGGTGTACTTGTCCCTTCATGGGATGATCATGCATACCTCTAATCGTAGTGCTGTGATGCCCTGGTGAAGGGATGATCTCTGATGCCCTGGTCCCTTCATGGGATGATCTCTGATGCCCTGGTCCCTTTATGGGATGATCTCTGATGCACTGGTCCCTTCATGGGATGATCTCTGATGCACTGGTCCCTTCATGGGATGATCTCTGATGCACTGGTCCCTTCATGGGATGATCTCTGATGCACTGGTCCCTTCATGGGATGATCTTGCATACCTCTAATCACAGTGCTGTGATGCCCTGGTCCCTTCATGGGAGGATCTCTGATGCACTGGTCCCTTCATGGGATGATCTCTGATGCACTGGTCCCTTCATGGGATGATCTCTGATGCACTGGTCCCTTCATGGGATGATCTCTGATGCACTGGTCCCTTCATGGGATGATCTTGCATACCTCTAATCATAGTGCTGTGATGCACTGTTCCCTTCACGGGATATCTGATGCACTTGTCCCTTCACGGGATGATGTCTGATGCACTGGTCCCTTCATGGGATGATCTTGCATACCTCTAATCATAGTGCTGTGATGCCCTGGTCCCTTCATGGGATGATCTCTGATGCACTGGTCCCTTCATGGGATGATCTCTGATGCCCGGTCCCTTCATGGGATGATTTTTGATGCACTGGTCCCTTCATGGGATGATCTCTGATGCCCTGGTCCCTTCATGGGAAGATTTTGCATACCTCTAATCATAGTGCTCTGATGCCCTGGTCCCTTCATGGGATGATCTCTGATGCCATGGTCCCTTCATGGGATGATCTTTGATGCCCTGGTCCCTTCATGGGATGATCTTCGATGCACTGGTCCCTTCATGGGATGTTCTCTGATGCACTGGTCCCTTCATGGGATGATCTTGCATACCTCTAATCACAGTGCTGTGATGCCCTGGTCCCTTCATGGGATGATTTTTGATGCACTGGTCCCTTCATGGGATGATCTCTGATGCCCTGGTCCCTTCATGGGATGATCTCTGATGACCTGGTCCCTTCATGGGATGATCTCAGATGCCCTGGTCCCTTCATGGGATGATCTCAGATGCCCTGGTCCCTTCATGGGATGATCTCCGATGCCCTGGTCCCTTCATGGGATGATCTCCGATGCCCTGGTCCCTTCATGGGATGATCTCCGATGCCCTGGTCCCTTCATGGGGTGATCTCCGATGCCCTGGTCCCTTCATGGGGTGATCTCTGATGCCCTGGTTCCTTCATGGGGTGATCTCTGATGCCCTGGTTCCTTCATGGGGTGATCTCTGATGCCCTGGTCCCTTCATGGGGTGATCTCTGATGCCCTGGTCCCTTCATGGGATGATGTCTGATGCCCTGGTCCCTTCATGGGATGATGTCTGATGCCCTGGTCCCTTCATGGGATGATGTCTGATGCACTGGTCCCTTCATGGGATGATCTTGCATACCTCTAATCATAGTGCTCTGATGCCCTGGTCCCTTCATGGGATGATCTCTGATGCCCTGGTCCCTTCATGGGATGATCTCTGATGCCCTGGTCCCTTTATGGGATGATCTCTGATGCACTGGTCCCTTTATGGGATGATCTCTGATGCACTGGTCCCTTCATGGGATGATCTTGCATACCTCTAATCATAGTGCTGTGATGCACTGGTCCCTTCATGGGATGATCTCTGATGCACTGGTCCCTTCATGGGATGATCTCTGATGCACTGGTCCCTTCATGGGATGATCTCTGATGCACTGGTCCCTTCATGGGATGATCTTGCATACCTCTAATCATAGTGCTGTGATGCACTGCTCCCTTTACGGGATATCTGATGCACTTGTCCCTTCACGGGATGATGTCTGATGCACTGGTCCCTTCATGGGATGATCTTGCATACCTCTAATCATAGTGCTGTGATGCCCTGGTCCCTTCATGGGATGATCTCTGATGCACTGGTCCCTTCATGGGATGATCTCTGATGCCCGGTCCCTTCATGGGATGATTTTTGATGCACTGGTCCCTTCATGGGATGATCTCTGATGCCCTGGTCCCTTCATGGGAAGATTTTGCATACCTCTAATCATAGTGCTCTGATGCCCTGGTCCCTTCATGGGATGATCTCTGATGCCATGGTCCCTTCATGGGATGATCTTTGATGCCCTGGTCCCTTCATGGGATGATCTTTGATGCACTGGTCCCTTCATGGGATGATCTTTGATGCACTGGTCCCTTCATGGGATGTTCTCTGATGCACTGGTCCCTTCATGGGATGATCTTGCATACCTCTAATCACAGTGCTGTGATGCCCTGGTCCCTTCATGGGATGATTTTTGATGCACTGGTCCCTTCATGGGATGATCTCTGATGCCCTGGTCCCTTCATGGGATGATCTCTGATGACCTGGTCCCTTCATGGGATGATCTCAGATGCCCTGGTCCCTTCATGGGATGATCTCCGATGCCCTGGTCCCTTCATGGGATGATCTCCGATGCCCTGGTCCCTTCATGGGATGATCTCCGATGCCCTGGTCCCTTCATGGGATGATCTCCGATGCCCTGGTCCCTTCATGGGGTGATCTCCGATGCACTGGTCCCTTCATGGGGTGATCTCTGATGCCCTGGTCCCTTCATGGGGTGATCTCTGATGCCCTGGTTCCTTCATGGGGTGATCTCTGATGCCCTGGTCCCTTCATGGGGTGATCTCTGATGCCCTGGTCCCTTCATGGGATGATGTCTGATGCCCTGGTCCCTTCATGGGATGATGTCTGATGCACTGGTCCCTTCATGGGATGATCTTGCATACCTCTAATCATAGTGCTGTGATGCACTGGTCCCTTCATGGGATGATCTCTGATGCACTGGTCCCTTCATGGGATGATCTCTGATGCACTGGTCCCTTCATGGGATGATCTCTGATGCACTGGTCCCTTCATGGGATGATCTTGCATACCTCTAATCATAGTGCTGTGATGCACTGCTCCCTTTACGGGATATCTGATGCACTTGTCCCTTCACGGGATGATGTCTGATGCACTGGTCCCTTCATGGGATGATCTTGCATACCTCTAATCATAGTGCTGTGATGCCCTGGTCCCTTCATGGGATGATCTCTGATGCACTGGTCCCTTCATGGGATGATCTCTGATGCCCGGTCCCTTCATGGGATGATTTTTGATGCACTGGTCCCTTCATGGGATGATCTCTGATGCCCTGGTCCCTTCATGGGAAGATTTTGCATACCTCTAATCATAGTGCTCTGATGCCATGGTCCCTTCATGGGATGATCTCTGATGCCATGGTCCCTTCATGGGATGATCTTTGATGCCCTGGTCCCTTCATGGGATGATCTTTGATGCACTGGTCCCTTCATGGGATGATCTTTGATGCACTGGTCCCTTCATGGGATGTTCTCTGATGCACTGGTCCCTTCATGGGATGATCTTGCATACCTCTAATCACAGTGCTGTGATGCCCTGGTCCCTTCATGGGATGATTTTTGATGCACTGGTCCCTTCATGGGATGATCTCTGATGCCCTGGTCCCTTCATGGGATGATCTCTGATGACCTGGTCCCTTCATGGGATGATCTCAGATGCCCTGGTCCCTTCATGGGATGATCTCCGATGCCCTGGTCCCTTCATGGGATGATCTCCGATGCCCTGGTCCCTTCATGGGGTGATCTCCGATGCACTGGTCCCTTCATGGGGTGATCTCCGATGCCCTGGTCCCTTCATGGGGTGATCTCCGATGCCCTGGTCCCTTCATGGGGTGATCTCTGATGCCCTGGTCCCTTCATGGGGTGATCTCTGATGCCCTGGTCCCTTCATGGGGTGATCTCTGATGCCCTGGTCCCTTCATGGGATGATGTCTGATGCACTGGTCCCTTCATGGGATGATCTTGCATACCTCTAATCATAGTGCTCTGATGCCATGGTCCCTTCATGGGATGATCTCTGATGCCCTGGTCCCTTCATGGGATGATCTCTGATGCCCTGGTCCCTTTATGGGATGATCTCTGATGCACTGGTCCCTTCATGGGATGATCTTGCATACCTCTAATCATAGTGCTGTGATGCACTGGTCCCTTCATGGGATGATGTCTGATGCACTGGTCCCTTCATGGGATGATGTCTGATGCCCTGGTCCCTTCATGGGATGATGTCTGATGCCCTGGTCCCTTCATGGGATGATGTCTGATGCACTGGTCCCTTCATGGGATGATCTCTGATGCACTGGTCCCTTCATGGGATGATCTTGCATACCTCTAATCGTAGTGCTGTGATGCCCTGGTCCCTTCATGGGATGATCTCTGATGCCCTGGTCCCTTCATGGGATGATCTCTGATGCCCTGGTCCCTTCATGGGATGATCTCCGATGCCCTGGTCCCTTCATGGGATGATGTCTGATGCACTGGTCCCTTCATGGGATGATCTTGCATACCTCTAACCATAGTGCTGTGATGCCCTGGTCCCTTCATGGGATGATCTCCGATGCCCTGGTCCCTTCATGGGATGATCTCCGAAGCACTGGCCACTTCATGGGATGATCGCTGATGCACTGGTCCCTTCATGGGATGATCTCTGATGCACTGGTCCCTTCATGGGATGATCTCTGATGCACTGGTCCCTTCATGGGATGATCTCTGATGCACTGGTCCCTTCATGGGATGATCTTGCATACCTCTAATCATAGTGCTGTGATGCACTGCTCCCTTTACGGGATATCTGATGCACTTGTCCCTTCACGGGATGATGTCTGATGCACTGGTCCCTTCATGGGATGATCTTGCATACCTCTAATCATAGTGCTGTGATGCCCTGGTCCCTTCATGGGATGATCTCTGATGCACTGGTCCCTTCATGGGATGATCTCTGATGCCCGGTCCCTTCATGGGATGATTTTTGATGCACTGGTCCCTTCATGGGATGATCTCTGATGCCCTGGTCCCTTCATGGGAAGATTTTGCATACCTCTAATCATAGTGCTCTGATGCCCTGGTCCCTTCATGGGATGATCTCTGATGCCATGGTCCCTTCATGGGATGATCTTTGATGCCCTGGTCCCTTCATGGGATGATCTTTGATGCACTGGTCCCTTCATGGGATGATCTTTGATGCACTGGTCCCTTCATGGGATGTTCTCTGATGCACTGGTCCCTTCATGGGATGATCTTGCATACCTCTAATCACAGTGCTGTGATGCCCTGGTCCCTTCATGGGATGATTTTTGATGCACTGGTCCCTTCATGGGATGATCTCTGATGCCCTGGTCCCTTCATGGGATGATCTCTGATGACCTGGTCCCTTCATGGGATGATCTCAGATGCCCTGGTCCCTTCATGGGATGATCTCCGATGCCCTGGTCCCTTCATGGGATGATCTCCGATGCCCTGGTCCCTTCATGGGATGATCTCCGATGCCCTGGTCCCTTCATGGGGTGATCTCCGATGCACTGGTCCCTTCATGGGGTGATCTCCGATGCCCTGGTCCCTTCATGGGGTGATCTCTGATGCCCTGGTTCCTTCATGGGGTGATCTCTGATGCCCTGGTCCCTTCATGGGGTGATCTCTGATGCCCTGGTCCCTTCATGGGATGATGTCTGATGCCCTGGTCCCTTCATGGGATGATGTCTGATGCACTGGTCCCTTCATGGGATGATCTTGCATACCTCTAATCATAGTGCTCTGATGCCCTGGTCCCTTCATGGGATGATCTCTGATGCCCTGGTCCCTTCATGGGATGATCTCTGATGCCCTGGTCCCTTTATGGGATGATCTCTGATGCACTGGTCCCTTCATGGGGTGATCTTGCATACCTCTAATCATAGTGCTGTGATGCACTGGTCCCTTCATGGGATGATGTCTGATGCACTGGTCCCTTCATGGGATGATGTCTGATGCCCTGGTCCCTTCATGGGATGATGTCTGATGCCCTGGTCCCTTCATGGGATGATCTCTGATGCACTGGTCCCTTCATGGGATGATCTCTGATGCACTGGTCCCTTCATGGGATGATCTTGCATACCTCTAATCGTAGTGCTGTGATGCCCTGGTCCCTTCATGGGATGATCTCTGATGCCCTGGTCCCTTCATGGGATGATCTCTGATGCCCTGGTCCCTTCATGGGATGATCTCCGATGCCCTGGTCCCTTCATGGGATGATGTCTGATGCACTGGTCCCTTCATGGGATGATCTTGCATACCTCTAACCATAGTGCTGTGATGCCCTGGTCCCTTCATGGGATGATCTCCGATGCCCTGGTCCCTTCATGGGATGATCTCCGAAGCACTGGCCACTTCATGGGATGATCGCTGATGCACTGGTCCCTTCATGGGATGATCTCTGATGCACTGGTCCCTTCATGGGATGATCTCTGATGCCCTGGTCCCTTCATGGGATGATCTCTGATGCCCTGGTCCCTTCATGGGAGGATGTCTGATGCCCTGGTCCCTTCATGGGATGATGTCTGATGCCATGGTCCCTTCATGGGATGATGTCTGATGCCCTGGTCCCTTCATGGGATGATGTCTGATGCCCTGGTCCCTTCATGGGATTATCTCTGATGCCCTGGTCCCTTCATGGGATGATGTCTGATGCACTGGTCCCTTCATGGGATGATCTTTCATACCTCTAATCATAATGCTGTGATGCCCTGGTCCCTTCATAGGATGATCTCTGATGCCCTGGTCCCTTCATGGGATGATCTCTGATGCCCTGGTCCCTTCATGGGATGATCTCTGATACCCTGGTCCCTTCATGGGATGATCTCTGATGCCCTGGTCCCTTCATGGGATGATCTCTGATGCCCTGGTCCCTTCATGGGATGATCTCTGATGCCCTGGTCCCTTCATGGGATGATGTTGCATACCTCTAATCATATTGCTGTGATGCCCTGGTCCCTTCATGGGAGGATGTCTGATGCCCTGGTCCCTTCATGGGATGATGTCTGATGCCCTGGTCCCTTCATGGGATGATGTCTGATGCCCTGGTCCCTTCATGGGATGATGTCTGATGCCCTGGTCCCTTCATGGGATTATCTCTGATGCCCTGGTCCCTTCATGGGATGATCTCTGATGCCCTGGTCCCTTCATGGGATGATCTCTGATGCCCTGGTCTCTTCATGGGATGATCTCTGATGCACTGGTCCCTTCATGGGCTGATCTTGCATACCTCTAATATAAGTGCTGTGGTGTACTGGTCCCTTCATGGGATGATCTCTGATGCACTTGTCCCTTCATGGGATGATCTCTGATGCCCTGGTCCCTTCATGGGATGATCTCTGATGCACTGGTCCCTTCATGGGCTGATCTTGCATACCTCTAATGTAAGTGCTGTGGTGTACTGGTCCCTTCATGGGATGATCTCTGATGCACTTGTCCCTTCATGGGATGATCTCTGATGCCCTGGTCCCTTGATGGGATGAACTCCGATGCCCTGGTCCCTTGATGGGATGATCTCCGATGCCCTGGTCCCTTCATGGGATGATCTCTGATGCCCTGGTCCCTTCATGGGATGATCTCTGATGCCCTGGTCCCTTCATGGGATGATCTCAGATGCACTGGTCCCTTCATGGGATGATGTCTGATGCACTGGTCCCTTCATGGGATGATCTTGCATACCTCTAATCATAGTGCTGTGATGCCCTGGTCCCTTCATGGGGTGATCTCTGATGCTGCACTGGTCCCTTCATGGGATGATCTTGCATACCTCTAATCATAGTGCTGTGATGCCCTGGTCCCTTCATGGGATGGTCTCTGATGCCCTGGTCCCTTCATGGGATGATCTCTGATGCCCTGGTCCCTTCATGGGATGATCTCTGATGCCCTGGTCCCTTCATGGGATGATATTGCATACCTCTAATGTGAGCGCAGTGGTGTACTTGTCCCTTCATGGGATGATCTTGCATACCTTTAATCGTAGTGCTGTGATGCCCTGGTCCCTTCATGGGATGATCTCTGATGCCCTGGTCCCTTCATGGGATGATCTCTGATGCACTGGTCCCTTCATGGGATGATCTCTGATGCACTGGTCCCTTCATGGGATGATCTCTGATGCACTGGTCCCTTCATGGGATGATCTTGCATACCTCTAATCATAGTGCTGTGATGCCCTGGTCCCTTCATGGGATGATCTCCAATGCCCTGGTCCCTTCATGGGATGATCTCTGATGCCCTGGTCCCTTCATGGGATGATCTCTGATGCCCTGGTCCCTTCATGGGATGATCTCTGATGCCCTGGTCCCTTCATCGGATGATCTCTGATGCCCTGGTCCCTTCATGGGATGATCTCTGATGCCCTGGTCCCTTCATGGGATGATCTTTGATGCACTGGTCCCTTCATGGGATGATCTTGCATACCTCTAATCGTAGTGCTGTGATGCCCTGGTCCCTTCATGGGATGATCTCTGATGCCCTGGTCCCTTCATGGGATGATCTCTGATGCCCTGGGCCCTTCATGGGATGATGTCTGATGCCCTGGGCCCTTCATGGGATGATGTCTGATGCCCTGGTCCCTTCATGGGATGATGTCTGATGCACTGGTCCCTTCATGGGATGATCTTGCATACCTCTAATCATAGTGCTGTGATGCCCTGGTCCCTTCATGGGATGATCTCGGATGCCCTGGTCCCTTCATGGGATGATCTCCGAAGCACTGGTCCCTTCATGGGATGATCTCCGAAGCACTGGTCCCTTCATGGGATGATCTCTGATGCCCTGGTCCCTTCATGGGATGATCTCTGATGCCCTGGTCCCTTCATGGGATGATCTCTGATACCCTGGTCCCTTCATAGGATGATCTCTGATGCCCTGGTCCCTTCATGGGATGATCTCTGATGCCCTGGTCCCTTCATGGGATGATCTCTGATACCCTGGTCCCTTCATGGGATGATCTTGCATACCTCTAATATAAGTGCTGTGGTGTACTGGTCCCTTCATGGGATGATCTCTGATGCACTTGTCCCTTCATGGGATGATCTCTGATGCACTGGTCCATTCATGGGAGTATCTTGCACACCTCTAATGTAAGTGCTGTGGTGTACTGGTCCCTTCATGGGATGATCTCTGATGCACTTGTCCCTTCATGGGCTGATCTTGCATACCTCTAATGTAAGTGCTGTGGTGTACTGGTCCCTTCATGGGATGATCTCTGATGCACTTGTCCCTTCATGGGATGATCTCTGATGCCCTGGTCCCTTGATGGGATGAACTCCGATGCCCTGGTCCCTTGATGGGATGATCTCCGATGCCCTAGTCCCTTGATGGGATGATCTCTGATGCCCTGGTCCCTTCATGGGATGATCTCTGATGCCCTGGTCCCTTCATGGGATGATCTCTGATGCCCTGGTCCCTTCATGGGATGATCTCCGATGCCCTGGTCCCTTCATGGGGTGATCTCCGATGCACTGGTCCCCTCATGGGATGATGTCTGATGCCCTGGTCCCTTCATGGGATGATCTCTGATGCCCTGGTCCCTTCATGGGATGATGTCTGATGCACTGGTCCCTTCATGGGATGATGTCTGATGCACTGGTCCCTTCATGGGATGATCTTGCATACCTCTAATCATAGTGCTGTGATGCCCTGGTCCCTTCATGGGATGATCTCTGATGCCCTGGTCCCTTCATGGGATGATCTCTGATGCCCTGGTCCCTTCATGGGATGATCTCCGATGCCCTGGTCCCTTCATGGGGTGATCTCCGATGCACTGGTCCCCTCATGGGATGATGTCTGATGCACTGGTCCCTTCATGGGATGATCTTGGATACCTCTAATCATAGTGCTGTGATGTCCTGGTCCCTTCATGGGATGATCTCCGATGCCCTGGTCCCTTCATGGGATGATCTCCGATGCCCTGGTCCCTTCATGGAATGATCTCCGATGCCCTGGTCCCTTCGTGGGATGATCTCTGATGCACTGGTCCCTTCGTGGGATGATCTGTGATGCACTGGTCCCTTCATTGGATGATCTCTGATGCACTGGTCCCTTCATGGGATGATCTCTGATGCACTGGTCCCTTCATGGGATGATCTTGCATACCTCTAATCATAGTGCTGTGATGCACTGGTCCCTTCATGGGATGATCTCTGATGCCCTGGTCCCTTCATGGGATGATCTCCAAAGCACTGGTCCCTTCATGGGATGATCTCTGATGCACTGGTCCCTTCATGGGATGATCTCTGATGCCCTGGTCCCTTCATGGGATGATCTCTGATGCCCTGGTCCCTTCATGGGATGATCTCTGATGCCCTGGTCCCTTCATGGGATGATCTCCGATGCCCTGGTCCCTTCATGGGGTGATCTCCGATGCACTGGTCCCCTCATGGGATGATGTCTGATGCACTGGTCCCTTCATGGGATGATCTTGGATACCTCTAATCATAGTGCTGTGATGTCCTGGTCCCTTCATGGGATGATCTCCGATGCCCTGGTCCCTTCATGGGATGATCTCCGATGCCCTGGTCCCTTCATGGAATGATCTCCGATGCCCTGGTCCCTTCGTGGGATGATCTCTGATGCACTGGTCCCTTCGTGGGATGATCTGTGATGCACTGGTCCCTTCATTGGATGATCTCTGATGCACTGGTCCCTTCATGGGATGATCTCTGATGCACTGGTCCCTTCATGGGATGATCTTGCATACCTCTAATCATAGTGCTGTGATGCACTGGTCCCTTCATGGGATGATCTTGCATACCTCTAATCATAGTGCTGTGATGCCCTGGTCCCTTCATGGGATGATCTCTGATGCCCTGGTCCCTTCATGGGATGATCTCTGATGCCCTGGTCCCTTCATGGGATGATCTCTGATGCACTGGTCCTTTCATGGGATGATCTTGCATACCTTTAATCATAGTGCTGTGATGCCCTGGTCCCTTCATGGAAGGATCTCTGATGCCCTGGTCCCTTCATGGGATGATCTCTGATGCACTGGTCCCTTCATGGGAGGATCTCTAATGCACTGGTCCCTTCATGGGAGGATCTCTGATGCACTGGTCCCTTCATGGGAGGATCTCTGATGCACTGGTCCCTTCATGGGAGGATCTCTGATGCACTGGTCCCTTCATGGGAGGATCTCTGATGCACTGGTCCCTTCATGGGAGGATCTCTGATGCACTGGTCCCTTCATGGGATCTCTGATGCACTGGTCCCTTCATGGGATGATCTCAGATGCACTGGTCCCTTCATGGGATGATCTTGCATACCTCTAATCATAGTGCTGTGATGCCCTGGTCCCTTCATAGGATGATCTCTGATGCCCTGGTCCCTTCATGCGATGATCTCTGATGCCCTGGTCCCTTCATGCGATGATCTCTGATGCCCTGGTCCCTTCATGGGATGATCTCTGATGCCCTGGTCCCTTCATGGGATGATCTCTGATGCCCTGGTCCCTTCATGGGATGATCTTGCATACCTCTAATCACAGTGCTGTGATGCCCTGGTCCCTTCATGGGAGGATCTCTGATGCACTGGTCCCTTCATGGGAGGATCTCTGATGCACTGGTCCCTTCATGGGAGGATCTCTGATGCACTGGTCCCTTCATGGGATCTCTGATGCACTGGTCCCTTCATGGGATGATCTCAGATGCACTGGTCCCTTCATGGGATGATCTTGCATACCTCTAATCATAGTGCTGTGATGCGCTGGTCCCTTCATGGGATGATCTCTGATGCACTGGTCCCTTCATGGGATGATCTTGCATACCTCTAATCATAGTGCTGTGATGCCCTGGTCCATTCATGGGATGATGTCTGATGCACTGGTCCCTTCATGGGATGATCTCTGATGCACTGGTCCTTTCATGGGATGATCTTGCATACCTTTAATCATAGTGCTGTGATGCCCTGGTCCCTTCATGGGAGGATCTCTGATGCCCTGGTCCCTTCATGGGAGGATCTCTGATGCACTGGTCCCTTCATGGGAGGATCTCTGATGCACTGGTCCCTTCATGGGAGGATCTCTGATGCACTGGTCCCTTCATGGGAGGATCTCTGATGCACTGGTCCCTTCATGGGATCTCTGATGCACTGGTCCCTTCATGGGATGATCTCAGATGCACTGGTCCCTTCATGGGATGATCTTGCATACCTCTAATCATAGTGCTGTGATGCCCTGGTCCCTTCATAGGATGATCTCTGATGCCCTGGTCCCTTCATGCGATGATCTCTGATGCCCTGGTCCCTTCATGCGATGATCTCTGATGCTCTGGTCCCTTCATGGGATGATCTCTGATGCCCTGGTCCCTTCATGGGATGATCTCTGATGCCCTGGTCCCTTCATGGGACGATCTTGCATACCTCTAATCACAGTGCTGTGATGCCCTGGTCCCTTCATGGGAGGATGTCTGATGCACTGGTCCCTTCATGGGAGGATCTCTGATGCACTGGTCCCTTCATGGGAGGATCTCTGATGCACTGGTCCCTTCATGGGAGGATCTCTGATGCACTGGTCCCTTCATGGGAGGATCTCTGATGCACTGGTCCCTTCATGGGATCTCTGATGCACTGGTCCCTTCATGGGATGATCTTGCATACCTCTAATCACAGTGCTGTGATGCCCTGGTCCCTTCATGGGATGATCTCCGATGCACTGGTCCCTTCATGGGATGATCTCTGATGCACTGGTCCCTTCATGGGATGATCTCTGATGCACTGGTCCCTTCATGGGATGATCTCTGATGCACTGGTCCCTTCATGGGATGATCTCTGATGCACTGGTCCCTTCATGGGATGATCTTGCATACCTCTAATCATAGTGCTGTGATGCCCTGGTCCCTTCATGGGATGGTCTCTGATGCACTGGTCCCTTCATGGGATGATCTTGCATACCTCTAATCATAGTGCTGTTATGCCCTGGTCCCTTCATGGGATGATCTCTGATGCCCTGGTCCCTTCATGGGATGATCTCTGATGCCCTGGTCCCTTCATGGGATGATCTTTGATGCACTGGTCTCTTCATGAAATGATCTCTGATGCCCTGGTCCCTTCATGGGATGATCTTTGATGCACTGGTCCCTTCATGGGATGATATTGCATACCTCTAATGTAAGTGCAGTGGTGTACTTGTCCCTTCATGGGATGATCTTGCATACCTCTAATCGTAGTGCTGTGATGCCCTGGTGAAGGGATGATCTCTGATGCCCTGGTCCCTTCATGGGATGATCTCTGATGCACTGGTCCCTTCATGGGATGATCTCTGATGCACTGGTCCCTTCATGGGATGATCTCTGATGCACTGGTCCCTTCATGGGATGATCTCTGATGCACTGGTCCCTTCATGGGATGATGTCTGATGCACTGGTCCCTTCATGGGATGATCTTGCATACCTCTAATCACAGTGCTGTGATGCCCTGGTCCCTTCATGGGAGGATCTCTGATGCACTGGTCCCTTCATGGGATGATCTCTGATGCACTGGTCCCTTCATGGGATGATCTCTGATGCACTGGTCCCTTCATGGGATGATCTCTGATGCACTGGTCCCTTCATGGGATGATCTTGCATACCTCTAATCATAGTGCTGTGATGCACTGCTCCCTTCACGGGATATCTGATGCACTTGTCCCTTCACGGGATGATGTCTGATGCACTGGTCCCTTCATGGGATGATCTTGCATACCTCTAATCATAGTGCTGTGATGCCCTGGTCCCTTCATGGGATGATCTCTGATGCACTGGTCCCTTCATGGGATGTCTGATGCACTGGTCCCTTCATGGGATGATCTCTGCACTGGTCCCTTCATGGGATGATCTTGCATACCTCTAATCATAGTGCTGTGATGCACTGGTCCCTTCACGGGATGATCTCTGATGCACTGGTCCCTTCATGGGATGATCTCTGATGCCCGGTCCCTTCATGGGATGATTTTTGATGCACTGGTCCCTTCATGGGATGATCTCTGATGCCCTGGTCCCTTCATGGGAAGATTTTGCATACCTCTAATCATAGTGCTGTGATGCCCTGGTCCCCTTCATAGGATGATCTCTGATGCCCTGGTCCCTTCATGCGATGATCTCTGATGCCCTGGTCCCTTCATGCGATGATCTCTGATGCTCTGGTCCCTTCATGGGATGATCTCTGATGCCCTGGTCCCTTCATGCGATGATCTCTGATGCCCTGGTCCCTTCATGGGACGATCTTGCATACCTCTAATCACAGTGCTGTGATGCCCTGGTCCCTTCATGGGAGGATGTCTGATGCACTGGTCCCTTCATGGGAGGATCTCTGATGCACTGGTCCCTTCATGGGAGGATCTCTGATGCACTGGTCCCTTCATGGGATCTCTGATGCACTGGTCCCTTCATGGGATGATCTTGCATACCTCTAATCACAGTGCTGTGATGCCCTGGTCCCTTCATGGGATGATCTCCGATGCACTGGTCCCTTCATGGGATGATCTCTGATGAACTGGTCCCTTCATGGGATGATCTCTGATGCACTGGTCCCTTCATGGGATGATCTCTGATGCACTGGTCCCTTCATGGGATGATCTCTGATGCACTGGTCCCTTCATGGGATGATCTTGCATACCTCTAATCATAGTGCTGTGATGCCCTGGTCCCTTCATGGGATGGTCTCTGATGCACTGGTCCCTTCATGGGATGATCTTGCATACCTCTAATCATAGTGCTGTTATGCCCTGGTCCCTTCATGGGATGATCTCTGATGCCCTGGTCCCTTCATGGGATGATCTCTGATGCCCTGGTCCCTTCATGGGATGATCTTTGATGCACTGGTCTCTTCATGAAATGATCTCTGATGCCCTGGTCCCTTCATGGGATGATCTTTGATGCACTGGTCCCTTCATGGGATGATATTGCATACCTCTAATGTAAGTGCAGTGGTGTACTTGTCCCTTCATGGGATGATCTTGCGTACCTCTAATCGTAGTGCTGTGATGCCCTGGTGAAGGGATGATCTCTGATGCCCTGGTCCCTTCATGGGATGATCTCTGATGCACTGGTCCCTTCATGGGATGATCTCTGATGCACTGGTCCCTTCATGGGATGATCTCTGATGCACTGGTCCCTTCATGGGATGATCTCTGATGCACTGGTCCCTTCATGGGATGATGTCTGATGCACTGGTCCCTTCATGGGATGATCTTGCATACCTCTAATCACAGTGCTGTGCTGCCCTGGTCCCTTCATGGGATGATCTCTGATGCACTGGTCCCTTCATGGGATGATCTCTGATGCACTGGTCCCTTCATGGGATGATCTCTGATGCACTGGTCCCTTCATGGGATGATCTCTGATGCACTGGTCCCTTCATGGGATGATCTTGCATACCTCTAATCATAGTGCTGTGATGCACTGCTCCTTTCACGGGATATCTGATGCACTGGTCCCTTCATGGGATGATGTCTGATGCACTGGTCCCTTCATGGGATGATCTCTGATGCACTGGTCCCTTCATGGGATGTCTGATGCACTGGTCCCTTCATGGGATGATCTCTGCACTGGTCCCTTCATGGGATGATCTTGCACACCTCATATTATAGTGCTGTGATGCACTGGTCCCTTCACGGGATGATCTCTGATGCACTGGTCCCTTCATGGGATGATCTCTGATGCCCGGTCCCTTCATGGGATGATTTTTGATGCACTGGTCCCTTCATGGGATGATCTCTGATGCCCTGGTCCCTTCATGGGAAGATTTTGCATACCTCTAATCATAGTGCTCTGATGCCCTGGTCCCTTCATGGGATGATCTCTGATGCCATGGTCCCTTCATGGGATGATCTTTGATGCCCTGGTCCCTTCATGGGATGATCTTTGATGCACTGGTCCCTTCATGGGATGTTCTCTGATGCACTGGTCCCTTCATGGGATGATCTTGCACACCTCTAATCATAGTGCTGTGATGCCCTGGTCCCTTCATGGGATGATTTTTGATGCCCTGGTCCCTTCATGGGATGATCTCCGATGCCCTGGTCCCTTCATGGGATGATCTCCGATGCCCTGGTCCCTTCATGGGGTGATCTCCGATGCACTGGTCCCTTCATGGGGTGATCTCTGATGCACTGGTCCCTTCATGGGGTGATCTCTGATGCCCTGGTCCCTTCATGGGATGATCTTGCATACCTCTAATCATAGTGCTCTGATGCCCTGGACCCTTCATGGGATGATCTCTGATGCCCTGGTCCCTTCATGGGATGATCTCTGATGCCCTGGTCCCTTCATGGGATGATCTCTGATGCACTGGTCCCTTCATGGGATGATCTTGCATACCTCTAATCATAGTGCTGTGATGCACTGGTCCCTTCATGGGATGATGTCTGATGCACTGGTCCCTTCATGGGATGATGTCTGATGCACTGGTCCCTTCATGGGATGATGTTGCATACCTTTAATCATAGTGCTGTGATGCGCTGGTCCCTTCATGGGAGGATGTCTGATGCCCTGGTCCCTTCATGGGATGATGTCTGATGCCCTGGTCCCTTCATGGGATGATGTCTGATGCCCTGGTCGCTTCTTGGGATGACGTCTGATGCCCTGGTCCCTTCATGGGATGATGTCTGATGCACTGGTCCCTTCATGGGATGATCTCTGATGCACGCGTCCCTTCATGGGATGATCTTGCATTCCTCTAATCGTAGTGCTGTGATGCCCTGGTCCCTTCATGGGATGATCTCTGATGCCCTGGTCCCTTCATGGGATGATCTCTGATGCCCTGGTCCCTTCATGGGATGATCTCTGATGCCCTGGTCCCTTTATGGGATGATCTCTGATGCACTGGTCCCTTTATGGGATGATCTCTGATGCACTGGTCCCTTCATGGGATGATCTTGCATACCTCTAATCATAGTGCTGTGATGCCCTGGTCCCTTCATGGGATGATCTCTGATGCACTGGTCCCTTCATGGGATGAACTTGCATACCTCTAATCGTAGTGCTGTGATGCCCTGGTCCCTTCATGGGATGATCTCTGATGCCCTGGTCCCTTCATGGGATGATCTCTGATGCCCTGGTCCCTTCATGGGATGATCTCCGATGCCCTGGTCCCTTCATGGGGTGATCTCCGATGCACTGGTCCCCTCATGGGATGATGTCTGATGCACTGGTCCCTTCATGGGATGATCTTGGATACCTCTAATCATAGTGCTGTGATGCCCTGGTCCCTTCATGGGATGATCTCCGATGCCCTGGTCCCTTCATGGGATGATCTCCGATGCCCTGGTCCCTTCATGGGATGATCTCCGATGCCCTGGTCCCTTCGTGGGATGATCTCTGATGCACTGGTCCCTTCGTGGGATGATCTGTGATGCACTGGTCCCTTCATTGGATGATCTCTGATGCACTGGTCCCTTCATGGGATGATCTCTGATGCACTGGTCCCTTCATGGGATGATCTTGCATACCTCTAATCATAGTGCTGTGATGCACTGGTCCCTTCATGGGATGATCTTGCATACCTCTAATCATAGTGCTGTGATGCCCTGGTCCCTTCATGGGATGATCTCTGATGCCCTGGTCCCTTCATGGGATGATCTCTGATGCCCTGGTCCCTTCATGGGATGATCTCTGATGCACTGGTCCTTTCATGGGATGATCTTGCATACCTTTAATCATAGTGCTGTGATGCCCTGGTCCCTTCATGGAAGGATCTCTGATGCCCTGGTCCCTTCATGGGATGATCTCTGATGCACTGGTCCCTTCATGGGAGGATCTCTAATGCACTGGTCCCTACATGGGAGGATCTCTGCACTGGTCCCTTCATGGGAGGATCTCTGATGCACTGGTCCCTTCATGGGAGGATCTCTGATGCACTGGTCCCTTCATGGGATCTCTGATGCACTGGTCCCTTCATGGGATGATCTCAGATGCACTGGTCCCTTCATGGGATGATCTTGCATACCTCTAATCATAGTGCTGTGATGCCCTGGTCCCTTCATAGGATGATCTCTGATGCCCTGGTCCCTTCATGCGATGATCTCTGATGCCCTGGTCCCTTCATGCGATGATCTCTGATGCCCTGGTCCCTTCATGGGATGATCTCTGATGCCCTGGTCCCTTCATGGGATGATCTTGCATACCTCTAATCACAGTGCTGTGATGCCCTGGTCCCTTCATGGGAGGATCTCTGATGCACTGGTCCCTTCATGGGAGGATCTCTGATGCACTGGTCCCTTCATGGGAGGATCTCTGATGCACTGGTCCCTTCATGGGATCTCTGATGCACTGGTCCCTTCATGGGATCTCTGATGCACTGGTCCCTTCATGGGATGATCTCAGATGCACTGGTCCCTTAATGGGATGATCTTGCATACCTCTAATCATAGTGCTGTGATGCGCTGGTCCCTTCATGGGATGATCTCTGATGCACTGGTCCCTTCATGGGATGATCTTGCATACCTCTAATCATAGTGCTGTGATGCCCTGGTCCCTTCATGGGATGATGTCTGATGCACTGGTCCCTTCATGGGATGATCTCTGATGCACTGGTCCTTTCATGGGATGATCTTGCATACCTTTAATCCTAGTGCTGTGATGCCCTGGTCCCTTCATGGGAGGATCTCTGATGCCCTGGTCCCTTCATGGGAGGATCTCTGATGCACTGGTCCCTTCATGGGAGGATCTCTGATGCACTGGTCCCTTCATGGGAGGATCTCTGATGCACTGGTCCCTTTATGGGAGGATCTCTGATGCACTGGTCCCTTCATGGGATCTCTGATGCACTGGTCCCTTCATGGGATGATCTCAGATGCACTGGTCCCATCATGGGATGATCTTGCATACCTCTAATCATAGTGCTGTGATGCTCTGGTCCCTTCATAGGATGATCTCTGATGCCCTGGTCCCTTCATGCGATGATCTCTGATGCCCTGGTCCCTTCATGGGATGATCTCTGATGCCCTGGTCCCTTCATGGGATGATCTCTGATGCCCTGGTCCCTTCATGCGATGATCTCTGATGCCCTGGTCCCTTCATGGGATGATCTTGCATACCTCTAATCACAGTGCTGTGATGCCCTGGTCCCTTCATGGGAGGATGTCTGATGCACTGGTCCCTTCATGGGAGGATCTCTGATGCACTGGTCCCTTCATGGGAGGATCTCTGATGCACTGGTCCCTTCATGGGAGGATCTCTGATGCACTGGTCCCTTCATGGGATCTCTGATGCACTGGTCCCTTCATGGGATGATCTTGCATACCTCTAATCATAGTGCTGTGATGCCCTGGTCCCTTCATGGGATGATCTCCGATGCCCTGGTCCCTTCATGGGATGATCTCCGATGCACTGGTCCCTTCATGGGATGATCTCTGATGCACTGGTCCCTTCATGGGATGATCTCTGATGCACTGGTCCCTTCATGGGATGATCTCTGATGCACTGGTCCCTTCATGGGATGATCTCTGATGCACTGGTCCCTTCATGGGATGATCTTGCATACCTCTAATCATAGTGCTGTGATGCCCTGGTCCCTTCATGGGATGGTCTCTGATGCACTGGTCCCTTAATGGGATGATCTTGCATACCTCTAATCATAGTGCTGTTATGCCCTGGTCCCTTCATGGGATGATCTCTGATGCCCTGGTCCCTTCATGGGATGATCTCTGATGCCCTGGTCCCTTCATGGGATGATCTTTGATGCACTGGTCTCTTCATGAAATGATCTCTGATGCCCTGGTCCCTTCATGGGATGATCTTTGATGCACTGGTCCCTTCATGGGATGATATTGCATACCTCTAATGTAAGTGCAGTGGTGTACTTGTCCCTTCATGGGATGATCTTGCATACCTCTAATCGTAGTGCTGTGATGCCCTGGTGAAGGGATGATCTCTGATGCCCTGGTCCCTTCATGGGATGATCTCTGATGCACTGGTCCCTTCATGGGATGATCTCTGATGCACTGGTCCCTTCATGGGATGATCTCTGATGCACTGGTCCCTTCATGGGATGATCTCTGATGCACTGGTCCCTTCATGGGATGATGTCTGATGCACTGGTCCCTTCATGAGATGATCTTGCATACCTCTAATCACAGTGCTGTGATGCCCTGGTCCCTTCATGGGAGGATCTCTGATGCACTGGTCCCTTCATGGGATGATCTCTGATGCACTGGTCCCTTCATGGGATGATCTCTGATGCACTGGTCCCTTCATGGGATGATCTCTGATGCACTGGTCCCTTCATGGGATGATCTTGCATACCTCTAATCATAGTGCTGTGATGCACTGCTCCCTTCACGGGATATCTGATGCACTTGTCCCTTCACGGGATGATGTCTGATGCACTGGTCCCTTCATGGGATGATCTTGCATACCTCTAATCATAGTGCTGTGATGCCCTGGTCCCTTCATGGGATGATCTCTGATGCACTGGTCCCTTCATGGGATGTCTGATGCACTGGTCCCTTCATGGGATGATCTCTGCACTGGTCCCTTCATGGGATGATCTTGCATACCTCTAATCATAGTGCTGTGATGCACTGGTCCCTTCACGGGATGATCTCTGATGCACTGGTCCCTTCATGGGATGATCTCTGATGCCCGGTCCCTTCATGGGATGATTTTTGATGCACTGGTCCCTTCATGGGATGATCTCTGATGCCCTGGTCCCTTCATGGGAAGATTTTGCATACCTCTAATCATAGTGCTGTGATGCCCTGGTCCCCTTCATAGGATGATCTCTGATGCCCTGGTCCCTTCATGCGATGATCTCTGATGCCCTGGTCCCTTCATGCGATGATCTCTGATGCTCTGGTCCCTTCATGGGATGATCTCTGATGCCCTGGTCCCTTCATGGGATGATCTCTGATGCCCTGGTCCCTTCATGGGACGATCTTGCATACCTCTAATCACAGTGCTGTGATGCCCTGGTCCCTTCATGGGAGGATGTCTGATGCACTGGTCCCTTCATGGGAGGATCTCTGATGCACTGGTCCCTTCATGGGAGGATCTCTGATGCACTGGTCCCTTCATGGGATCTCTGATGCACTGGTCCCTTCATGGGATGATCTTGCATACCTCTAATCACAGTGCTGTGATGCCCTGGTCCCTTCATGGGATGATCTCCGATGCACTGGTCCCTTCATGGGATGATCTCTGATGAACTGGTCCCTTCATGGGATGATCTCTGATGCACTGATCCCTTCATGGGATGATCTCTGATGCACTGGTCCCTTCATGGGATGATCTCTGATGCACTGGTCCCTTCATGGGATGATCTTGCATACCTCTAATCATAGTGCTGTGATGCCCTGGTCCCTTCATGGGATGGTCTCTGATGCACTGGTCCCTTCATGGGATGATCTTGCATACCTCTAATCATAGTGCTGTTATGCCCTGGTCCCTTCATGGGATGATCTCTGATGCCCTGGTCCCTTCATGGGATGATCTCTGATGCCCTGGTCCCTTCATGGGATGATCTTTGATGCACTGGTCTCTTCATGAAATGATCTCTGATGCCCTGGTCCCTTCATGGGATGATCTTTGATGCACTGGTCCCTTCATGGGATGATATTGCATACCTCTAATGTAAGTGCAGTGGTGTACTTGTCCCTTCATGGGATGATCTTGCGTACCTCTAATCGTAGTGCTGTGATGCCCTGGTGAAGGGATGATCTCTGATGCCCTGGTCCCTTCATGGGATGATCTCTGATGCACTGGTCCCTTCATGGGATGATCTCTGATGCACTGGTCCCTTCATGGGATGATCTCTGATGCACTGGTCCCTTCATGGGATGATCTTGCATACCTCTAATCACAGTGCTGTGATGCCCTGGTCCCTTCATGGGATGATCTCTGATGCACTGGTCCCTTCATGGGATGATCTCTGATGCACTGGTCCCTTCATGGGATGATCTCTGATGCACTGGTCCCTTCATGGGATGATCTCTGATGCACTGGTCCCTTCATGGGATGATCTTGCATACCTCTAATCATAGTGCTGTGATGCACTGCTCCTTTCACGGGATATCTGATGCACTTGTCCCTTCACGGGATGATGTCTGATGCACTGGTCCCTTCATGGGATGATCTCTGATGCACTGGTCCCTTCATGGGATGTCTGATGCACTGGTCCCTTCATGGGATGATCTCTGCACTGGTCCCTTCATGGGATGATCTTGGATACCTCATATTATAGTGCTGTGATGCACTGGTCCCTTCACGGGATGATCTCTGATGCACTGGTCCCTTCATGGGATGATCTCTGATGCCCGGTCCCTTCATGGGATGATTTTTGATGCACTGGTCCCTTCATGGGATGATCTCTGATGCCCTGGTCCCTTCATGGGAAGATTTTGCATACCTCTAATCATAGTGCTCTGATGCCCTGGTCCCTTCATGGGATGATCTCTGATGCCATGGTCCCTTCATGGGATGATCTTTGATGCCCTGGTCCCTTCATGGGATGATCTTTGATGCACTGGTCCCTTCATGGGATGTTCTCTGATGCACTGGTCCCTTCATGGGATGATCTTGCACACCTCTAATCATAGTGCTGTGATGCCCTGGTCCCTTCATGGGATGATTTTTGATGCCCTGGTCCCTTCATGGGATGATCTCCGATGCCCTGGTCCCTTCATGGGATGATCTCCGATGCCCTGGTCCCTTCATGGGGTGATCTCCGATGCACTGGTCCCTTCATGGGGTGATCTCTGATGCACTGGTCCCTTCATGGGGTGATCTCTGATGCCCTGGTCCCTTCATGGGATGATCTTGCATACCTCTAATCATAGTGCTCTGATGCCCTGGACCCTTCATGGGATGATCTCTGATGCCCTGGTCCCTTCATGGGATGATCTCTGATGCCCTGGTCCCTTCATGGGATGATCTCTGATGCACTGGTCCCTTCATGGGATGATCTTGCATACCTCTAATCATAGTGCTGTGATGCACTGGTCCCTTCATGGGATGATGTCTGATGCACTGGTCCCTTCATGGGATGATGTCTGATGCACTGGTCCCTTCATGGGATGATGTTGCATACCTTTAATCATAGTGCTGTGATGCGCTGGTCCCTTCATGGGAGGATGTCTGATGCCCTGGTCCCTTCATGGGATGATGTCTGATGCCCTGGTCCCTTCATGGGATGATGTCTGATGCCCTGGTCGCTTCTTGGGATGACGTCTGATGCCCTGGTCCCTTCATGGGATGATGTCTGATGCACTGGTCCCTTCATGGGATGATCTCTGATGCACTGGTCCCTTCATGGGATGATCTTGCATACCTCTAATCGTAGTGCTGTGATGCCCTGGTCCCTTCATGGGATGATCTCTGATGCCCTGGTCCCTTCATGGGATGATCTCTGATGCCCTGGTCCCTTCATGGGATGATCTCTGATGCCCTGGTCCCTTTATGGGATGATCTCTGATGCACTGGTCCCTTTATGGGATGATCTCTGATGCACTGGTCCCTTCATGGGATGATCTTGCATACCTCTAATCATAGTGCTGTGATGCCCTGGTCCCTTCATGGGATGATCTCTGATGCACTGGTCCCTTCATGGGATGAACTTGCATACCTCTAATCGTAGTGCTGTGATGCCCTGGTCCCTTCATGGGATGATCTCTGATGCCCTGGTCCCTTCATGGGATGATCTCTGATGCCCTGGTCCCTTCATGGGATGATCTCCGATGCCCTGGTCCCTTCATGGGGTGATCTCCGATGCACTGGTCCCCTCATGGGATGATGTCTGATGCACTGGTCCCTTCATGGGATGATCTTGGATACCTCTAATCATAGTGCTGTGATGCCCTGGTCCCTTCATGGGATGATCTCCGATGCCCTGGTCCCTTCATGGGATGATCTCCGATGCCCTGGTCCCTTCATGGGATGATCTCCGATGCCCTGGTCCCTTCGTGGGATGATCTCTGATGCACTGGTCCCTTCGTGGGATGATCTGTGATGCACTGGTCCCTTCATTGGATGATCTCTGATGCACTGGTCCCTTCATGGGATGATCTCTGATGCACTGGTCCCTTCATGGGATGATCTTGCATACCTCTAATCATAGTGCTGTGATGCACTGGTCCCTTCATGGGATGATCTTGCATACCTCTAATCATAGTGCTGTGATGCCCTGGTCCCTTCATGGGATGATCTCTGATGCCCTGGTCCCTTCATGGGATGATCTCTGATGCCCTGGTCCCTTCATGGGATGATCTCTGATGCACTGGTCCTTTCATGGGATGATCTTGCATACCTTTAATCATAGTGCTGTGATGCCCTGGTCCCTTCATGGAAGGATCTCTGATGCCCTGGTCCCTTCATGGGATGATCTCTGATGCACTGGTCCCTTCATGGGAGGATCTCTAATGCACTGGTCCCTACATGGGAGGATCTCTGCACTGGTCCCTTCATGGGAGGATCTCTGATGCACTGGTCCCTTCATGGGAGGATCTCTGATGCACTGGTCCCTTCATGGGATCTCTGATGCACTGGTCCCTTCATGGGATGATCTCAGATGCACTGGTCCCTTCATGGGATGATCTTGCATACCTCTAATCATAGTGCTGTGATGCCCTGGTCCCTTCATAGGATGATCTCTGATGCCCTGGTCCCTTCATGCGATGATCTCTGATGCCCTGGTCCCTTCATGCGATGATCTCTGATGCCCTGGTCCCTTCATGGGATGATCTCTGATGCCCTGGTCCCTTCATGGGATGATCTTGCATACCTCTAATCACAGTGCTGTGATGCCCTGGTCCCTTCATGGGAGGATCTCTGATGCACTGGTCCCTTCATGGGAGGATCTCTGATGCACTGGTCCCTTCATGGGAGGATCTCTGATGCACTGGTCCCTTCATGGGATCTCTGATGCACTGGTCCCTTCATGGGATCTCTGATGCACTGGTCCCTTCATGGGATGATCTCAGATGCACTGGTCCCTTAATGGGATGATCTTGCATACCTCTAATCATAGTGCTGTGATGCGCTGGTCCCTTCATGGGATGATCTCTGATGCACTGGTCCCTTCATGGGATGATCTTGCATACCTCTAATCATAGTGCTGTGATGCCCTGGTCCCTTCATGGGATGATGTCTGATGCACTGGTCCCTTCATGGGATGATCTCTGATGCACTGGTCCTTTCATGGGATGATCTTGCATACCTTTAATCCTAGTGCTGTGATGCCCTGGTCCCTTCATGGGAGGATCTCTGATGCCCTGGTCCCTTCATGGGAGGATCTCTGATGCACTGGTCCCTTCATGGGAGGATCTCTGATGCACTGGTCCCTTCATGGGAGGATCTCTAATGCACTGGTCCCTTTATGGGAGGATCTCTGATGCACTGGTCCCTTCATGGGATGATCTCTGATGCACTGGTCCCATCATGGGATGATCTTGCATACCTCTAATCATAGTGCTGTGATGCTCTGGTCCCTTCATAGGATGATCTCTGATGCCCTGGTCCCTTCATGCGATGATCTCTGATGCCCTGGTCCCTTCATGCGATTTTCTCTGATGCCCTGGTCCCTTCATGGGATGATCTCTGATGCCCTGGTCCCTTCATGGGATGATCTCTGATGCCCTGGTCCCTTCATGGGATGATCTTGCATACCTCTAATCACAGTGCTGTGATGCCCTGGTCCCTTCATGGGAGGATGTCTGATGCACTGGTCCCTTCATGGGAGGATCTCTGATGCACTGGTCCCTTCATGGGAGGATCTCTGATGCACTGGTCCCTTCATGGGAGGATCTCTGATGCACTGGTCCCTTCATGGGATCTCTGATGCACTGGTCCCTTCATGGGATGATCTTGCATACCTCTAATCATAGTGCTGTGATGCCCTGGTCCCTTCATGGGATGATCTCCGATGCCCTGGTCCCTTCATGGGATGATCTCCGATGCACTGGTCCCTTCATGGGATGATCTCTGATGCACTGGTCCCTTCATGGGATGATCTCTGATGCACTGGTCCCTTCATGGGATGATCTCTGATGCACTGGTCCCTTCATGGGATGATCTCTGATGCACTGGTCCCTTCATGGGATGATCTTGCATACCTCTAATCATAGTGCTGTGATGCCCTGGTCCCTTCATGGGATGGTCTCTGATGCACTGGTCCCTTAATGGGATGATCTTGCATACCTCTAATCATAGTGCTGTTATGCCCTGGTCCCTTCATGGGATGATCTCTGATGCCCTGGTCCCTTCATGGGATGATCTCTGATGCCCTGGTCCCTTCATGGGATGATCTTTGATGCACTGGTCTCTTCATGGGATGATCTCTGATGCCCTGGTCCCTTCATGGGATGATCTTTGATGCACTGGTCCCTTCATGGGATGATATTGCATACCTCTAATGTAAGTGCAGTGGTGTACTTGTCCCTTCATGGGATGATCTTGCATACCTCTAATCGTAGTGCTGTGATGCCCTGGTGAAGGGATGATCTCTGATGCCCTGGTCCCTTCATGGGATGATCTCTGATGCACTGGTCCCTTCATGGGATGATCTCTGATGCACTGGTCCCTTCATGGGATGATCTCTGATGCACTGGTCCCTTCATGGGATGATCTCTGATGCACTGGTCCCTTCATGGGATGATGTCTGATGCACTGGTCCCTTCATGGGATGATCTTGCATACCTCTAATCACAGTGCTGTGATGCCCTGGTCCCTTCATGGGAGGATCTCTGATGCACTGGTCCCTTCATGGGATGATCTCTGATGCACTGGTCCCTTCATGGGATGATCTCTGATACACTGGTCCCTTCATGGGATGATCTCTGATGCACTGGTCCCTTCATGGGATGATCTTGCATACCTCTAATCATAGTGCTGTGATGCACTGCTCCCTTCACGGGATATCTGATGCACTTGTCCCTTCACGGGATGATGTCTGATGCACTGGTCCCTTCATGGGATGATCTTGCATACCTCTAATCATAGTGCTGTGATGCCCTGGTCCCTTCATGGGATGATCTCTGATGCACTGGTCCCTTCATGGGATGTCTGATGCACTGGTCCCTTCATGGGATGATCTCTGCACTGGTCCCTTCATGGGATGATCTCTGCACTGGTCCCTTCATGGGATGATCTTGCACACCTCATATTATAGTGCTGTGATGCACTGGTCCCTTCACGGGATGATCTCTGATGCCCGGTCCCTTCATGGGATGATTTTTGATGCACTGGTCCCTTCATGGGATGATCTCTGATGCCCTGGTCCCTTCATGGGAAGATTTTGCATACCTCTAATCATAGTGCTGTGATGCCCTGGTCCCTTCATGGGATGATTTTTGATGCACTGGTCCCTTCATGGGATGATCTCTGATGCCCTGGTCCCTTCATGGGATGATCTCTGATGACCTGGTCCCTTCATGGGATGATCTCCGATGCCCTGGTCCCTTCATGGGATGATCTCCGATGCCCTGGTCCCTTCATGGGATGATCTCCGATGCCCTGGTCCCTTCATGGGATGATCTATGATGCCCTGGTCCCTTCATGGGATGATCTCCGATGCCCTGGTCCCTTCATGGGGTGATCTCCGATGCACTGGTCCCTTCATGGGGTGATCTCTGATGCACTGGTCCCTTCATGGGGTGATCTCTGATGCCCTGGTCCCTTCATGGGATGATCTTGCATACCTCTAATCATAGTGCTCTGATGCCCTGGACCCTTCATGGGATGATCTCTGATGCCCTGGTCCCTTCATGGGATGATCTCTGATGCACTGGTCCCTTCATGGGATGATCTTGCATACCTCTAATCATAGTGCTGTGATGCACTGGTCCCTTCATGGGATGATGTCTGATGCACTGGTCCCTTCATGGGATGATGTCTGATGCACTGGTCCCTTCATGGGATGATGTCTGATGCACTGGTCCCTTCATGGGATGATGTTGCATACCTTTAATCATAGTGCTGTGATGCGCTGGTCCCTTCATGGGAGGATGTCTGATGCCCTGGTCCCTTCATGGGATGATGTCTGATGCCCTGGTCGCTTCTTGGGATGACGTCTGATGCCCTGGTCCCTTCATGGGATGATGTCTGATGCACTGGTCCCTTCATGGGATGATCTCTGATGCACTGGTCCCTTCATGGGATGATCTTGCATACCTCTAATCGTAGTGCTGTGATGCCCTGGTCCCTTCATGGGATGATCTCTGATGCCCTGGTCCCTTCATGGGATGATCTCTGATGCCCTGGTCCCTTCATGGGATGATCTCTGATGCCCTGGTCCCTTCATGGGATGATCTCTGATGCCCTGGTCCCTTCATGGGATGATCTCCGATGCCCTGGTCCCTTCATGGGATGATGTCTGATGCACTGGTCCCTTCATGGGATGATCTTGCATACCTCTAACCATAGTGCTGTGATGCACTGGTCCCTTCATGGGATGATCTTGCATACCTCTAATCATAGTGCTGTGATGCCCTGGTCCCTTCATGGGATGATCTCCGATGCCCTGTTCCCTTCATGGGATGATCTCCGAAGCACTGGCCACTTCATGGGATGATAGCTGATGCACTGGTCCCGTCATGGGATGATCTCTGATGCACTGGTCCCTTCATGGGATGATCTCTGAAGCACTGGTCCCTTCATGGGATGATCTCTGATGCACTTGTCCCATCATGGGATGATCTCTGATGCACTGGTCCCTTCATGGAATGATCTCTGATGCACTGGTCCCTTCATGGAATGATGTCTGATGCACTGGTCCCTTCATGGGATGATCTTGCATACCTCTAATCATAGTGCTGTGGTGCACTGGTCCCTTCATGGGATGATCTTGCATACCTCTAATCATAGTGCTGTGATGCCCTGGTCCCTTCATGGGATGATCTCTGATGCCCTGGTCCCTTCATGGGATGATCTCTGATGCCCTGGTCCCTTCATGGGATGATCTCTGATGCCCTGGTCCCTTCATGGGATGATCTCTGATGCCCTGGTCCCTTCATGGGATGATCTCTGATGCCCTGGTCCCTTCATGGGATGATCTCTGATGCACTGGTCCCTTCATGGGATGATCTTGCATACCTCTAATCATAGTGCTGTGATGCACTGGTCCCTTCATGGGATGATGTCTGATGCACTGGTCCCTTCATGGGATGATCTCCGATGCCCTGGTCCCTTCATGGGATGATCTCTGATGCACTGGTGCCTTCATGGGGTGATTTCTGATGCACTGGTGCCTTCATTGGGTGATTTCTGATGCCCTGGTCCCTTCATGGGGTGATTTCTGATGCCCTGGTCCCTTCATGGGGTGATGTCTGATGCCCTGGTCCCTTCATGGGATGATCTCTGATGCCCTGGTCCCTTCATGGGATGATCTCTGATGCCCTGGTCCCTTCATGGGATGATGTCTGATGCACTGGTCCCTTCATGGGATGATCTTGCATACCTCTAACCATAGTGCTGTGATGCCCTGGTCCCTTGATGGGATGATCTCTGATGCCCTGGTCCCTTGATGGGATGATCTCTGATGCCCTGGTCCCTTGATGGGATGATCTCTGATGCCCTGGTCCCTTGATGGGATGATCTCTGATGCCCTGGTCCCTTCATGGGATGATCTCTGATGCCCTGGTCCCTTCATGGGATGATCTCTGATGCCCTGGTCACTTCATGGGATGATCTCTGATGCCCTGGTCCCTTCATGGGATGATCTAAGATGCACTGGTCCCTTCATGGGATGATGTCTGATGCACTGGTCCCTTCATGGGATGATCTTGCATACCTCTAATCATAGTGCTGTGATGCCCTGGTCCCTTCATGGGATGATCTCTGATGCACTGGTCCCTTCATGGGATGATCTTGCATACCTCTAATCATAGTGCTGTGATGCCCTGGTCCCTTCATGGGATGATCTCTGATGCCCTGGTCCCTTCATGGGATGATCTCTGATGCCCTGGTCCCTTCATGGGATGATCTCTGATGCACTGGTCCCTTCATGGGATGATCTCTGATGCACTGGTTCCTTAATGGGATGATCTTGCATACCTCTAATCATAGTGCTGTGATGCCCTGGTCCCTTCATGGGATGATCTCTGATGCACTAGTCCCTTCATGGGATGATCTTGCATACCTCTAATCATAGTGCTGTGATGCTGCCATGGTCCCTTCATGGGATGATCTCTGATGCCCTGGTCCCTTCATGGGATGATCTCTGATGCCCTGGTCCCTTCATGGGATGATCTCTGATGCACTGGTCCCTTCATGGGATGATATCTGATGCACTGGTCCCTTCATGGGATGATGTCTGATGCACTGGTCCCTTCATGGGATGATCTTGCATACCTCTAATCATAGTGCTGTGATGCACTGGTCCCTTCATGGGATGATCTTGCATACCTCTAATCATAGTGCTGTGATGCCCTGGTCCCTTCATAGGATGATCTCTGATGCCCTGGTCCCTTCATGGGATGATCTCTGATGCACTGGTCCCTTCATGGGATGATGTCTGATGCACTGGTCCCTTCATGGGATGTTCTCTGATGCACTGGTCCCTTCATGGGATGATATCTGATGCCCTGGTCCCTTCATGGGATGATCTCTGATGCCCTGGGCCCTTCATGGGATGATGTCTGATGCCCTGGTCCCTTCATGGGATGATGTCTGATGCACTGGTCCCTTCATGGGATGATCTTGCATACCTCTAATCATAGTGCTGTGATGCCCTGGTCCCTTCATGGGATGATCTCGGATGCCCTGGTCCCTTCATGGGATGATCTCCGAAGCACTGGTCCCTTCATGGGATGATCTCCGAAGCACTGGTCCCTTCATGGGATGATCTCTGATGCCCTGGTCCCTTCATGGGATGATCTCTGATGCCCTGGTCCCTTCATGGGATGATCTCTGATGCCCTGGTCCCTTCATGGGATGATCTCTGATGCCCTGGTCCCTTCATGGGATGATGTTGTATACCTCTAATCATAGTGCTGTGATGCCCTGGTCCCTTCATGGGATGATGTCTGATGCCCTGGTCCCTTCATGGGATGATGTCTGATGCCCTGGTCCCTTCATGGGATGATGTCTGATGCACTGGTCCCTTCATGGGATGATCTTGCATACCTCTAATCATAGTGCTGTGATGCCCTGGTCCCTTCATAGGATGATCTCTGATGCACTTGTCCCTTCATGGGATGATCTCTGATGCACTGGTCCATTCATGGGAGTATCTTGCATACTTCTAATCATAGTGCTGTGATGCCCTGGTCCCTTCATGGGATGATCTCTGATGCACTGGTCCCTTCATGGGCTGATCTTGCATACCTCTAATGTAAGTGCTGTGGTGTACTGGTCCCTTCATGGGATGATCTCTGATGCCCTGGTCCCTTGATGGGATGAACTCCGATGCCCTGGTCCCTTGATGGGATGATCTCCGATGCCCTAGTCCCTTGATGGGATGATCTCTGATGCCCTGGTCCCTTCATGGGATGATCTCTGATGCCCTGGTCCCTTCATGGGATGATCTCAGATGCACTGGTCCCTTCATGGGATGATGTCTGATGCACTGGTCCCTTCATGGGATGATCTTGCATACCTCTAATCATAGTGCTGTGATGCCCTGGTCCCTTCATGGGATGATCTCTGATGCACTGGTCCCTTCATGGGATGATCTTGCATACCTCTAATCATAGTGCTGTGATGCCCTGGTCCCTTCATGGGATGGTCTCTGATGCCCTGGTCCCTTCATGGGATGATCTCTGATGCCCTGGTCCCTTCATGGGATGATATTGCATACCTCTAATGTAAGCGCAGTGGTGTACTTGTCCCTTCATGGGATGATCTTGCATACCTTTAATCGTAGTGCTGTGATGCACTGGTCCCTTCATGGGATGATCTCTGATGCCCTGGTCCCTTCATGGGATGATCTCTGATGCCCTGGTCCCTTCATGGGATGATCTCTGATGCACTGGTCCCTTCATGGGATGATCTCTGATGCACTGGTCCCTTCATGGGATGATCTCTGATGCACTGGTCCCTTCATGGGATGATCTTGCATACCTCTAATCATAGTGCTGTGATGCCCTGTTGCCTTCATGGGACGATCTCCAATGCCCTGGTCCCTTCATGGGATGATCTCTGATGCCCTGGTCCCTTCATGGGATGATCTCTGATGCCCTGGTCCCTTCATGGGATGATCTCTGATGCCCTGGTCCCTTCATGGGATGATCTCTGATGCAATGGTCCCTTCATGGGATGATCTCTGCACTGGTCCCTTCATGGGATGATGTCTGATGCACTGGTCCCTTCATGGGTTGATCTTGCATACCTCTAATCATAGTGCTGTGATGCACTGGTCCCTACATGGGATGATCTTTCATACCTCTAATCATAGTGCTGTGATGCCCTGGTCCCTTCATGGGATGATCTCTGATGCCCTGGTCCCTTCATGGGATGATCTCTGATGCCCTGGTCCCTTCATGGGATGATCTCTGATGCACTGGTCCCTTCATGGGATGATCTTTGATGCACTGGTCCCTTCATGGGATGATCTTGCATACCTCTAATCGTAGTGCTGTGATGCCCTGGTCCCTTCATGGGATGATCTCTGATGCCCTGGTCCCTTCATGGGATGATCTCTGATGCCCTGGTTAGGGGTGGGCGGAATTTGCGTAATCGCGTTACGCAATTCTCCGCGAAACGGTAAAAAATCTCCGCGAACACGCAGAAATTCCGCGAACACGCGGAATTGCTTGTTCGCGATGCTTTTTTCCTGTTCACAATTGCTGTTTGCGTGCTCGGGAAGAAATATCTCGCGAACACGCATTTTGAGAACGCGAACAAGCAAACATTTCGCGAAATCGCGGAAAGCAGATTTTTGAGCAATTTCGCGTTCTCCGCGGAACGCGAAATTACGCAAATTCCGCAAATTCCGCGAGCGGAACGGAATATACCGCCCAGGCCTAGCCCTGGTCCCTTCATGGGATGATCTATGATGCCCTGGTCCCTTCATGGGATGATGTCTGATGCACTGGTCCCTTCATGGGATGATGTCTGATGCACTGGTCCCTTCATGGGATGATCTTGCATACCTCTAATCATAGTGCTGTGATGCCCTGGTCTCTTCATGGGATGATCTCCGATGCCCTGGTCCCTTCATGGGATGATCTCCAAAGCACTGGTCCCTTCATGGGATGATCTCTGATGCACTGGTCCCTTCATGGGATGATCTCTGATGCCCTGGTCCCTTCATGGGATGATCTCTGATGCCCTGGTCCCTTCATGGGATGATCTCTGATGCCCTGGTCCCTTCATGGGATGATCTCTGATGCCCTGGTCCCTTCATGGGATGATCTCCGATGCCCTGGTCCCTTCATGGGGTGATCTCCGATGCACTGGTCCCCTCATGGGATGATGTCTGATGCACTGGTCCCTTCATGGGATGATCTTGGATACCTCTAATCATAGTGCTGTGATGCCCTGGTCCCTTCATGGGATGATCTCCGATGCCCTGGTCCCTTCATGGGATGATCTCCGATGCCCTGGTCCCTTCGTGGGATGATCTCTGATGCACTGGTCCCTTCGTGGGATGATCTGTGATGCACTGGTCCCTTCATGGGATGATCTCTGATGCACTGGTCCCTTCATGGGATGATCTCTGATGCACTGGTCCCTTCATGGGATGATCTTGCATACCTCTAATCATAGTGCTGTGATGCACTGGTCCCTTCATGGGATGATCTTGCATACCTCTAATCATAGTGCTGTGATGCCCTGGTCCCTTCATGGGATGATCTCTGATGCCCTGGTCCCATCATGGGATGATCTCTGATGCCCTGGTCCCTTCATGGGATGATCTCTGATGCACTGGTCCTTTCATGGGATGATCTTGCATACCTTTAATCATAGTGCTGTGATGCCCTGGTCCCTTCATGGGAGGATCTCTGATGCACTGGTCCCTTCATGGGAGGATCTCTGATGCACTGGTCCCTTCATGGGAGGATCTCTGATGCACTGGTCCCTTCATGGGATCTCTGATGCACTGGTCCCTTCATGGGATGATCTCAGATGCACTGGTCCCTTCATGGGATGATCTTGCATACCTCTAATCATAGTGCTGTGATGCCCTGGTCCCTTCATAGGATGATCTCTGATGCCCTGGTCCCTTCATGCGATGATCTCTGATGCCCTGGTCCCTTCATGCGATGATCTCTGATGCCCTGGTCCCTTCATGGGATGATCTCTGATGCCCTGGTCCCTTCATGGGATGATCTCTGATGCCCTGGTCCCTTCATGGGATGATCTTGCATACCTCTAATCACAGTGCTGTGATGCCCTGGTCCCTTCATCGGAGGATGTCTGATGCACTGGTCCCTTCATGGGAGGATCTCTGATTCACTGGTCCCTTCATGGGAGGATCTCTGATGCACTGGTCCCTTCATGGGAGGATCTCTGATGCACTGGTCCCTTCATGGGATCTCTGATGCACTGGTCCCTTCATGGGATGATCTTGCATACCTCTAATCATAGTGCTGTGATGCCCTGGTCCCTTCATGGGATGATCTCCGATGCCCTGGTCCCTTCATGGGATGATCTCCGATGCCCTGGTCCCTCCATGGGATGATCTCCGATGCCCTGGTCCCTCCATGGGATGATCTCCGATGCCCTGGTCCCTTCATGGGATGATCTCCGATGCACTGGTCCCTTCATGGGATGATCTCTGATGCACTGGTCCCTTCATGGGATGATCTCTGATGCACTGGTCCCTTCATGGGATGATCTTGCATACCTCTAATCATAGTGCTGTGATGCCCTGGTCCCTTCATGGGATGGTCTCTGATGCACTGGTCCCTTCATGGGATGATCTTGCATACCTCTAATCATAGTGCTGTGATGCCCTGGTCCCTTCATGGGATGATCTCTGATGCACTGATCCCTTCATGGGATGATCTTGCATACCTCTAATCATAGTGCTGTTATGCCCTGGTCCCTTCATGGGATGATCTCTGATGCCCTGGTCCCTTCATGGGATGATCTCTGATGCCCTGGTCCCTTCATGGGATGATCTCTGATGCCCTGGTCCCTTCATGGGATGTTCTCTGATGCCCTGGTCCCTTCATGGGATGATCTTGCATACCTCTAATCATAGTGCTGTGATGCCCTGGTCCCTTCATGGGATGATCTTGCATACCTCTACTCATAGTGCTATGATGCTCTGGTCCCTTCATGGGATGATCTAAGATGCCCTGGTCCCTTCATGGGATGATCTTTGATGCCCTGGTCCCTTCATGGGATTATCTTTGATGCACTGGTCCCTTCATGGGATGATCTTTGATGCACTGGTCCCTTCATGGGATGATCTCTGATGCACTGGTCCCTTCATGGGATGATCTTGCATACCTCTAATCATAGTGCTGTGATGCACTGGTCCCTTCACGGGATGATCTCTGATGCACTGGTCCCTTCACGGGATGATCTCTGATGCACTGGTCCCTTCACGGGATGATCTCTGATGCACTGGTCCCTTCACGGGATGATGTCTGATGCACTGGTCCCTTCATGGGATGATCTCTGATGCACTGGTTCCTTCATGGGATGATCTTGCATACCTCTAATCATAGTGCTGTGATGCCCTGGTCCCTTCATGGGATGATCTCTGATGCACTGGTCCCTTCATGGGATGATCTTGCATACCTCTAATCATAGTGCTCTGATGCCCTGGTCCCTTCATGGGATGATCTCTGAAGCACTGGTCCCTTCATGGGATGATGTGTGATGCACTGGTCCCTTCATGGGATGATCTTGCATACCTCTAATCACAGTGCTGTGATGCCCTGGTCCCTTCATGGGAGGATCTCTGATGCACTGGTCCCTTCATGGGATGATCTCTGATGCACTGGTCCCTTAATGGGATGATCTCTGATGCACTGGTTCCTTCATGGGATGATCTTGCATACCTCTAATCATAGTGCTGTGATGCACTGGTCCCTTCACGGGATGATCTCTGATGCACTGGTCCCTTCACGGGATGATCTCTGATGCACTGGTCCCTTCACAGGATGATGTCTGATGCACTGGTCCCTTCATGGGATGATCTTGCATACCCCTAATCATAGTGCTGTGATGCCCTGGTCCCTTCATGGGATGATCTCCGATGCCCTGGTCCCTTCATGGGATGATCTCCGATGCCCTGGTCCCTTCATGGGATGATCTCCGATGCCCTGGTCCCTTCATGGGATAATCTCCGAGGCCCTGGTCCCTTCATGGGATGATCTCCGATGCCCTGGTCCCTTCATGGGGTGATCTCCGATGCACTGGTCCCTTCATGGGGTGATGTCTGATGCACTGGTCCTTTCATGGGGTGATCTTGCATACCTCTAATCATAGTGCTGTGATGCCCTGGTCCCTTCATGGGATGATTTCTGATGCCCTGGTCCCTTCATGGGAAGATTTCTGATGCACTGGTCCCTTCATGGGATGATTTCTGATGCCCTGGTCCCTTCATGGGATGATCTCTGATGCCCTGGTCCCTTCATGGGATGATCTCTGATGCACTGGTCCCTTCATGGGAGGATCTCCGATGCCCTGGTCCCTTCATGGGATGATCTCCGATGCCCTGGTCCCTTCATGGGATGATCACCGATGCACTGGTCCCTTCATGGGATGATCTCTGATGCCCTGGTCCCTTCATGGGATGATCTCTGATGCACTGGTCCTTTCATGGGATGATCTTGCATACCTCTAATCATAGTGCTGTGATGCCCTGGTCCCTTCATGGGATGATCTCTGATGCACTGGTCCCTTCATGGGATGATGTGTGATGCACTGGTCCCTTCATGGGATGATCTCTGATGCACTGGTTCCTTCATGGGATGATCTTGCATACCTCTAATCATAGTGCTGTGATGCACTGGTCCCTTCACGGGATGATCTCTGATGCACTGGTCCCTTCACGGGATGATCTCTGATGCACTGGTCCCTTCACGGGATGATCTCTGATGCACTGGTCCCTTCACGGGATGATCTCTGATGCACTGGTCCCTTCACGGGATGATGTCTGATGCACTGGTCCCTTCATGGGATGATCTCTGATGCACTGGTCCCTTCATGGGATAATCTCCGATGCCCTGGTCCCTTCATGGGATGATCTCCGATGCCCTGGTCCCTTCATGGGATGATCTCCGGTGCCCTGGTCCCTTCATGGGATGATCTCCGGTGCCCTGGTCCCTTCATGGGAGGATCTCCTGTGCCCTGGTCCCTTCATGGGAGGATCTCCGATGCCCTGGTCCCTTCATGGGATGATCTCCGATGCCCTGGTCCCTTCATGGGATGATCACCGATGCCCTGGTCCCTTCATGGGATGATCTCTGATGCCCTGGTCCCTTCATGGGATGATCTCTGATGCACTGGTCCTTTCATGGGATGATCTTGCATACCTCTAATCATAGTGCTGTGATGCCCTGGTCCATTCATGGGATGATTTCTGATGCCCTGGTCCCTTCATGGGATGATTTCTGATGCCCTGGTCCCTTCCTGGGATGATTTCTGATGCACTGGTCCCTTCATGGGATGATCTCTGATGCCCTGGTCCCTTCATGGGATGATCTCTGATGCCCTGGTCCCTTCATGGGAACATCTTGCATACCTCTAATCGTAGTGCTCTGATGCCCTGGTCCCTTCATGGGATGATCTGATGCACTGGTCCCTTCATGGGATGATCTCTGATGCACTGGTCCCTTCATGGGATGATCTCTGATGCACTGGTCCCATCATGGGATGATCTCTGATGCACTGGTCCCATCATGGGATGATCTCTGATGCCCTGGTCCCTTCATGGGATGATCTCTGATGCCCTGGTCCCTTCATGGGATGATCTCTGATGCACTGGTCCCTTCATGTGATGATCTCTGATGCACTGGTCCCTTCATGTGATGATCTCTGATGCACTGGTCCCTTCATGGAATGATGTCTGATGCACTGGTCCCTTCATGGAATGATGTCTGATGCACTGGTCCCTTCATGGGATGATCTTGCATACCTCTAATCATAGTGCTGTGATGCCCTGGTCCCTTTATGGGATGATCTCTGATGCACTGGCCCCTTCATGGGCTGATCTTGCATACCTCTAATGTAAGTGCTGTGGTGTACTGGTCCCTTCATGGGATGATCTCTGATGCACTGGTCCCTTCATGGAATGATCTCTGATGCACTGGTCCATTCATGGGAGTATCTTTCATACCTCTAATCATAGTGCTGTGATGCACTGGTCCCTTCATGGGATGATCTTGCACACCTTTAATCATAGTGCTGTGATGCCCTGGTCCCTTCATGGGATGATCTCTGATGCACTGGTCCCTTCATGGGATGATCTTGCATACCTCTAATCATAGTTCTGTGATGCCCTGGACCCTGGTCACTTCATGGGATGATCTCTGATGCCCTGGTCCCTTCATGGGATGATTTTGCATACCTCTAATCATAGTGCTGTGATGCCCTGGACCCTGGTCCCATCATGGGATGATCTCTGATGCCCTGGTCCCTTCATGGGATGATCTCTGATGCCCTGGTCCCTTCATGGGATGATCTCTGATGCCCTGGTCCCTTCATGGGATGATCTCTGATGCCCTGGTCCCTTCATGGGATGATCTCTGATGCACTGGTCCCTTCATGGGATGATCTCTGATGCACTGGTTCCTTAATGGGATGGTCTTGCATACCTCTAATCATAGTGCTGTGATGCCCTGGTCCCTTCATGGGATGATGTCTGATGCACTGGTCCCTTCATGGGATGATCTTGCATACCTCTAATCATAGTGCTCTGATGCACTGGTCCCTTCATGGGATGATCTCTGATGCACTGGTCCCTTCATGGGATGATCTTGCATACCTCTAATCATAGTGCTGTGATGCCCTGGTCCCTTCATGGGATGATCTCCGATGCCCTGGTCCCTTCATGGGATGATCTCCGATGCCCTGGTCCCTTCATGGGATGATCTCCGATGCCCTGGTCCCTTCATGGGATGATCTCCGATGCCCTGGTCCCTTCATGGGATGATCTATGATGCCCTGGTCCCTTCATGGGATGATCTCTGATGCCCTGGTCCCTTCATGGGATGATCTCTGATGCCCTGGTCCCTTCATGGGATGATGTCTGACGCACTGGTCCCTTCATGGGAAGATGTCTGATGCACTGGTCCCTTCATGGGATGATGTCTGATGCACTGGTCCCTTCATGGGATGATCTTGCATACCTCTAATCATAGTGCTGTGATGCACTGGTCCCTTCATGGGATGATCTTGCATACCTCTAATCATAGTGCTGTGATGCCCTGGTCCCTTCATGGGATGATCTCTGATGCCCTGGTCCCTTCATGGGATGATGTCTGATGCACTGGTCCCTTCATGGGATGATGTCTGAGGCACTGGTCCCTTCATGGGATTATCTTTGATGCACTGGTCCCTTCATGGCATGATCTTGCATACCTCTAATGTAAGTGCTGTGGTGTACTGGTCCCTTCATGGGATGATCTTGCATACCTCTAATCATAGTGTTGTGATGCCCTGGTCCCTTCATGGGATGATCTCTGATGCCCTGGTCCCTTCATGGGATGATCTCTGATGCCCTGATCTCTGATGCCCTGGTCCCTTCATGGAATGATCTCTGATGCCCTGGTCCCTTCATGGGATGATATCTGATGCACTGGTCCCTTCATGGGATGATCTCTGATGCCCTGGTCACTTCATGGGATGATCTCTGATGCCCTGATCCCTTCATGGGATGATCTCTGATGCCCTGGGCCCTTCATGGGATGATCTGATGCCCTGGTCCCTTCATGGGATGATGTGTCCCTTCATGGGATGATCTCCGATGCCCTGGTCCCTTCATGGGATGATCTCTGATGCTCTGGTCCCTTCATGAGATGATCTCTGATGCCCTGGTCCCTTCATGGGATGATCTCTGATGCCCTGGTCCCTTCATGGGATGATCTCTGATGCCCTGGTCCCTTCATGGGATGATCTCTGATGCCCTGGTCCCTTCATGGGATGATCTCTGATGCCCTGGTCCCTTCATGGGATGATCTGATGCCCTGGCCCCTTCATGGGATGATGTCTGATGCACTGGTCCCTTCATGGGAAGATGTCTGATGCACTGGTCCCTTCATGGGATGATGTCTGATGCACTGGTCCCTTCATGGGATGATCTTGCATACCTCTAATCATAGTGCTGTGATGCACTGGTCCCTTCATGGGATGATCTCTGATGCCCTGGTCCCTTCATGGGATGATCTCTGATGCCCTGGTCCCTTCATGGGATGATCTGATGCCCTGGTCCCTTCATGGGATGATGTCTGATGCACTGGTCCCTTCATGGGATGATGTCTGATGCACTGGTCCCTTCATGGGATGATCTTGCATACCTCTAATCATAGTGCTGTGATGCCCTGGTCCCTTCATGGGATGATCTCTGATGCACTGGTTCCTTCATGGGATGATCTTGCATACCTCTAATCATAGTGCTGTGATGCCCTGGTCCCTTCATGGGATGATCACTGATGCCCTGGTCCCTTCATGGGATGATCTTTAATGCACTGGTCCCTTCATGGCATGATCTTGCATACCTCTAATGTAAGTGCTGTGGTGTACTGGTCCCTTCATGGGATGATCTTGCATACCTCTAATCATGGTGCTGTGATGCACTGATCCCTTCGTGGGATGATCTCTGATGCCCTGGTCCCTTCATGGGATGATGTCTGATGCCCTGGTCCCGACTTGGGATGATCTCTGATGCCCTGGTCCCCTCATGGGATGATCTCTGATGCACTGGTCCCTTCATGGGATGATCCCTGATGCCCTGGTCCCTTCATGGGATGATCCCTGATGCCCTGGTCCCTTCATGGGATGATCTCTGATGCCCTGGTCCCTTCATGGGATGGTCTTTGATGCACTGGTCCCTTCATGGGATGATCTTGCATGCCTCTAATGTAAGTGCTGTGGTGTACTGGTCCCTTCATGGGATGATCTTGCATACCTCTAATGTAAGTGCTGTGGTGTACTGGTCCCTTCATGGGATGATCTCTGATGCCCTGGTCCCTTCATGGGATGATCTCTGATGCCCTGGTCCCTTCATGGGATGATCTCTGATGCCCTGGTCCCTTTATGGGATGAGATCTGATGCCCTGGTCCCTTCATGGGATGTTCTCTGATGCCCTGGTCCCTTCATGGGATGATCTTTGATGCACTGGTCCCTTCATGGGATGATCTCTGATGCACTAGTCCCTTCATGGGATGATCGTGCATACCTCTAATCATAGTGCTGTGATGCCCTGGTCCCTTCATGGGAGGATCTCTGATGCACTGGTCCCTTCATGGGATGATCTCTGATGCACTGGTCCCTTCATGGGATGATCTCTGATGCACTGGTCCCTTCATGGGATGATCTTGCATACGTCTCATCATAGTGCTGTGATGCACTGGTCCCTTCATGGGATGATCTCTGATGCACTGGTCCCTTCACGGGATGATCTCTGATGCACTGGTCCCTTCACGGGATGATCTCTGATGCACTGGTCCCTTCACGGGATGATCTCTGATTCACTGGTCCCTTCACGGGATGATGTCTGATGCACTGGTCCCTTCACGGGATGATGTCTGATGCACTGGTCCCTTCATGGGATGATCTTGCATACCTCTAATCATAGTGCTGTGATGCCCTGGTCCCTTCATGGGATGATCTGATGCCCTGGTCCCTTCATGGGATGAACTGATGCCCTGGTCCCTTCATGGGATGATCTGATGCCCTGGTCCCTTCATGGGATGATCTGATGCCCTGGTCCCTTCATGGGATGATCTGATGCCCTGGTCCCTTCATGGGATGATCTGATGCCCTTGTCCCTTCATGGGATGATCTCCGACGCCCTGGTCCCTTCATGGGATGATCTCCGATGCCCTGGTCCCTTCATGGGATGATCTCCGATGCCCTGGTCCCTTCATGGGATGATCTCTGATGCCCTGGTCCCTTCATGGGATGATGTCTGATGCACTGGTCCCTTCATGGGATGATCTTGCATACCTGTAATCATAGCGCTGTGATGCCCTGGTCCCTTCATGGGATGATTTCTGATGCACTGGTCCCTTCATGGGATAATTTTGCATACCTCTAATCATAGTGCTGTGATGCCCTGGTCCCTTCATGGGATGATGTCTGATGCCCTGGTCCCTTCATGGGATGATGTCTGATGCCCTGGTCCCTTCATGGGATGATGTCTGATGCCCTGGTCCCTTCATGGGATGATGTCTGATGCCCCGGTCGCTTCATGGGATGTCTGATGCCCCGGTCCCTTCATGGGATGATGTCTGATGCACTGGTCCCTTCATGGGATGATGTCTGATGCACTGGTCCCTTCATGGGATAATTTTGCATACCTCTAATCATAGTGCTGTGATGCCCTGGCCCCTTCATGGGATGATCTCTGATGCCCTAGTCCCTTCATGGGATGATCAATGATGCCCTGGTCCCTTCATGGGATGTTCTCTGATGCCCTGGTCCCTTCATGGGATGATCTTGCATACCTCTAATCATAGTGCTGTGATGCCCTGGTCCCTTCATGGGATGATCTTGCATACCTCTACTCATAATGCTGTGATGCCCTGGTCCCTTCATGGGATGATCTCTGATGCCCTGGTCCCTTCATGGGATGATCTTTGATGCACTGCTCCCTTCATGGGATGATCTCTGATGCCCTGGTCCCTTCATGGGATGATCTTGCATACCTCTACTCATAGTGCTGTGATGCCCTGGTCCCTTCATGGGATGGTCTCTGATGCACTGTTCCCTTCATGGGATGATCTTGCATACCTCTAATCACAGTGCTGTGATGCCCTGGTCCCTTCATGGGAGGATCTCTGATGCACTGGTACCCATGGGATGATCTCTGATGCACTGGTCCCTTCATGGGATGATCTCTGATGCACTGGTTCCTTCACGGGATGATCTCTGATGCACTGGTCCCTTCACGGGATGATCTCTGACGCACTGGTCCCTTCACGGGATGATCTCTGATGCCCTGGTCCCTTCATGGGATGATCTCTGATGCCCTGGTCCCTTCATGGGATGATCTCTGATGCCCTGGTCCCTTCACGGGATGATCTCTGATGCCCTGGTCCCTTCACGGGATGATCTCTGATGCCCTGGTCCCTTCACGGGATGATCTCTGATGCCCTGGTCCCTTCACGGGATGATCTCTGATGCCCTGGTCCCTTCACGGGATGATCTCTGATGCACTGGTCCCTTCATGGGATGATCTTGCATACCTCTGATCATAGTGCTGTGATGCCCTGGTCCCTTCATGGGATGATCTCTGATGCCCTGGTCCCTTCATGGGATGATCTTTGATGCACTGGTCCCTTCATGGCATGATCTTGCATACCTCTAATGTAAGTGCTGTGGTGTACTGGTCCCTTCATGGGATGATCTTGCATACCTCTAATCATAGTGTTGTGATGCCCTGGTCCCTTCTTGGGATGATCTCTGATGCCCTGGTCCCTTCATGGGATGATCTCTGATGCCCTGATCTCTGATGCCCTGGTCCCTTCATGGAATGATCTCTGATGCCCTGGTCCCTTCATGGGATGATATCTGATGCACTGGTCCCTTCATGGGATGATCTCTGATGCCCTGGTCTCTTCATGGGATGATCTCTGATGCCCTGATCCCTTCATGGGATGATCTCTGATGCCCTGGGCCCTTCATGGGATGATCTGATGCCCTGGTCCCTTCATGGGATGATGTGTCCCTTCATGGGATGATCTCTGATGCACTGGTCCCTTCATGGGATGATCTGATGCCCTGGTCCCTTCATGGGATGAACTGATGCCCTGGTCCCTTCATGGGATGAACTGATGCCCTGGTCCCTTCATGGGATGATCTGATGCCCTGGTCCCTTCATGGGATGATCTGATGCCCTGGTCCCTTCATGGGATGATCTGATGCCCTGGTCCCTTCATGGGATGATCTGATGCCCTGGTCCCTTCATGGGATGATCTCCGATGCCCTGGTCCCTTCATGGGATGATCTCCGATGCCCTGGTCCCTTCATGGGATGATCTCCGATGCCCTGGTCCCTTCATGGGATGATCTCCGATGCCCTGGTCCCTTCATGGGATGATCTCCGATGCCCTGGTCCCTTCATGGGATGATCTCTGATGCACTGGTCCCTTCATGGGATGATCTTGCATACCTGTAATCATAGCGCTGTGATGCCCTGGTCCCTTCATGGGATGATTTCTGATGCACTGGTCCCTTCATGGGATAATTTTGCATACCTCTAATCATAGTGCTGTGATGCCCTGGTCCCTTCATGGGATGATGTCTGATGCCCTGGTCCCTTCATGGGATGATGTCTGATGCCCTGGTCCCTTCATGGGATGATGTCTGATGCCCTGGTCCCTTCATGGGATGATGTCTGATGCCCCGGTCGCTTCATGGGATGTCTGATGCCCCGGTCCCTTCATGGGATGATGTCTGATGCACTGGTCCCTTCATGGGATGATGTCTGATGCACTGGTCCCTTCATGGGATAATTTTGCATACCTCTAATCATAGTGCTGTGATGCCCTGGCCCCTTAATGGGATGATCTCTGATGCCCTGGTCCCTTCATGGGATGATCTCTGATGCCCTAGTCCCTTCATGGGATGATCAATGATGCCCTGGTCCCTTCATGGGATGTTCTCTGATGCCCTGGACCCTTCATGGGATGATCTTGCATACCTCTAATCATAGTGCTGTGATGCCCTGGTCCCTTCATGGGATGATCTTGCATACCTCTACTCATAATGCTGTGATGCCCTGGTCCCTTCATGGGATGATCTCTGATGCCCTGGTCCCTTCATGGGATGATCTTTGATGCACTGCTCCCTTCATGGGATGATCTCTGATGCCCTGGTCCCTTCATGGGATGATCTCTGATGCACTGGTCCCTTCATGGGATGATCTCTGATGCACTGGTTCCTTCACGGGATGATCTCTGATGCACTCGTCCCTTCACGGGATGATCTCTGATGCACTGGTCCCTTCACGGGATGATCTCTGATGCCCTGGTCCCTTCACGGGATGATCTCTGATGCCCTGGTCCCTTCACGGGATGATCTCTGATGCCCTGGTCCCTTCACGGGATGATCTCTGATGCCCTGGTCCCTTCACGGGATGATCTCTGATGCCCTGGTCCCTTCACGGGATGATCTCTGATGCCCTGGTCCCTTCACGGGATGATCTCTGATGCCCTGGTCCCTTCACGGGATGATCTCTGATGCCCTGGTCCCTTCACGGGATGATCTCTGATGCTCTAGTCCCTTCATGGGATGATCTCTGATGCCCTGGTCCCTTCATGGGATGATCTTGCATACCTCTAATCATAGTGCTGTGATGCCCTGGTCCCTTCATGGGATGTTCTCTGATGCCCTGGTCCCTTCATGGGATGATCTTGCATACCTCTAATCACAGTGCTGTGATGCCCTGGTCCCTTCATGGGAGGATCTCTGATGCACTGGTCCCTTCATGGGATGATCTCTGATGCACTGGTCCCTTCATGGGATGATCTCTGATGCACTGGTCCCTTCACGGGATGATCTCTGATGCACTGGTCCCTTCACGGGATGATCTCTGATGCACTGGTCCCTTCATGGGATGATCTTGTATACCTCTAATCATAGTGCTGTGATGCCCTGGTCCCTTCATGGGATGTTCTCTGATGCCCTGGTCCCTTCATGGGATGATCTTGCATACCTCTAATCACAGTGCTGTGATGCCCTGGTCCCTTCATGGGAGGATCTCTGATGCACTGGTCCCTTCCTTGGATGATCTCTGATGCACTGGTCCCTTCATGGGATGATCTTGCATACCTCTAATCATAGTGCTGTGATGCCCTGGTCCCTTCATGGGATGTTCTCTGATGCCCTGGTCCCTTCATGGGATGATCTTGCATACCTCTAATCACAGTGCTGTGATGCCCTGGTCCCTTCATGGGAGGATCTCTGATGCACTGGTCCCTTCATGGGATGATCTTGCATACCTCTAATCATAGTGCTGTGATGCCCTGGTCCCTTCATGGGATGATCTCTGATGCCCTGGTCCCTTCATGGGATGATCTCCGATGCCCTGGTCCCTTCATGGGATGATCTCTGATGCACTGGTCCCTTCATGGGATGATCTCTGATGCCCTGGTCCCTTCATGGGATGATCTTTGATGCACTGGTCCCTTCATGGGATGATCTCTGATGCCCTGGTCCCTTCACGGGATGATCTCTGATGCCCTGGTCCCTTCACAGGATGATCTCTGATGCCCTGGTCCCTTCACGGGATGATCTCTGATGCCCTGGTCCCTTCATGGGATGATCTCTGATGCACTGGTCCCTTCATGGGATGATCTTGCATACCTCTAATCATAGTGCTGTGATGCCCTGGTCCCTTCATGGGATGATCTCTGATGCACTGGTCCCTTCATGGGATGATCTTGCATACCTCTAATCATAGTGCTGTGATGCCCTGGTCCCTTCATGGGATGATCTCTGATGCACTGGTCCCTTCATGGGATGATCTCTGATGCCCTGGTCCCTTCACGGGATGATCTCTGATGCTCTAGTCCCTTCATGGGATGATCTCTGATTCCCTGGTCCCTTCATGGGATGATCTCTGATGCCCTGGTCCCTTCATGGGATGATCTTGCATACCTCTAATCATAGTGCTGTGATGCCCTGGTCCCTTCATGGGATGATCTCTGATGCCCTGGTCCCTTCACGGGATGATGTCTGATGCCCTGGTCCCTTCACGGGATGATCTCTGATGCCTTGGTCCCTTCATGGGATGATCTCTGATGCTTTGGTCCCTTCACGGGATGATCTCTGATGCCCTGGTCCCTTCACGGGATGATCTCTGATGCCCTGGTCCCTTCACGGGATGATCTCTGATGCCCTGGTCCCTTCACGGGATGATCTCTGATGCTCTAGTCCCTTCATGGGATGATCTCTGATTCCCTGGTCCCTTCATGGGATGATCTCTGATGCCCTGGTCCCTTCATGGGATGATCTTGCATACCTCTAATCATAGTGCTGTGATGCACTGGTCCCTTCATGGGATGATCTCTGATGCACTGGTCCCTTCATGGGATGATCTTTGATGCACTGGTCCCTTCACGGGATGATCTCTGGTGCGCTGGTCCCTTCACTGGATGATCTCTGGTGCTCTGGTCCCTTCACGGGATGATCTCTGGTGCGCTGGTCCCTTCACGGGATGATCACTGGTGCGCCGGTCCCTTCATGGGATGATCTTGCATACCTCTTATCATAGTGCTGTGATGCCCTGGTCCCTTCATGGGATGATCTCTGATGCCCTGGTCCCTTCATGGGATGATCTCTGATGCCCTGGTCCCTTCATGGGATGATCTCTGATGCCCTGGTCCCTTTATGGGATGATCTCTGATGCCCTGGTCCCTTTATGGGATGATCTCTGACGCCCTGGTCCCCTTATGGGATGATCTCTGACGCCCTGGTCCCTTTATGGGATGATCTCTGATGCCCTGGTCCCTTCATGGGATAATCTCTGATGCCCTGGTCCCTTCATGGGATGGTCTCTGATGCACTGGTCCCTTCATGGGATGATCTTGCACACCTCTACTCATAGTGCTATGATGCTCTGGTCCCTTCATGGGATGATCTCTGATGCCCTGGTCCCTTCATGGGATGATCTTTGATGCCCTGGTCCCTTCATGGGATGATCTTTGATGCACTGGTCCCTTCATGGGATGATCTTTGATGCACTGGTCCCTTCATGGGATGATCTCTGATGCACTGGTCCCTTCATGGGATGATCTTGCATACCTCTAATCATAGTGCTGTGATGCCCTGGTCCCTTCATGGGATGATCTCTGATGCACTGGTCCCTTCATGGGATGATCTTGCATACCTCTAATCATAGTGCTGTGATGCCATGGTCCCTTCATGGGATGATCTCTGATGCACTGGTCCCTTCATGGGATGATGTGTGATGCACTGATCCCTTCATGGGATGATCTTGCATACCTCTAATCACAGTGCTGTGATGCCCTGGTCCCTTCATGGGAGGATCTCTGATGCACTGGTCCCTTCATGGGATGATCTCTGATGCACTGGTCCCTTCATGGGATGATCTCTGATGCACTGGTTCCTTCATGGGATGATCTTGCATACCTCTAATCATAGTGCTGTGATGCACTGGTCCCTTCACGGGATGATCTCTGATGCACTGGTCCCTTCATGGGATGATCTCTGATGCACTGGTCCCTTCACGGGATGATCTCTGATGCCCTGGTCCCTTCACAGGATGATCTCTGATGCCCTGGTCCCTTCACAGGATGATCTCTGATGCCCTGGTCCCTTCACGGGATGATCTCTGATGCCCTGGTCCCTTCACGGGATGATCTCTGATGCCCTGGTCCCTTCACGGGATGATCTCTGATGCCCTGGTCCCTTCACGGGATGATCTCTGATGCTCTAGTCCCTTCATGGGATGATCTCTGATTCCCTGGTCCCTTCATGGGATGATCTCTGATGCCCTGGTCCCTTCATGGGATGATCTTGCATACCTCTAATCATAGTGCTGTGATGCACTGGTCCCTTCATGGGATGATCTCTGATGCACTGGTCCCTTCATGGGATGATCTTTGATGCACTGGTCCCTTCATGGGATGATCTTTGATGCACTGGTCCCTTCACGGGATGATCTCTGGTGCGCTGGTCCCTTCACGGGATGATCTCTGGTGCGCTGGTCCCTTCACGGGATGATCTCTGGTGCGCTGGTCCCTTCACGGGATGATCACTGGTGCGCCGGTCCCTTCATGGGATGATCTTGCATACCTCTTATCATAGTGCTGTGATGCCCTGGTCCCTTCATGGGATGATCTCTGATGCCCTGGTCCCTTCATGGGATGATCTCTGATGCCCTGGTCCCTTTATGGGATGATCTCTGATGCCCTGGTCCCTTTATGGGATGATCTCTGACGCCCTGGTCCCTTTATGGGATGATCTCTGACGCCCTGGTCCCTTTATGGGATGATCTCTGATGCCCTGGTCCCTTCATGGGATAATCTCTGATGCCCTGGTCCCTTCATGGGATGGTCTCTGATGCACTGGTCCCTTCATGGGATGATCTTGCACACCTCTACTCATAGTGCTATGATGCTCTGGTCCCTTCATGGGATGATCTCTGATGCCCTGGTCCCTTCATGGGATGATCTTTGATGCCCTGGTCCCTTCATGGGATGATCTTTGATGCACTGGTCCCTTCATGGGATGATCTTTGATGCACTGGTCCCTTCATGGGATGATCTCTGATGCACTGGTCCCTTCATGGGATGATCTTGCATACCTCTAATCATAGTGCTGTGATGCCCTGGTCCCTTCATGGGATGATCTCTGATGCACTGGTCCCTTCATGGGATGATCTTGCATACCTCTAATCATAGTGCTGTGATGCCCTGGTCCCTTCATGGGATGATCTCTGATGCACTGGTCCCTTCATGGGATGATGTGTGATGCACTGATCCATTCATGGGATGATCTTGCATACCTCTAATCACAGTGCTGTGATGCCCTGGTCCCTTCATGGGAGGATCTCTGATGCACTGGTCCCTTCATGGGATGATCTCTGATGCACTGGTCCCTTCATGGGATGATCTCTGATGCACTGGTTCCTTCATGGGATGATCTTGCATACCTCTAATCATAGTGCTGTGATGCACAGGTCCCTTCACGGGATGATCTCTGATGCACTGGTCCCTTCACGGGATGATCTCTGATGCACTGGTCCCTTCACAGGATGATGTCTGATCCACTGGTCCCTTCATGGGATGATCTTGCATACCCCTAATCATAGTGCTGTGAGGCCCTGGTCCCTTCATGGGATGATCTCTGATGCCCTGGTCCCTTCATGGGAGGATCTCTGATGCCCTGGTCCCTTCATGGGATGATCTCCGATGCCCTGGTCCCTTCATGGGATGATCTCCGATGCCCTGGTCCCTTCATGGGATGATCTCCGATGCCCTGGTCCCTTCATGGGATGATCTCCGATGCCCTGGTCCCTTCATGGGATGATCTCCGATGCCCTGGTCCCTTCATAGGATGATCTCTGATGCCCTGGTCCCTTCATGGGATAATCTCCGATGCCCTGGTCCCTTCATGGGATAATCTCCGATGCCCTGGTCCATTCATTGGATGATCTCCGATGCCCTGGTCCCTTCATGGGGTGATCTCCGATGCACTGGTCCCTTCATGGGGTGATGTCTGATGCACTGGTCCTTTCATGGGGTGATCTTGCATACCTCTAATCATAGTGCTGTGATGCCCTGGTCCCTTCATGGGATGATTTCTGATGCCCTGGTCCCTTCATGGGAAGATTTCTGATGCACTGGTCCCTTCATGGGAAGATTTCTGATGCACTGGTCCCTTCATGGGATGATCTCTGATGCCCTGGTCCCTTCATGGGATGATCTCTGATGCCTTGGTCCCTTCATGGGATGATCTCTGATGCACTGGTCCCTTCATGGGAGGATCTCCGATGCCCTGGTCCTTTCATGGGATGATCTCCGATGCCCTGGTCCCTTCATGGGTTGATCACTGATGCACTGGTCCCTTCATGGGATGATCTCTGATGCACTGGTCCTTTCATGGGATGATCTTGCATACCTCTAATCATAGTGCTGTGATGCCCTGGTCCCTTCATGGGATGATATCTGATGCACTGGTCCCTTCATGGGATGATGTGTGATGCACTGGTCCCTTCATGGGATGATCTCTGATACACTGGTCCCTTCACGGGATGATGTCTGATGCACTGGTCCCTTCACGGGATGATGTCTGATGCACTGGTCCCTTCACGGGATGATGTCTGATGCACTGGTCCCTTCATGGGATGATCTCTGATGCACTGGTCCCTTCATGGGATGATCTCTGATGCACTGGTCCCTTCATGGGATAATCTCTGATGCCCTGGTCCCTTCACGGGATGATGTCTGATGCACTGGTCCCTTCACGGGATGATGTCTGATGCACTGGTCCCTTCATGGGATGATCTTGCATACCTCTAATGTAAGTTCTGTGATGCACTGGTCCCTTCATGGGATGATCTCTGATGCACTGGTCCCTTCATGGGATGATCTCTGATGCCCTGGTCCCTTCATGGGATGATCTCCGATGCCCTGGTCCCTTCATGGGATGATCTCCGATGCCCTGGTCCCTTCATGGGAGGATCTCCGATGCCCTGGTCCCTTCATGGGAGGATCTCCGATGCCCTGGTCCCTTCATGGGAGGATCTCCGATGCCCTGGTCCCTTCATGGGAGGATCTCAGATTCCCTGGTCCCTTCATGGGATGATCTCCGATGCCCTGGTCCCTTCATGGGATGATCACTGATGCCCTGGTCCCTTCATGGGATGATCTCTGATGCCCTGGTCCCTTCATGGGATGATCTCTGATGCACTGGTCCTTTCATGGGATGATCTTGCATACCTCTAATCATAGTGCTGTGATGCCCTGGTCCATTCATGGGATGATTTCTGATGCCCTGGTCCCTTCATGTGATGATTTCTGATGCCCTGGTCCCGTTATGGGATGATTTCTGATGCACTGGTCCCTTCATGGGATGATCTCTGATGCCCTGGTCCCTTCATGGGAACATCTTGCATACCTCTAATCGTAGTGCTCTGATGCCCTGGTCCCTTCATGGGATGATCTGATGCACTGGTCCCTTCATGGGATGATCTCTGATGCACTGGTCCCTTCATGGGATGATCTCTGATGCACTGGTCCCTTCATGGGATGATCTCTGATGCACTGGTCCCTTCATGGGATGATCTTGCATACCTCTAATCATAGTGCTGTGATGCCCTGGTCCCTTCATGGGATGATGTCTGATGCACTGGTCCCTTCACGGGATGATGTCTGATGCCCTGGTCCCTTCATGGGAGGATCTCTGATGCCCTGGTCCCTTCATGGGATGATCTCTGATGCCCTGGTCCCTTCATGGGATGATCTCTGATGCCCTGGTCCCTTCATGGGATGATCTCTGATGCACTGGTCCCTTCATGTGATGATCTCTGATGCACTGGTCCCTTCATGGGATGATCTGATGCCCTGGTCCCTTCATGGGATGAACTGATGCCCTGGTCCCTTCATGGGATGAACTGATGCCCTGGTCCCTTCATGGGATGATCTGATGCCCTGGTCCCTTCATGGGATGATCTGATGCCCTGGTCCCTTCATGGGATGATCTGATGCCCTGGTCCCTTCATGGGATGATCTGATGCCCTGGTCCCTTCATGGGATGATCTCCGATGCCCTGGTCCCTTCATGGGATGATCTCCGATGCCCTGGTCCCTTCATGGGATGATCTCCGATGCCCTGGTCCCTTCATGGGATGATCTCCGATGCCCTGGTCCCTTCATGGGATGATCTCCGATGCCCTGGTCCCTTCATGGGATGATCTCTGATGCACTGGTCCCTTCATGGGATGATCTTGCATACCTGTAATCATAGCGCTGTGATGCCCTGGTCCCTTCATGGGATGATTTCTGATGCACTGGTCCCTTCATGGGATAATTTTGCATACCTCTAATCATAGTGCTGTGATGCCCTGGTCCCTTCATGGGATGATGTCTGATGCCCTGGTCCCTTCATGGGATGATGTCTGATGCCCTGGTCCCTTCATGGGATGATGTCTGATGCCCTGGTCCCTTCATGGGATGATGTCTGATGCCCCGGTCGCTTCATGGGATGTCTGATGCCCCGGACCCTTCATGGGATGATGTCTGATGCACTGGTCCCTTCATGGGATGATGTCTGATGCACTGGTCCCTTCATGGGATAATTTTGCATACCTCTAATCATAGTGCTGTGATGCCCTGGCCCCTTAATGGGATGATCTCTGATGCCCTGGTCCCTTCATGGGATGATCTCTGATGCCCTAGTCCCTTCATGGGATGATCAATGATGCCCTGGTCCCTTCATGGGATGTTCTCTGATGCCCTGGACCCTTCATGGGATGATCTTGCATACCTCTAATCATAGTGCTGTGATGCCCTGGTCCCTTCATGGGATGATCTTGCATACCTCTACTCATAATGCTGTGATGCCCTGGTCCCTTCATGGGATGATCTCTGATGCCCTGGTCCCTTCATGGGATGATCTTTGATGCACTGCTCCCTTCATGGGATGATCTCTGATGCCCTGGTCCCTTCATGGGATGATCTCTGATGCACTGGTCCCTTCATGGGATGATCTCTGATGCACTGGTTCCTTCACGGGATGATCTCTGATGCACTCGTCCCTTCACGGGATGATCTCTGATGCACTGGTCCCTTCACGGGATGATCTCTGATGCCCTGGTCCCTTCACGGGATGATCTCTGATGCCCTGGTCCCTTCACGGGATGATCTCTGATGCCCTGGTCCCTTCACGGGATGATCTCTGATGCCCTGGTCCCTTCACGGGATGATCTCTGATGCCCTGGTCCCTTCACGGGATGATCTCTGATGCCCTGGTCCCTTCACGGGATGATCTCTGATGCCCTGGTCCCTTCACGGGATGATCTCTGATGCTCTAGTCCCTTCATGGGATGATCTCTGATGCCCTGGTCCCTTCATGGGATGATCTTGCATACCTCTAATCATAGTGCTGTGATGCCCTGGTCCCTTCATGGGATGTTCTCTGATGCCCTGGTCCCTTCATGGGATGATCTTGCATACCTCTAATCACAGTGCTGTGATGCCCTGGTCCCTTCATGGGAGGATCTCTGATGCACTGGTCCCTTCATGGGATGATCTCTGATGCACTGGTCCCTTCATGGGATGATCTCTGATGCACTGGTCCCTTCACGGGATGATCTCTGATGCACTGGTCCCTTCACGGGATGATCTCTGATGCACTGGTCCCTTCATGGGATGATCTTGTATACCTCTAATCATAGTGCTGTGATGCCCTGGTCCCTTCATGGGATGTTCTCTGATGCCCTGGTCCCTTCATGGGATGATCTTGCATACCTCTAATCACAGTGCTGTGATGCCCTGGTCCCTTCATGGGAGGATCTCTGATGCACTGGTCCCTTCCTTGGATGATCTCTGATGCACTGGTCCCTTCATGGGATGATCTTGCATACCTCTAATCATAGTGCTGTGATGCCCTGGTCCCTTCATGGGATGTTCTCTGATGCCCTGGTCCCTTCATGGGATGATCTTGCATACCTCTAATCACAGTGCTGTGATGCCCTGGTCCCTTCATGGGAGGATCTCTGATGCACTGGTCCCTTCATGGGATGATCTTGCATACCTCTAATCATAGTGCTGTGATGCCCTGGTCCCTTCATGGGATGATCTCTGATGCCCTGGTCCCTTCATGGGATGATCTCCGATGCCCTGGTCCCTTCATGGGATGATCTCTGATGCACTGGTCCCTTCATGGGATGATCTCTGATGCCCTGGTCCCTTCATGGGATGATCTTTGATGCACTGGTCCCTTCATGGGATGATCTCTGATGCCCTGGTCCCTTCACGGGATGATCTCTGATGCCCTGGTCCCTTCACAGGATGATCTCTGATGCCCTGGTCCCTTCACGGGATGATCTCTGATGCCCTGGTCCCTTCATGGGATGATCTCTGATGCACTGGTCCCTTCATGGGATGATCTTGCATACCTCTAATCATAGTGCTGTGATGCCCTGGTCCCTTCATGGGATGATCTCTGATGCACTGGTCCCTTCATGGGATGATCTTGCATACCTCTAATCATAGTGCTGTGATGCCCTGGTCCCTTCATGGGATGATCTCTGATGCACTGGTCCCTTCATGGGATGATCTCTGATGCCCTGGTCCCTTCACGGGATGATCTCTGATGCTCTAGTCCCTTCATGGGATGATCTCTGATTCCCTGGTCCCTTCATGGGATGATCTCTGATGCCCTGGTCCCTTCATGGGATGATCTTGCATACCTCTAATCATAGTGCTGTGATGCCCTGGTCCCTTCATGGGATGATCTCTGATGCCCTGGTCCCTTCACGGGATGATGTCTGATGCCCTGGTCCCTTCACGGGATGATCTCTGATGCCTTGGTCCCTTCATGGGATGATCTCTGATGCTTTGGTCCCTTCACGGGATGATCTCTGATGCCCTGGTCCCTTCACGGGATGATCTCTGATGCCCTGGTCCCTTCACGGGATGATCTCTGATGCCCTGGTCCCTTCACGGGATGATCTCTGATGCTCTAGTCCCTTCATGGGATGATCTCTGATTCCCTGGTCCCTTCATGGGATGATCTCTGATGCCCTGGTCCCTTCATGGGATGATCTTGCATACCTCTAATCATAGTGCTGTGATGCACTGGTCCCTTCATGGGATGATCTCTGATGCACTGGTCCCTTCATGGGATGATCTTTGATGCACTGGTCCCTTCACGGGATGATCTCTGGTGCGCTGGTCCCTTCACTGGATGATCTCTGGTGCTCTGGTCCCTTCACGGGATGATCTCTGGTGCGCTGGTCCCTTCACGGGATGATCACTGGTGCGCCGGTCCCTTCATGGGATGATCTTGCATACCTCTTATCATAGTGCTGTGATGCCCTGGTCCCTTCATGGGATGATCTCTGATGCCCTGGTCCCTTCATGGGATGATCTCTGATGCCCTGGTCCCTTCATGGGATGATCTCTGATGCCCTGGTCCCTTTATGGGATGATCTCTGATGCCCTGGTCCCTTTATGGGATGATCTCTGACGCCCTGGTCCCCTTATGGGATGATCTCTGACGCCCTGGTCCCTTTATGGGATGATCTCTGATGCCCTGGTCCCTTCATGGGATAATCTCTGATGCCCTGGTCCCTTCATGGGATGGTCTCTGATGCACTGGTCCCTTCATGGGATGATCTTGCACACCTCTACTCATAGTGCTATGATGCTCTGGTCCCTTCATGGGATGATCTCTGATGCCCTGGTCCCTTCATGGGATGATCTTTGATGCCCTGGTCCCTTCATGGGATGATCTTTGATGCACTGGTCCCTTCATGGGATGATCTTTGATGCACTGGTCCCTTCATGGGATGATCTCTGATGCACTGGTCCCTTCATGGGATGATCTTGCATACCTCTAATCATAGTGCTGTGATGCCCTGGTCCCTTCATGGGATGATCTCTGATGCACTGGTCCCTTCATGGGATGATCTTGCATACCTCTAATCATAGTGCTGTGATGCCATGGTCCCTTCATGGGATGATCTCTGATGCACTGGTCCCTTCATGGGATGATGTGTGATGCACTGATCCCTTCATGGGATGATCTTGCATACCTCTAATCACAGTGCTGTGATGCCCTGGTCCCTTCATGGGAGGATCTCTGATGCACTGGTCCCTTCATGGGATGATCTCTGATGCACTGGTCCCTTCATGGGATGATCTCTGATGCACTGGTTCCTTCATGGGATGATCTTGCATACCTCTAATCATAGTGCTGTGATGCACTGGTCCCTTCACGGGATGATCTCTGATGCACTGGTCCCTTCATGGGATGATCTCTGATGCACTGGTCCCTTCACGGGATGATCTCTGATGCCCTGGTCCCTTCACAGGATGATCTCTGATGCCCTGGTCCCTTCACAGGATGATCTCTGATGCCCTGGTCCCTTCACGGGATGATCTCTGATGCCCTGGTCCCTTCACGGGATGATCTCTGATGCCCTGGTCCCTTCACGGGATGATCTCTGATGCCCTGGTCCCTTCACGGGATGATCTCTGATGCTCTAGTCCCTTCATGGGATGATCTCTGATTCCCTGGTCCCTTCATGGGATGATCTCTGATGCCCTGGTCCCTTCATGGGATGATCTTGCATACCTCTAATCATAGTGCTGTGATGCACTGGTCCCTTCATGGGATGATCTCTGATGCACTGGTCCCTTCATGGGATGATCTTTGATGCACTGGTCCCTTCACGGGATGATCTCTGGTGCGCTGGTCCCTTCACTGGATGATCTCTGGTGCTCTGGTCCCTTCACGGGATGATCTCTGGTGCGCTGGTCCCTTCACGGGATGATCACTGGTGCGCCGGTCCCTTCATGGGATGATCTTGCATACCTCTTATCATAGTGCTGTGATGCCCTGGTCCCTTCATGGGATGATCTCTGATGCCCTGGTCCCTTCATGGGATGATCTCTGATGCCCTGGTCCCTTTATGGGATGATCTCTGATGCCCTGGTCCCTTTATGGGATGATCTCTGACGCCCTGGTCCCTTTATGGGATGATCTCTGATGCCCTGGTCCCTTCATGGGATAATCTCTGATGCCCTGGTCCCTTCATGGGATGGTCTCTGATGCACTGGTCCCTTCATGGGATGATCTTGCACACCTCTACTCATAGTGCTATGATGCTCTGGTCCCTTCATGGGATGATCTCTGATGCCCTGGTCCCTTCATGGGATGATCTTTGATGCCCTGGTCCCTTCATGGGATGATCTTTGATGCACTGGTCCCTTCATGGGATGATCTTTGATGCACTGGTCCCTTCATGGGATGATCTCTGATGCACTGGTCCCTTCATGGGATGATCTTGCATACCTCTAATCATAGTGCTGTGATGCCCTGGTCCCTTCATGGGATGATCTCTGATGCACTGGTCCCTTCATGGGATGATCTTGCATACCTCTAATCATAGTGCTGTGATGCCCTGGTCCCTTCATGGGATGATCTCTGATGCACTGGTCCCTTCATGGGATGATGTGTGATGCACTGATCCATTCATGGGATGATCTTGCATACCTCTAATCACAGTGCTGTGATGCCCTGGTCCCTTCATGGGAGGATCTCTGATGCACTGGTCCCTTCATGGGATGATCTCTGATGCACTGGTCCCTTCATGGGATGATCTCTGATGCACTGGTTCCTTCATGGGATGATCTTGCATACCTCTAATCATAGTGCTGTGATGCACTGGTCCCTTCACGGGATGATCTCTGATGCACTGGTCCCTTCACGGGATGATCTCTGATGCACTGGTCCCTTCACAGGATGATGTCTGATCCACTGGTCCCTTCATGGGATGATCTTGCATACCCCTAATCATAGTGCTGTGAGGCCCTGGTCCCTTCATGGGATGATCTCTGATGCCCTGGTCCCTTCATGGGAGGATCTCTGATGCCCTGGTCCCTTCATGGGATGATCTCCGATGCCCTGGTCCCTTCATGGGATGATCTCCGATGCCCTGGTCCCTTCATGGGATGATCTCCGATGCCCTGGTCCCTTCATGGGATGATCTCCGATGCCCTGGTCCCTTCATGGGATGATCTCCGATGCCCTGGTCCCTTCATAGGATGATCTCTGATGCCCTGGTCCCTTCATGGGATAATCTCCGATGCCCTGGTCCCTTCATGGGATAATCTCCGATGCCCTGGTCCCTTCATGGGATGATCTCCGATGCCCTGGTCCCTTCATGGGGTGATCTCCGATGCACTGGTCCCTTCATGGGGTGATGTCTGATGCACTGGTCCTTTCATGGGGTGATCTTGCATACCTCTAATCATAGTGCTGTGATGCCCTGGTCCCTTCATGGGATGATTTCTGATGCCCTGGTCCCTTCATGGGAAGATTTCTGATGCACTGGTCCCTTCATGGGAAGATTTCTGATGCACTGGTCCCTTCATGGGATGATCTCTGATGCCCTGGTCCCTTCATGGGATGATCTCTGATGCCTTGGTCCCTTCATGGGATGATCTCTGATGCACTGGTCCCTTCATGGGAGGATCTCCGATGCCCTGGTCCTTTCATGGGATGATCTCCGATGCCCTGGTCCCTTCATGGGTTGATCACTGATGCACTGGTCCCTTCATGGGATGATCTCTGATGCACTGGTCCTTTCATGGGATGATCTTGCATACCTCTAATCATAGTGCTGTGATGCCCTGGTCCCTTCATGGGATGATATCTGATGCACTGGTCCCTTCATGGGATGATGTGTGATGCACTGGTCCCTTCATGGGATGATCTCTGATACACTGGTCCCTTCACGGGATGATGTCTGATGCACTGGTCCCTTCACGGGATGATGTCTGATGCACTGGTCCCTTCACGGGATGATGTCTGATGCACTGGTCCCTTCATGGGATGATCTCTGATGCACTGGTCCCTTCATGGGATGATCTCTGATGCACTGGTCCCTTCATGGGATAATCTCTGATGCCCTGGTCCCTTCACGGGATGATGTCTGATTCACTGGTCCCTTCACGGGATGATGTCTGATGCACTGGTCCCTTCATGGGATGATCTTGCATACCTCTAATGTAAGTTCTGTGATGCACTGGTCCCTTCATGGGATGATCTCTGATGCACTGGTCCCTTCATGGGATGATCTCTGATGCCCTGGTCCCTTCATGGGATGATCTCCGATGCCCTGGTCCCTTCATGGGATGATCTCCGATGCCCTGGTCCCTTCATGGGAGGATCTCCGATGCCCTGGTCCCTTCATGGGAGGATCTCCGATGCCCTGGTCCCTTCATGGGAGGATCTCCGATGCCCTGGTCCCTTCATGGGAGGATCTCAGATTCCCTGGTCCCTTCATGGGATGATCTCCGATGCCCTGGTCCCTTCATGGGATGATCACTGATGCCCTGGTCCCTTCATGGGATGATCTCTGATGCCCTGGTCCCTTCATGGGATGATCTCTGATGCACTGGTCCTTTCATGGGATGATCTTGCATACCTCTAATCATAGTGCTGTGATGCCCTGGTCCATTCATGGGATGATTTCTGATGCCCTGGTCCCTTCATGTGATGATTTCTGATGCCCTGGTCCCGTTATGGGATGATTTCTGATGCACTGGTCCCTTCATGGGATGATCTCTGATGCCCTGGTCCCTTCATGGGAACATCTTGCATACCTCTAATCGTAGTGCTCTGATGCCCTGGTCCCTTCATGGGATGATCTGATGCACTGGTCCCTTCATGGGATGATCTCTGATGCACTGGTCCCTTCATGGGATGATCTCTGATGCACTGGTCCCTTCATGGGATGATCTCTGATGCACTGGTCCCTTCATGGGATGATCTTGCATACCTCTAATCATAGTGCTGTGATGCCCTGGTCCCTTCATGGGATGATGTCTGATGCACTGGTCCCTTCACGGGATGATGTCTGATGCCCTGGTCCCTTCATGGGAGGATCTCTGATGCCCTGGTCCCTTCATGGGATGATCTCTGATGCCCTGGTCCCTTCATGGGATGATCTCTGATGCCCTGGTCCCTTCATGGGATGATCTCTGATGCACTGGTCCCTTCATGTGATGATGTCTGATGCACTGGTCCCTTCATGGAATGATGTCTGATGCACTGGTCCCTTCATGGGATGATCTTGCATACCTCTAATGTAAGTGCTGTGGTGTACTGGTCCCTTCATGGGATGATCTCTGATGCACTGGTCCATTCATGGGAGTATCTTTCATACCTCTAATCATAGTGCTGTGATGCACTGGTCCCTTCATGGGATGATCTCTGATGCACTGGTCCCTTCATGGGATGATCTTGCATACCTCTAATCATAGTGCTGTGATGCCCTGGTCCCTTCATGGGATGATCTCTGATGCCCTGGTCCCTTCATGGGATGATCTTGCATACCTCTAATCATAGTGCTGTGATGCCCTGGACCCTGGTCCCTTCATGGGATGATCTCTGATGCCCTGGTCCCTTCATGGGATGATCTCTGATGCCCTGGTCCCTTCATGGGATGATCTCTGATGCCCTGGTCCCTTCATGGGATGATCTCTGATGCACTGGTCCCTTCATGGGATGATCTCTGATGCACTGGTTCCTTAATGGGATGATCTTGCATACCTCTAATCATAGTGCTGTGATGCCCTGGTCCCTTCATGGGATGATCTCCGATGCCCTGGTCCCTTCATGGGATGATCTTGCATACCTCTGATCATAGTGCTGTGATGCCCTGGTCCCTTCATGGGATGATCTCTGATGCCCTGGTCCCTTCATGGGATGATCTTTGATGCACTGGTCCCTTCATGGCATGATCTTGCATACCTCTAATGTAAGTGCTGTGGTGTACTGGTCCCTTCATGGGATGATCTTGCATACCTCTAATCATAGTGCTGTGATGCCCTGGTCCCTTCATGGGATGATCTCTGATGCCCTAGTCCCTTCATGGGATGATCTCTGATGCCCAGGTCCCTTCATGGGATGATCTCTGATGCACTGTTCCCTTCATGGGATGATCTCTGATGCCCTGGTCCCTTCATGGGATGATCTCTGATGCCCTGATCCCTTCATGGGATGATCTCTGATGCCCTGGGCCCTTCATGGGATGATCTGATGCCCTGGTCCCTTCATGGGATGATGTGTCCCTTCATGGGATGATCTCCGATGCCCTGGTCCCTTCATGGGATGATCTCTGATGCTCTGGTCCCTTCATGAGATGATCTCTGATGCCCTGGTCCCTTCATGAGATGATCTCTGATGCCCTGGTCCCTTCATGGGATGATCTCTGATGCCCTGGTCCCTTCATGGGTTGATCTCTGATGCCCTGGTCCCTTCATGGGATGATCTCTGATGCCCTGGTCCCTTCATGGGATGATGTCTGATGCACTGGTCCCTTCATGGGATGATCTTGCATACCTCTAATCATAGTGCTGTGATGCCCTGGTCCCTTCATGGGATGATCTCTGATGCCCTGGTCCCTTCATGGGATGATCTCTGATGCCCTGGTCCCTTCATGGGATGATCTGATGCCCTGGTCCCTTCATGGGATGATGTCTGATGCACTGGTCCCTTCATGGGATGATCTTGCATACCTCTAATCATAGTGCTGTGATGCCCTGGTCCCTTCATGGGATGATCTCTGATGCACTGGTCCCTTCATGGGATGATCTTGCATACCTCTAATCATAGTGCTGTGATGCCCTGGTCCCTTCATGGGATGATCTCTGATGCCCTGGTCCCTTCATGGGATGATCTTTGATGCACTGGTCCCTTCATGGCATGATCTTGCATACCTCTAATGTAAGTGCTGTGGTGTACTGGTCCCTTCTTGGGATGATCTTGCATACCTCTAATCATAGTGCTGTGATGCACTGGTCCCTTCGTGGGTTGATCTCTGATGCCCTGGTCCCTTCATGGGATGATCTCTGATGCCCTGGTCCCTTCATGGGATGATCTCTGATGCACTGGTCCCTTCATGGGATGATCTCTGATGCCCTGGTCCCTTCATGGGATGATCTCCGATGCCCTGGTCCCTTCATGGGATGATCTCCGATGCCCTGGTCCCTTCATGGGATGATCTCTGATGCCCTGGTCCCTTCATGGGATGGTCTTTGATGCACTGGTCCCTTCCTGGAATGATCTTGCATACCTCTAATGTAAGTGCTGTGGTGTACTGGTCCCTTCATGGGATGATCTCTGATGCCCTGGTCCCTTCATGGGATGATCTCTGATCCCTTCATGGGATGATCTCTGATGCCCTGGTCCCTTCATGGGATGTTCTCTGATGCCCTGGTCCCTTCATGGGATGTTCTCTGATGCCCTGGTCCCTTCATGGGATTATCTTGCATACCTCTTATCATAGTGCTGTGATGCCCTGGTCCCTTCATGGGATGATCTCTGATGCCCTGGTCCCTTCATGGGATGATCTTTGATGCACTGGCCTTCATGGGATGATCTCTGATGCACTGGTCCCTTCATGGGATGATCGTGCATACCTCTAATCATAGTGCTGTGATGCCCTGGTCCCTTCATGGGAGGATCTCTGATGCACTGGTCCCTTCATGGGATGATCTCTGATGCACTGGTCCCTTCATGGGATGATCTCTGATGCACTGGTCCCTTCATGGGATGATCTTGCATACGTCTAATCATAGTGCTGTGATGCACTGGTCCCTTCACGGGATGATCTCTGATGCACTGGTCCCTTCACGGGATGAACTCTGATGCACTGGTCCCTTCACAGGATGATCTCTGATGCACTGGTCCCTTCACGGGATGATCTCTGATGCACTGGTCCCTTCACGGGATGATGTCTGATGCACTGGTCCCTTCATGGGAGGATCTTGCATACCTCTAATCATAGTGCTGTGATGCCCTGGTACCTTCATGGGATGATCTGATGCCCTGGTCCCTTCATTGGATGATCTGATGCCCTGGTCCCTTCATGGGATGATCTGATGCCCTGGTCCCTTCATGGGATGATCTGATGCCCTGGTCCCTTCATGGGATGATCTCCGATGCCCTGGTCCCTTCATGGGATGATCTCCGATGCCCTGGTCCCTTCATGGGATGATCTCCGATGCCCTGGTCCCTTCATGGGATGATCTCCGATGCCCTGGTCCCTTCATGGGATGATCTCCGATGCCCTGGTCCCTTCATGGGATGATCTCCGATGCCCTGGTCCCTTCATGGGATGATCTCCGATGCCCTGGTCCCTTCATGGGATGATCTCTGATGCCCTGGTCCCTTCATGGGATGATGTCTGATGCACTGGTCCCTTCATGGGATGATCTTGCATACCTGTAATCATAGCGCTGTGATGCCCTGGTCCCTTCATGGGATGATTTCTGATGCACTGGTCCCTTCATGGGATAATTTTGCATACCTCTAATCATAGTGCTGTGATGCCCTGGTCCCTTCATGGGATGATGTCTGATGCCCTGGTCCCTTCATGGGATGATGTCTGATGCCCTGGTCCCTTCGTGGGATGATCTCCGATTCCCTGGTCCCTTCGTGGGATGATCTCCGATTCCCTGGTCCCTTCATGGGATGATCTCCGATGCCCTGGTCCCTTCATGGGATGATCTCCGATGCCCTGGTCCCTTCATGGGATGATCTCCGATGCACTGGTCCCTTCATGGAATGATGTCTGATGCACTGGTCCCTTCATGGGATGATCTTGCATACCTCTAATCATAGTGCTGTGATGCACTGGTCTCTTCATGGGATGATCTCTGATGCCCTGGTCTCTTCATGGGATGATCTCTGATGCCCTGGTCCCTTCATGGGATGATGTCTGATGCACTGGTCCCTTCATGGGATGATGTCTGATGCACTGGTCCCTTCACGGGATGATGTCTGATGCACTGGTCCCTTCATGGGATGGTCTCTGATGCACTGGTCCCTTCATGGGACGGTCTCTGATGCACTGGTCCCTTCATGGGATGATCTCTGATGCACTGGTCCATTAATGGGATGATCTTGCATACCTCTAATCATAGTGCTGTGATGCCCTGGTCCCTTCATGGGATGATCTTTGATGCCCTGGTCCCTTCATGGGATGATCTCTGATGCCCTGGTCCATTCATGGGATGATCTCTGATGCCCTGGTCCCTTCATGGGATGATCTCTGATGCCCTGGTCCCTTCATGGGATGATCTTGCATACCTCTAATCCTAGTGCTGTGATGCACTGGTCCCTTCATGGGATGAGCTTGCATACCTCTAATCATAGTGCTCTGATGCCCTGGTCCCTTCATGGGATGATCTCTGATGCCCTGGTCCCTTCATGGGATGATCTTTGATGCGCTGGTCCCTTCATGGGATGATCTTGCATACCTCTAATCATAGTGCTCTGATGCCCTGGTCCCTTCATGGGATGATCTTTGATGCCCTGGTCCCTTCATGGGATGATCTTTGATGCACTGGTCCCTTCATGGGATGATCTTGCATACCTCTAATCATAGTGCTGTGATGCACTGGTCCCTTCATGGGATGATCTCTGATGCCCTGGTCCCTTCATGGGATGATCTCTGATGCCCTGGTCCCTTCACGGGATGATGTCTGATGCCCTGGTCCCTTCACGGGATGATGTCTGATGCCCTGGTCCCTTCACGGGATGATGTCTGATGCCCTGGTCCCTTCACGGGATGATGTCTGATGCCCTGGTCCCTTCACGGGATGATGTCTGATGCCCTGGTCCCTTCACGGGATGATGTCTGATGCCCTGGTCCCTTCACGGGATGATCTCTGATGCCTTGGTCCCTTCATGGGATGATCTCTGATGCCTTGGTCCCTTCATGGGATGATCTCTGATGCCCTGGTCCCTTCATGGGATGATCTCTGATGCCCTGGTCCCTTCATGGCATGATCTTGCATACCTCTAATCATAGTGCTCTGATGCCCTGGTCCCTTCATGGGATGATCTCTGATGCACTGGTCCCTTCATGGGATGATCTCTGATGCACTGGTCCCTTCATGGGATGATCTCTGATGCACTGGTCCCTTCATGGGATGATCTCTGATGCACTGGTCCCTTCATGGGATGATGTCTGATGCACTGGTCCCTCCATGGGATGATCTTGCATACCTCTAATCATAGTGCTGTGATGCACTGGTCCCTTCATGGGATGATCTCTGATGCCCTGGTCCCTTCATGGGAGGATCTCTGATGCCCTGGTCCCTTCATGGGATGATCTCTGATGCCCTGGTCCCTTCATGGGATGATGTCTGATGCACTGGTCCCTTCATGGGATGATCTTGCATACCTCTAATCATAGTGCTGTGATGCCCTGGTCCCTTCATGGGATGATCTCTGATGCACTGGTCCCTTCATGGGATGATCTTGCATACCTCTAATCATAGTGCTGTGATACCTTGGTCCCTTCATGGGATGATCTCTGGTGCCCTGGTCCCTTCATGGGATGATCTCTGGTGCCCTGGTCCCTTCATGGGATGCTCTGATGCCCTGGTCCCTTCATGGGATGATCTCTGAACTGGTCCCTTCATGGGATGATCTTGCATACCTCTAATCATAGTGCTGTGATGCACTGGTCCCTTCATGGGATGATCTTGCATACCTCTAATCATGGTGCTGTGATGCCCTGGTCCCTTCATGGGATGATCTCCGATGCCCTGGTCCCTTCATGGGATGATCTCCGATGCCCTGGTCCCTTCATGGGATGATCTCCGATGCCCTGGTCCCTTCATGGGATGATCTCCGATGCCCTGGTCCCTTCATGGGATGATCTCCGATGCACTGGTCCCTTCATGGAATGATTTCCGATGCACTGGTCCCTTCATAGAATGATGTCTGATGCACTGGTCCCTTCATGGGATGATCTTGCATACCTTTAATCATAGTGCTGTGATGCCCTGGTCTCTTCATGGGATGATCTCTGATGCCCTGGTCCCTTCATGGGATGATCTCTGATGCCCTGGTCCCTTCATGGGATGATCTCTGATGCCCTGGTCCCTTCATGGGATGATCTCTGATGCCCTGGTCCCTTCATGGGATGATCTCTGATGCCCTGGTCCCTTCATGGGATGATCTCTGATGCCCTGGTCCCTTCATGGGATGATCTCTGATGCCCTGGTCCCTTCATGGGATGATCTTTGATGCACTGGTCCCTTCATGGGATGATCTTTGATGCACTGGTCCCTTCATGGGATGATCTTGCATACCTCTAATTATAGTGCTGTGATGCCCTGGTTCCTTCATGGGATGATCTCTGATGCCCTGGTCCCTTCATGGGATGATCTCTGATGCCCTGGTCCCTTCATGGGATGATCTCTGATGCCCTGGTCCCTTCATGGGATGATCTTGCATACCTCTAATGTAAGTGCTGTGGTGTACTGGTCCCTTCATGGGATGATCTTGCATACCTCTAATCATGGTGCTGTGATGCCCTGGTCCCTTCATGGGATGATCTCCGATGCCCTGGTCCCTTCATGGGATGATCTCCGATGCCCTGGTCCCTTCATGGGATGATCTCTGATGCCCTGGTCCCTTCATGGGATGATCTCTGATGCCCTGGTCCCTTCATGGGATGATCTCTGATGCCCTGGTCCCTTCATGGGATGATATTTGATGCACTGGTCCCTTCATGGGATGATCTTGCATACCTCTAATCATAGTGCTGTGATGCCCTGGCCCCTTCATGGGATGATCTCTGATGCCCTGGTCCCTTCATGGGATGATCAATGATGCCCTGGTCCCTTCATGGGATGTTCTCTGATGCCCTGGTCCCTTCATGGGATGATCTTGCATACCTCTAATCATAGTGCTGTGATGCCCTGGTCCCTTCATGGGATGATCTTGCATACCTCTACTCATAATGCTGTGATGCCCTGGTCCCTTCATGGGATGATCTCTGATGCCCTGGTCACTTCATGGGATGATCTTTGATGCACTGCTCCCTTCATGGGATGATCTCTGATGCCCTGGTCCCTTCATGGGATGATCTTGCATACCTCTAATCATAGTGCTGTGATGCCCTGGTCCCTTCATGGGATGATCTCTGATGCACTGGTCCCTTCATGGATGATCTTGCATACCTCTAATCATAGTGCTCTGATGCCCTGGTCCCTTCATGGGATGATCTCTGATGCACTGGTCCCTTCATGGGATGATGTCTGATGCACTGGTCCCTTCATGGGATGATCTTGCATACCTCTAATCACAGTGCTGTGATGCCCTGGTCCCTTCATGGGAGGATCTCTGATGCACTGGTCCCTTCACGGGATGATCTCTGATGCACTGGTCCCTTCACGGGATGATCTCTGATGCACTGGTCCCTTCACGGGATCATCTCTGATGCACTGGTCCCTTCACGAGATGATCTCTGATGCCCTGGTCCCTTCACGAGATGATCTCTGATGCCCTGGTCCCTTCACAGGATGATCTCTGATGCCCTGGTCCCTTCACGGGATGATCTCTGATGCCCTGGTCCCTTCACGGGATGATCTCTGATGCCCTGGTCCCTTCACGGGATGATCTCTGATGCCCTGGTCCCTTCACGGGATGATCTCTGATGCCCTGGTCCCTTCACGGGATGATCTCTGATGCCCTGGTCCCTTCACGGGATGATCTCTGATGCTCTGGTCCCTTCATGGGATGATCTCTGATGCCCTGGTCCCTTCATGGGATGATCTTGCATACCTCTAATCATAGTGCTGTGATGCACTGGTCCCTTCATGGGATGATCTCTGATGCACTGGTCCCTTCATGGGATGATCTTTGATGCACTGGTCCCTTCATGGGATGATCTTGCATACCTCTAATCATAGTGCTGTGATGCCCTGGTCCCTTCATGGGATGATCTCTGATGCACTGGTCCCTCCATGGGATGATCTCTGATGCCCTGGTCCCTTTATGGGATGATCTCTGATGCCCTGGTCCCTTTATGGGATGATCTCTGATGCCCTGGTCCCTTTATGGGATGATCTCTGATGCCCTGGTCCCTTTATGGGATGATCTCTGCCCTGGTCCCTTCATGGGATCATCTCTGATGTCCTGGTCCCTTCATGGGCTGATCTTGCATACCTCTAATGTAAGTTCTGTGATGCACTGGTCCCTTCATGGGATGATCTCTGATGCCCTGGTCCCTTCATGGGATGATCTCTGATGCCCTGGTCCCTTCATGGGATGATCTCTGATGCCCTGGTCCCTTCATGGGATGATCTCTGATGCACTGGTCCCTTCATGGGATGATCTCTGATGCACTGGTCCCTTCATGGGATGATCTCTGATGCACTGGTCCCTTCATGGGATGATCTCTGATGCCCTGGTCCCTTCATGGGATGATCTTGCATACCTCTAATGTAAGTGCTGTGGTGTACTGGTCCCTTCATGGGATGATCTCTGATGCACTGGTCCCTTCATGGGATGATGTCTGATGAACTGGTCCCTTCACGGGATGATGTCTGATGCACTGGTCCCTTCATGGGATGATCTCTGATGCACTGGTCCCTTCATGGGATGATCTCTGATGCACTGGTCCCTTCATGGGATGATCTCTGATGCCCTGGTCCCTTCATGGGATGATCTCTGATGCACTGGTCCTTTCATGGGATGATCCTGCATACCTCTAATCATAGTGCTGTGATGCCCTGGTCCCTTCATGGGATGATTTCTGATGCCCTGGTCCCTTCATGGGATGATTTCTGATGCCCTGGTCCCTTCATGGGATGATTTCTGATGCCCTGGTCCCTTCATGGGATGATTTCTGATGCCCTGGTCCCTTTATGGGATGATTTCTGATGCACTGGTTCCTTCATGGGATGATCTCTGATGCCCTGGTCCCTTCATGGGAACATCTTGCATACCTCTAATCGTAGTGCTCTGATGCCCTGGTCCCTTCATGGGATGATCTGATGCACTGGTCCCTTCATGGGATGATCTCTGATGCCCTGGTCCCTTCATGGGATGATCTCTGATGCACTGGTCCCTTCATGGGATGATCTCTGATGCACTGGTTCCTTAATGGGATGATCTTGCATACCTCTAATCATAGTGCTGTGATGCCCTGGTCCCTTCATGGGATGATCTCCGATGCCCTGGTCCCTTCATGGGATGATCTCTGATGCCCTGGTCCCTTCATGGGATGATCTCTGATGCCCTGGTACCTTCATGGGATGATGTCTGATGCCCTGGTTCCTTCATGGGATGATGTCTGATGCACTGGTCCCTTCATGGGATGATGTCTGATGCACTGGTCCCTTCATGGGATGATCTTGCATACCTCTAATCATAGTGCTGTGATGCACTGGTCCCTTCATGGGATGATCTTGCATACCTCTAATCATAGTGCTGTGATGCCCTGGTCCCTTCATGGGATGATGTCTGATGCACTGGTCCCTTCATGGGATGATGTCTGATGCACTGGTCCCTTCATGGGATGATCTTGCATACCTCTAATCATAGTGCTGTGATGCCCTGGTCCCTTCATGGGATGATCTCTGATGCACTGGTCCCTTCATGGGATGATCTTGCATACCTCTGATCATAGTGCTGTGATGCCCTGGTCCCTTCATGGGATGATCTCTGATGCCCTGGTCCCTTCATGGGATGATCTTTGATGCACTGGTCCCTTCATGGCATGATCTTGCATACCTCTAATGTAAGTGCTGTGGTGTACTGGTCCCTTCATGGGATGATCTTGCATACCTCTAATCATAGTGCTGTGATGCCCTCGTCCCTTCATGGGATGATCTCTGATGCCCTAGTCCCTTCATGGGATGATCACTGATGCCCAGGTCCCTTCATGGGGTGATCTCCGATGCACTGGTCCCTTCATGGGGTGATGTCTGATGCACTGGTCCTTTCATGGGGTGATCTTGCATACCTCTAATCATAGTGCTGTGATGCCCTGGTCCCTTCATGGGATGATTTCTGATGCCCTGGTCCCTTCATGGGAAGATTTCTGATGCACTGGTCCCTTCATGGGAAGATTTCTGATGCACTGGTCCCTTCATGGGATGATCTCTGATGCCCTGGTCCCTTCATGGGATGATCTCTGATGCCTTGGTCCCTTCATGGGATGATCTCTGATGCACTGGTCCCTTCATGGGAGGATCTCCGATGCCCTGGTCCTTTCATGGGATGATCTCCGATGCCCTGGTCCCTTCATGGGATGATCTCTGATGCACTGGTCCTTTCATGGGATGATCTTGCATACCTCTAATCATAGTGCTGTGATGCCCTGGTCCCTTCATGGGATGATCTCTGATGCACTGGTCCCTTCATGGGATGATGTGTGATGCACTGGTCCCTTCATGGGATGATCTCTGATACACTTGTCCCTTCACGGGATGATGTCTGATGCACTGGTCCCTTCACGGGATGATGTCTGATGCACTGGTCCCTTCACGGGATGATGTCTGATGCACTGGTCCCTTCACGGGATGATGTCTGATGCACTGGTCCCTTCATGGGATGATCTCTGATGCACTGGTCCCTTCATGGGATGATCTCTGATGCACTGGTCCCTTCATGGGATGATCTCTGATGCCCTGGTCCCTTCACGGGATGATGTCTGATGCACTGGTCCCTTCACGGGATGATGTCTGATGCACTGGTCCCTTCATGGGATGATCTTGCATACCTCTAATGTAAGTTCTGTGATGCACTGGTCCCTTCATGGGATGATCTCTGATGCACTGGTCCCTTCATGGGATGATCTCTGATGCCCTGGTCCCTTCATGGGATGATCTCCGATGCCCTGGTCCCTTCATGGGATGATCTCCGATGCCCTGGTCCCTTCATGGGATGATCTCCGATGCCCTGGTCCCTTCATGGGATGATCTCCGATGCCCTGGTCCCTTCATGGGAGGATCTCCGATGCCCTGGTCCCTTCATGGGAGGATCTCCGATGCCCTGGTCCCTTCATGGGAGGATCTCCGATGCCCTGGTCCCTTCATGGGAGGATCTCCGATGCCCTGGTCCCTTCATGGGAGGATCTCCGATGCCCTGGTCCCTTCATGGGAGGATCTCCGATGCCCTGGTCCCTTCATGGGAGGATCTCAGATTCCCTGGTCCCTTCATGGGATGATCTCCGATGCCCTGGTCCCTTCATGGGATGATCACTGATGCCCTGGTCCCTTCATGGGATGATCTCTGATGCCCTGGTCCCTTCATGGGATGATCTTGCATACCTCTAATCATAGTGCTGTGATGCCCTGGTCCCTTCATGGGATGATTTCTGATGCCCTGGTCCCTTCATGTGATGATTTCTGATGCCCTGGTCCCTTTAGGGGATGATTTCTGATGCACTGGTCCCTTCGTGGGTTGATCTCTGATGCCCTGGTCCCTTCATGGGATGATCTCTGATGCCCTGGTCCCTTCATGGGATGATCTCTGATGCACTGGTCCCTTCATGGGATGATCTCTGATGCACTGGTCCCTTCATGGGATGATCTCCGATGCCCTGGTCCCTTCATGGGATGATCTCCGATGCCCTGGTCCCTTCATGGGATGATCTCTGATGCCCTGGTCCCTTCATGGGATGGTCTTTGATGCACTGGTCCCTTCCTGGGATGATCTTGCATACCTCTAATGTAAGTGCTGTGGTGTACTGGTCCCTTCATGGGATGATCTCTGATGCACTGGTCCCTTCATGGGATGATCTCTGATGCCCTGGTCCCTTCATGGGATGATCTCTGATCCCTTCATGGGATGATCTCTGATGCCCTGGTCCCTTCATGGGATGTTCTCTGATGCCCTGGTCCCTTCATGGGATGTTCTCTGATGCCCTGGTCCCTTCATGGGATTATCTTGCATACCTCTTATCATAGTGCTGTGATGCCCTGGTCCCTTCATGGGATGATCTCTGATGCCCTGGTCCCTTCATGGGATGATCTTTGATGCACTGGCCTTCATGGGATGATCTCTGATGCACTGGTCCCTTCATGGGATGATCGTGCATACCTCTAATCATAGTGCTGTGATGCCCTGGTCCCTTCATGGGAGGATCTCTGATGCACTGGTCCCTTCATGGGATGATCTCTGATGCACTGGTCCCTTCATGGGATGATCTCTGATGCACTGGTCCCTTCATGGGATGATCTTGCATACGTCTAATCATAGTGCTGTGATGCACTGGTCCCTTCACGGGATGATCTCTGATGCACTGGTCCCTTCACGGGATGAACTCTGATGCACTGGTCCCTTCACAGGATGATCTCTGATGCACTGGTCCCTTCACGGGATGATCTCTGATGCACTGGTCCCTTCACGGGATGATGTCTGATGCACTGGTCCCTTCATGGGAGGATCTTGCATACCTCTAATCATAGTGCTGTGATGCCCTGGTACCTTCATGGGATGATCTGATGCCCTGGTCCCTTCATTGGATGATCTGATGCCCTGGTCCCTTCATGGGATGATCTGATGCCCTGGTCCCTTCATGGGATGATCTGATGCCCTGGTCCCTTCATGGGATGATCTCCGATGCCCTGGTCCCTTCATGGGATGATCTCCGATGCCCTGGTCCCTTCATGGGATGATCTCCGATGCCCTGGTCCCTTCATGGGATGATCTCCGATGCCCTGGTCCCTTCATGGGATGATCTCCGATGCCCTGGTCCCTTCATGGGATGATCTCTGATGCCCTGGTCCCTTCATGGGATGATCTCTGATGCCCTGGTCCCTTCATGGGATGATGTCTGATGCACTGGTCCCTTCATGGGATGATCTTGCATACCTGTAATCATAGCGCTGTGATGCCCTGGTCCCTTCATGGGATGATTTCTGATGCACTGGTCCCTTCATGGGATAATTTTGCATACCTCTAATCATAGTGCTGTGATGCCCTGGTCCCTTCATGGGATGATGTCTGATGCCCTGGTCCCTTCATGGGATGATGTCTGATGCCCTGGTCCCTTCGTGGGATGATCTCCGATTCCCTGGTCCCTTCGTGGGATGATCTCCGATTCCCTGGTCCCTTCATGGGATGATCTCCGATGCCCTGGTCCCTTCATGGGATGATCTCCGATGCCCTGGTCCCTTCATGGGATGATCTCCGATGCACTGGTCCCTTCATGGAATGATGTCTGATGCACTGGTCCCTTCATGGGATGATCTTGCATACCTCTAATCATAGTGCTGTGATGCACTGGTCTCTTCATGGGATGATCTCTGATGCCCTGGTCTCTTCATGGGATGATCTCTGATGCCCTGGTCCCTTCATGGGATGATGTCTGATGCACTGGTCCCTTCATGGGATGATGTCTGATGCACTGGTCCCTTCACGGGATGATGTCTGATGCACTGGTCCCTTCATGGGATGGTCTCTGATGCACTGGTCCCTTCATGGGACGGTCTCTGATGCACTGGTCCCTTCATGGGATGATCTCTGATGCACTGGTCCATTAATGGGATGATCTTGCATACCTCTAATCATAGTGCTGTGATGCCCTGGTCCCTTCATGGGATGATCTTTGATGCCCTGGTCCCTTCATGGGATGATCTCTGATGCCCTGGTCCATTCATGGGATGATCTCTGATGCCCTGGTCCCTTCATGGGATGATCTCTGATGCCCTGGTCCCTTCATGGGATGATCTTGCATACCTCTAATCCTAGTGCTGTGATGCACTGGTCCCTTCATGGGATGAGCTTGCATACCTCTAATCATAGTGCTCTGATGCCCTGGTCCCTTCATGGGATGATCTCTGATGCCCTGGTCCCTTCATGGGATGATCTTTGATGCGCTGGTCCCTTCATGGGATGATCTTGCATACCTCTAATCATAGTGCTCTGATGCCCTGGTCCCTTCATGGGATGATCTTTGATGCCCTGGTCCCTTCATGGGATGATCTTTGATGCACTGGTCCCTTCATGGGATGATCTTGCATACCTCTAATCATAGTGCTGTGATGCACTGGTCCCTTCATGGGATGATCTCTGATGCCCTGGTCCCTTCATGGGATGATCTCTGATGCCCCGGTCCCTTCATGGGATGATCTCTGATGCCCTGGTCCCTTCATGGGATGATCTCTGATGCCCTGGTCCCTTCATGGGATGATCTCTGATGCCCCGGTCCCTTCATGGGATGATCTCTGATGCCCTGGTCCCTTCACGGGATGATGTCTGATGCCCTGGTCCCTTCACGGGATGATGTCTGATGCCCTGGTCCCTTCACGGGATGATGTCTGATGCCCTGGTCCCTTCACGGGATGATGTCTGATGCCCTGGTCCCTTCACGGGATGATGTCTGATGCCCTGGTCCCTTCACGGGATGATGTCTGATGCCCTGGTCCCTTCACGGGATGATGTCTGATGCCCTGGTCCCTTCACGGGATGATGTCTGATGCCCTGGTCCCTTCACGGGATGATGTCTGATGCCTTGGTCCCTTCATGGGATGATCTCTGATGCCTTGGTCCCTTCATGGGATGATCTCTGATGCCCTGGTCCCTTCATGGGATGATCTCTGATGCCCTGGTCCCTTCATGGCATGATCTTGCATACCTCTAATCATAGTGCTCTGATGCCCTGGTCCCTTCATGGGATGATCTCTGATGCACTGGTCCCTTCATGGGATGATCTCTGATGCACTGGTCCCTTCATGGGATGATCTCTGATGCACTGGTCCCTTCATGGGATGATGTCTGATGCACTGGTCCCTCCATGGGATGATCTTGCATACCTCTAATCATAGTGCTGTGATGCACTGGTCCCTTCATGGGATGATCTCTGATGCCCTGGTCCCTTCATGGGAGGATCTCTGATGCCCTGGTCCCTTCATGGGATGATCTCTGATGCCCTGGTCCCTTCATGGGATGATGTCTGATGCACTGGTCCCTTCATGGGATGATCTTGCATACCTCTAATCATAGTGCTGTGATGCCCTGGTCCCTTCATGGGATGATCTCTGATGCACTGGTCCCTTCATGGGATGATCTTGCATACCTCTAATCATAGTGCTGTGATACCTTGGTCCCTTCATGGGATGATCTCTGGTGCCCTGGTCCCTTCATGGGATGATCTCTGGTGCCCTGGTCCCTTCATGGGATGCTCTGATGCCCTGGTCCCTTCATGGGATGATCTCTGAACTGGTCCCTTCATGGGATGATCTTGCATACCTCTAATCATAGTGCTGTGATGCACTGGTCCCTTCATGGGATGATCTTGCATACCTCTAATCATGGTGCTGTGATGCCCTGGTCCCTTCATGGGATGATCTCCGATGCCCTGGTCCCTTCATGGGATGATCTCCGATGCCCTGGTCCCTTCATGGGATGATCTCCGATGCCCTGGTCCCTTCATGGGATGATCTCCGATGCCCTGGTCCCTTCATGGGATGATCTCCGATGCACTGGTCCCTTCATGGAATGATTTCCGATGCACTGGTCCCTTCATAGAATGATGTCTGATGCACTGGTCCCTTCATGGGATGATCTTGCATACCTTTAATCATAGTGCTGTGATGCCCTGGTCTCTTCATGGGATGATCTCTGATGCCCTGGTCCCTTCATGGGATGATCTCTGATGCCCTGGTCCCTTCATGGGATGATCTCTGATGCCCTGGTCCCTTCATGGGATGATCTCTGATGCCCTGGTCCCTTCATGGGATGATCTCTGATGCCCTGGTCCCTTCATGGGATGATCTCTGATGCCCTGGTCCCTTCATGGGATGATCTCTGATGCCCTGGTCCCTTCATGGGATGATCTTTGATGCACTGGTCCCTTCATGGGATGATCTTTGATGCACTGGTCCCTTCATGGGATGATCTTGCATACCTCTAATTATAGTGCTGTGATGCCCTGGTTCCTTCATGGGATGATCTCTGATGCCCTGGTCCCTTCATGGGATGATCTCTGATGCCCTGGTCCCTTCATGGGATGATCTCTGATGCCCTGGTCCCTTCATGGGATGATCTTGCATACCTCTAATGTAAGTGCTGTGGTGTACTGGTCCCTTCATGGGATGATCTTGCATACCTCTAATCATGGTGCTGTGATGCCCTGGTCCCTTCATGGGATGATCTCCGATGCCCTGGTCCCTTCATGGGATGATCTCCGATGCCCTGGTCCCTTCATGGGATGATCTCTGATGCCCTGGTCCCTTCATGGGATGATCTCTGATGCCCTGGTCCCTTCATGGGATGATCTCTGATGCCCTGGTCCCTTCATGGGATGATATTTGATGCACTGGTCCCTTCATGGGATGATCTTGCATACCTCTAATCATAGTGCTGTGATGCCCTGGCCCCTTCATGGGATGATCTCTGATGCCCTGGTCCCTTCATGGGATGATCAATGATGCCCTGGTCCCTTCATGGGATGTTCTCTGATGCCCTGGTCCCTTCATGGGATGATCTTGCATACCTCTAATCATAGTGCTGTGATGCCCTGGTCCCTTCATGGGATGATCTTGCATACCTCTACTCATAATGCTGTGATGCCCTGGTCCCTTCATGGGATGATCTCTGATGCCCTGGTCACTTCATGGGATGATCTTTGATGCACTGCTCCCTTCATGGGATGATCTCTGATGCCCTGGTCCCTTCATGGGATGATCTTGCATACCTCTAATCATAGTGCTGTGATGCCCTGGTCCCTTCATGGGATGATCTCTGATGCACTGGTCCCTTCATGGATGATCTTGCATACCTCTAATCATAGTGCTCTGATGCCCTGGTCCCTTCATGGGATGATCTCTGATGCACTGGTCCCTTCATGGGATGATGTCTGATGCACTGGTCCCTTCATGGGATGATCTTGCATACCTCTAATCACAGTGCTGTGATGCCCTGGTCCCTTCATGGGAGGATCTCTGATGCACTGGTCCCTTCACGGGATGATCTCTGATGCACTGGTCCCTTCACGGGATGATCTCTGATGCACTGGTCCCTTCACGGGATCATCTCTGATGCACTGGTCCCTTCACGAGATGATCTCTGATGCCCTGGTCCCTTCACGAGATGATCTCTGATGCCCTGGTCCCTTCACAGGATGATCTCTGATGCCCTGGTCCCTTCACGGGATGATCTCTGATGCCCTGGTCCCTTCACGGGATGATCTCTGATGCCCTGGTCCCTTCACGGGATGATCTCTGATGCCCTGGTCCCTTCACGGGATGATCTCTGATGCCCTGGTCCCTTCACGGGATGATCTCTGATGCCCTGGTCCCTTCATGGGATGATCTCTGATGCTCTGGTCCCTTCATGGGATGATCTCTGATGCCCTGGTCCCTTCATGGGATGATCTTGCATACCTCTAATCATAGTGCTGTGATGCACTGGTCCCTTCATGGGATGATCTCTGATGCACTGGTCCCTTCATGGGATGATCTTTGATGCACTGGTCCCTTCATGGGATGATCTTGCATACCTCTAATCATAGTGCTGTGATGCCCTGGTCCCTTCATGGGATGATCTCTGATGCACTGGTCCCTCCATGGGATGATCTCTGATGCCCTGGTCCCTTTATGGGATGATCTCTGATGCCCTGGTCCCTTTATGGGATGATCTCTGATGCCCTGGTCCCTTTATGGGATGATCTCTGATGCCCTGGTCCCTTTATGGGATGATCTCTGCCCTGGTCCCTTCATGGGATCATCTCTGATGTCCTGGTCCCTTCATGGGCTGATCTTGCATACCTCTAATGTAAGTTCTGTGATGCACTGGTCCCTTCATGGGATGATCTCTGATGCCCTGGTCCCTTCATGGGATGATCTCTGATGCCCTGGTCCCTTCATGGGATGATCTCTGATGCCCTGGTCCCTTCATGGGATGATCTCTGATGCACTGGTCCCTTCATGGGATGATCTCTGATGCACTGGTCCCTTCATGGGATGATCTCTGATGCACTGGTCCCTTCATGGGATGATCTCTGATGCACTGGTCCCTTCATGGGATGATCTCTGATGCCCTGGTCCCTTCATGGGATGATCTTGCATACCTCTAATGTAAGTGCTGTGGTGTACTGGTCCCTTCATGGGATGATCTCTGATGCACTGGTCCCTTCATGGGATGATGTCTGATGAACTGGTCCCTTCACGGGATGATGTCTGATGCACTGGTCCCTTCATGGGATGATCTCTGATGCACTGGTCCCTTCATGGGATGATCTCTGATGCACTGGTCCCTTCATGGGATGATCTCTGATGCCCTGGTCCCTTCATGGGATGATCTCTGATGCACTGGTCCTTTCATGGGATGATCCTGCATACCTCTAATCATAGTGCTGTGATGCCCTGGTCCCTTCATGGGATGATTTCTGATGCCCTGGTCCCTTCATGGGATGATTTCTGATGCCCTGGTCCCTTCATGGGATGATTTCTGATGCCCTGGTCCCTTCATGGGATGATTTCTGATGCCCTGGTCCCTTTATGGGATGATTTCTGATGCACTGGTTCCTTCATGGGATGATCTCTGATGCCCTGGTCCCTTCATGGGAACATCTTGCATACCTCTAATCGTAGTGCTCTGATGCCCTGGTCCCTTCATGGGATGATCTGATGCACTGGTCCCTTCATGGGATGATCTCTGATGCACTGGTCCCTTCATGGGATGATCTCTGATGCACTGGTCCCTTCATGGGATGATCTCTGATGCACTGGTCCCTTCATGGGATGATCTTGCATACCTCTAATCATAGTGCTGTGATGCCCTGGTCCCTTCATGGGATGATGTCTGATGCACTGGTCCCTTCATGGGATGATGTCTGATGCCCTGGTCCCTTCATGGGAGGATCTCTGATGCCCTGGTCCCTTCATGGGATGATCTCTGATGCCCTGGTCCCTTCATGGGATGATCTCTGATGCCCTGGTCCCTTCATGTGATGATGTCTGATGCACTGGTCCCTTCATGGAATGATGTCTGATGCACTGGTCCCTTCATGGGATGATCTTGCATACCTCTAATCATAGTGCTGTGATGCCCTGGTCCCTTTATGGGATGATCTCTGATGCACTGGTCCCTTCATGGGCTGATCTTGCATACCTCTAATGTAAGTGCTGTGGTGTACTGGTCCCTTCATGGGATGATCTCTGATGCACTGGTCCCTTCATGGGATGATCTCTGATGCACTGGTCCATTCATGGGAGTATCTTTCATACCTCTAATCATAGTGCTGTGATGCACTGGTCCCTTCATGGGATGATCTCTGATGCACTGGTCCCTTCATGGGATGATCTTGCATACCTCTAATCATAGTGCTGTGATGCCCTGGTCCCTTCATGGGATGATCTCTGATGCCCTGGTCCCTTCATGGGATGATCTTGCATACCTCTAATCATAGTGCTGTGATGCCCTGGACCCTGGTCCCTTCATGGGATGATCTCTGATGCCCTGGTCCCTTCATGGGATGATCTCTGATGCCCTGGTCCCTTCATGGGATGATCTCTGATGCACTGGTCCCTTCATGGGATGATCTCTGATGCACTGGTTCCTTAATGGGATGATCTTGCATACCTCTAATCATAGTGCTGTGATGCCCTGGTCCCTTCATGGGATGATCTCCGATGCCCTGGTCCCTTCATGGGATGATCTCTGATGCCCTGGTCCCTTCATGGGATGATCTCTGATGCCCTGGTACCTTCATGGGATGATGTCTGATGCCCTGGTTCCTTCATGGGATGATGTCTGATGCACTGGTCCCTTCATGGGATGATGTCTGATGCACTGGTCCCTTCATGGGATGATCTTGCATACCTCTAATCATAGTGCTGTGATGCACTGGTCCCTTCATGGGATGATCTTGCATACCTCTAATCATAGTGCTGTGATGCCCTGGTCCCTTCATGGGATGATGTCTGATGCACTGGTCCCTTCATGGGATGATGTCTGATGCACTGGTCCCTTCATGGGATGATCTTGCATACCTCTAATCATAGTGCTGTGATGCCCTGGTCCCTTCATGGGATGATCTCTGATGCACTGGTCCCTTCATGGGATGATCTTGCATACCTCTGATCATAGTGCTGTGATGCCCTGGTCCCTTCATGGGATGATCTCTGATGCCCTGGTCCCTTCATGGGATGATCGTTGATGCACTGGTCCCTTCATGGCATGATCTTGCATACCTCTAATGTAAGTGCTGTGGTGTACTGGTCCCTTCATGGGATGATCTTGCATACCTCTAATCATAGTGCTGTGATGCCCTCGTCCCTTCATGGGATGATCTCTGATGCCCTAGTCCCTTCATGGGATGATCTCCGATGCCCAGGTCCCTTCATGGGGTGATCTCCGATGCACTGGTCCCTTCATGGGGTGATGTCTGATGCACTGGTCCTTTCATGGGGTGATCTTGCATACCTCTAATCATAGTGCTGTGATGCCCTGGTCCCTTCATGGGATGATTTCTGATGCCCTGGTCCCTTCATGGGAAGATTTCTGATGCACTGGTCCCTTCATGGGAAGATTTCTGATGCACTGGTCCCTTCATGGGATGATCTCTGATGCCCTGGTCCCTTCATGGGATGATCTCTGTTGCCTTGGTCCCTTCATGAGATGATCTCTGATGCACTGGTCCCTTCATGGGAGGATCTCCGATGCCCTGGTCCTTTCATGGGATGATCTCCGATGCCCTGGTCCCTTCATGGGTTGATCACTGATGCACTGGTCCCTTCATGGGATGATCTCTGATGCACTGGTCCTTTCATGTGATGATCTTGCATACCTCTAATCATAGTGCTGTGATGCCCTGGTCCCTTCATGGGATGATCTCTGATGCACTGGTCCCTTCATGGGATGATGTGTGATGCACTGGTCCCTTCATGGGATGATCTCTGATACACTTGTCCCTTCACGGGATGATGTCTGATGCACTGGTCCCTTCACGGGATGATGTCTGATGCACTGGTCCCTTCACGGGATGATGTCTGATGCACTGGTCCCTTCACGGGATGATGTCTGATGCACTGGTCCCTTCATGGGATGATCTCTGATGCACTGGTCCCTTCATGGGATGATCTCTGATGCACTGGTCCCTTCATGGGATGATCTCTGATGCCCTGGTCCCTTCACGGGATGATGTCTGATGCACTGGTCCCTTCACGGGATGATGTCTGATGCACTGGTCCCTTCATGGGATGATCTTGCATACCTCTAATGTAAGTTCTGTGATGCACTGGTCCCTTCATGGGATGATCTCTGATGCACTGGTCCCTTCATGGGATGATCTCTGATGCCCTGGTCCCTTCATGGGATGATCTCCGATGCCCTGGTCCCTTCATGGGATGATCTCCGATGCCCTGGTCCCTTCATGGGAGGATCTCCGATGCCCTGGTCCCTTCATGGGAGGATCTCCGATGCCCTGGTCCCTTCATGGGAGGATCTCCGATGCCCTGGTCCCTTCATGGGAGGATCTCCGATGCCCTGGTCCCTTCATGGGAGGATCTCCGATGCCCTGGTCCCTTCATGGGAGGATCTCCGATGCCCTGGTCCCTTCATGGGAGGATCTCAGATTCCCTGGTCCCTTCATGGGATGATCTCCGATGCCCTGGTCCCTTCATGGGATGATCACTGATGCCCTGGTCCCTTCATGGGATGATCTCTGATGCCCTGGTCCCTTCATGGGATGATCTCTGATGCACTGGTCATTTCATGGGATGATCTTGCATACCTCTAATCATAGTGCTGTGATGCCCTGGTCCCTTCATGGGATGATTTCTGATGCCCTGGTCCCTTCATGTGATGATTTCTGATGCCCTGGTCCCTTTAGGGGATGATTTCTGATGCACTGGTCCCTGCATGGGATGATCTCTGATGCCCTGGTCCCTTCATGGGAACATCTTGCATACCTCTAATCGTAGTGCTCTGATGCCCTGGTCCCTTCATGGGATGATCTGATGCACTGGTCCCTTCATGGGATGATCTCTGATGCACTGGTCCCTTCATGGGATGATCTCTGATGCACTGGTCCCTTCATGGGATGATCTCTGATGCACTGGTCCCTTCATGGGATGATCTTGCATACCTCTAATCATAGTGCTGTGATGCCCTGGTCCCTTCATGGGATGATGTCTGATGCACTGGTCCCTTCACGGGATGATGTCTGATGCCCTGGTCCCTTCATGGGAGGATCTCTGATGCCCTGGTCCCTTCATGGGATGATCTCTGATGCCCTGGTCCCTTCATGGGATGATCTCTGATGCCCTGGTCCCTTCATGGGATGATCTCTGATGCACTGGTCCCTTCATGTGATGATGTCTGATGCACTGGTCCCTTCATGGAATGATGTCTGATGCACTGGTCCCTTCATGGGATGATCTTGCATACCTCTAATCATAGTGCTGTGATGCCCTGGTCCCTTCATGGGTTGATCTCTGATGCCCTGGTCCCTTCATGGGATGATGTCTGATGCACTGGTCCCTTCATGGGATGATGTCTGATGCACTGGTCCCTTCATGGGATGATCTTGCATACCTCTAATCATAGTGCTGTGATGCCCTGGTTCCTTCATGGGATGATCTCTGATGCACTGGTCCCTTCATGGGCTGATCTTGCATACCTCTAATGTAAGTGCTGTGGTGTACTGGTCCCTTCATGGGATGATCTCTGATGCACTGGTCCCTTCATGGGATGATCTCTGATGCACTGGTCCATTCATGGGAGTATCTTTCATACCTCTAATCATAGTGCTGTGATGCACTGGTCCCTTCATGGGATGATCTCTGATGCACTGGTCCCTTCATGGGATGATCTTGCATACCTCTAATCATAGTGCTGTGATGCCCTGGTCCCTTCATGGGATGATCTCTGATGCCCTGGTCCCTTCATGGGATGATCTTGCATACCTCTAATCATAGTGCTGTGATGCCCTGGACCCTGGTCCCTTCATGGGATGATCTCTGATGCCCTGGTCCCTTCATGGGATGATCTCTGATGCCCTGGTCCCTTCATGGGATGATCTCTGATGCCCTGGTCCCTTCATGGGATGATCTCTGATGCACTGGTCCCTTCATGGGATGATCTCTGATGCACTGGTCCCTTCATGGGATGATCTCTGATGCACTGGTTCCTTAATGGGATGATCTTGCATACCTCTAATCATAGTGCTGTGATGCCCTGGTCCCTTCATGGGATGATCTCCGATGCCCTGGTCCCTTCATGGGATGATCTCTGATGCCCTGGTCCCTTCATGGGATGATGTCTGATGCCCTGGTTCCTTCATGGGATGATGTCTGATGCACTGGTCCCTTCATGGGATGATCTTGCATACCTCTAATCATAGTGCTGTGATGCACTGGTCCCTTCATGGGATGATCTTGCATACCTCTAATCATAGTGCTGTGATGCCCTGGTCCCTTCATGGGATGATGTCTGATGCACTGGTCCCTTCATGGGATGATGTCTGATGCACTGGTCCCTTCATGGGATGATCTTGCATACCTCTAATCATAGTGCTGTGATGCCCTGGTCCCTTCATGGGATGATCTCTGATGCACTGGTCCCTTCATGGGATGATCTTGCATACCTCTGATCATAGTGCTGTGATGCCCTGGTCCCTTCATGGGATGATCTCTGATGCCCTAGTCCCTTCATGGGATGATCTCTGATGCCCAGGTCCCTTCATGGGATGATCTCTGATGCACTGTTCCCTTCATGGGATGATCTCTGATGCCCTGGTCCCTTCATGGGATGATCTCTGATGCCCTGATCCCTTCATGGGATGATCTATGATGCCCTGGGCCCTTCATGGGATGATCTGATGCCCTGGTCCCTTCATGGGATGATGTGTCCCTTCATGGGATGATCTCCGATGCCCTGGTCCCTTCATGGGGTGATCTCTGATGCTCTGGTCCCTTCATGAGATGATCTCTGATGCCCTGGTCCCTTCATGAGATGATCTCTGATGCCCTGGTCCCTTCATGGGATGATCTCTGATGCCCTGGTCCCTTCATGGGTTGATCTCTGATGCCCTGGTCCCTTCATGGGATGATCTCTGATGCCCTGGTCCCTTCATGGGATGATGTCTGATGCACTGGTCCCTTCATGGGATGATCTTGCATACCTCTAATCATAGTGCTGTGATGCCCTGGTCCCTTCATGGGATGATCTCTGATGCCCTGGTCCCTTCATGGGATGATCTCTGATGCCCTGGTCCCTTCATGGGATGATCTGATGCCCTGGTCCCTTCATGGGATGATGTCTGATGCACTGGTCCCTTCATGGGATGATCTTGCATACCTCTAATCATAGTGCTGTGATGCCCTGGTCCCTTCATGGGATGATCTCTGATGCACTGGTCCCTTCATGGGATGATCTTGCATACCTCTAATCATAGTGCTGTGATGCCCTGGTCCCTTCATGGGATGATCTCTGATGCCCTGGTCCCTTCATGGGATGATCTTTGATGCACTGGTCCCTTCATGGCATGATCTTGCATACCTCTAATGTAAGTGCTGTGGTGTACTGGTCCCTTCTTGGGATGATCTTGCATACCTCTAATCATAGTGCTGTGATGCACTGGTCCCTTCGTGGGTTGATCTCTGATGCCCTGGTCCCTTCATGGGATGATCTCTGATGCCCTGGTCCCTTCATGGGATGATCTTTGATGCACTGGTCCCTTCATGGCATGATCTTGCATACCTCTAATGTAAGTGCTGTGGTGTACTGGTCCCTTCTTGGGATGATCTTGCATACCTCTAATCATAGTGCTGTGATGCACTGGTCCCTTCGTGGGTTGATCTCTGATGCCCTGGTCCCTTCATGGGATGATCTCTGATGCCCTGGTCCCTTCATGGGATGATCTCTGATGCCCTGGTCCCTTCATGGGATGATCTCTGATGCACTGGTCCCTTCATGGGATGATCTCCGATGCCCTGGTCCCTTCATGGGATGATCTCCGATGCCCTGGTCCCTTCATGGGATGATCTCTGATGCCCTGGTCCCTTCATGGGATGGTCTTTGATGCACTGGTCCCTTCATGGGATGATCTTGCATACCTCTAATGTAAGTGCTGTGGTGTACTGGTCCCTTCATGGGATGATCTTGCATACCTCTAATGTAAGTGCTGTGGTGTACTGGTCCCTTCATGGGATGATCTCTGATGCACTGGTCCCTTCATGGGATGATCTCTGATGCCCTGATCCCTTCATGGGATGATCTCTGATGCCCTGGGCCCTTCATGGGATGATCTGATGCCCTGGTCCCTTCATGGGATGATGTGTCCCTTCATGGGATGATCTCCGATGCCCTGGTCCCTTCATGGGGTGATCTCTGATGCTCTGGTCCCTTCATGAGATGATCTCTGATGCCCTGGTCCCTTCATGAGATGATCTCTGATGCCCTGGTCCCTTCATGGGATGATCTCTGATGCCCTGGTCCCTTCATGGGTTGATCTCTGATGCCCTGGTCCCTTCATGGGATGATCTCTGATGCCCTGGTCCCTTCATGGGATGATGTCTGATGCACTGGTCCCTTCATGGGATGATCTTGCATACCTCTAATCATAGTGCTGTGATGCCCTGGTCCCTTCATGGGATGATCTCTGATGCACTGGTCCCTTCATGGGATGATCTTGCATACCTCTAATCATAGTGCTGTGATGCCCTGGTCCCTTCATGGGATGATCTCTGATGCCCTGGTCCCTTCATGGGATGATCTTTGATGCACTGGTCCCTTCATGGCATGATCTTGCATACCTCTAATGTAAGTGCTGTGGTGTACTGGTCCCTCCTTGGGATGATCTTGCATACCTCTAATCATAGTGCTGTGATGCACTGGTCCCTTCGTGGGTTGATCTCTGATGCCCTGGTCCCTTCATGGGATGATCTCTGATGCCCTGGTCCCTTCATGGGATGATCTCTGATGCACTGGTTCCTTCATGGGATGATCTCTGATACACTGGTCCCTTCATGGGATGATCTCCGATGCCCTGGTCCCTTCATGGGATGATCTCCGATGCCCTGGTCCCTTCATGGGATGATCTCTGATGCCCTGGTCCCTTCATGGGATGGTCTTTGATGCACTGGTCCCTTCATGGGATGATCTTGCATACCTCTAATGTAAGTGCTGTGGTGTACTGGTCCCTTCATGGGATGATCTTGCATACCTCTAATGTAAGTGCTGTGGTGTACTGGTCCCTTCATGGGATGATCTCTGATGCACTGGTCCCTTCATGGGATGATCTCTGATGCCCTGATCCCTTCATGGGATGATCTCTGATGCCCTGGGCCCTTCATGGGATGATCTTATGCCCTGGTCCCTTCATGGGATGATGTGTCCCTTCATGGGATGATCTCTGATGCACTGGCCCCTTCATGGGATGATCTCTGATGCCCTGGTCCCTTCATGGGATGATCTCTGATCCCTTCATGGGATGATCTCTGATGCCCTGGTCCCTTCATGGGATGTTCTCTGATGCCCTGGTCCCTTCATGGGATGTTCTCTGATGCCCTGGTCCCTTCATGGGATGTTCTCTGATGCCCTGGTCCCTTCATGGGATTATCTTGCATACCTCTTATCAGAGTGCTGTGATGCCCTGGTCCCTTCATGGGATGATCTCTGATGCCCTGGTCCCTTCATGGGATGATCTTTGATGCACTGGTCCCTTCATGGGATGATCTCTGATGCACTGGTCCCTTCATGGGATGATCGTGCATACCTCTAATCATAGTGCTGTCATGCCCTGGTCCCTTCATGGGATGATCTCTGATGCACTGGTCCCTTCATGGGATGATCTCTGATGCACTGGTCCCTTCATGGGAAGATTTCTGATGCACTGGTCCCTTCATGGGATGATCTCTGATGCCCTGGTCCCTTCATGGGATGATCTCTGATGCCTTGGTCCCTTCATGGGATGATCTCTGATGCACTGGTCCCTTCATGGGATGATCTTGCATACCTCTAATCATAGTGCTGTGATGCCCTGGTACCTTCATGGGATGATCTGATGCCCTGGTCCCTTCATTGGATGATCTGATGCCCTGGTCCCTTCATGGGATGATCTGATGCCCTGGTCCCTTCATGGGATGATCTGATGCCCTGGTCCCTTCATGGGATGATCTGATGCCCTGGTCCCTTCATGGGATGATCTCCGATGCCCTGGTCCCTTCATGGGATGATCTCCGATGCCCTGGTCCCTTCATGGGATGATCTCCGATGCCCTGGTCCCTTCATGGGATGATCTCCGATGCCCTGGTCCCTTCATGGGATGATCTCCGATGCCCTGGTCCCTTCATGGGATGATCTCCGATGCCCTGGTCCCTTCATGGGATGATGTCTGATGCACTGGTCCCTTCATGGGATGATCTTGCATACCTGTAATCATAGCGCTGTGATGCCCTGGTCCCTTCATGGGATGATTTCTGATGCACTGGTCCCTTCATGGGATAATTTTGCATACCTCTAATCATAGTGCTGTGATGCCCTGGTCCCTTCATGGGATGATGTCTGATGCCCTGGTCCCTTCATGGGATGATGTCTGATGCCCTGGTCCCTTCATGGGATGATGTCTGATGCCCTGGTCCCTTCATGGGATGATGTCTGATGTCCTGGTCCCTCCATGGGATGATCAATGATGCCCTGGTCCCTTTATGGGATGATCTCTGATGCCCTGGTCCCTTTATGGGATGATCTCTGATGCCCTGGTCCCTTTATGGGATGATCTCTGATGCCCTGGTCCCTTTATGGGATGATCTCTGCCCTGGTCCCTTCATGGGATCATCTCTGATGTCCTGGTCCCTTCATGGGCTGATCTTGCATACCTCTAATGTAAGTTCTGTGATGCACTGGTCCCTTCATGGGATGATCTCTGATGCCCTGGTCCCTTCATGGGATGATCTCTGATGCCCTGGTCCCTTCATGGGATGATCTCTGATGCCCTGGTCCCTTCATGGGATGATCTCTGATGCACTGGTCCCTTCATGGGATGATCTCTGATGCACTGGTCCCTTCATGGGATGATCTCTGATGCACTGGTCCCTTCATGGGATGATCTCTGATGCCCTGGTCCCTTCATGGGATGATCTTGCATACCTCTAATGTAAGTGCTGTGGTGTACTGGTCCCTTCATGGGATGATCTCTGATGCACTGGTCCCTTCATGGGATGATGTCTGATGAACTGGTCCCTTCACGGGATGATGTCTGATGCACTGGTCCCTTCATGGGATGATCTCTGATGCACTGGTCCCTTCATGGGATGATCTCTGATGCACTGGTCCCTTCATGGGATGATCTCTGATGCCCTGATCCCTTCATGGGATGATCTCTGATGCACTGGTCCTTTCATGGGATGATCCTGCATACCTCTAATCATAGTGCTGTGATGCCCTGGTCCCTTCATGGGATGATTTCTGATGCCCTGGTCCCTTCATGGGATGATTTCTGATGCCCTGGTCCCTTCATGGGATGATTTCTGATGCCCTGGTCCCTTCATGGGATGATTTCTGATGCCCTGGTCCCTTTATGGGATGATTTCTGATGCACTGGTTCCTTCATGGGATGATCTCTGATGCCCTGGTCCCTTCATGGGAACATCTTGCATACCTCTAATCGTAGTGCTCTGATGCCCTGGTCCCTTCATGGGATGATCTGATGCACTGGTCCCTTCATGGGATGATCTCTGATGCACTGGTCCCTTCATGGGATGATCTCTGATGCACTGGTCCCTTCATGGGATGATCTCTGATGCACTGGTCCCTTCATGGGATGATCTTGCATACCTCTAATCATAGTGCTGTGATGCCCTGGTCCCTTCATGGGATGATGTCTGATGCACTGGTCCCTTCATGGGATGATGTCTGATGCCCTGGTCCCTTCATGGGAGGATCTCTGATGCCCTGGTCCCTTCATGGGATGATCTCTGATGCCCTGGTCCCTTCATGGGATGATCTCTGATGCCCTGGTCCCTTCATGTGATGATGTCTGATGCACTGGTCCCTTCATGGAATGATGTCTGATGCACTGGTCCCTTCATGGGATGATCTTGCATACCTCTAATCATAGTGCTGTGATGCCCTGGTCCCTTTATGGGATGATCTCTGATGCACTGGTCCCTTCATGGGCTGATCTTGCATACCTCTAATGTAAGTGCTGTGGTGTACTGGTCCCTTCATGGGATGATCTCTGATGCACTGGTCCCTTCATGGGATGATCTCTGATGCACTGGTCCATTCATGGGAGTATCTTTCATACCTCTAATCATAGTGCTGTGATGCACTGGTCCCTTCATGGGATGATCTCTGATGCACTGGTCCCTTCATGGGATGATCTTGCATACCTCTAATCATAGTGCTGTGATGCCCTGGTCCCTTCATGGGATGATCTCTGATGCCCTGGTCCCTTCATGGGATGATCTTGCATACCTCTAATCATAGTGCTGTGATGCCCTGGACCCTGGTCCCTTCATGGGATGATCTCTGATGCCCTGGTCCCTTCATGGGATGATCTCTGATGCCCTGGTCCCTTCATGGGATGATCTCTGATGCACTGGTCCCTTCATGGGATGATCTCTGATGCACTGGTTCCTTAATGGGATGATCTTGCATACCTCTAATCATAGTGCTGTGATGCCCTGGTCCCTTCATGGGATGATCTCCGATGCCCTGGTCCCTTCATGGGATGATCTCTGATGCCCTGGTCCCTTCATGGGATGATCTCTGATGCCCTGGTACCTTCATGGGATGATGTCTGATGCCCTGGTTCCTTCATGGGATGATGTCTGATGCACTGGTCCCTTCATGGGATGATGTCTGATGCACTGGTCCCTTCATGGGATGATCTTGCATACCTCTAATCATAGTGCTGTGATGCACTGGTCCCTTCATGGGATGATCTTGCATACCTCTAATCATAGTGCTGTGATGCCCTGGTCCCTTCATGGGATGATGTCTGATGCACTGGTCCCTTCATGGGATGATGTCTGATGCACTGGTCCCTTCATGGGATGATCTTGCATACCTCTAATCATAGTGCTGTGATGCCCTGGTCCCTTCATGGGATGATCTCTGATGCACTGGTCCCTTCATGGGATGATCTTGCATACCTCTGATCATAGTGCTGTGATGCCCTGGTCCCTTCATGGGATGATCTCTGATGCCCTGGTCCCTTCATGGGATGATCTTTGATGCACTGGTCCCTTCATGGCATGATCTTGCATACCTCTAATGTAAGTGCTGTGGTGTACTGGTCCCTTCATGGGATGATCTTGCATACCTCTAATCATAGTGCTGTGATGCCCTCGTCCCTTCATGGGATGATCTCTGATGCCCTAGTCCCTTCATGGGATGATCACTGATGCCCAGGTCCCTTCATGGGGTGATCTCCGATGCACTGGTCCCTTCATGGGGTGATGTCTGATGCACTGGTCCTTTCATGGGGTGATCTTGCATACCTCTAATCATAGTGCTGTGATGCCCTGGTCCCTTCATGGGATGATTTCTGATGCCCTGGTCCCTTCATGGGAAGATTTCTGATGCACTGGTCCCTTCATGGGAAGATTTCTGATGCACTGGTCCCTTCATGGGATGATCTCTGATGCCCTGGTCCCTTCATGGGATGATCTCTGATGCCTTGGTCCCTTCATGGGATGATCTCTGATGCACTGGTCCCTTCATAGGAGGATCTCCGATGCCCTGGTCCTTTCATGGGATGATCTCCGATGCCCTGGTCCCTTCATGGGTTGATCAGTGATGCACTGGTCCCTTCATGGGATGATCTCTGATGCACTGGTCCTTTCATGGGATGATCTTGCATACCTCTAATCATAGTGCTGTGATGCCCTGGTCCCTTCATGGGATGATCTCTGATGCACTGGTCCCTTCATGGGATGATGTGTGATGCACTGGTCCCTTCATGGGATGATCTCTGATACACTTGTCCCTTCACGGGATGATGTCTGATGCACTGGTCCCTTCACGGGATGATGTCTGATGCACTGGTCCCTTCACGGGATGATGTCTGATGCACTGGTCCCTTCACGGGATGATGTCTGATGCACTGGTCCCTTCACGGGATGATGTCTGATGCACTGGTCCCTTCATGGGATGATCTCTGATGCACTGGTCCCTTCATGGGATGATCTCTGATGCACTGGTCCCTTCATGGGATGATCTCTGATGCCCTGGTCCCTTCACGGGATGATGTCTGATGCACTGGTCCCTTCACGGGATGATGTCTGATGCACTGGTCCCTTCATGGGATGATCTTGCATACCTCTAATGTAAGTTCTGTGATGCACTGGTCCCTTCATGGGATGATCTCTGATGCACTGGTCCCTTCATGGGATGATCTCTGATGCCCTGGTCCCTTCATGGGATGATCTCCGATGCCCTGGTCCCTTCATGGGATGATCTCCGATGCCCTGGTCCCTTCATGGGAGGATCTCCGATGCCCTGGTCCCTTCATGGGAGGATCTCCGATGCCCTGGTCCCTTCATGGGAGGATCTCCGATGCCCTGGTCCCTTCATGGGAGGATCTCCGATGCCCTGGTCCCTTCATGGGAGGATCTCCGATGCCCTGGTCCCTTCATGGGAGGATCTCAGATTCCCTGGTCCCTTCATGGGATGATCTCCGATGCCCTGGTCCCTTCATGGGATGATCACTGATGCCCTGGTCCCTTCATGGGATGATCTCTGATGCCCTGGTCCCTTCATGGGATGATCTCTGATGCACTGGTCATTTCATGGGATGATCTTGCATACCTCTAATCATAGTGCTGTGATGCCCTGGTCCCTTCATGGGATGATTTCTGATGCCCTGGTCCCTTCATGTGATGATTTCTGATGCCCTGGTCCCTTTAGGGGATGATTTCTGATGCACTGGTCCCTGCATGGGATGATCTCTGATGCCCTGGTCCCTTCATGGGAACATCTTGCATACCTCTAATCGTAGTGCTCTGATGCCCTGGTCCCTTCATGGGATGATCTGATGCACTGGTCCCTTCATGGGATGATCTCTGATGCACTGGTCCCTTCATGGGATGATCTCTGATGCACTGGTCCCTTCATGGGATGATCTCTGATGCACTGGTCCCTTCATGGGATGATCTTGCATACCTCTAATCATAGTGCTGTGATGCCCTGGTCCCTTCATGGGATGATGTCTGATGCACTGGTCCCTTCACGGGATGATGTCTGATGCCCTGGTCCCTTCATGGGAGGATCTCTGATGCACTGGTCCCTTCATGTGATGATGTCTGATGCACTGGTCCCTTCATGTGATGATGTCTGATGCACTGGTCCCTTCATGGAATGATGTCTGATGCACTGGTCCCTTCATGGGATGATCTTGCATACCTCTAATCATAGTGCTGTGATGCCCTGGTCCCTTCATGGGTTGATCTCTGATGCCCTGGTCCCTTCATGGGATGATGTCTGATGCACTGGTCCCTTCATGGGATGATGTCTGATGCACTGGTCCCTTCATGGGATGATCTTGCATACCTCTAATCATAGTGCTGTGATGCCCTGGTTCCTTCATGGGATGATCTCTGATGCACTGGTCCCTTCATGGGCTGATCTTGCATACCTCTAATGTAAGTGCTGTGGTGTACTGGTCCCTTCATGGGATGATCTCTGATGCACTGGTCCCTTCATGGGATGATCTCTGATGCACTGGTCCATTCATGGGAGTATCTTTCATACCTCTAATCATAGTGCTGTGATGCACTGGTCCCTTCATGGGATGATCTCTGATGCACTGGTCCCTTCATGGGATGATCTTGCATACCTCTAATCATAGTGCTGTGATGCCCTGGTCCCTTCATGGGATGATCTCTGATGCCCTGGTCCCTTCATGGGATGATCTTGCATACCTCTAATCATAGTGCTGTGATGCCCTGGACCCTGGTCCCTTCATGGGATGATCTCTGATGCCCTGGTCCCTTCATGGGATGATCTCTGATGCCCTGGTCCCTTCATGGGATGATCTCTGATGCCCTGGTCCCTTCATGGGATGATCTCTGATGCACTGGTCCCTTCATGGGATGATCTCTGATGCACTGGTCCCTTCATGGGATGATCTCTGATGCACTGGTTCCTTAATGGGATGATCTTGCATACCTCTAATCATAGTGCTGTGATGCCCTGGTCCCTTCATGGGATGATCTCCGATGCCCTGGTCCCTTCATGGGATGATCTCTGATGCCCTGGTCCCTTCATGGGATGATGTCTGATGCCCTGGTTCCTTCATGGGATGATGTCTGATGCCCTGGTTCCTTCATGGGATGATGTCTGATGCCCTGGTTCCTTCATGGGATGATGTCTGATGCACTGGTCCCTTCATGGGATGATCTTGCATACCTCTAATCATAGTGCTGTGATGCACTGGTCCCTTCATGGGATGATCTTGCATACCTCTAATCATAGTGCTGTGATGCCCTGGTCCCTTCATGGGATGATGTCTGATGCACTGGTCCCTTCATGGGATGATGTCTGATGCACTGGTCCCTTCATGGGATGATCTTGCATACCTCTAATCATAGTGCTGTGATGCCCTGGTCCCTTCATGGGATGATCTCTGATGCACTGGTCCCTTCATGGGATGATCTTGCATACCTCTGATCATAGTGCTGTGATGCCCTGGTCCCTTCATGGGATGATCTCTGATGCCCTAGTCCCTTCATGGGATGATCTCTGATGCCCAGGTCCCTTCATGGGATGATCTCTGATGCACTGTTCCCTTCATGGGATGATCTCTGATGCCCTGGTCCCTTCATGGGATGATCTCTGATGCCCTGATCCCTTCATGGGATGATCTATGATGCCCTGGGCCCTTCATGGGATGATCTGATGCCCTGGTCCCTTCATGGGATGATGTGTCCCTTCATGGGATGATCTCCGATGCCCTGGTCCCTTCATGGGGTGATCTCTGATGCTCTGGTCCCTTCATGAGATGATCTCTGATGCCCTGGTCCCTTCATGAGATGATCTCTGATGCCCTGGTCCCTTCATGGGATGATCTCTGATGCCCTGGTCCCTTCATGGGTTGATCTCTGATGCCCTGGTCCCTTCATGGGATGATCTCTGATGCCCTGGTCCCTTCATGGGATGATGTCTGATGCACTGGTCCCTTCATGGGATGATCTTGCATACCTCTAATCATAGTGCTGTGATGCCCTGGTCCCTTCATGGGATGATCTCTGATGCCCTGGTCCCTTCATGGGATGATCTCTGATGCCCTGGTCCCTTCATGGGATGATCTGATGCCCTGGTCCCTTCATGGGATGATGTCTGATGCACTGGTCCCTTCATGGGATGATCTTGCATACCTCTAATCATAGTGCTGTGATGCCCTGGTCCCTTCATGGGATGATCTCTGATGCACTGGTCCCTTCATGGGATGATCTTGCATACCTCTAATCATAGTGCTGTGATGCCCTGGTCCCTTCATGGGATGATCTCTGATGCCCTGGTCCCTTCATGGGATGATCTTTGATGCACTGGTCCCTTCATGGCATGATCTTGCATACCTCTAATGTAAGTGCTGTGGTGTACTGGTCCCTTCTTGGGATGATCTTGCATACCTCTAATCATAGTGCTGTGATGCACTGGTCCCTTCGTGGGTTGATCTCTGATGCCCTGGTCCCTTCATGGGATGATCTCTGATGCCCTGGTCCCTTCATGGGATGATCTCTGATGCACTGGTTCCTTCATGGGATGATCTCTGATACACTGGTCCCTTCATGGGATGATCTCCGATGCCCTGGTCCCTTCATGGGATGATCTCCGATGCCCTGGTCCCTTCATGGGATGATCTCTGATGCCCTGGTCCCTTCATGGGATGGTCTTTGATGCACTGGTCCCTTCATGGGATGATCTTGCATACCTCTAATGTAAGTGCTGTGGTGTACTGGTCCCTTCATGGGATGATCTTGCATACCTCTAATGTAAGTGCTGTGGTGTACTGGTCCCTTCATGGGATGATCTCTGATGCACTGGTCCCTTCATGGGATGATCTCTGATGCCCTGATCCCTTCATGGGATGATCTCTGATGCCCTGGGCCCTTCATGGGATGATCTTATGCCCTGGTCCCTTCATGGGATGATGTGTCCCTTCATGGGATGATCTCTGATGCACTGGCCCCTTCATGGGATGATCTCTGATGCCCTGGTCCCTTCATGGGATGATCTCTGATCCCTTCATGGGATGATCTCTGATGCCCTGGTCCCTTCATGGGATGTTCTCTGATGCCCTGGTCCCTTCATGGGATGTTCTCTGATGCCCTGGTCCCTTCATGGGATGTTCTCTGATGCCCTGGTCCCTTCATGGGATTATCTTGCATACCTCTTATCATAGTGCTGTGATGCCCTGGTCCCTTCATGGGATGATCTCTGATGCCCTGGTCCCTTCATGGGATGATCTTTGATGCACTGGTCCCTTCATGGGATGATCTCTGATGCACTGGTCCCTTCATGGGATGATCGTGCATACCTCTAATCATAGTGCTGTCATGCCCTGGTCCCTTCATGGGATGATCTCTGATGCACTGGTCCCTTCATGGGATGATCTCTGATGCACTGGTCCCTTCATGGGAAGATTTCTGATGCACTGGTCCCTTCATGGGATGATCTCTGATGCCCTGGTCCCTTCATGGGATGATCTCTGATGCCTTGGTCCCTTCATGGGATGATCTCTGATGCACTGGTCCCTTCATGGGATGATCTTGCATACCTCTAATCATAGTGCTGTGATGCCCTGGTACCTTCATGGGATGATCTGATGCCCTGGTCCCTTCATTGGATGATCTGATGCCCTGGTCCCTTCATGGGATGATCTGATGCCCTGGTCCCTTCATGGGATGATCTGATGCCCTGGTCCCTTCATGGGATGATCTGATGCCCTGGTCCCTTCATGGGATGATCTCCGATGCCCTGGTCCCTTCATGGGATGATCTCCGATGCCCTGGTCCCTTCATGGGATGATCTCCGATGCCCTGGTCCCTTCATGGGATGATCTCCGATGCCCTGGTCCCTTCATGGGATGATCTCCGATGCCCTGGTCCCTTCATGGGATGATGTCTGATGCACTGGTCCCTTCATGGGATGATCTTGCATACCTGTAATCATAGCGCTGTGATGCCCTGGTCCCTTCATGGGATGATTTCTGATGCACTGGTCCCTTCATGGGATAATTTTGCATACCTCTAATCATAGTGCTGTGATGCCCTGGTCCCTTCATGGGATGATGTCTGATGCCCTGGTCCCTTCATGGGATGATGTCTGATGCCCTGGTCCCTTCATGGGATGATGTCTGATGCCCTGGTCCCTTCATGGGATGATGTCTGATGCCCTGGTCCCTTCATGGGATGATGTCTGATGCCCTGGTCCCTTCATGGGATGATGTCTGATGCCCCGGTCCCTTCATGGGATGATGTCTGATGCACTGGTCCCTTCATGGGATGATCTTGCATACCTCTAATCATAGTGCTGTGATGCCCTGGCCCCTTCATGGGATGATCTCTGATGCCCTGGTCCCTTCATGGGATGATCAATGATGCCCTGGTCCCTTCATGGGATGTTCTCTGATGCCCTGGTCCCTTCATGGGATGATCTTGCATACCTCTAATCATAGTGCTGTGATGCCCTGGTCCCTTCATGGGATGATCTTGCATACCTCTACTCATAATGCTGTGATGCCCTGGTCCCTTCATGGGATGATCTCTGATGCCCTGGTCACTTCATGGGATGATCTTTGATGCACTGCTCCCTTCATGGGATGATCTCTGATGCCCTGGTCCCTTCATGGGATGATCTTGCATACCTCTACTCACAGTGCTGTGATGCCCTGGTCCCTTCATGGGATGGTCTCTGATGCACTGGTCCCTTCATGGATGATCTTGCATACCTCTAATCATAGTGCTCTGATGCCCTGGTCCCTTCCGGGGATGATCTCTGATGCACTGGTCCCTTCATGGGATGATGTCTGATGCACTGGTCCCTTCATGGGATGATCTTGCATACCTCTAATCACAGTGCTGTGATGCCCTGGTCCCTTCATGGGAGGATCTCTGATGCACTGGTCCCTTCACGGGATGATCTCTGATGCACTGGTCCCTTCACGGGATGATCTCTGATGCACTGGTCCCTTCACGGGATCATCTCTGATGCACTGGTCCCTTCACGGGATCATCTCTGATGCACTGGTCCCTTCACGGGATCATCTCTGATGCCCTGGTCCCTTCACAGGATGATCTCTGATGCCCTGGTCCCTTCACGGGATGATCTCTGATGCCCTGGTCCCTTCACGGGATGATCTCTGATGCCCTGGTCCCTTCACGGGATGATCTCTGATGCCCTGGTCCCTTCACGGGATGATCTCTGATGCCCTGGTCCCTTCATGGGATGATCTTGCATACCTCTAATCATAGTGCTGTGATGCACTGGTCCCTTCATGGGATGATCTCTGATGCACTGGTCCCTTCATGGGATGATCTTTGATGCACTGGTCCCTTCATGGGATGATCTTGCATACCTCTAATCATAGTGCTGTGATGCCCTGGTCCCTTCATGGGATGATCTCTGATGCACTGGTCCCTCCATGGGATGATCTCTGATGCCCTGGTCCCTTTATGGGATGATCTCTGATGCCCTGGTCCCTTTATGGGATGATCTCTGATGCCCTGGTCCCTTTATGGGATGATCTCTGCCCTGGTCCCTTCATGGGATCATCTCTGATGTCCTGGTCCCTTCATGGGCTGATCTTGCATACCTCTAATGTAAGTTCTGTAATGCACTGGTCCCTTCATGGGATGATCTCTGATGCCCTGGTCCCTTCATGGGATGATCTCTGATGCCCTGGTCCCTTCATGGGATGATCTCTGATGCCCTGGTCCCTTCATGGGATGATCTCTGATGCCCTGGTCCCTTCATGGGATGATCTCTGATGCACTGGTCCCTTCATGGGATGATCTCTGATGCTCTGGTCCCTTCATGGGATGATCTTGCATACCTCTAATGTAAGTGCTGTGGTGTACTGGTCCCTTCATGGGATGATCTCTGATGCACTGGTCCCTTCATGGGATGATGTCTGATGAACTGGTCCCTTCACGGGATGATGTCTGATGCACTGGTCCCTTCATGGGATGATCTCTGATGCACTGGTCCCTTCATGGGATGATCTCTGATGCACTGGTCCCTTCATGGGATGATCTCTGATGCCCTGGTCCCTTCATGGGATGATCTCTGATGCACTGGTCCTTTCATGGGATGATCTTGCATACCTCTAATCATAGTGCTGTGATGCCCTGGTCCCTTCATGGGATGATTTCTGATGCCCTGGTCCCTTCATGGGATGATTTCTGATGCCCTGGTCCCTCATGGGATGATTTCTGATGCCCTGGTCCCTTTATGGGATGATTTCTGATGCACTGGTTCCTTCATGGGATGATCTCTGATGCCCTGGTCCCTTCATGGGAACATCTTGCATACCTCTAATCGTAGTGCTCTGATGCCCTGGTCCCTTCATGGGATGATCTGATGCACTGGTCCCTTCATGGGATGATCTCTGATGCACTGGTCCCTTCATGGGATGATCTCTGATGCCCTGGTCCCTTCATGGGATGATCCCTGATGCCCTGGTCCCTTCATGGGATGATCTCTGATGCCCTGGTCCCTTCATGGGATGATCTCTGATGCCCTGGTCCCTTCATGGGATGATGTCTGATGCACTGGTCCCTTCATGGGATGATGTCTGATGCCCTGGTCCCTTCATGGGAGGATCTCTGATGCCCTGGTCCCTTCATGGGATGATCTCTGATGCCCTGGTCCCTTCATGGGATGATCTCTGATGCCCTGGTCCCTTCATGGGATGATCTCTGATGCACTGGTCCCTTCATGTGATGATGTCTGATGCACTGGTCCCTTCATGGAATGATGTCTGATGCACTGGTCCCTTCATGGGATGATCTTGCATACCTCTAATCATAGTGCTGTGATGCCCTGGTCCCTTTATGGGATGATCTGATGCACTGGTCCCTTCATGGGATGATCTTGCATACCTCTAATCATAGTGCTGTGATGCCCTGGACCCTGGTCCCTTCATGGGATGATCTCTGATGCCCTGGTCCCTTCATGGGATGATCTCTGATGCCCTGGTCCCTTCATGGGATGATCTCTGATGCACTGGTCCCTTCATGGGATGATCTCTGATGCACTGGTTCCTTAATGGGATGATCTTGCATACCTCTAATCATAGTGCTGTGATGCCCTGGTCCCTTCATGGGATGATCTCTGATGCCCTGGTCCCTTCATGGGATGATCTCTGATGCCCTGGTCCCTTCATGGGATGATCTCTGATGCCCTGGTACCTTCATGGGATGATGTCTGATGCCCTGGTTCCTTCATGGGATGATGTCTGATGCACTGGTCCCTTCATGGGATGATGTCTGATGCACTGGTCCCTTCATGGGATGATCTTGCATACCTCTAATCATAGTGCTGTGATGCCCTGGTCCCTTCATGGGATGATGTCTGATGCACTGGTCCCTTCATGGGATGATGTCTGATGCACTGGTCCCTTCATGGGATGATCTTGCATACCTCTAATCATAGTGCTGTGATGCCCTGGTCCCTTCATGGGATGATCTCTGATGCACTGGTCCCTTCATGGGATGATCTTGCATACCTCTGATCATAGTGCTGTGATGCCCTGGTCCCTTCATGGGATGATCTCTGATGCCCTGGTCCCTTCATGGGATGATCTTTGATGCACTGGTCCCTTCATGGCATGATCTTGCATACCTCTAATGTAAGTGCTGTGGTGTACTGGTCCCTTCATGGGATGATCTTGCATACCTCTAATCATAGTGCTGTGATGCCCTGGTCCCTTCATGGGATGATCTCTGATGCCCTAGTCCCTTCATGGGATGATCTCTGATGCCCAGGTCCCTTCATGGGATGATCTCTGATGCACTGGTCCCTTCATGGGATGATCTCTGATGCCCTGGTCCCTTCATGGGATGATCTCTGATGCCCTGATCCCTTCATGGGATGATCTCTGATGCCCTGGACCCTTCATGGGATGATCTGATGCCCTGGTCCCTTCATGGGATGATGTGTCCCTTCATTGGATGATCTCCGATGCCCTGGTCCCTTCATGGGATGATCTCTGATGCTCTGGTCCCTTCATGAGATGATCTCTGATGCCCTGGTCCCTTCATGAGATGATCTCTGATGCCCTGGTCCCTTCATGGGATGATGTCTGATGCCCCGGTCCCTTCATGGGATGATGTCTGATGCCCCGGTCCCTTCATGGGATGATGTCTGATGCACTGGTCCCTTCATGGGATGATCTTGCATACCTCTAATCATAGTGCTGTGATGCCCTGGTCCCTTCATGGGATGATCTCTGATGCACTGGTCCCTTCATGGGATGATCTTGCATACCTCTAATCATAGTGCTGTGATGCCCTGGTCCCTTCGTGGGATGATCTCTGATGCCCTGGTCCCTTCATGGGATGATCTCTGATGCCCTGGTCCCTTCATGGGATGATCTCTGATGCCCTGGTCCCTTCATGGGATGATCTCTGATGCACTGGTCCCTTCATGGGATGATCTCTGATGCACTGGTCCCTTCATGGGATGATCTCTGATGCCCTGGTCCCTTCATGGGATGATCTCTGATGCCCTGGTCCTTTCATGGGATGGTCTTTGATGCACTGGTCCCTTCATGGGATGATCTTGCATACCTCTAATGTAAGTGCTGTGGTGTACTGGTCCCTTCATGGGATGATCTTGCATACTTCTAATGTAAGTGCTGTGGTGTACTGGTCCCTTCATGGGATGATCTCTGATGCACTGGTCCCTTCATGGGATGATCTCTGATGCCCTGGTCCCTTCATGGGATGATCTCTGATCCCTTCATGGGATGATCTCTGATGCCCTGGTCCCTTCATGGGATGATCTCTGATGCCCTGGTCCCTTCATGGGATGTTCTCTGATGCCCTGGTCCCTTCATGGGAAGTTCTCTGATGCCCTGGTCCCTTCATGGGATTATCTTGCATACCTCTTATCATAGTGCTGTGATGCCCTGGTCCCTTCATGGGATGATCTCTGATGCCCTGGTCCCTTCATGGGATGATCTTTGATGCACTGGTCCCTTCATGGGATGATCTCTGATGCACTGGTCCCTTCATGGGATGATCGTGCATACCTCTAATCATAGTGCTGTGATGCCCTGGTCCCTTCATGGGAGGATCTCTGATGCACTGGTCCCTTCATGGGATGATCTCTGATGCACTGGTCCCTTCATGGGATGATCTCTGATGCACTGGTCCCTTCATGGGATGATCTTGCATACGTCTAATCATAGTGCTGTGATGCACTGGTCCCTTCACGGGATGATCTCTGATGCACTGGTCCCTTCACGGGATGATCTCTGATGCACTGGTCCCTTCACGGGATGATCTCTGATGCACTGGTCCCTTCACGGGATGATGTCTGATGCACTGGTCCCTTCATGGGATGATCTTGCATACCTCTAATCATAGTGCTGTGATGCCCTGGTACCTTCATGGGATGATCTGATGCCCTGGTCCCTTCATTGGATGATCTGATGCCCTGGTCCCTTCATGGGATGATCTGATGCCCTGGTCCCTTCATGGGATGATCTGATGCCCTGGTCCCTTCATGGGATGATCTCCGATGCACTGGTCCCTTCATGGGATGATCTCCGATGCCCTGGTCCCTTCATGGGATGATCTCTGATGCCCTGGTCCCTTCATGGGATGATCTCCGATGCCCTGGTCCCTTCATGGGATGATCTCCGATGCCCTGGTCCCTTCATGGGATGATCTCCGATGCCCTGGTCCCTTCATGGGATGATCTCTGATGCCCTGGTCCCTTCATGGGATGATGTCTGATGCACTGGTCCCTTCATGGGATGATCTTGCATACCTGTAATCATAGCGCTGTGATGCCCTGGTCCCTTCATGGGATGATTTCTGATGCACTGGTCCCTTCATGGGATAATTTTGCATACCTCTAATCATAGTGCTGTGATGCCCTGGTCCCTTCATGGGATGATGTCTGATGCCCTGGTCCCTTCATGGGATGATGTCTGATGCCCTGGTCCCTTCATGGGATGATGTCTGATGCCCTGGTCCCTTCATGGGATGATGTCTGATGCCCCGGTCCCTTCATGGGATGATGTCTGATGCACTGGTCCCTTCATGGGATGATCTTGCATACCTCTAATCATAGTGCTGTGATGCCCTGGCCCCTTCATGGGATGATCTCTGATGCCCTGGTCCCTTCATGGGATGATCAATGATGCCCTGGTCCCTTCATGGGATGTTCTCTGATGCCCTGGTCCCTTCATGGGATGATCTTGCATACCTCTAATCATAGTGCTGTGATGCCCTGGTCCCTTCATGGGATGATCTTGCATACCTCTACTCATAATGCTGTGATGCCCTGGTCCCTTCATGGGATGATCTCTGATGCCCTGGTCCCTTCATGGGATGATCTTTGATGCACTGCTCCCTTCATGGGATGATCTCTGATGCCCTGGTCCCTTCATGGGATGATCTTGCATACCTCTACTCACAGTGCTGTGATGCCCTGGTCCCTTCATGGGATGGTCTCTGATGCACTGGTCCCTTCATGGATGATCTTGCATACCTCTAATCATAGTGCTCTGATGCCCTGGTCCCTTCATGGGATGATCTCTGATGCACTGGTCCCTTCATGGGATGATGTCTGATGCACTGGTCCCTTCATGGGATGATCTTGCATACCTCTAATCACAGTGCTGTGATGCCCTGGTCCCTTCATGGGAGGATCTCTGATGCACTGGTCCCTTCACGGGATGATCTCTGATGCACTGGTCCCTTCACGGGATGATCTCTGATGCACTGGTCCCTTCACGGGATGATCTCTGATGCACTGGTCCCTTCACGAGATGATCTCTGATGCCCTGGTCCCTTCACGGGATGATCTCTGATGCCCTGGTCCCTTCACGGGATGATCTCTGATGCCCTGGTCCCTTCACGGGATGATCTCTGATGCCCTGGTCCCTTCACGGGATGATCTCTGATGCTCTGGTCCCTTCATGGGATGATCTCTGATGCCCTGGTCCCTTCATGGGATGATCTCTGATGCCCTGGTCCCTTCATGGGATGATCTTGCATACCTCTAATCATAGTGCTGTGATGCACTGGTCCCTTCATGGGATGATCTCTGATGCACTGGTCCCTTCATGGGATGATCTTTGATGCACTGGTCCCTTCATGGGATGATCTTGCATACCTCTAATCATAGTGCTGTGATGCCCTGGTCCCTTCATGGGATGATCTCTGATGCACTGGTCCCTCCATGGGATGATCTCTGATGCCCTGGTCCCCTTATGGGATGATCTCTGATGCCCTGGTCCCTTTATGGGATGATCTCTGATGCCCTGGTCCCTTTATGGGATGATCTCTGATGCCCTGGTCCCTTTATGGGATGATCTCTGCCCTGGTCCCTTCATGGGATGATGTTTGATGCCCCGGTCCCTTCATGAGATGATGTCTGATGCACTGGTCCCTTCATGGGATGATGTCTGATGTCCTGGTCCCTTCATGGGCTGATCTTGCATACCTCTAATGTAAGTTCTGTGATGTACTGGTCCCTTCATGGGGTGATCTCTGATGCCCTGGTCCCTTCATGGGATGATCTCTGATGCCCTGGTCCCTTCATGGGATGATCTCTGATGCCCTGGTCCCTTCATGGGATGATCTCTGATGCACTGGTCCCTTCATGGGATGATCTCTGATGCACTGGTCCCTTCATGGGATGATCTCTGATGCCCTGGTCCCTTCATGGGATGATCTTGCATACCTCTAATGTAAGTGCTGTGGTGTACTGGTCCCTTCATGGGATGATCTCTGATGCACTGGTCCCTTCATGGGATGATCTCTGATGCCCTGTTCCCTTCATGGGATGATCTCTGATGCACTGGTCCCTTCCTGGGATGATCTCTGATGCACTGGTCCCTTCATGGGATGGTCTGATGCACTGGTCCCTTCATGGGATGCTCTTGCATACCTCTACTCACAGTGCTGTGATGCCCTGGTCCCTTCATGGGATGATCTCTGATGCACTGGTCCCTTCATAGGATGATCTTGCATACCTCTAATAATAGTGCTGTGATGCCCTGGTCCCTTCATGGGATGATCTCTGATGCAGTGGTCCCTTCATGGGATGATCTTGCATACCTCTAATCATAGTGCTGTGATGCCCTGGTCCCTTCATGGGATGATCTCTGAAGCCCTGGTCCCTTCATGGGATGATCTCTGATGCACTGGTCCCTTCATGGGATGATCTCTGATGCCCTGGTCCCTTCATGGGATGATCTCTGATGCCCTGGTCCCTTCATGGGATGTTCTCTGATGCCCTGGTCCCTTCATGGGATGATCTTGCCTACCTCTAATCATAGTGCTCTAATGCCCTGGTCCCTTCATGGGATGATCTCCGATGCCCTGGTCCCTTCATGGGATGATCTCCGATGCCCTGGTCCCTTCATGGGATGATCTCTGATGCCCTGGTCCCTTCATGGGATGATCTCTGATGCACTGGTCCCTTCATGGGATGATATCTGATGCACTGGTCCCTTCATGGGATGATCTTGCATACCTCTAATCACAGTGCTGTCATGCCCTGGTCCCTTCATGGGAGGATCTCTGATGCCCTGGTCCCTTCATGGGAGGATCTCTGATGCACTGGTCCCTTCATGGGATGATCTCTGATGCACTGGTCCCTTCATGGGATGATCTCTGATGCACTGGTCCCTTAATGGGATGATCTTGCATACCTTTAATCATAGTGCTGTGATGCACTGGTCCCTTCATGGGATGATCTCTGATGCACTGGTCCCTTCATGGGATGATCTTGCATACCTCTAATCGTAGTGCTCTGATGCCCTGGTCCCTTCATGGGATGATCTCTGATGCACTGGTCCCTTCATGGGGTGATGTCTGATACACTGGTCCCTTCATGGGATGATCTTGCATACCTCTAATCATAGTGCTGTGATGCCCTGGTCCCTTCATGGGAGGATCTCTGATGCCCTGGCCTCTTCATGGGATGATCTCTGATGCCCTGGTCTCTTCATGGGATGATCTCTGATGCCCTGGTCTCTTCATGCGATGATCTCTGATGCCCTGGTCCCTTCATGGGATGATCTCTGATGCACTGGTCCCTTCATGGGATGATCTTTGATGCACTGGTCCCTTCATGGGATGATCTTGCATACCTCTAATCATAGTGCTGTGATGCCCTGGTCCCTTCATGGGATGATCTCTGATGCACTGGTCCCTCCATGGGATGATCTCTGATGCCCTGGTCCCTTTATGGGATGATCTCTGATGCCCTGGTCCCTTTATGGGATGATCTCTGATGCCCTGGTCCCTTCATGGGATGATGTCTGATGCACTGGTCCCTTCATGGGATGATCTTGCATACCTCTACTCGTAGTGCTGTGATGCCCTGGTCCCTTCATGGGATGATCTCTGATGCCCTGGTCCCTTCATGGGATAATTTTGCATACCTCTAATCATAGTGCTGTGATGCCCTGGTCCCTTCATGGGATGATCTTGCATACCTCTACTCGTAGTGCTGTGATGCCCTGGTCCCTTCATGGGATTATCTCTGATGCCCTGGTCCCTTCATGGGATGATCTTGCATACCTCTAATCATAGTGCTGTGATGCCCTGGTCCCTTCATGGGATGATCTCTGATGCCCTGGTCCCTTCATGGGATGATCTCTGATGCACTGGTCCCTTCACGGGATGATCTCTGATGCACTGGTCCCTTCACGGGATGATCTCTGATGCACTCTGATGCACTGGTCCCTTCATGGGATGATCTTGCATACCTCTAATCACAGTGCTGTGATGCCCTGGTCCCTTCATGGGAGGATCTCTGATGCACTGGTCCCTTCATGGGATGATGTCTGATGCACTGGTCCCTTCGTGGGATGATCTTGCATACCTCTAATCACAGTGCTGTGATGCCCTGGTCCCTTCATCGGAGGATCTCTGATGCACTGGCCCCTTCATGGGATGATCTCTGATGCACTGGTCCCTTCATGGGATGATCTCTGATGCACTGGTCCCTTCATGGGATGATCGTGCATACCTCTAATCATAGTGCTGTGATGCACTGGTCCCTTCATGGGGTGATGTCTGATACACTGGTCCCTTCATGGGATGATCTTGCATACCTCTAATCATAGTGCTGTGATGACCTGGTCCTTTCATGGGAGGATCTCTGATGCCCTGGTCTCTTCATGGGATGATCTCTGATGCCCTGGTCTCTTCATGGGATGATGTCTGATGCCCTGGTCCCTTCATGGGATGATCTCTGATGCCCTGGTCCCTTCATGGGATGATCTCTGATGCCCTGGTCCCTTCATGGGATGATCTTTGATGCACTGCTCCCTTCATGGGATGATCTCTGATGCACTGGTCCCTTCATGGGATGATCTGAAATACCTCTAATCATAGTGCTGTGATGCCCTGGTCCCTTCATGTGATGATCTCTGATGCCCTGGTCCCTTCATGGGATGATCTCTGATGCACTGGTCCCTTCATGGGATGATCTCTGATGCACTGGTCCCTTCATGGGATGATCTCTGATGCACTGGTCCCTTCATGGGATGATGTCTGATGCACTGGTCCCTTCATGGGATGATCTTGAATACCTCTAATCACAGTGCTGTGATGCCCTGGTCCCTTCATGTGATGATCTCTGATGCCCTGGTCCCTTCATGGGATGATCTGTGATGCCCTGGTCCCTTCATGGTATGATCTCTGATGCCCTGGTCCCTTCATGGGATGTTCTCTGATGCCCTGGTCCCTTCATGGGATGATCTTGCATACCTCTAATCATAGTGTTGTGATGCCCTGGTCCCTTCATGGGATGATCTTGCATACCTCTACTCATAGTGCTGTGATGCCCTGGTCCCTTCATGGGATGATCTCTGATGCCCTGGTCCCTTCATGGGATGATCTCTGATGCCCTGGTCCCTTCATGGGATGATCTCTGATGCCCTGGTCCCTTCATGGGATGATCTCTGATGCCCTGGTCCCTTCATGGGATGATCTTGCATACCTCTAATCATAGTGCTGTGATGCCCTGGTCCCTTCATGGGATGATCTTGCATACCTCTACTCATAGTGCTGTGATGCCCTGGTCCCTTCATGGGATGATCTCTGATGCCCTGGTCCCTTCATGGGATGATCTCTGATGCCCTGGTCCATTCATGGGATGATCTTTGATGCCCTGGTCCCTTCATGGGATGATCTCTGATGCACTGGTCCCTTCATGGGATGATCTTGCATACCTCTAATCATAGTGCTCTGATGCACTGGTCCCTTCAGGGATGATCTTGCATACCTCTAATCACAGTGCTGTGATGCCCTGGTCCCTTCATGAGAGGATCTCTGATGCACTGGTCCCTTCATGGGAGGATCTCTGATGCACTGGTCCCTTCATGGGATGATCTCTGATGCACTGGTTCCTTCATGGGATGATCTCTGATGCACTGGTCCCTTCACGGGATGATCTCTGATGCACTGGTCCCTTCACGGGATGATCTCTGATGCACTGGTCCCTTCACGGGATGATCTCTGATGCACTGGTCCCTTCACGGGATGATCTCTGATGCACTGGTCCCTTCACAGGATGATCTCTGATGCACTGGTCCCTTCACGGGATGATCTCTGATGCACTGGTCCCTTTGAGGGATGATCTCTGATGCACTGGTCCCTTCACGGGATGATGTTTGATACACTGGTCCCTTAATGGGATGATCTTGCATACCTCTAATCATAGTGCTGTGATGGCCTGGTCCCTTCATGGGATGATCTCTGATGCCCTGTTCCCTTCATAGGATGATCTCTGATGCCCTGGTCCCTTCATGGGATGATATCTGATGCCCTGGTCCCTTCATGGGATGACCTCTGATGCCCTGGTCCCTTCATGGGATGACCTCTGATGCCCTGGTCCCTTCATGGGATGATGTCTGATGCACTGGTCCCTTCATGGGATGATCTCTGATGCACTGGTCCCTTCATGGGATGATCTCTGATGCACTGGTCCCTTCATGGGATGATCTTTGATGCACTGGTCCCTTCATGGGATGATCTCTGCACTGGTCCCTTCATGGGATGATCTTGCATACCTCTAATCATAGTGCTGTGATGCCCTGGTCCATTCATGGGATGATCTCCGATGCACTGGTCCCTTCATGGGATGATCTCTGATGCCTTGGTCCCTTCATGGGATGATCTCTGATGCCCTGGTTCCTTTATGGGATTATCTCTGATGCACTGGTCCCTTCATGGGATGATGTCTGATGCACTGGTCCCTTCATGGGATAATCTTGCATACCTCTAATCATAGTGCTGTGATGCACTGGTCCCTTCATGGGATGATCTTGCATACCTCTAATCCTAGTGCTGTGATGCCCTGGTCCCTTCATGGGATGATCTTGCATACCTCTACTCATAGTGCTGTGATGCCCTGGTCCCTTCATGGGATGATCTCTGATGCCCTGGTCCCTTCATGGGATGATCTCTGATGCCCTGGTCCATTCATGGGATGATCTTTGATGCCCTGGTCCCTTCATGGGATGATCTCTGATGCACTGGTCCCTTCATGGAATGATGTCTGATGCACTGGTCCCTTCATGGGATGATCTCTGATGCACTGGTCCCTTCATGGGATGATCTTGCATACCTCTAATCATAGTGCTGTGATGCCCTGGTCCCTTCATGGGATGATATCTGATGCCCTGGTCCCTTCATGGGATGACCTCTGATGCCCTGGTCCCTTCATGGGATGATCTCTGATGCCCTGGTCCCTTCATGGGATGATCTCTGATGCCCTGGTCCCTTCATGGGATGATCTCTGATGCCCTGGTCCCTTCATGGGATGATCTGATGCCCTGGTCCCTTCATGAGATGATATGATGCCCTGGTCCCTTCATGGGATGATCTTGCATACCTCTAATCATAGTGCTGTGATGCCCTGGTCCCTTCATGGGATGATGTCTGATGCCCTGGTCCCTTCATGGGATGATGTCTGATGCCCTGGTCCCTTCATGGGATGATGTGTGATGCCCTGGTCCCTTCATGGGATGATGTGTGATGCCCTGGTCCCTTCATGGGGTGTGTGATGGCCTGGTCCCTTCATGGGATGATCTCTGATGCCCTGGTCCCTTCATGGGATGATGGACGATCCCTGATGCCCTGGTCCCTTCATGGGATGATCCCTGATGCCCTGGTCCCTTCATGGGATGATCTCTGATGCCCTGGTCCCTTCATGGGATGATCTCTGATGCCCTGGTCCCTTCATGGGATGATGTCTGATGCCCTGGTCCCTTCATGGGATGATGTCTGATGCCCTGGTCCTTTCATGGGATGATCTCTGATGCCCTGGTCCCTTCATGGAATGATGTCTGATGCACTGGTCCCTTCATGGGATGATCTTGCATACCTCTAATCATAGTGCTGTGATGCCCTGGTCCCTTCATGGGATGATCTTGCATACCTCTAATCATAGTGATGTGATGCCCTGGTCCCTTCTTGGGATGATCTCCGATGCCCTGGTCCCTTCATGGGATGATCTCCGATGCCCTGGTCCCTTCATGGGATGATCTCCGATGCCCTGGTCCCTTCATGGGATGATCTCTGATGCCCTGGTCCCTTCATGGGATGATCTCTGATGCCCTGGTCCCTTCATGGGATGATCTTGCATACCTCCAATCATAGTGCTGTGATGCACTGGTCACTTCATGGGATGATCTTGCATACCTCTAATGTAAGTGCTGTGGTGTACTGGTCCCTTCATGGGATGATCTTGCATACCTCTAATCATAGTGCTGTGATGCACTGGTCCCTTCATGGGATGATCTCTGATGCCCTGGTCCCTTCATGGGATGATCTCTGATGCCCTGGTCCCTTCATGGGATGATCTCTGATGCCCTAGTCCCTTCATGGGATGATCTCTGATGCCCTGGTCCCTTCATGGAATGATCTCTGATGCACTGGTCCCTTCATGGAATGATATCTGATGCACTGGTCCCTTCATGGGATGATCTTGCATACCTCTAATCATAGTGCTGTGATGCACTGGTCCCTTCATGGGATGATCTTGCATACCTCTAATCATAGTGCTGTGATGCCCTGGTCCCTTCATGGGATGATCTCTGATGCACTGGTCCCTTCATGGGATGATCTTGCATACCTCTAATCATAGTGCTGTGATGCCCTGGTCCCTTCATGGGATGATCTCTGATGCCCTGGTCCCTTCATGGGATGATCTCTGATGCCCTGGTCCCTTCATGGGATGATCTCTGATGCACTGGTCCCTTCATGGAATGATGTGATGCACTGGTCCCTTCATGGGATGATCTTGCATACCTTTAATGTAAGTGCTGTGGTGTACTGGTCCCTTCATGGGATGATCTTGCATACCTCTAATCCTAGTGCTGTGATGCCCTGGTCCCTTCATGGGATGATCTTGCATACCTCTAATCATAGTGCTGTGATGCCCTGGTCCCTTCATGGGATGATCTCCGATGCCCTGGTCCCTTCATGGGATGATCTCCGATGCCCTGGTCCCTTCATGGGATGATCTCCGATGCCCTGGTCTCTTCATGGGATGATCTCTGATGCACTGGTCCCTTCATGGGATGATGTCTGATGCACTGGTCCCTTCATGGGATGATCTTGCATACCTCCAATCATAGTGCTGTGATGCACTGGTCCCTTCATGGGATGATCTTGCATACCTCTAATGTAAGTGCTGTGGTGTACTGGTCCCTTCATGGGATGATCTTGCATACCTCTAATCATAGTGCTGTGATGCACTGGTCCCTTCATGGGATGATCTCTGATGCCCTGGTCCCTTCATGGGATGATCTCTGATGCCCTGGTCCCTTCATGGGATGATCTCTGATGCACTGGTCCCTTCATGGGATGATCTTGCATACCTCTAATCATAGTGCTGGGATGACCTGGTCCCTTCATGGGATGATCTCTGATGACCTGGTCCCTTCATGGGATGATCTCTGATGCCCTGGTCCCTTCATGGGATGATCTCTGATGCCCTGGTCCCTTCATGGGATGATCTTTGATGCACTGGTCCCTTCATGGGATGATCTTGCATACCTCTAATGTAAGTGCTGTGGTGTACTGGTCCCTTCATGGGATGATCTCTGATGCACTGGTCCCTTCATGGGATGATCTCTGATGCCCTGGTCCCTTCATGGGATGATCTCTGATGCACTGGTCCATTCATGGGAGTATCTTGCATACCTCTAATCATAGTGCTGTGATGCCCTGGTCCCTTCATGGGATGATCTCTGATGCCCTGGTCCCTTCATGGGATTATCTCTGATGCCCTGGTCCCTTCATGGGATGATCTCTGATGCCCTGGTCCCTTTATTGGATGATCTCTGATGCCCTGGTCCCTTCATGGGATGATCTCAGATGCACTGGTCCCTTCATGGGTTGATCTCAGATGCACTGGTCCCTTCATGGGATGATCTCAGATGCACTGGTCCCTTCATGGGATGATCTCAGATGCACTGGTCCCTTCATGGGATGAGCTGTGATGCCCTGGTCCCTTCATGGGATGATCTCTGATGCCATGGTCCCTTCATGGGATGATCTCTGATGCCCTGGTCCCTTCATGGGATGATCTTTGATGCACCCATCCCTTCATGGGATGATCTCTGATGCACTGGTCCCTTCATGGGATGATCATGCATACCTCTAATCATAGTGCTGTGATGCCCTGGTCCCTTCATGGGATGATCTCTGATGCACTGGTCCCTTCATGGGATGATCTTGCATACCTCTAATCATAGTGCTGTGATGCCCTGGTCCCTTCATGGGATGATCCCTGATGCACTGGTCCCTTCATGGGATGATCTTGCATACCTCTAATCATAGTGCTGTGATGCCCTGGTCCCTTCATGGGATGATCTCTGATGCCCTGGTCCCTTCATGGGATTATCTCTGATGCCCTGGTCCCTTCATGGGATGATCTCTGATGCCCTGGTCCCTTCATGGGATGATCTTTGATGCACTGGTCCCTTCATGGGATGATCTTGCATACCTCTAATCATAGTGCTGTGATGCCCTGGTCTCTTCATGGGATGATCTCTGATGCCCTGGTCTCTTCATGGGATGATCTCTGATGCCCTGGTCTCATCATGGGATGATCTCTGATGCCCTGGTCCCTTTATGGGATGATCTCTGATGCCCTGGTCCCTTCATGGGATGATGTCTGATGCCCTGGTCCCTTCATGGGATGATGTCTGATGCCCTGGTCCCTTAATGGGATGATCTCTGATGCCCTGGTCCCTTCATGGAATGATCTCTGATGCCCTGGTCCCTTCATGGGATGTTCTCTGATGCCCAGGTTCCTTCATGGGATGATCTTGCATACCTCTAATCATAGTGCTGTGATGCCCTGGTCCCTTCATGGGATGATCTCTGATGCCCTTGTCCCTTCATGGGATGATCTCTGATGCCCTGGTCCCTTCATGGGATGATCTCTGATGCCCTGGTCCCTTCATGGGATGATCTTGGATGCCCTGGTCCCTTCATTGGATGATCTCTGATGCACTGGTCCCTTCATAGGATGATCTTGCATACCTCTAATCATAGTGCTCTGATGCACTGGTCCCTTCATGGGATGATCTTGCATACCTCTAATCACAGTGCTGTGATGCCCTGGTCCCTTCATGAGAGGATCTCTGATGCACTGGTCCCTTCATGGGAGGATCTCTGATGCACTGGTCCCTTCATGGGATGATCTCTGATGCACTGGTCCCTTCATGGGATGATCTCTGATGCACTGGTTCCTTCATGGGATGATCTCTGATGCACTGGTCCCTTCACGGGATGATCTCTGATGCACTGGTCCCTTCACGGGATGATCTCTGATGCACTGGTCACTTCACGGGATGATCTCTGATGCACTGGTCCCTTCACGGGATGATCTCTGATGCACTGGTCCCTTCACGGGATGATCTCTGATGCACTGGTCCCTTCACGGGATGATCTCTGATGCACTGGTCCCTTTACGGGATGATCTCTGATGCACTGGTCCCTTCACGGGATGATGTCTGATACACTGGTCCCTTCATGGGATGATCTTCCATACCTCTAATCATAGTGCTGTGATGGCCTGGTCCCTTCATGGGATGATCTCTGATGCCCTGTTCCCTTCATAGGATGATCTCTGATGCCCTGGTCCCTTCATGGGATGATATCTGATGCCCTGGTCCCTTCATGGGATGATGTCTGATGCCCTGGTCCCTTCATGGGATGATCTTTGATGCACTGGTCCCTTCATGGGATGATCTCTGATGCCCTGGTCCCTTCATGGGATGACCTCTGATGCCCTGGTCCCTTCATGGGATGACCTCTGATGCCCTGGTCCCTTCATGGGATGATCTGATGCCCTGGTCCCTTCATGGAATGATCTCTGATGCACTGGTCCCTTCATGGGATGATCTCTGATGCCCTGGTCCCTTCATGGGATGATCTCTGATGCCCTGGTTCCTTTATGGGATGATCTGTGATGCCCTGGTCCCTTTATGGGATGATCTCTGATGCCCTGGTCCCTTCATGGGATGATCTCTGATGCCCTGGTCCCTTCATGGGCTGATCTTGCATACCTCTAATGTAAATGCTGTGGTGTACTGGTCCCTTCATGGGATGATCTCTGATGCACTGGTCCTTTCATGGGATGATCTCTGATGCACTGGTCCATTCATGGGAGTATCTTGCATACCTCTAATCATAGTGCTGTGATGCCCTGGTCCCTTGATGGGATGATCTCTGATGCCCTGGTCCCTTGATGGGATGATCTCTGATGCACTGGTCCCTTCATGGGATGATCTCTGATGCACTGGTCCCTTCATGGGATGATGTCTGATACACTGGTCCCTTCATGGGATGCTCTTGCATACCTCTAATCACAGTGCTGTGATGCCCTGGTCCCTTCATGAGATGATCTCTGATGCACTGGTCCCTTCATGGGATGATCTTGCATACCTCTAATCATAGTGCTGTGATGCCCTGGTCCCTTCATGGGATGATCTCTGATGCACTGGTCCCTTCATGGGATGATCTCTGATGCACTGGTCCCTTCATGGGATGATCTCTGATGCACTGGTCCCTTCATGGGATGATGTCTGATGCACTGGTCCCTTCATGGGATGATGTCTGATGCCCTGGTCCCTTCATGGGATGATCTCGGATGCCCTGGTCCCTTCATGGGATGATCTTTGATGCCCTGGTCCCTTCATGGGATGATCTCTGATGCACTGGTCCCTTCATGGGATGATCTTGCATACCTCTAATCACAGTGCTGTGATGCCCTGGTCCCTTCATGAGAGGATCTCTGATGCACTGGTCCCTTCATGGGAGGATCTCTGATGCACTGGTCCCTTCATGGGATGATCTCTGATGCACTGGTCCCTTCATGGGATGATCTCTGATGCACTGGTCCCTTCATGGGATGATCTCTGATGCACTGATCCCTTCATGGGATGATCTCTGATGCACTGGTTCCTTCATGGGATGATCTCTGATGCACTGGTCCCTTCACGGGATGATCTCTGATGCACTGGTCACTTCACGGGATGATCTCTGATGCACTGGTCCCTTCACGGGATGATCTCTGATGCACTGGTCCCTTCACGGGATGACCTCTGATGCACTGGTCCCTTCACGGGATGATCTCTGATGCACTGGTCCCTTTACGGGATGATCTCTGATGCACTGGTCCCTTAACGGGATGTCTGATACACTGGTCCCTTCATGGGATGATCTTGCATACCTCTAATCATATTGCTGTGATGGCCTGGTCCATTCATGGGATGATCTCTGATGCCCTGTTCCCTTCATAGGATGATCTCTGATGCCCTGGTCCCTTCATGGGATGATATCTGATGCCCTGGTCCCTTCATGGGATGACCTCTGATGCCCTGGTCCCTTCATGGGATGATCTGATGCCCTGGTCCCTTCATGGAATGATCTCTGATGCCCTGGTCCCTTCATGGGATGATGTCTGATGCACTGGTCCCTTCATGGGATGATCTCTGATGCACTGGTCCCTTCATGGGATGATCTCTGATGCACTGGTCCCTTCATGGGATGATCTTTGATGCACTGGTCCCTTCATGGGATGATCTCTGCACTGGTCCCTTCATGGGATGATCTTGCATACCTCTAATCATAGTGCTGTGATGCCCTGGTCCCTTCATGGGATGATCTCTGATGCACTGGTCCCTTCATGGGATGATCTCTGATGCCTTGGTCCCTTCATGGGATGATCTCTGATGCCCTGGTCCCTTTATGGGATGATCTCTGATGCCCTGGTCCCTTTATGGGATGATCTCTGATGCCCTGGTCCCTTCATGGGATGATCTCTGATGCCCTGGTCCCTTCATGGGCTGATCTTGCATACCTCTAATGTAAGTGCTGTGGTGTACTGGTCCCTTCATGGGATGATCTCTGATGCACTGGTCCCTTCATGGGATGATCTCTGATGCACTGGTCCATTCATGGGAGTATCTTGCATACCTCTAATCATAGTGCTGTGATGCCCTGGTCCCTTGATGGGATAATCTCTGATGCCCTGGTCCCTTGATGGGATGATCTCTGATGCACTGGTCCCTTCATGGGATGATCTCTGATGCACTGGTCCCTTCATGGGATGATGTCTGATGCATTGGTCCCTTCATGGGATGCTCTTGCATACCTCTAATGACAGTGCTGTGATGCCCTGGTCCCTTCATGGGATGATCTCTGATGCACTGGTACCTTCATGGGATGATCTTGCATACCTCTAATCATAGTGCTGTGATGCCCTGGTCCCTTCATGGGATGATCTCTGATGCACTGGTCCCTTCATGGGATGATCTCTGATGCCCTGGTCCCTTCATGGGATGATCTCTGATGCCCTGGTCCCTTCATGGGATGATCTCTGATGCCCTGGTCCCTTCATGGGATGTTCTCTGATGCCCTGGTCCCTTCATGGGATGATCTTGCATACCTCTAATCATAGTGCTGTGATGCCCTGGTCCCTTCATGGGATGATCTCCGATGCCCTGGTCCCTTCATGGGATGATCTCCGATGCCCTGGTCCCTTCATGGGATGATCTCCGATGCCCTGGTCCCTTCATGGGATGATCTCCGATGCCCTGGTCCCTTCATGGGATGATCTCTGATGCACTGGTCCCTTCATGGGATGATCTCTGATGCACTGGTCCCTTCATGGGATGATGTCTGATGCACTGGTCCCTTCATGGGATAATCTTGCATACCTCTAATCATAGTGCTGTGATGCACTGGTCCCTTCATGGGATGATCTTGCATACCTCTAATCCTAGTGCTGTGATGCCCTGGTCCCTTCATGGGATGATCTCTAATGCACTGGTCCCTTCATGGGATGATCTTGCATACCTCTAATCCTAGTGCTGTGATGCCCTGGTCCCTTCATGGGATGATCTCTGATGCACTGGTCCCTTCATGGGATGATCTTGCATACCTCTAATCATAGTGCTGTGATGCCCTGGTCCCTTCATGGGATGATCTCTGATGCCCTGGTCCCTTCATGGGATGATCTCTGATGCCCTGGTCCCTTCATGGGATGATCTCTGATGCCCTGGTCCCTTCATGGGATGATCTCTGATGCACTGGTCCCTTCATGGGATGATCTCTGATGCACTGGTCCCTTCATGGGATGATCTTTGATGCACTGGTCCCTTCATGGGATGATCTTGCATACCTCTAATCATAGTGCTGTGATGCCCTGGTCCCTTCATGGGATGATCTCTGATGCACTGGTCCCTTCATGGGATGATCTTGCATACCTCTAATCATAGTGCTGTGATGCCCTGGTCCCTTCATGGGATGATCTCTGATGCACTGGTCCCTTCATGGGATGATCTTGCATACCTCTAATCATAGTGCTGTGATGCACTGGTCCCTTCATGGGATGATCTTGCATACCTCTAATCATAGTGCTGTGATGCCCTGGTCCCTTCATGGGATGATCTCTGATGCACTGGTCCCTTCATGGGATGATCTTGCATACCTCTAATCATAGTGCTGTGATGCCCTGGTCCCTTCATGGGATGATCTCTGATGCCCTGGTCCCTTCATGGGATGATCTCTGATGCCCTGGTCCCTTCATGGGATGATCTCTGATGCACTGGTCCCTTCATGGAATGATGTGATGCACTGGTCCCTTCATGGGATGATCTTGCATACCTCTAATCATAGTGCTGTGATGCCCTGGTCCCTTCATGGGATGATCTCCGATGCCCTGGTCCCTTCATGGGATGATCTCTGATGCCCTGGTCCCTTCATGGGATGATCTCTGATGCCCTGGTCCCTTCATGGGATGATCTGATGCCCTGGTCCCTTCATGGGATTATCTGATGCCCTGGTCCCTTCATGGGATGATCTTGCATACCTCTAATCATAGTGCTGTGATGCCCTGGTCCCTTCATGGGATGATCTTGCATACCTCTAATCATAGTGCTGTGATGCCCTGGTCCCTTCATGGGATGATCTCCGATGCCCTGGTCCCTTCATGGGATGATCTCTGATGCCCTGGTCCCTTCATGGGATTATCTCTGATGCCCTGGTCCCTTCATGGGATGATCTTTGATGCACTGGTCCCTTCATGGGCTGATCTTGCATACCTCTAATCACAGTGCTGTGATGCCCTGGTCCCTTCATGGGATGATCTCTGATGCACTGGTCCCTTCATGGAATTATGTCTGATGCACTGGTCCCTTCATGGGATGATCTTGCATACCTTTAATGTAAGTGCTGTGGTGTACTGGTCCCTTCATGGGATGATCTTGCATACCTCTAATCATAGTGCTGTGATGCCCTGGTCCCTTCATGGGATGATCTTGCATACCTCTAATCATAGTGCTGTGATGCCCTGGTCCCTTCATGGGATGATCTCCGATGCCCTGGTCCCTTCATGGGATGATCTCTGATGCCCTGGTCCCTTCATGGGATGATCTCTGATGCCCTGGTCCCTTCATGGGATGATCTGATGCCCTGGTCCCTTCATGGGATTATCTGATGCCCTGGTCCCTTCATGGGATGATCTTGCATACCTCTAATCATAGTGCTGTGATGCCCTGGTCCCTTCATGGGATGATGTGTGATGCCCTGGTCCCTTCATGGGATGATGTGTGATGCCCTGGTCCCTTCATGGGATGATGTGTGATGCCCTGGTCCCTTCATGGGATGTGTGATGGCCTGGTCCCTTCATGGGATGATGGATGATCTCTGATGCCCTGGTCCCTTCATGGGATGATCTCTGATGCCCTGGTCCCTTCATGGGATGATGTCTGATGCCCTGGCCCCTTCATGGGATGATGTCTGATGCCCTGGTCCCTTCATGGGATGATCTCTGATGCCCTGGTCCCTTCATGGGATGATCTCTGATGCCCTGGTCCCTTAATGAGATGATCTCTGATGCACTGGTCCCTTCATGGAATGATGTCTGATGCACTGGTCCCTTCATGGGATGATCTTGCATACCTTTAATGTAAGTGCTGTGGTGTACTGGTCCCTTCATGGGATGATCTTGCATACCTCTAATCATAGTGCTGTGATGCCCTGGTCCCTTCATGGGATGATCTTGCATACCTCTAATCATAGTGCTGTGATGCCCTGGTCCCTTCATGGGATGATCTCCGATGCCCTGGTCCCTTCATGGGATGATCTCTGATGCCCTGGTCCCTTCATGGGATGATCTCTGATGCACTGGTCCCTTCATGGGATGATGTCTGATGCACTGGTCCCTTCATGGGATGATCTTGCATACCTCCAATCATAGTGCTGTGATGCACTGGTCACTTCATGGGATGATCTTGCATACCTCTAATGTAAGTGCTGTGGTGTACTGGTCCCTTCATGGGATGATCTTGCATACCTCTAATCATAGTGCTGTGATGCACTGGTCCCTTCATGGGATGATCTCTGATGCCCTGGTCCCTTCATGGGATGATCTCTGATGCCCTGGTCCCTTCATGGGATGATCTCTGATGCCCTGGTCCCTTCATGGGATGATCTCTGATGCACTAGTCCCTTCATGGGATGATCTCTGATGCACTGGTCCCTTCATGGAATGATGTCTGATGCACTGGTCCCTTCATGGGATGATCTTGCATACCTCTAATCATAGTGCTGTGATGCACTGGTCCCTTCATGGGATGATCTTGCATACCTCTAATCATAGTGCTGTGATGCCCTGGTCCCTTCATGGGATGATCTCTGATGCCCTGGTCCCTTCATGGGATGATCTCTGATGCACTGGTCCCTTCATGGGATGATCGTGCATACCTCTAATCATAGTGCTGTGATGCACTGGTCCCTTCATGGGGTGATGTCTGATACACTGGTCCCTTCATGGGATGATCATGCATACCTCTAATCATAGTGCTGTGATGACCTGGTCCTTTCATGGGAGGATCTCTGATGCCCTGGTCTCTTCATGGGATGATCTCTGATGCCCTGGTCTCTTCATGGGATGATGTCTGATGCACTGGTCCCTTCATGGGATGATCTCTGATGCCCTGGTCCCTTCATGGGATGATCTCTGATGCCCTGGTCCCTTCATGGGATGATCTTTGATGCACTGCTCCCTTCATGGGATGATCTCTGATGCACTGGTCCCTTCATGGGATGATCTGAAATACCTCTAATCATAGTGCTGTGATGCCCTGGTCCCTTCATGTGATGATCTCTGATGCCCTGGTCCCTTCATGGGATGTTCTCTGATGCACTGGTCCCTTCATGGGATGATCTCTGATGCACTGGTCCCTTCATGGGATGATGTCTGATGCACTGGTCCCTTCATGGGATGATCTTGAATACCTCTAATCACAGTGCTGTGATGCCCTGGTCCCTTCATGTGATGATCTCTGATGCCCTGGTCCCTTCATGGGATGATCTGTGATGCCCTGGTCCCTTCATGGTATGATCTCTGATGCCCTGGTCCCTTCATGGGATGTTCTCTGATGCCCTGGTCCCTTCATGGGATGATCTTGCATACCTCTAATCATAGTGTTGTGATGCCCTGGTCCCTTCATGGGATGATCTTGCATACCTCTACTCATAGTGCTGTGATGCCCTGGTCCCTTCATGGGATGATCTCTGATGCCCTGGTCCCTTCATGGGATGATCTCTGATGCCCTGGTCCCTTCATGGGATGATCTCTGATGCCCTGGTCCCTTCATGGGATGATCTCTGATGCCCTGGTCCCTTCATGGGATGATCTTGCATACCTCTAATCATAGTGCTGTGATGCCCTGGTCCCTTCATGGGATGATCTTGCATACCTCTACTCATAGTGCTGTGATGCCCTGGTCCCTTCATGGGATGATCTCTGATGCCCTGGTCCCTTCATGGGATGATCTCTGATGCCCTGGTCCATTCATGGGATGATCTTTGATGCCCTGGTCCCTTCATGGGATGATCTCTGATGCACTGGTCCCTTCATGGGATGATCTTGCATACCTCTAATCATAGTGCTCTGATGCACTGGTCCCTTCAGGGATGATCTTGCATACCTCTAATCACAGTGCTGTGATGCCCTGGTCCCTTCATGAGAGGATCTCTGATGCACTGGTCCCTTCATGGGAGGATCTCTGATGCACTGGTCCCTTCATGGGATGATCTCTGATGCACTGGTTCCTTCATGGGATGATCTCTGATGCACTGGTCCCTTCACGGGATGATCTCTGATGCACTGGTCCCTTCACCGGATGATCTCTGATGCACTGGTCCCTTCACGGGATGATCTCTGATGCACTGGTCCCTTCACGGGATGATCTCTGATGCACTGGTCCCTTCACGGGATGATCTCTGATGCACTGGTCCCTTTGAGGGATGATCTCTGATGCACTGGTCCCTTCACGGGATGATGTTTGATACACTGGTCCCTTAATGGGATGATCTTGCATACCTCTAATCATAGTGCTGTGATGGCCTGGTCCCTTCATGGGATGATCTCTGATGCCCTGTTCCCTTCATAGGATGATCTCTGATGCCCTGGTCCCTTCATGGGATGATATCTGATGCCCTGGTCCCTTCATGGGATGACCTCTGATGCCCTGGTCCCTTCATGGGATGACCTCTGATGCCCTGGTCCCTTCATGGGATGATGTCTGATGCACTGGTCCCTTCATGGGATGATCTCTGATGCACTGGTCCCTTCATGGGATGATCTCTGATGCACTGGTCCCTTCATGGGATGATCTTTGATGCACTGGTCCCTTCATGGGATGATCTCTGCACTGGTCCCTTCATGGGATGATCTTGCATACCTCTAATCATAGTGCTGTGATGCCCTGGTCCATTCATGGGATGATCTCCGATGCACTGGTCCCTTCATGGGATGATCTCTGATGCCTTGGTCCCTTCATGGGATGATCTCTGATGCCCTGGTTCCTTTATGGGATGATCTCTGATGCACTGGTCCCTTCATGGGATGATGTCTGATGCACTGGTCCCTTCATGGGATAATCTTGCATACCTCTAATCATAGTGCTGTGATGCACTGGTCCCTTCATGGGATGATCTTGCATACCTCTAATCCTAGTGCTGTGATGCCCTGGTCCCTTCATGGGATGATCTTGCATACCTCTACTCATAGTGCTGTGATGCCCTGGTCCCTTCATGGGATGATCTCTGATGCCCTGGTCCCTTCATGGGATGATCTCTTATGCCCTGGTCCATTCATGGGATGATCTTTGATGCCCTGGTCCCTTCATGGGATGATCTCTGATGCACTGGTCCCTTCATGGAATGATGTCTGATGCACTGGTCCCTTCATGGGATGATCTCTGATGCACTGGTCCCTTCATGGGATGATCTTGCATACCTCTAATCATAGTGCTGTGATGCCCTGGTCCCTTCATGGGATGATATCTGATGCCCTGGTCCCTTCATGGGATGACCTCTGATGCCCTGGTCCCTTCATGGGATGATCTCTGATGCCCTGGTCCCTTCATGGGATGATCTCTGATGCCCTGGTCCCTTCATGGGATGATCTGATGCCCTGGTCCCTTCATGAGATGATATGATGCCCTGGTCCCTTCATGGGATGATCTTGCATACCTCTAATCATAGTGCTGTGATGCCCTGGTCCCTTCATGGGATGATGTCTGATGCCCTGGTCCCTTCATGGGATGATGTGTGATGCCCTGGTCCCTTCATGGGATGATGTGTGATGCCCTGGTCCCTTCATGGGATGATGTGTGATGCCCTGGTCCCTTCATGGGATGATGTGTGATGCCCTGGTCCCTTCATGGGGTGTGTGATGGCCTGGTCCCTTCATGGGATGATCTCTGATGCCCTGGTCCCTTCATGGGATGATGGACGATCCCTGATGCCCTGGTCCCTTCATGGGATGATCTCTGATGCCCTGGTCCCTTCATGGGATGATCTCTGATGCCCTGGTCCCTTCATGGGATGATGTCTGATGCCCTGGTCCCTTCATGGGATGATGTCTGATGCCCTGGTCCTTTCATGGGATGATCTCTGATGCCCTGGTCCCTTCATGGAATGATGTCTGATGCACTGGTCCCTTCATGGGATGATCTTGCATACCTCTAATCATAGTGCTGTGATGCCCTGGTCCCTTCATGGGATGATCTTGCATACCTCTAATCATAGTGCTGTGATGCCCTGGTCCCTTCTTGGGATGATCTCCGATGCCCTGGTCCCTTCATGGGATGATCTCCGATGCCCTGGTCCCTTCATGGGATGATCTCCGATGCCCTGGTCCCTTCATGGGATGATCTCTGATGCCCTGGTCCCTTCATGGGATGATCTCTGATGCACTGGTCCCTTCATGGGATGATGTCTGATGCACTGGTCCCTTCATGGGATGATCTTGTATACCTCCAATCATAGTGCTGTGATGCACTGGTCACTTCATGGGATGATCTTGCATACCTCTAATGTAAGTGCTGTGGTGTACTGGTCCCTTCATGGGATGATCTTGCATACCTCTAATCATAGTGCTGTGATGCACTGGTCCCTTCATGGGATGATCTCTGATGCCCTGGTCCCTTCATGGGATGATCTCTGATGCCCTGGTCCCTTCATGGGATGATCTCTGATGCCCTAGTCCCTTCATGGGATGATCTCTGATGCACTGGTCCCTTCATGGAATGATATCTGATGCACTGGTCCCTTCATGGGATGATCTTGCATACCTCTAATCATAGTGCTGTGATGCACTGGTCCCTTCATGGGATGATCTTGCATACCTCTAATCATAGTGCTGTGATGCCCTGGTCCCTTCATGGGATGATCTCTGATGCACTGGTCCCTTCATGGGATGATCTTGCATACCTCTAATCATAGTGCTGTGATGCCCTGGTCCCTTCATGGGATGATCTCTGATGCCCTGGTCCCTTCATGGGATGATCTCTGATGCCCTGGTCCCTTCATGGGATGATCTGATGCCCTGGTCCCTTCATGGAATGATGTGATGCACTGGTCCCTTCATGGGATGATCTTGCATACCTTTAATGTAAGTGCTGTGGTGTACTGGTCCCTTCATGGGATGATCTTGCATACCTCTAATCATAGTGCTGTGATGCCCTGGTCCCTTCATGGGATGATCTTGCATACCTCTAATCATAGTGCTGTGATGCCCTGGTCCCTTCATGGGATGATCTCCGATGCCCTGGTCCCTTCATGGGATGATCTCCGATGCCCTGGTCCCTTCATGGGATGATCTCCGATGCCCTGGTCTCTTCATGGGATGATCTCTGATGCACTGGTCCCTTCATGGGATGATGTCTGATGCACTGGTCCCTTCATGGGATGATCTTGCATACCTCCAATCATAGTGCTGTGATGCACTGGTCCCTTCATGGGATGATCTTGCATACCTCTAATGTAAGTGCTGTGGTGTACTGGTCCCTTCATGGGATGATCTTGCATACCTCTAATCATAGTGCTGTGATGCGCTGGTCCCTTCATGGGATGATCTCTGATGCCCTGGTCCCTTCATGGGATGATCTCTGATGCCCTGGTCCCTTCATGGGATGATCTCTGATGCACTGGTCCCTTCATGGGATGATCTTGCATACCTCTAATCATAGTGCTGGGATGCCCTGGTCCCTTCATGGGATGATCTCTGATGACCTGGTCCCTTCATGGGATGATCTCTGATGCCCTGGTCCCTTCATGGGATGATCTCTGATGCCCTGGTCCCTTCATGGGATGATCTTTGATGCACTGGTCCCTTCATGGGATGATCTTGCATACCTCTAATGTAAGTGCTGTGGTGTACTGGTCCCTTCATGGGATGATCTCTGATGCACTGGTCCCTTCATGGGATGATCTCTGATGCCCTGGTCCCTTCATGGGATGATCTCTGATGCACTGGTCCATTCATGGGAGTATCTTGCATACCTCTAATCATAGTGCTGTGATGCCCTGGTCCCTTCATGGGATGATCTCTGATGCCCTGGTCCCTTCATGGGATTATCTCTGATGCCCTGTTCCCTTCATGGGATGATCTCTGATGCCCTGGTCCCTTTATTGGATGATCTCTGATGCCCTGGTCCCTTCATGGGATGATCTCAGATGCACTGGTCCCTTCATGGGTTGATCTCAGATGCACTGGTCCCTTCATGGGATGATCTCAGATGCACTGGTCCCTTCATGGGATGATCTCAGATGCACTGGTCCCTTCATGGGATGAGCTGTGATGCCCTGGTCCCTTCATGGGATGATCTCTGATGCCATGGTCCCTTCATGGGATGATCTCTGATGCCCTGGTCCCTTCATGGGATGATCTTTGATGCACCCATCCCTTCATGGGATGATCTCTGATGCACTGGTCCCTTCATGGGATGATCATGCATACCTCTAATCATAGTGCTGTGATGCCCTGGTCCCTTCATGGGATGATCTCTGATGCACTGGTCCCTTCATGGGATGATCTTGCATACCTCTAATCATAGTGCTGTGATGCCCTGGTCCCTTCATGGGATGATCCCTGATGCACTGGTCCCTTCATGGGATGATCTTGCATACCTCTAATCATAGTGCTGTGATGCCCTGGTCCCTTCATGGGATGATCTCTGATGCCCTGGTCCCTTCATGGGATTATCTCTGATGCCCTGGTCCCTTCATGGGATGATCTCTGATGCCCTGGTCCCTTCATGGGATGATCTTTGATGCACTGGTCCCTTCATGGGATGATCTTGCATACCTCTAATCATAGTGCTGTGATGCCCTGGTCTCTTCATGGGATGATCTCTGATGCCCTGGTCTCTTCATGGGATGATCTCTGATGCCCTGGTCTCTTCATGGGATGATCTCTGATGCCCTGGTCCCTTCATGGGATGATGTCTGATGCCCTGGTCCCTTCATGGGATGATGTCTGATGCCCTGGTCCCTTCATGGGATGATGTCTGATGCCCTGGTCCCTTCATGGGATGATCTCTGATGCCCTGGTCCCTTCATGGAATGATCTCTGATGCCCTGGTCCCTTCATGGGATGTTCTCTGATGCCCAGGTTCCTTCATGGGATGATCTTGCATACCTCTAATCATAGTGCTGTGATGCCCTGGTCCCTTCATGGGATGATCTCTGATGCCCTCGTCCCTTCATGGGATGATCTCTGATGCCCTGGTCCCTTCATGGGATGATCTCTGATGCCCTGGTCCCTTCATGGGATGATCTTGGATGCCCTGGTCCCTTCATGGGATGATCTCTGATGCACTGGTCCCTTCATAGGATGATCTTGCATACCTCTAATCATAGTGCTCTGATGCACTGGTCCCTTCATGGGATGATCTTGCATACCTCTAATCACAGTGCTGTGATGCCCTGGTCCCTTCATGAGAGGATCTCTGATGCACTGGTCCCTTCATGGGAGGATCTCTGATGCACTGGTCCCTTCATGGGATGATCTCTGATGCACTGGTCCCTTCATGGGATGATCTCTGATGCACTGGTTCCTTCATGGGATGATCTCTGATGCACTGGTTCCTTCATGGGATGATCTCTGATGCACTGGTCCCTTCACGGGATGATCTCTGATGCACTGGTCCCTTCACGGGATGATCTCTGATGCACTGGTCACTTCACGGGATGATCTCTGATGCACTGGTCCCTTCACGGGATGATCTCTGATGCACTGGTCCCTTCACGGGATGATCTCTGATGCACTGGTCCCTTTACGGGATGATCTCTGATGCACTGGTCCCTTCACGGGATGATGTCTGATACACTGGTCCCTTCATGGGATGATCTTCCATACCTCTAATCATAGTGCTGTGATGGCCTGGTCCCTTCATGGGATGATCTCTGATGCCCTGTTCCCTTCATAGGATGATCTCTGATGCCCTGGTCCCTTCATGGGATGATATCTGATGCCCTGGTCCCTTCATGGGATGATGTCTGATGCCCTGGTCCCTTCATGGGATGATCTTTGATGCACTGGTCCCTTCATGGGATGATCTCTGATGCCCTGGTCCCTTCATGGGATGACCTCTGATGCCCTGGTCCCTTCATGGGATGACCTCTGATGCCCTGGTCCCTTCATGGGATGATCTGATGCCCTGGTCCCTTCATGGAATGATCTCTGATGCACTGGTCCCTTCATGGGATGATCTCTGATGCCCTGGTCCCTTCATGGGATGATCTCTGATGCCCTGGTTCCTTTATGGGATGATCTGTGATGCCCTGGTCCCTTTATGGGATGATCTCTGATGCCCTGGTCCCTTCATGGGATGATCTCTGATGCCCTGGTCCCTTCATGGGCTGATCTTGCATACCTCTAATGTAAATGCTGTGGTGTATTGGTCCCTTCATGGGATGATCTCTGATGCACTGGTCCTTTCATGGGATGATCTCTGATGCACTGGTCCATTCATGGGAGTATCTTGCATACCTCTAATCATAGTGCTGTGATGCCCTGGTCCCTTGATGGGATGATCTCTGATGCCCTGGTCCCTTGATGGGATGATCTCTGATGCACTGGTCCCTTCATGGGATGATCTCTGATGCACTGGTCCCTTCATGGGATGATGTCTGATACACTGGTCCCTTCATGGGATGCTCTTGCATACCTCTAATCACAGTGCTGTGATGCCCTGGTCCCTTCATGAGATGATCTCTGATGCACTGGTCCCTTCATGGGATGATCTTGCATACCTCTAATCATAGTGCTGTGATGCCCTGGTCCCTTCATGGGATGATCTCTGATGCACTGGTCCCTTCATGGGATGATCTCTGATGCACTGGTCCCTTCATGGGATGATGTCTGATGCACTGGTCCCTTCATGGGATGATGTCTGATGCCCTGGTCCCTTCATGGGATGATCTCGGATGCCCTGGTCCCTTCATGGGATGATCTTTGATGCCCTGGTCCCTTCATGGGATGATCTCTGATGCACTGGTCCCTTCATGGGATGATCTTGCATACCTCTAATCACAGTGCTGTGATGCCCTGGTCCCTTCATGAGAGGATCTCTGATGCACTGGTCCCTTCATGGGAGGATCTCTGATGCACTGGTCCCTTCATGGGATGATCTCTGATGCACTGGTCCCTTCATGGGATGATCTCTGATGCACTGGTCCCTTCATGGGATGATCTCTGATGCACTGGTTCCTTCATGGGATGATCTCTGATGCACTGGTCCCTTCACGGGATGATCTCTGATGCACTGGTCCCTTCACGGGATGATCTCTGATGCACTGGTCACTTCACGGGATGATCTCTGATGCACTGGTCCCTTCACGGGATGATCTCTGATGCACTGGTCCCTTCACGGGATGATCTCTGATGCACTGGTCCCTTTACGGGATGATCTCTGATGCACTGGTCCCTTAACGGGATGTCTGATACACTGGTCCCTTCATAGGATGATCTTGCATACCTCTAATCATATTGCTGTGATGGCCTGGTCCATTCATGGGATGATCTCTGATGCCCTGTTCCCTTCATAGGATGATCTCTGATGCCCTGGTCCCTTCATGGGATGATATCTGATGCCCTGGTCCCTTCATGGGATGACCTCTGATGCCCTGGTCCCTTCATGGGATGATCTGATGCCCTGGTCCCTTCATGGAATGATCTCTGATGCCCTGGTCCCTTCATGGGATGATGTCTGATGCACTGGTCCCTTCATGGGATGATCTCTGATGCACTGGTCCCTTCATGGGATGATCTCTGATGCACTGGTCCCTTCATGGGATGATCTTTGATGCACTGGTCCCTTCATGGGATGATCTCTGCACTGGTCCCTTCATGGGATGATCTTGCATACCTCTAATCATAGTGCTGTGATGCCCTGGTCCCTTCATGGGATGATCTCTGATGCACTGGTCCCTTCATGGGATGATCTCTGATGCCTTGGTCCCTTCATGGGATGATCTCTGATGCCCTGGTTCCATTATGGGATGATCTCTGATGCCCTGGTCCCTTTATGGGATGATCTCTGATGCCCTGGTCCCTTCATGGGATGATCTCTGATGCCCTGGTCCCTTCATGGGCTGATCTTGCATACCTCTAATGTAAGTGCTGTGGTGTACTGGTCCCTTCATGGGATGATCTCTGATGCACTGGTCCCTTCATGGGATGATCTCTGATGCACTGGTCCATTCATGGGAGTATCTTGCATACCTCTAATCATAGTGCTGTGATGCCCTGGTCCCTTGATGGGATAATCTCTGATGCCCTGGTCCCTTGATGGGATGATCTCTGATGCACTGGTCCCTTCATGGGATGATCTCTGATGCACTGGTCCCTTCATGGGATGATGTCTGATGCATTGGTCCCTTCATGGGATGCTCTTGCATACCTCTAATGACAGTGCTGTGATGCCCTGGTCCCTTCATGGGATGATCTCTGATGCACTGGTACCTTCATGGGATGATCTTGCATACCTCTAATCATAGTGCTGTGATGCCCTGGTCACTTCATGGGATGATCTCTGATGCACTGGTCCCTTGATGGGATGATCTCTGATGCCCTGGTCCCTTCATGGGATGATCTCTGATGCCCTGGTCCCTTCATGGGATGATCTCTGATGCCCTGGTCCCTTCATGGGATGTTCTCTGATGCCCTGGTCCCTTCATGGGATGATCTTGCATACCTCTAATCATAGTGCTGTGATGCCCTGGTCCCTTCATGGGATGATCTCCGATGCCCTGGTCCCTTCATGGGATGATCTCCGATGCCCTGGTCCCTTCATGGGATGATCTCCGATGCCCTGGTCCCTTCATGGGATGATCTCCGATGCCCTGGTCCCTTCATGGGATGATCTCTGATGCCCTGGTCCCTTCATGGGATGATCTCTGATGCACTGGTCCCTTCATGGGATGATGTCTGATGCACTGGTCCCTTCATGGGATAATCTTGCATACCTCTAATCATAGTGCTGTGATGCACTGGTCCCTTCATGGGATGATCTTGCATACCTCTAATCCTAGTGCTGTGATGCCCTGGTCCCTTCATGGGATGATCTCTAATGCACTGGTCCCTTCATGGGATGATCTTGCATACCTCTAATCCTAGTGCTGTGATGCCCTGGTCCCTTCATGGGATGATCTCTGATGCACTGGTCCCTTCATGGGATGATCTTGCATACCTCTAATCATAGTGCTGTGATGCCCTGGTCCCTTCATGGGATGATCTCTGATGCCCTGGTCCCTTCATGGGATGATCTCAGATGCCCTGGTCCCTTCATGGGATGATCTCTGATGCCCTGGTCCCTTCATGGGATGATCTCTGATGCACTGGTCCCTTCATGGGATGATCTCTGATGCACTGGTCCCTTCATGGGATGATCTTTGATGCACTGGTCCCTTCATGGGATGATCTTGCATACCTCTAATCATAGTGCTGTGATGCCCTGGTCCCTTCATGGGATGATCTCTGATGCACTGGTCCCTTCATGGGATGATCTTGCATACCTCTAATCATAGTGCTGTGATGCCCTGGTCCCTTCATGGGATGATCTCTGATGCACTGGTCCCTTCATGGGATGATCTTGCATACCTCTAATCATAGTGCTGTGATGCACTGGTCCCTTCATGGGATGATCTTGCATACCTCTAATCATAGTGCTGTGATGCCCTGGTCCCTTCATGGGATGATCTCTGATGCACTGGTCCCTTCATGGGATGATCTTGCATACCTCTAATCATAGTGCTGTGATGCCCTGGTCCCTTCATGGGATGATCTCTGATGCCCTGGTCCCTTCATGGGATGATCTCTGATGCCCTGGTCCCTTCATGGGATGATCTCTGATGCACTGGTCCCTTCATGGAATGATGTGATGCACTGGTCCCTTCATGGGATGATCTTGCATACCTCTAATCATAGTGCTGTGATGCCCTGGTCCCTTCATGGGATGATCTCCGATGCCCTGGTCCCTTCATGGGATGATCTCTGATGCCCTGGTCCCTTCATGGGATGATCTCTGATGCCCTGGTCCCTTCATGGGATGATCTGATGCCCTGGTCCCTTCATGGGATTATCTGATGCCCTGGTCCCTTCATGGGATGATCTTGCATACCTCTAATCATAGTGCTGTGATGCCCTGGTCCCTTCATGGGATGATCTTGCATACCTCTAATCATAGTGCTGTGATGCCCTGGTCCCTTCATGGGATGATCTCCGATGCCCTGGTCCCTTCATGGGATGATCTCTGATGCCCTGGTCCCTTCATGGGATTATCTCTGATGCCCTGGTCCCTTCATGGGATGATCTCTGATGCCCTGGTCCCTTCATGGGATGATCTTTGATGCACTGGTCCCTTCATGGGCTGATCTTGCATACCTCTAATCACAGTGCTGTGATGCCCTGGTCCCTTCATGGGATGATCTCTGATGCACTGGTCCCTTCATGGAATTATGTCTGATGCACTGGTCCCTTCATGGGATGATCTTGCATACCTTTAATGTAAGTGCTGTGGTGTACTGGTCCCTTCATGGGATGATCTTGCATACCTCTAATCATAGTGCTGTGATGCCCTGGTCCCTTCATGGGATGATCTTGCATACCTCTAATCATAGTGCTGTGATGCCCTGGTCCCTTCATGGGATGATCTCCGATGCCCTGGTCCCTTCATGGGATGATCTCTGATGCCCTGGTCCCTTCATGGGATGATCTCTGATGCCCTGGTCCCTTCATGGGATGATCTGATGCCCTGGTCCCTTCATGGGATTATCTAATGCCCTGGTCCCTTCATGGGATGATCTTGCATACCTCTAATCATAGTGCTGTGATGCCCTGGTCCCTTCATGGGATGATGTGTGATGCCCTGGTCCCTTCATGGGATGATGTGTGATGCCCTGGTCCCTTCATGGGATGATGTGTGATGCCCTGGTCCCTTCATGGGATGTGTGATGGCCTGGTCCCTTCATGGGATGATGGATGATCTCTGATGCCCTGGTCCCTTCATGGGATGATCTCTGATGCCCTGGTCCCTTCATGGGATGATGTCTGATGCACTGGCCCCTTCATGGGATGATGTCTGATGCCCTGGTCCCTTCATGGGATGATCTCTGATGCCCTGGTCCCTTCATGGGATGATCTCTGATGCCCTGGTCCCTTAATGAGATGATCTCTGATGCACTGGTCCCTTCATGGAATGATGTCTGATGCACTGGTCCCTTCATGGGATGATCTTGCATACCTTTAATGTAAGTGCTGTGGTGTACTGGTCCCTTCATGGGATGATCTTGCATACCTCTAATCATAGTGCTGTGATGCCCTGGTCCCTTCATGGGATGATCTTGCATACCTCTAATCATAGTGCTGTGATGCCCTGGTCCCTTCATGGGATGATCTCCGATGCCCTGGTCCCTTCATGGGATGATCTCTGATGCCCTGGTCCCTTCATGGGATGATCTCTGATGCACTGGTCCCTTCATGGGATGATGTCTGATGCACTGGTCCCTTCATGGGATGATCTTGCATACCTCCAATCATAGTGCTGTGATGCACTGGTCACTTCATGGGATGATCTTGCATACCTCTAATGTAAGTGCTGTGGTGTACTGGTCCCTTCATGGGATGATCTTGCATACCTCTAATCATAGTGCTGTGATGCACTGGTCCCTTCATGGGATGATCTCTGATGCCCTGGTCCCTTCATGGGATGATCTCTGATGCCCTGGTCCCTTCATGGGATGATCTCTGATGCCCTGGTCCCTTCATGGGATGATCTCTGATGCACTAGTCCCTTCATGGGATGATCTCTGATGCACTGGTCCCTTCATGGAATGATGTCTGATGCACTGGTCCCTTCATGGGATGATCTTGCATACCTCTAATCATAGTGCTGTGATGCACTGGTCCCTTCATGGGATGATCTTGCATACCTCTAATCATAGTGCTGTGATGCCCTGGTCCCTTCATGGGATGATCTCTGATGCACTGGTCCCTTCATGGGATGATCTTGCATACCTCTAATCATAGTGCTGTGATGCCCTGGTCCCTTCATGGGATGATCTCTGATGCCCTGGTCCCTTCATGGGATGATCTCTGATGCCCTGGTCCCTTCATGGGATGATCTCTGATGCACTGGTCCCTTCATGGAATGATGTGATGCACTGGTCCCTTCATGGGATGATCTTGCATACCTTTAATGTAAGTGCTGTGGTGTACTGGTCCCTTCATGGGATGATCTTGCATACCTCTAATCATAGTGCTGTGATGCCCTGGTCCCTTCATGGGATGATCTCCGATGCCCTGGTCCCTTCATGGGATGATCTCCGATGCCCTGGTCCCTTCCTGGGATGATCTCCGATGCCCTGGTCCCTTCATGGGATGATCTCTGATGCCCTGGTCCCTTCATGGAATGATCTCTGATGCACTGGTCCCTTCATGGGATGATCTCTGATGCACTGGTCCCTTCATGGGATGATCTCTGATGCACTGGTCCCTTCATGGGATGATCTTGCATACCTCCAATCATAGTGCTGTGATGCACTGGTCCCTTCATGGGATGATCTTGCATACCTCTAATGTAAGTGCTGTGGTGTACTGGTCCCTTCATGGGATGATCTTGCATACCTCTAATCATAGTGCTGTGATGCACTGGTCCCTTCATGGGATGATCTCTGATGCCCTGGTCCCTTCATGGGATGATCTCTGATGCCCTGGTCCCTTCATGGGATGATCTCTGATGCCCTGGTCCCTTCATGGGATGATCTCTGATGCACTGGTCCCTTCATGGGATGATCTCTGATGCACTGGTCCCTTCATGGAATGATGTCTGATGCACTGGTCCCTTCATGGGATGATCTTGCATACCTCTAATCATAGTGCTGTGATGCACTGGTCCCTTCATGGGATGATCTTGCATACCTCTAATCATAGTGCTGTGATGCCCTGGTCCCTTCATGGGATGATCTCTGATGCACTGGTCCCTTCATGGGATGATCTTGCATACCTCTAATCATAGTGCTGTGATGCCCTGGTCCCTTCATGGGATGATCTCTGATGCCCTGGTCCCTTCATGGGATGATCTCTGATGCCCTGGTCCCTTCATGGGATGATCTTTGATGCACTGGTCCCTTCATGGGATGATCTTGCATACCTCTAATGTAAGTGCTGTGGTGTACTGGTCCCTTCATGGGATGATCTCTGATGCACTGGTCCCTTCATGGGATGATCTCTGATGCACTGGTCCCTTCATGGGATGATCTCTGATGCACTGGTCCATTCATGGGAGTATCTTGCATACCTCTAATCATAGTGCTGTGATGCCCTGGTCCCTTGATGGGATGATCTCTGATGCCCTGGTCCCTTTATTGGATGATCTCTGATGCCCTGGTCCCTTCATGGGATGATCTCAGATGCACTGGTCGCTTCATGGGATGATCTCAGATGCACTGGTCCCTTCATGGGATGATCTCAGATGCACTGGTCCCTTCATGGGATGATCTCAGATGCACTGGTCCCTTCATGGGATGAGCTGTGATGCCCTGGTCCCTTCATGGGATGATCTCTGATGCCATGGTCCCTTCATGGGATGATCTCTGATGCCCTGGTCCCTTCATGGGATGATCTTTGATGCACCCATCCCTTCATGGGATGATCTCTGATGCACTGGTCCCTTCATGGGATGATCTTGCATACCTCTAATCATAGTGCTGTGATGCCCTGGTCCCTTCATGGGATGATCTCTGATGCACTGGTCCCTTCATGGGATGATCTTGCATAACTCTAATCATAGTGCTGTGATGTCCTGGTCCCTTCATGGGATGATCCCTGATGCACTGGTCCCTTCATGGGCTGATCTTGCATACCTCTAATCATAGTGCTGTGATGCCCTGGTCCCTTCATGGGATGATCTCTGATGCCCTGGTCCCTTCATGGGATTATCTCTGATGCCCTGGTCCCTTCATGGGATGATCTCTGATGCCCTGGTCCCTTCATGGGATGATCTTTGATGCACTGGTCCCTTCATGGGATGATCTTGCATACCTCTAATCATAGTGCTGTGATGCCCTGGTCCCTTCACGGGATGATCTCTGATGCCCTGGTCTCTTCATGGGATGATCTCTGATGCCCTGGTCTCTTCATGGGATGATCTCTGATGCCCTGGTCCCTTCATGGGATGATCTCTGATGCCCTGGTCCCTTCATGGGATGATCTCTGATGCCCTGGTCCCTTCATGGGATGATGTCTGATGCCCTGGTCCCTTCATGGGATGATGTCTGATGCCCTGGTCCCTTCATGGGATGATGTCTGATGCCCTGGTCCCTTCATGGGATGATCTCTGATGCCCTGGTCCCTTCATGGGATGATCTTGCATACCTCTAATCATAGTGCTGTGATGCCCTGGTCCCTTCATGGGATGTTCTCTGATGCCCTGGTCCCTTCATGGGATGATCTTGCATACCTCTAATCATAGTGCTGTGATGCCCTGGTCCCTTCATGGGATGATCTCTGATGCCCTGGTCCCTTCATGGGATGATCTTTGATGCCCTGGTCCCTTCATGGGATGATCTCTGATGCACTGGTCCCTTCATGGGATGATCTTGCATACCTCTAATCATAGTGCTCTGATGCACTGGTCCCTTCATGGGATGATCTTGCATACCTCTAATCACAGTGCTGTGATGCCCTAGTCCCTTCATGAGAGGATCTCTGATGCACTGGTCCCTTCATGGGATGATCTCTGATGCACTGGTCCCTTCATGGGATGATCTCTGATGCACTGGTTCCTTCATGGGATGATCTCTGATGCACTGGTCCCTTCACGGGATGATCTCTGATGCACTGGCCACTTCACGGGATGATCTCTGATGCACTGGTCCCTTCACGGGTGATCTCTGATGCACTGGTCCCTTTACGGGATGATCTCTGATGCACTGGTCCCTTTACGGGATGATCTTTGATGCCCTGGTCCCTTCATGGGATGATCTCTGATGCCCTGGTCCCTTCATGGGATGTTCTCTGATGCCCTGGTCCCTTCATGGGATGATCTCTGATGCACTGGTCACTTCATGGGATGATCTCTGATGATGCACTGGTCCCTTCATGGGATGATCTGATGCACTGGTCCCTTCATGTGATGCTCTTGCATACCTCTAATCACAGTGCTGTGATGCCCTGGTCCCTTCATGGGATGATCTCTGATGCCCTGGTCCCTTCATGGGATGATCTCTGATGCCCTGGTCACTTCATGGGATGATCTCTGATGCCCTGGTCCGTTCATGGGATGATCTCTGATGCCCTGGTCCCTTCATAGGATGGTCTTTGATGCACAGGTCCCTTCATGGGATGATCTTGCATACCTCTAATGTAAGTGCTGTGGTGTACTGGTCCCTTCATGGGATGATCTCTGATGCACTGGTCCCTTCATGGGATGATCTCTGATGCACTGGTCCCTTCATGGGATGATCTCTGATGCCCTGGTCCCTTCATGGGATGATCTCTGATGCCCTGGTCCCTTCATGGGATGATCTCTGATGCCCTGGTCCCTTCATGGGATGATCTCTGATGCACTGGTCTCTTCATGGGATGATCTCTGATGCACTGGTCCCTTCATGGGATGATCTCTGATGCCCTGGTCCCTTCATGGGATGTTCTCTGATGCCCTGGTCCCTTCATGGGATGATCTTGCATACCTCTACTCATAGTGCTGTGATGCCATGGTCCCTTCATGGGATGATCTCTGATGCCCTGGTCCCTTCATGGGATGATCTCTGATGCCCTGGTCCCTTCATGGGATGATCTCTGATGCCCTGGTCCCTTCATGGGATGATCTTTGATGCACAGGTCCCTTCATGGGATGATCTTGCATACCTCTAATGTAAGTGCTGTGGTGTACTGGTCCCTTCATGTGATGATCTTGCATACCTCTAATCATAGTGCTGTGATGCACTGGTCCCTTCATGGGATGATCTCTGATGCCCTGGTCCCTTCATGGGATGATCTCTGATGCCCTGGTCCCTTCATGGGATGATCTCTGATGCCCTGGTCCCTTCATGGGATGATCTCTGATGCCCTGGCCCCTTCATGGGATGATCTGATGCCCTGGTCCCTTCATGGGATGATCTGATGCCCTGGTCCCTTCATGGGATGATCGCTGATGCCCTGGTCCCTTCATGGGATGGGATGATCGCTGATGCCCTGGTCCCTTCATGGGATGATGTCTGATGCACTGGTCCCTTCATGGGATGATCTTGCATACCTCTAATCACAGTGCTGTGATGCACTGGTCCCTTCATGGGATGATCTCGGATGCACTGGTCCCTTCATGGGATGATGTCTGATGCACGGGTCCCTTCATGGGATGATCTTGCATACCTCTAATCATAGTGCTGTGATGCCCAGGTCCCTTCATGGGATGATCTCTGATGCACTGGTCCCTTCAAGGGATGATGTCTGATGCACTGGTCCCTTCATGGGATGATCTTGCATACCTCTAATCATAGTTCTGTGATGCACTGGTCCCTTCATGGGATGATCTCCGATGCCCTGGTCCCTTCATGGGATGATCTCCGATGCCCTGGTCCCTTCATGGGATGATCTCCGATGCCCTGGTCCCTTCATGGGATGATCTCCGATGCCCTGGTCCCTTCATGGGATGATCTCCGATGCCCTGGTCCCTTCATGGGATGATCTCCGATGCCCTGGTCCCTTCATGGGATGATCTCTGATGCCCTGGTCCCTTCATGGGATGATCTCTGATGCCCTGGTCCCTTCATGGGATGATCTCTGATGCCCTGGTCCCTTCATGGGATGATCTGATACCCTGGTCCCTTCATGGGATGATCTTGCATACCTCTAATGTAAGTGCTGTGGTGTACTGGTCCCTTCATGGAATGATCTTGCATACCTCTAATCATAGTGCTGTGATGCACTGGTCCCTTCATGGGATGATCTCTGGTCTCTTCATGGGATGATCTCTGATGCCTTGGTCCCTTCATGGGATGATCTCTGATGCCTTGGTCCCTTCATGGGATGATCTCTGATGCCCTGGTCCCTTCATGGGATGATGTCTGATGCCCTGGTCCCTTCATGGGATGATGGCTGATGCCCTGGTCCCTTCATGGGATGACCTCTGATGCACTGGTCCCTTCATGGGATGATCTCTGATGCCCTGGTCCCTTCATGGGATGATCTTGCATACCTCTAATCATAGTGCTGTGATGCCCTGGTCCCTTCATGGGATGATCTCTGATGCCCTGGTCCCTTCATGGGATGATCTCTGATGCCCTGGTCCCTTCATGGGATGATCTCTGATGCCCTGGTCCCTTCATGGGATGATCTCTGATGCCCTGGTCCCTTCATGGGATGATCTCTGATGCCCTGGTCCCTTCATGGGATTTTCTCTGATGCCTTGGTCCCTTCATGGGATGTTCTCTGAATCCCTGGTCCCTTCATGGGATGATCTTGCATACCTCTAATCATAGTGCTGTGATGCCCTGGTCCCTTCATGGGATGATCTCTGATGCCCTGGTCCCTTCATGGGATGATCTTGCATACCTCTACTCATAGTGCTGTGATGCCCTGGTCCCTTCATGGGATGATCTCTGATGCACTGGTCCCTTCATGGGATGATCTCTGATGCACTGGTCCCTTCATGGGATGATCTCTGATGCACTGGTCCCTTCATGGGATGATCTCTGATGCACTGGTCCCTTCATGGGATGATCTTGCATACCTCTAATCATAGTGCTGTGATGCCCTGGTCCCTTCATGGGATGATCTCTGATGCACTGGTCCCTTCATTGGATGATCTCTGATGCCCTGGTCCCTTCATGGGATGATCTCTGATGCCCTGGTCCCTTCATGGGATGATCTCTGATGCCCTGGTCCCTTCATGGGATGATCTCTGATGCCCTGGTCCCTTCATGGGATGATCTCTGATGCCCTGGTCCCTTCATGGGATGATCTCTGATGCCCTGGTCCCTTCATGGGATGATCTTGCATACCTCTAATCATAGTGCTGTGATGCCCTGGTCCCTTCATGGGATGATCTCTGATGCCCTGGTCCCTTCATGGGATGATCTCTGATGCCCTGGTCCCTTCATGGGATGATCTCTGATACCCTGGTCCCTTCATGAGGTGATCTTGCATACCTCTAATGTAAGTGCTGTGGTGTACTGGTCCCTTCATGTGATGATCTTGCATACCTCTAATCATAGTGCTGTGATGCACTGGTCCCTTCATGGGATGATCTCTGGTCTCTTCATGGGATGATCTCTGATGCCTTGGTCCCTTCATGGGATGATCTCTGATGCCTTGGTCCCTTCATGGGATGATCTCTGATGTCCAGGTCCCTTCATGGGATGATCTCTGATGCACTGGTCCCTTCATGGGATGATCCTGCATACCTCTAATCATAGTGCTGTGATGCCCTGGTCCCTTCATGGGATGATCTCTGATGCCCTGGTCCCTTCATGGGATGATCTCTGATGCCCTGGTCCCTTCATGGGATGATGTCTGATGCCCTGGTCCCTTCATGGGATGATCTTGCATACCTCTAATCATAGTGCTGTGATGCACTGGTCCCTTCATGGGATGATCTTGCATACCTCTAATCATAGTGCTGCGATGCCCTGGTCCCTTCATGGGATGATCTTTGATGCACTGGTCCCTTCATGGGATGATCTTGCATACCTCTAATGTAAGTGCTGTGGTGTACTGGTCCCTTCATGTGATGATCTTGCATACCTCTAATCATAGTGCTGTGATGCACTGGTCCCTTCATGGGATGATCTCTGGTCTCTTCATGGGATGATCTCTGATGCCCTGGTCCCTTCATTGGATGATCTCTGATGCCCTGGTCCCTTCATGGGATGATCTCTGATGCACTGGTCCCTTCATGGGCTGATCTTGCATACCTCTAATGTAAGTGTTGTGGTGTACTGGTCCCTTCATGGGATGATCTCTGATGCACTGGTCCCTTCATGGGATGATCTCTGATGCACTGGTCCATTCATGGGAGTATGTTGCATACCTCTAATCATAGTGCTGTGATGCCCTGGTCCCTTGATGGGATGATCTCTGATGCCCTGGTCCCATGATGGGATGATCTCTGATGTCCTGGTCCCTTGATGGGATGATCTCGGATTCCCTGGTCCCTTGATGGGATGATCTCGGATTCCCTGGTCCCTTGATGGGATGATCTCGGATTCCCTGGTCCCTTGATGGGATGATCTCTGATGCCCTGGTCCCTTCATGGGATGATCTCTGATGCCCTGGTCCCTTCATGGGATGATCTCTGATGCCCTGGTCCCTTCATGGGATGATCTCTGATGCCCTGGCCCCTTCATGGGATGATCTCTGATGCCCTGGTCCCTTCATGGGATGCTCTGATGCCCTGGTCCCTTCATGGGATGCTCTGATGCCCTGGTCCCTTCATGAGATTATCTGATGCCCTGGTCCCTTCATGGGATTATCTGATGCCCTGGTCCCTTCATGGGATGATCTCTGGTGCACTGGTCCCTTCATGGGATGATCTTGCATACCTCTAATCATAGTGCTGTGATGCACTGGTCCCTTCATGGGATGATCTCTGATGCCCTGGTCCCTTCATAGGATGATCTCTGATGCCCTGGTCCCTTCATGGGACGATCTCTGATGCCCTGGTCCCTTCATGGGATGATCTTTGATGCACTGGTCACTTCATGGGATGATCTTGCATACCTCTAATGTGAGTGCTGTGGTGTACTGGTCCCTTCATGGGATGAATCCTGATGCCCTGGTCCCTTCATGGGATGATCTCCGATGCACTGGTCCCTTCATGGGATGATCTCCAATGCACTGGTCCCTTCATGGGATGATCTCCGATGCACTGGTCCCTTCATGGGATGATCTTGCATACCGCTACTCATAGTGCTGTGATGTCCTCGTCCCTTCATGGGATGATCTCTGATGCCCTGGTCCCTTCATGGGATGATCTTTGATGCCCTGGTCCCTTCATGGGATGATCTCTGATGCCCTGGTCCCTTCATGGGATGATGTCTGATGCCCTGGTCCCTTCATGGGATGATGTCTGATGCCCTGGCCCCTTCATGGGATGATGTATGATGCCCTGGTCCCTTCATGGGATGATGTCTGATGCCCTGGTCCCTTCATGGGATGATGGCTGATGCCCTGGTCCCTTCATGGGATGACCTCTGATGCACTGGTCCCTTCATGGGATGATCTCTGATGCCCTGGTCCCTTCATGGGATGATCTTGCATACCTCTAATCATAGTGCTGTGATGCCCTGGTCCCTTCATGGGATGATCTCTGATGCCCTGGTCCCTTCATGGGATGATCTCTGATGCCCTGGTCCCTTCATGGGATGATCTCTGATGCCCTGGTCCCTTCATGGGATTTTCTCTGATGCCTTGGTCCCTTCATGGGATGTTCTCTGATGCCCTGGTCCCTTCATGGGATGATCTTGCATACCTCTAATCATAGTGCTGTGATGCCCTGGTCCCTTCATGGGATGATCTCTGATGCCCTGGTCCCTTCATGGGATGATCTTGCATACCTCTACTCATAGTGCTGTGATGCCCTGGTCCCTTCATGGGATGATCTCTGATGCACTGGTCCCTTCATGGGATGATCTCTGATGCACTGGTCCCTTCATGGGATGATCTCTGATGCACTGGTCCCTTCATGGGATGATCTCTGATGCACTGGTCCCTTCATGGGATGATCTCTGATGCACTGGTCCCTTCATGGGATGATCTTGCATACCTCTAATCATAGTGCTGTGATGCCCTGGTCCCTTCATGAGATGATCTCTGATGCACTGGTCCCTTCATTGGATGATCTCTGATGCCCTGGTCCCTTCATGGGATGATCTCTGATGCCCTGGTCCCTTCATGGGATGATCTCTGATGCCCTGGTCCCTTCATGGGATGATCTCTGATGCCCTGGTCCCTTCATGGGATGATCTCTGATGCCCTGGTCCCTTCATGGGATGATCTCTGATGCCCTGGTCCCTTCATGGGATGATCTCTGATGCCCTGGTCCCTTCATGGGATTTTCTCTGATGCCTTGGTCCCTTCATGGGATGTTCTCTGATGCCCTGGTCCCTTCATGGGATGATCTTGCATACCTCTAATCATAGTGCTGTGATGCCCTGGTCCCTTCATGGGATGATCTCTGATGCCCTGCTCCCTTCATGGGATGATCTTTGATGCACTGCTCCCTTCATGGCACGATCTCTGATGCACTGGTCCCTTCATGGGATGATCTTGCATACCTCTACTCATAGTGGTGTGATGCCCTGGTCCCTTCATGGGATGATCTCTGATGCCCTGGTCCCTTCATGGGATGATCGTTGATGCACTGATCCCTTCATGGGATGATCTCTGATGCACTGGTCCCTTCATGGGATGATCTTGCATACCTCTAATCATAGTGCTGTGATGCCCTGGTCCCTTCATGGGATGATCTCTGATGCACTGGTCCCTTCATGGGATGATCTCTGATGCACTGGTCCCTTCATGGGATGATCTCTGATGCACTGGTCCCTTCATGGGATGATCTTGCATGCCTCTAATCATAGTGCTGTGATGCCCTGGTCCCTTCATGGGATGATCTCTGATTCCCTGGTCCCTTCATGGGATGATCTCTGATGCCCTGGTCCCTTCATGGGATGATCTCTGATGCCCTGGTCCCTTCATGGGATGATCTCTGATGCCCTGGTCCCTTCATGGGATGATCTCTGATGCCCTGGTCCCTTCATGGGATGATCTCTGATGCCCTGGTCCCTTCATGGGATGATCTCTGATGCCCTGGTCCCTTCATGGGATTTTCTCTGATGCCTTGGTCCCTTCATGGGATGTTCTCTGATGCCCTGGTCCCTTCATGGGATGATCTTGCATACCTCTAATCATAGTGCTGTGATGCCCTGGTCCCTTCATGGGATGATCTCTGATGCCCTGCTCCCTTCATGGGATGATCTTCGTTCCATGAAGGGAGCAGTGCATCAATCTCTGATGCACTGGTCCCTTCATGGGATGATCTTGCATACCTCTACTCATAGTGGTGTGATGCCCTGGTCCCTTCATGGGATGATCTCTGATGCCCTGGTCCCTTCATGGGATGATCGTTGATGCACTGATCCCTTCATGGGATGATCTCTGATGCACTGGTCCCTTCATGGGATGATCTTGCATACCTCTAATCATAGTGCTGTGATGCCCTGGTCCCTTCATGGGATGATCTCTGATGCACTGGTCCCTTCATGGGATGATCTTGCATACCTCTAATCATAGTGCACTGATGCCCTGGTCCCTTCATGGGATGATCTCTGATGCACTGGTCCCTTCATGGGATGATCTCTGATGCACTGGTCCCTTCATGGGATGATGTCTGATGCACTGGTCCCTTCATGGGATGATATTGCATACCTCTAATCACAGTGCTGTGATGCCCTGGTCCCTTCATGGGAGGATCTCTGATGCACTGGTCCCTTCATGGGATGATCTCTGATGCACTGGTCCCTTCATGGGATGATCTCTGATGCACTGGTCCCTTCATGGGATGATCTTGCATACCTCTAATCATAGTGCTGTGATGCACTGGTCCCTTCACGGGATGATCTCTGATGCACTGGTCCCTTCACGGGATGATCTCTGATGCACTGGTCCCTTCACGGGATGATCTCTGATGCCCTGGTCCCTTCACGGGATGATCTCTGATGCCCTGGTCCCTTCACGGGATGATCTCTGATGCCCTGGTCCCTTCACGGGATGATCTCTGATGCCCTGGTCCCTTCACGGGATGATCTGATGCCCTGGTCCCTTCATGGGATGATCTCCGATGCCCTTTCATGGGATGATCTCTGATGCCCTGGTCCCTTCATGGGATGATCTCTGATGCCCTGGTCCCTTCATGGGATGATATCTGATGCCCTGCTCCATTCATGGGATGATCTCTGATGCACTGGTCCCTTCATGGGATGATCCCAGATGCACTGGTCCCTTCATGGGATGATCCCAGATGCACTGGTCCCTTCATGGGATGATGTCTGATGCACTGGTCCCTTCATGGGATGATCTTGCATACCTCTAATCATAGTGCTGTGATGCCCTCCCTTCATGGGATGATCTCTGATGCCCTGCTCCCTTCATGGGATGATCTCTGATGCCCTGCTCCCTTCATTGGATGATGTCTGATGCCCTGGTCCCTTCATGGGATGATGTCTGATGCCCTGGTCCCTTCATGGGATGATCTCTGATGCCCTGGTCCCTTCATGGGATGATCTCTGATGCCCTGGTCCCTTCATGGGATGATCTCTGATGCACTGGTCCCTTCATGATATGATCTATGATGCCCTGGTCCCTTCATGGGATAATCTTGCATACCTCTAATCATAGTGCTGTGATGCCCTGGTCCCTTCATGGGATGATCTTGCATACCTCTAATCATAGTGCTGTGATGCCCTGGCCCCTTCATGGGATGATATCTGATGCCCTGGTCCCCTTCATGGGATGATCTCCGATGCCCTTTCATGGGATGATCTCTGATGCACTGGTCCCTTCATGGGATGATCCCAGATGCACTGGTCCCTTCATGGGATGATCCCAGATGCACTGGTCCCTTCATGGGATGATGTCTGATGCACTGGTCCCTTCATGGGATGATCTTGCATACCTCTAATCATAGTGCTGTGATGGCCTGGTCCCTTCATGGGATGATCTCTGATGCCCTGGTCCCTTCATGGGATGATCTCTGATGCCCTGGTCCCTTCATGGGATGATCGCTGATGCCCTGGTCCCTTCATGGGATGATCGCTGATGCCCTGGTCCCTTCATGGGATGATCTCTGATGCCCTGGTCCCTTCATGGGATGTCTGATGCACTGGTCCCTTCATGGGATGATCTTGCATACCTCTAATCATAGTGCTGTGGTGCCCTGGTCCCTTCATGGGATGATCTCTGATGCCCTGGTCCCTTCACGGGATGATCTCTGATGCCCTGGTCCCTTCACGGGATGATCTCTGATGCCCTGGTCCCTTCACGGGATGATCTCTGATGCCCTGGTCCCTTCACGGGATGATCTCTGATGCCCTGGTCCCTTCACGGGATGATCTCTGATGCCCTGGTCCCTTCACGGGATGATCTCTGATGCCCTGGTCCCTTCACGGGATGATCTGATGCCCTGGTCCCTTCATGGGATGATCTCCGATGCCCTTTCATGGGAGGATCTCTGATGCCCTGGTCCCTTCATGGGATGATCTCTGATGCCCTGCTCCCTTCATGGGATGATCTCTGATGCCCTGGTCCCTTCATGGGATGTCGTCTGATGCACTGGTCCCTTCATGGGATGTCGTCTGATGCACTGGTCCCTTCATGGGATGATCTTGCATACCTGTAATCATAGTGCTGTGATGCCCTGGTCCCATCATGGGATGATGTCTGATGCCCTGGTCCCATCATGGGATGATGTCTGATGCCCTGGTCCCTTCATGGGATGATGTCTGATGCCCTGGTCCCTTCATGGGATGATCTCTGATGCCCTGGTCCCTTCATGGGATTTTCTCTGATGCCTTGGTCCCTTCATGGGATGTTCTCTGATGCCCTGGTCCCTTCATGGGATGATCTTGCATACCTCTAATCATAGTGCTGTGATGCCCTGGTCCCTTCATGGGATGATCTCTGATGCCCTGCTCCCTTCATGGGATGATCTTTGATGCACTGCTCCCTTCATGGCACGATCTCTGATGCACTGGTCCCTTCATGGGATGATCTTGCATACCTCTACTCATAGTGGTGTGATGCCCTGGTCCCTTCATGGGATGATCTCTGATGCCCTGGTCCCTTCATGGGATGATCGTTGATGCACTGATCCCTTCATGGGATGATCTCTGATGCACTGGTCCCTTCATGGGATGATCTTGCATACCTCTAATCATAGTGCTGTGATGCCCTGGTCCCTTCATGGGATGATCTCTGATGCACTGGTCCCTTCATGGGATGATCTCTGATGCACTGGTCCCTTCATGGGATGATCTTGCATACCTCTAATCATAGTGCTGTGATGCCCTGGTCCCTTCATGGGATGATCTCTGATGCACTGGTCCCTTCATTGGATGATCTCTGATGCCCTGGTCCCTTCATGGGATGATCTCTGATGCCCTGGTCCCTTCATGGGATGATCACTGATGCCCTGGTCCCTTCATGGGATGATCTCTGATGCCCTGGTCCCTTCATGGGATGATCTCTGATGCCCTGGTCCCTTCATGGGATGATCTCTGATGCCCTGGTCCCTTCATGGGATTTTCTCTGATGCCTTGGTCCCTTCATGGGATGTTCTCTGATGCCCTGGTCCCTTCATGGGATGATCTCTGATGCCCTGGTCCCTTCATGGGATTATCTCTGATGCCCTGGTCCCTTCATGGGATGATCTCTGATGCCCTGGTCCCTTCATGGGATGATCTTTGATGCACTGGTCCCTTCATGGGCTGATCTTGCATACCTCTAATCACAGTGCTGTGATGCCCTGGTCCCTTCATGGGATGATCTCTGATGCACTGGTCCCTTCATGGAATGATGTCTGATGCACTGGTCCCTTCATGGGATGATCTTGCATACCTTTAATGTAAGTGCTGTGGTGTACTGGTCCCTTCATGGGATGATCTTGCATACCTCTAATCATAGTGCTGTGATGCCCTGGTCCCTTCATGGGATGATCTTGCATACCTCTAATCATAGTGCTGTGATGCCCTGGTCCCTTCATGGGATGATCTCTGATGCCCTGCTCCCTTCATGGGATGATCTTTGATGCACTGCTCCCTTCATGGCACGATCTCTGATGCACTGGTCCCTTCATGGGATGATCTTGCATACCTCTACTCATAGTGGTGTGATGCCCTGGTCCCTTCATGGGATGATCTCTGATGCCCTGGTCCCTTCATGGGATGATCGTTGATGCACTGATCCCTTCATGGGATGATCTCTGATGCACTGGTCCCTTCATGGGATGATCTTGCATACCTCTAATCATAGTGCTGTGATGCCCTGGTCCCTTCATGGGATGATCTCTGATGCACTGGTCCCTTCATGGGATGATCTTGCATACCTCTAATCATAGTGCACTGATGCCCTGGTCCCTTCATGGGATGATCTCTGATGCACTGGTCCCTTCATGGGATGATCTCTGATGCACTGGTCCCTTCATGGGATGATGTCTGATGCACTGGTCCCTTCATGGGATGATATTGCATACCTCTAATCACAGTGCTGTGATGCCCTGGTCCCTTCATGGGAGGATCTCTGATGCACTGGTCCCTTCATGGGATGATCTCTGATGCACTGGTCCCTTCATGGGATGATCTCTGATGCACTGGTCCCTTCATGGGATGATCTTGCATACCTCTAATCATAGTGCTGTGATGCACTGGTCCCTTCACGGGATGATCTCTGATGCACTGGTCCCTTCACGGGATGATCTCTGATGCACTGGTCCCTTCACGGGATGATCTCTGATGCCCTGGTCCCTTCACGGGATGATCTCTGATGCCCTGGTCCCTTCACGGGATGATCTCTGATGCCCTGGTCCCTTCACGGGATGATCTCTGATGCCCTGGTCCCTTCACGGGATGATCTGATGCCCTGGTCCCTTCACGGGATGATCTGATGCCCTGGTCCCTTCATGGGATGATCTCCGATGCCCTTTCATGGGATGATCTCTGATGCCCTAGTCCCTTCATGGGATGATCTCTGATGCCCTGGTCCCTTCATGGGATGATCTCTGATGCCCTGCTCCATTCATGGGATGATCTCTGATGCACTGGTCCCTTCATGGGATGATCCCAGATGCACTGGTCCCTTCATGGGATGATCCCAGATGCACTGGTCCCTTCATGGGATGATGTCTGATGCACTGGTCCCTTCATGGGATGATGTCTGATGCACTGGTCCCTTCATGGGATGATCTTGCATACCTCTAATCATAGTGCTGTGATGCCCTCCCTTCATGGGATGATCTCTGATGCCCTGCTCCCTTCATGGGATGATCTCTGATGCCCTGCTCCCTTCATTGGATGATGTCTGATGCCCTGGTCCCTTCATGGGATGATGTCTGATGCCCTGGTCCCTTCATGGGATGATCTCTGATGCCCTGGTCCCTTCATGGGATGATCTCTGATGCCCTGGTCCCTTCATGGGATGATCTCTGATGCACTGGTCCCTTCATGATATGATCTATGATGCCCTGGTCCCTTCATGGGATAATCTTGCATACCTCTAATCATAGTGCTGTGATGCCCTGGTCCCTTCATGGGATGATCTTGCATACCTCTAATCATAGTGCTGTGATGCCCTGGCCCCTTCATGGGATGATATCTGATGCCCTGGTCCCCTTCATGGGATGATCTCCGATGCCCTTTCATGGGATGATCTCTGATGCACTGGTCCCTTCATGGGATGATCCCAGATGCACTGGTCCCTTCATGGGATGATCCCAGATGCACTGGTCCCTTCATGGGATGATGTCTGATGCACTGGTCCCTTCATGGGATGATCTTGCATACCTCTAATCATAGTGCTGTGATGGCCTGGTCCCTTCATGGGATGATCTCTGATGCCCTGGTCCCTTCATGGGATGATCTCTGATGCCCTGGTCCCTTCATGGGATGATCGCTGATGCCCTGGTCCCTTCATGGGATGATCGCTGATGCCCTGGTCCCTTCATGGGATGATCTCTGATGCCCTGGTCCCTTCATGGGATGTCTGATGCACTGGTCCCTTCATGGGATGATCTTGCATACCTCTAATCATAGTGCTGTGGTGCCCTGGTCCCTTCATGGGATGATCTCTGATGCCCTGGTCCCTTCACGGGATGATCTCTGATGCCCTGGTCCCTTCATGGGATGATCTCTGATGCCCTGGTCCCTTCACGGGATGATCTCTGATGCCCTGGTCCCTTCACGGGATGATCTCTGATGCCCTGGTCCCTTCACGGGATGATCTCTGATGCCCTGGTCCCTTCACGGGATGATCTCTGATGCCCTGGTCCCTTCACGGGATGATCTGATGCCCTGGTCCCTTCATGGGATGATCTCCGATGCCCTTTCATGGGAGGATCTCTGATGCCCTGGTCCCTTCATGGGATGATCTCTGATGCCCTGCTCCCTTCATGGGATGATCTCTGATGCCCTGGTCCCTTCATGGGATGTCGTCTGATGCACTGGTCCCTTCATGGGATGTCGTCTGATGCACTGGTCCCTTCATGGGATGATCTTGCATACCTGTAATCATAGTGCTGTGATGCCCTGGTCCCATCATGGGATGATTTCTGATGCACTGGTCCCTTCATGGGATGATGTCTGATGCCCTGGTCCCTTCATGGGATGATGTCTGATGCCCTGGTCCCTTCATGGGATGATCTCTGATGCCCTGGTCCCTTCATGGGATTTTCTCTGATGCCTTGGTCCCTTCATGGGATGTTCTCTGATGCCCTGGTCCCTTCATGGGATGATCTTGCATACCTCTAATCATAGTGCTGTGATGCCCTGGTCCCTTCATGGGATGATCTCTGATGCCCTGCTCCCTTCATGGGATGATCTTTGATGCACTGCTCCCTTCATGGCACGATCTCTGATGCACTGGTCCCTTCATGGGATGATCTTGCATACCTCTACTCATAGTGGTGTGATGCCCTGGTCCCTTCATGGGATGATCTCTGATGCCCTGGTCCCTTCATGGGATGATCGTTGATGCACTGATCCCTTCATGGGATGATCTCTGATGCACTGGTCCCTTCATGGGATGATCTTGCATACCTCTAATCATAGTGCTGTGATGCCCTGGTCCCTTCATGGGATGATCTCTGATGCACTGAACCCTTCATGGGATGATCTCTGATGCACTGGTCCCTTCATGGGATGATCTCTGATGCACTGGTCCCTTCATGGGATGATCTTGCATACCTCTAATCATAGTGCTGTGATGCCCTGGTCCCTTCATGGGATGATCTCTGATGCACTGGTCCCTTCATTGGATGATCTCTGATGCCCTGGTCCCTTCATGGGATGATCTCTGATGCCCTGGTCCCTTCATGGGATGATCACTGATGCCCTGGTCCCTTCATGGGATGATCTCTGATGCCCTGGTCCCTTCATGGGATGATCTCTGATGCCCTGGTCCCTTCATGGGATGATCTCTGATGCCCTGGTCCCTTCATGGGATTTTCTCTGATGCCTTGGTCCCTTCATGGGATGTTCTCTGATGCCCTGGTCCCTTCATGGGATGATCTCTGATGCCCTGGTCCCTTCATGGGATTATCTCTGATGCCCTGGTCCCTTCATGGGATGATCTCTGATGCCCTGGTCCCTTCATGGGATGATCTTTGATGCACTGGTCCCTTCATGGGCTGATCTTGCATACCTCTAATCACAGTGCTGTGATGCCCTGGTCCCTTCATGGGATGATCTCTGATGCACTGGTCCCTTCATGGAATGATGTCTGATGCACTGGTCCCTTCATGGGATGATCTTGCATACCTTTAATGTAAGTGCTGTGGTGTACTGGTCCCTTCATGGGATGATCTTGCATACCTCTAATCATAGTGCTGTGATGCCCTGGTCCCTTCATGGGATGATCTTGCATACCTCTAATCATAGTGCTGTGATGCCCTGGTCCCTTCATGGGATGATCTCTGATGCCCTGCTCCCTTCATGGGATGATCTTTGATGCACTGCTCCCTTCATGGCACGATCTCTGATGCACTGGTCCCTTCATGGGATGATCTTGCATACCTCTACTCATAGTGGTGTGATGCCCTGGTCCCTTCATGGGATGATCTCTGATGCCCTGGTCCCTTCATGGGATGATCGTTGATGCACTGATCCCTTCATGGGATGATCTCTGATGCACTGGTCCCTTCATGGGATGATCTTGCATACCTCTAATCATAGTGCTGTGATGCCCTGGTCCCTTCATGGGATGATCTCTGATGCCCTGGTCCCTTCATGGGATGATCGTTGATGCACTGATCCCTTCATGGGATGATCTCTGATGCACTGGTCCCTTCATGGGATGATCTTGCATACCTCTAATCATAGTGCTGTGATGCCCTGGTCCCTTCATGGGATGATCTCTGATGCACTGGTCCCTTCATGGGATGATCTCTGATGCACTGGTCCCTTCATGGGATGATGTCTGATGCACTGGTCCCTTCATGGGATGATATTGCATACCTCTAATCACAGTGCTGTGATGCCCTGGTCCCTTCATGGGAGGATCTCTGATGCACTGGTCCCTTCATGGGATGATCTCTGATGCACTGGTCCCTTCATGGGATGATCTCTGATGCACTGGTCCCTTCATGGGATGATCTTGCATACCTCTAATCATAGTGCTGTGATGCACTGGTCCCTTCACGGGATGATCTCTGATGCACTGGTCCCTTCACGGGATGATCTCTGATGCCCTGGCCCCTTCATGGGATGATGTCTGATGCCCTGGTCCCTTCATGGGATGATGTCTGATGCCCTGGTCCCTTCATGGGATGATCTCTGATGCCCTGGTCCCTTCACGGGATGATCTCTGATGCCCTGGTCCCTTCACGGGATGATCTCTGATGCCCTGGTCCCTTCACGGGATGATCTCTGATGCCCTGGTCCCTTCACGGGATGATCTCTGATGCCCTGGTCCCTTCACGGGATGATCTGATGCCCTGGTCCCTTCATGGGATGATCTCCGATGCCCTTTCATGGGATGATCTCTGATGCCCTAGTCCCTTCATGGGATGATCTCTGATGCCCTGGTCCCTTCATGGGATCATCTCTGATGCCCTGCTCCATTCATGGGATGATCTCTGATGCACTGGTCCCTTCATGGGATGATCCCAGATGCACTGGTCCCTTCATGGGATGATCCCAGATGCACTGGTCCCTTCATGGGATGATGTCTGATGCACTGGTCCCTTCATGGGATGATCTTGCATACCTCTAATCATAGTGCTGTGATGCCCTCCCTTCATGGGATGATCTCTGATGCCCTGCTCCCTTCATGGGATGATCTCTGATGCCCTGCTCCCTTCATGGGATGATGTCTGATGCCCTGGTCCCTTCATGGGATGATGTCTGATGCCCTGGTCCCTTCATGGGATGATCTCTGATGCCCTGGTCCCTTCATGGGATGATCTCTGATGCCCTGGTCCCTTCATGGGATGATCTCTGATGCACTGGTCCCTTCATGATATGATTATGATCTATGATGCCCTGGTCCCTTCATGGGATAATCTTGCATACCTCTAATCATAGTGCTGTGATGCCCTGGTCCCTTCATGGGATGATCTTGCATACCTCTAATCATAGTGCTGTGATGCCCTGGCCCCTTCATGGGATGATATCTGATGCCCTGGTCCCCTTCATGGGATGATCTCCGATGCCCTTTCATGGGATGATCTCTGATGCACTGGTCCCTTCATGGGATGATCCCAGATGCACTGGTCCCTTCATGGGATGATCCCAGATGCACTGGTCCCTTCATGGGATGATGTCTGATGCACTGGTCCCTTCATGGGATGATCTTGCATACCTCTAATCATAGTGCTGTGATGGCCTGGTCCCTTCATGGGATGATCTCTGATGCCCTGGTCCCTTCATGGGATGATCTCTGATGCCCTGGTCCCTTCATGGGATGATCGCTGATGCCCTGGTCCCTTCATGGGATGATCGCTGATGCCCTGGTCCCTTCATGGGATGATCTCTGATGCCCTGGTCCCTTCATGGGATGTCTGATGCACTGGTCCCTTCATGGGATGATCTTGCATACCTCTAATCATAGTGCTGTGGTGCCCTGGTCCCTTCATGGGATGATCTCTGATGCCCTGGTCCCTTCACGGGATGATCTCTGATGCCCTGGTCCCTTCATGGGATGATCTCTGATGCCCTGGTCCCTTCATGGGATGATCTCTGATGCCCTGGTCCCTTCACGGGATGATCTCTGATGCCCTGGTCCCTTCACGGGATGATCTCTGATGCCCTGGTCCCTTCACGGGATGATCTCTGATGCCCTGGTCCCTTCACGGGATGATCTCTGATGCCCTGGTCCCTTCACGGGATGATCTCTGATGCCCTGGTCCCTTCACGGGATGATCTGATGCCCTGGTCCCTTCATGGGATGATCTCCGATGCCCTTTCATGGGAGGATCTCTGATGCCCTGGTCCCTTCATGGGATGATCTCTGATGCCCTGCTCCATTCATGGGATGATCTCTGATGCCCTGGTCCCTTCATGGGATGTCGTCTGATGCACTGGTCCCTTCATGGGATGTCGTCTGATGCACTGGTCCCTTCATGGGATGATCTTGCATACCTGTAATCATAGTGCTGTGATGCCCTGGTCCCATCATGGGATGATTTCTGATGCACTGGTCCCTTCATGGGATGATGTCTGATGCCCTGGTCCCTTCATGGGATGATGTCTGATGCCCTGGTCCCTTCATGGGATGATGTCTGATGCCCTGGTCCCTTCATGGGATGATCTCTGATGCCCTGGTCCCTTCATGGGATTTTCTCTGATGCCTTGGTCCCTTCATGGGATGTTCTCTGATGCCCTGGTCCCTTCATGGGATGATCTTGCATACCTCTAATCATAGTGCTGTGATGCCCTGGTCCCTTCATGGGATGATCTCTGATGCCCTGCTCCCTTCATGGGATGATCTTTGATGCACTGCTCCCTTCATGGCACGATCTCTGATGCACTGGTCCCTTCATGGGATGATCTTGCATACCTCTACTCATAGTGGTGTGATGCCCTGGTCCCTTCATGGGATGATCTCTGATGCCCTGGTCCCTTCATGGGATGATCGTTGATGCACTGATCCCTTCATGGGATGATCTCTGATGCACTGGTCCCTTCATGGGATGATCTTGCATACCTCTAATCATAGTGCTGTGATGCCCTGGTCCCTTCATGGGATGATCTCTGATGCACTGAACCCTTCATGGGATGATCTCTGATGCACTGGTCCCTTCATGGGATGATCTCTGATGCACTGGTCCCTTCATGGGATGATCTTGCATACCTCTAATCATAGTGCTGTGATGCCCTGGTCCCTTCATGGGATGATCTCTGATGCACTGGTCCCTTCATTGGATGATCTCTGATGCCCTGGTCCCTTCATGGGATGATCTCTGATGCCCTGGTCCCTTCATGGGATGATCTCTGATGCCCTGGTCCCTTCATGGGATGATCACTGATGCCCTGGTCCCTTCATGGGATGATCTCTGATGCCCTGGTCCCTTCATGGGATGATCTCTGATGCCCTGGTCCCTTCATGGGATGATCTCTGATGCCCTGGTCCCTTCATGGGATGATCTCTGATGCCCTGGTCCCTTCATGGGATTTTCTCTGATGCCTTGGTCCCTTCATGGGATGTTCTCTGATGCCCTGGTCCCTTCATGGGATGATCTTGCATACCTCTAATCATAGTGCTGTGATGCCCTGGTCCCTTCATGGGATGATCTCTGATGCCCTGCTCCCTTCATGGGATGATCTTTGATGCACTGCTCCCTTCATGGCACGATCTCTGATGCACTGGTCCCTTCATGGGATGATCTTGCATACCTCTACTCATAGTGGTGTGATGCCCTGGTCCCTTCATGGGATGATCTCTGATGCCCTGGTCCCTTCATGGGATGATCGTTGATGCACTGATCCCTTCATGGGATGATCTCTGATGCACTGGTCCCTTCATGGGATGATCTTGCATACCTCTAATCATAGTGCTGTGATGCCCTGGTCCCTTCATGGGATGATCTCTGATGCACTGGTCCCTTCATGGGATGATCTTGCATACCTCTAATCATAGTGCACTGATGCCCTGGTCCCTTCATGGGATGATCTCTGATGCACTGGTCCCTTCATGGGATGATCTCTGATGCACTGGTCCCTTCATGGGATGATCTCTGATGCACTGGTCCCTTCATGGGATGATGTCTGATGCACTGGTCCCTTCATGGGATGATATTGCATACCTCTAATCACAGTGCTGTGATGCCCTGGTCCCTTCATGGGAGGATCTCTGATGCACTGGTCCCTTCATGGGATGATCTCTGATGCACTGGTCCCTTCATGGGATGATCTCTGATGCACTGGTCCCTTCATGGGATGATCTTGCATACCTCTAATCATAGTGCTGTGATGCACTGGTCCCTTCACGGGATGATCTCTGATGCACTGGTCCCTTCACGGGATGATCTCTGATGCCCTGGTCCCTTCACGGGATGATCTCTGATGCCCTGGTCCCTTCACGGGATGATCTCTGATGCCCTGGTCCCTTCACGGGATGATCTCTGATGCCCTGGTCCCTTCACGGGATGATCTGATGCCCTGGTCCCTTCATGGGATGATCTCCGATGCCCTTTCATGGGATGATCTCTGATGCCCTGGTCCCTTCATGGGATGATCTCTGATGCCCTGGTCCCTTCATGGGATGATCTCTGATGCCCTGCTCCATTCATGGGATGATCTCTGATGCACTGGTCCCTTCATGGGATGATCCCAGATGCACTGGTCCCTTCATGGGATGATCCCAGATGCACTGGTCCCTTCATGGGATGATGTCTGATGCACTGGTCCCTTCATGGGATGATCTTGCATACCTCTAATCATAGTGCTGTGATGCCCTCCCTTCATGGGATGATCTCTGATGCCCTGCTCCCTTCATGGGATGATCTCTGATGCCCTGCTCCCTTCATGGGATGATGTCTGATGCCCTGGTCCCTTCATGGGATGATGTCTGATGCCCTGGTCCCTTCATGGGATGATCTCTGATGCCCTGGTCCCTTCATGGGATGATCTCTGATGCCCTGGTCCCTTCATGGGATGATCTCTGATGCACTGGTCCCTTCATGATATGATCTATGATGCCCTGGTCCCTTCATGGGATAATCTTGCATACCTCTAATCATAGTGCTGTGATGCCCTGGTCCCTTCATGGGATGATCTTGCATACCTCTAATCATAGTGCTGTGATGCCCTGGCCCCTTCATGGGATGATATCTGATGCCCTGGTCCCCTTCATGGGATGATCTCCGATGCCCTTTCATGGGATGATCTCTGATGCACTGGTCCCTTCATGGGATGATCCCAGATGCACTGGTCCCTTCATGGGATGATCCCAGATGCACTGGTCCCTTCATGGGATGATGTCTGATGCACTGGTCCCTTCATGGGATGATCTTGCATACCTCTAATCATAGTGCTGTGATGGCCGGGTCCCTTCATGGGATGATCTCTGATGCCCTGGTCCCTTCATGGGATGATCTCTGATGCCCTGGTCCCTTCATGGGATGATCGCTGATGCCCTGGTCCCTTCATGGGATGATCGCTGATGCCCTGATCCCTTCATGGGATGATCGCTGATGCCCTGGTCCCTTCATGGGATGATCTCTGATGCCCTGGTCCCTTCATGGGATGTCTGATGCACTGGTCCCTTCATGGGATGATCTTGCATACCTCTAATCATAGTGCTGTGGTGCCCTGGTCCCTTCATGGGATGATCTCTGAGGCCCTGGTCCCTTCACGGGATGATCTCTGATGCCCTGGTCCCTTCACGGGATGATCTCTGATGCCCTGGTCCCTTCATGGGATGATCTCTGATGCCCTGGTCCCTTCACGGGATGATCTCTGATGCCCTGGTCCCTTCACGGGATGATCTCTGATGCCCTGGTCCCTTCACGGGATGATCTCTGATGCCCTGGTCCCTTCACGGGATGATCTCTGATGCCCTGGTCCCTTCACGGGATGATCTCTGATGCCCTGGTCCCTTCACGGGATGATCTCTGATGCACTGGTCCCTTCATGGGATGATCTCTGATGCCCTGGTCCCTTCATGGGATGTCGTCTGATGCACTGGTCCCTTCATGGGATGTCGTCTGATGCACTGGTCCCTTCACAGGATGATCTTGCATACCTGTAATCATAGTGCTGTGATGCCCTGGTCCCATCATGGGATGATTTCTGATGCACTGGTCCCTTCATGGGATGATGTCTGATGCCCTGGTCCCTTCATGGGATGATGTCTGATGCCCTGGTCCCTTCATGGGATGATCTCTGATGCCCTGGTCCCTTCATGGGATTTTCTCTGATGCCTTGGTCCCTTCATGGGATGTTCTCTGATGCCCTGGTCCCTTCATGGGATGATCTTGCATACCTCTAATCATAGTGCTGTGATGCCCTGGTCCCTTCATGGGATGATCTCTGATGCCCTGCTCCCTTCATGGGATGATCTTTGATGCACTGCTCCCTTCATGGCACGATCTCTGATGCACTGGTCCCTTCATGGGATGATCTTGCATACCTCTACTCATAGTGGTGTGATGCCCTGGTCCCTTCATGGGATGATCTCTGATGCCCTGGTCCCTTCATGGGATGATCGTTGATGCACTGATCCCTTCATGGGATGATCTCTGATGCACTGGTCCCTTCATGGGATGATCTTGCATACCTCTAATCATAGTGCTGTGATGCCCTGGTCCCTTCATGGGATGATCTCTGATGCACTGGTCCCTTCATGGGATGATCTTGCATACCTCTAATCATAGTGCACTGATGCCCTGGTCCCTTCATGGGATGATCTCTGATGCACTGGTCCCTTCATGGGATGATCTCTGATGCACTGGTCCCTTCATGGGATGATGTCTGATGCACTGGTCCCTTCATGGGATGATATTGCATACCTCTAATCACAGTGCTGTGATGCCCTGGTCCCTTCATGGGAGGATCTCTGATGCACTGGTCCCTTCATGGGATGATCTCTGATGCACTGGTCCCTTCATGGGATGATCTCTGATGCACTGGTCCCTTCATGTGATGATCTTGCATACCTCTAATCATAGTGCTGTGATGCACTGGTCCCTTCACGGGATGATCTCTGATGCACTGGTCCCTTCACGGGATGATCTCTGATGCACTGGTCCCTTCACGGGATGATCTCTGATGCCCTGGTCCCTTCACGGGATGATCTCTGATGCCCTGGTCCCTTCACGGGATGATCTCTGATGCCCTGGTCCCTTCACGGGATGATCTCTGATGCCCTGGTCCCTTCACGGGATGATCTCTGATGCCCTGGTCCCTTCACGGGATGATCTGATGCCCTGGTCCCTTCACGGGATGATCTGATGCCCTGGTCCCTTCATGGGATGATCTCTGATGCCCTGGTCCCTTCATGGGATGATCTCTGATGCCCTGGTCCCTTCATGGGATGATCTCTGATGCCCTGGTCCCTTCATGGGATGATCTCTGATGCCCTGCTCCATTCATGGGATGATCTCTGATGCACTGGTCCCTTCATGGGATGATCCCAGATGCACTGGTCCCTTCATGGGATGATCCCAGATGCACTGCTCCCTTCATGGGATGATGTCTGATGCCCTGGTCCCTTCATGGGATGATGTCTGATGCCCTGGTCCCTTCATGGGATGATCTCTGATGCCCTGGTCCCTTCATGGGATGATCTCTGATGCCCTGGTCCCTTCATGGGATGATCTATGATGCACTGGTCCCTTCATGATATGATCTATGATGCCCTGGTCCCTTCATGGGATAATCTTGCATACCTCTAATCATAGTGCTGTGATGCCCTGGTCCCTTCATAGGATGATCTTGCATACCTCTAATCATAGTGCTGTGATGCCCTGGTCCCTTCATGGGATGATATCTGATGCCCTGGTCCCTTCATGGGATGATCTCCGATGCCCTTTCATGGGATGATCTCTGATGCCCTGGTCCCTTCATGGGATGATCTCTGATGCCCTGCTCCATTCATGGGATGATCTCTGATGCACTGGTCCCTTCATGGGATGATCCCAGATGCACTGGTCCCTTCATGGGATGATCCCAGATGCACTGGTCCCTTCATGGGATGATGTCTGATGCACTGGTCCCTTCATGGGATGATCTTGCATACCTCTAATCATAGTGCTGTGATGCCCTGGTCCCTTCATGGGATGATCTCTGATGCCCTGGTCCCTTCATGGGATGATCTCTGATGCCCTGGTCCCTTCATGGGATGATCGCTGATGCCCTGGTCCCTTCATGGGATGATCGCTGATGCCCTGGTCCCTTCATGGGATGATCTCTGATGCCCTGGTCCCTTCATGGGATGTCTGATGCACTGGTCCCTTCATGGGATGATCTTGCATACCTCTAATCATAGTGCTGTGGTGCCCTGGTCCCTTCATGGGATGATCTCTGATGCCCTGGTCCCTTCATGGGATGATCTCTGATGCCCTGGTCCCTTCATGGGATGATCTCTGATGCCCTGGTCCCTTCACGGGATGATCTCTGATGCCCTGGTCCCTTTACGGGATGATCTCTGATGCCCTGGTCCCTTCACGGGATGATCTCTGATGCCCTGGTCCCTTCACGGGATGATCTGATGCCCTGGTCCCTTCATGGGATGATCTCCGATGCCCTTTCATGGGAGGATCTCTGATGCCCTGGTCCCTTCATGGGATGATCTCTGATGCCCTGCTCCCTTCATGGGATGATCTCTGATGCCCTGGTCCCTTCATGGGATGTCGTCTGATGCACTGGTCCCTTAATGGGATGTCGTCTGATGCACTGGTCCCTTCATGGGATGATCTTGCATACCTGTAATCATAGTGCTGTGATGCCCTGGTCCCATCATGGGATGATTTCTGATGCACTGGTCCCTTCATGGGATGATGTCTGATGCCCTGGTCCCTTCATGGGATGATTTCTGATGCCCTGGTCCCTTCATGGGATGATTTCTGATGCCCTGGTCCCTTCATGGGATGATGTCTGATGCCCTGGTCCCTTCATGGGATGATGTCTGATGCCCTGGTCCCTTCATGGGTTGATGTCTGATGCCCCGGTCCCTTCATGGGATGATCTTGCATACCTCTAATCATAGTGCTGTGATGCACTGGTCCCTTCATGGGATGATCTCTGATGCCCTGGTCCCTTCATGGGATGATCTCTGATGCACTGGTCCCTTCATGGGATGATCTCTGATGCACTGGTCCTTCATGGGATGATCTTGCATACCTCTAATCATAGTGTTGTGATGCCCTGGTCCCTTCATGGGATGATCTCTGATGCACTGGTCGCTTCATGGGATGATCTTGCATAACTCTAATGTACGTGCTGTGGTGTACTGGTCCCTTCATTGGATGATCTCTGATGCACTGGTCCCTTCATGGGATGATCTCTGATGCACTGGTCCCTTCATGGGATGATCGTGCCTACCTCTAATCATAGTGCTGTGATGCTCTGGTCCCTTCATGGGATGTTCTCTGATGCACTGGTCCCTTCATGGGATGTTGCCTGATGCACTGGTCCCTTCATGGGATGATCTTGCATATCTCTAATCATAGTGCTGTGATGCCCTGGTCCCTTCATGGGATGATCTCTGATGCACTGGTCCCTTCATGGGATGATCTCTGATGCCCTGGTCCCTTCATGGGATGATATCTGATGCCCTGGCCCCTTCATGGGATGATCTGATGCCCTGGCCCCTTCATGGGATGATCTGATGCCCTGGCCCCTTCATGGGATGATCTGATGCCCTGGCCCCTTCATGGGATGATCTGATGCCCTGGCCCCTTCATGGGATGATCTCTGATGCCCTGGTCCCTTCATGGGATGATCTTTGATGCCCTGGTCCCTTCATGAGATGATCTTTGATGCCCTGGTCCCTTCATGAGATGATCTTTGATGCACTGGTCCCTTCATGGGATGATCTCTGATGCACTGGTCCCTTCATGGGATGATCTTGCATACCTCTAATCATACTGCTGTGATGCCCTGGTCCCTTCATGGGATGATCTCTGATGCCCTGGTCCCTTCATGGGATGATCTCTGATGCCCTGGTCCCTTCATGGGATGATCTCTGATGCCCTGGTCCCTTCATGGGCTGATTTTGCATACCTCTAATGTAAGTGCTGTGGTGTACTGGTCCCTTCATGGGATGATCTCTTATGCACTGGGCCCTTCATGGGATGATCTCTGATGCCCTGGTCCCTTCATGGGATATCTCTGATGCCCTGGTCCCTTCATGGGATGATCTCTGATGCACTGGTCCCTTCATGGGATGATCTCTGATGCACTGGTCCCTTCATGGGATGCTCTTGCATACCTCTAATCACAGTGCTGTGATGCCCTGGTCCCTTCGTGGGATGATCTCTGATGCACTGGTCCCTTCATGGGATGATCTCTGATGCAGTGGTCCCTTCATGGGATGATCTTGCATACCTCTAATCATAGTGCCGTGATGCCCTGGTCCCTTCATGGGATGATCTCTGATGCCCTGGTCCCTTCATGGGATGATCTCTGATGCCCTGGTCCCTTCATGGGATGGTCTTTGATGCACTGGTCCCTTCATGGGATGATCTTGCATACCTCTAATGTAAGTGCTGTGGTGTACTGGTCCCTTCATGGGATGATCTCTGATGCCCTGGTCCCTCCATGGGATGATCTCTGATGCCCTGGTCCCTCCATGGGATGATCTCTGATGCCCTGGTCCCTCCATGGGATGATCTCTGATGCCTTGGTCCCTTCATGGGATGATCTCTGATGCACTGGTCCCTTCATGGGATGTTCTCTGATGCCCTGGTCCCTTCATGGGATGTTCTCTGATGCCCTGGTCCCTTCATGGGATGTTCTCTGATGCCCTGGTCCCTTCATGGGATGATCTTGCATACCTCTAATCATAGTGCTGTGATGCCCTGGTCCCTTTATGGGATGATCTTGCATACCTCTACTCATAGTGCTGTGATGCCCTGGTCCCTTCATGGGATGATCTCTGATGCCCTGGTCCCTTCATGGGATGATTTCTGATGCCCTGGTCCCTTCATGGGATGTTCTCTGATGCCCTGGTCCCTTCATGGGATGATCTTGCATACCTCTAATCATAGTGCTGTGATGCCCTGGTCCCTTCATGGGATGATCTTGCATCCCTCTACTCATAGTGCTGTGATGCCCCGGTCCCTTCATGGGATGATCTCTGATGCACTGCTCCCTTCATGGGATGATCTCTGATGCACTGCTCCCTTCATGGGATGATCTCTGATGCACTGGTCCCTTCATGGGATGATCTCTGATGCACTGGTCCCTTCATGGGATGATCTTGCATACCTCTAATCATAGTGCTGTGATGCACTGGTCCCTTCACGGGATGATCTCTGATGCACTTGTCCCTTCAGGGGATGATCTCTGATGCACTGGTCCCTTCACGGGATGATGTCTGATGCACTGGTCCCTTCATGGGATGATCTTGCATACCTCTAATCATAGTGCTGTGATGCCCTGCTCCCTTCATGGGATGATCTCCGATGCCCTGGTCCCTTCATGGGATGATCTCCGATGCCCTGGTCCCTTCATGGGATGATGCCCGATGCCCTGGTCCCTTCATGGGATGATGCCCGATGCCCTGGTCCCTTCATGGGATGATGTCTGATGCCCTGGTCCCTTCATGGGATGATCTCTGATGCCCTGGTCCCTTCATGGGATGATCTCTGGTCTCTTCATGGGATGATCTCTGATGCCTTGGTCCCTTCATGGGATGATCTCTGATGCCTTGGTCCCTTCATGGGATGATCTCTGATGCCCTGGTCCCTTCATGGGATGATCTCTGATGCCCTGGTCCCTTCATGGGATGATCTCTGATGCCCTGGCCCCTTCATGGGATGATCTGATGCCCTGGCCCCTTCATGGGATGATCTGATGCCCTGGTCCCTTCATGGGATGATCTGATGCCCTGGTCCCTTCATGGGATGATCTCTGATGCACTGGTCCCTTCATGGGATGATGTCTGATGCACTGGTCCCTTCAGGGGATGTTCTTGCATACCTCTAATCACAGTGCTGTGATGCCCAGGTCCCTTCATGGGATGATCTCTGATGCACTGGTCCCTTCATGGGATGATGTCTGATGCACTGGTCCCTTCAGGGGATGTTCTTGCATACCTCTAATCATAGTGCTGTGATGCACTGGTCCCTTCATGGGATGATCTCCGATGCCCTGGTCCCTTCATGGGATGATCTCTGATGCCCTAGTCCCTTCATGGGATGATCTCCGATGCCCTGGTCCCTTCATGGGATGATCTCCGATGCCCTGGTCCCTTCATGGGATGATCTCTGATGCCCTGGTCCCTTCATGGGATGATCTCTGATGCCCTGGTCCCTTAATGGGATGATGTCTGATGCACTGGTCCCTTCATGGGATGATCTTGCATACCTCTAATCATAGTGCTGTGATGCACTGGTCCCTTCATGGGATGATCTTGCATACCTCTAATCATAGTGCTGTGATGCACTGGTCCCTTCATGGGATGATCTCTGATGCCCTGGTCCCTTCATGGGATGATCTGATGCCCTGGCCCCTTCATGGGATGATCTGATGCCCTGGTCCCTTCATGGGATGATCTCTGATGCCCTGGTCCCTTCATGGGATGATGTCTGATGCACTGGTCCCTTCATGGGATGATGTCTGATGCACTGGTCCCTTCATGGGATGATCTTGCATACCTCTAATCACAGTGCTGTGATGCACTGGTCCCTTCATGGGATGATCTCTGATGCACTGGTCCCTTCATGGGATGATGTCTGTTGCACTGGTCCCTTCATGGGATGTTCTTGCATACCTCTAATCACAGTGCTGTGATGCCCAGGTCCCTTCATGGGATGATCTCTGATGCACTGGTCCCTTCATGGGATGATCTTGCATACCTCTAATCATAGTGCTGTGATGCACTGGTCCCTTCATGGGATGATCTCCGATGCCATGGTCCCTTCATGGGATGATCTCCGATGCCCTGGTCTCTTCATGGGATGATCTCCGATGCCCTGGTCCCTTCATGGGATGATCTCCGATGCCCTGGTCCCTTCATGGGATGATCTCTGATGCCCTGGTCCCTTCATGGGATGATCTCTGATGCCCTGGTCCCTTCATGGGATGATCTTGCATACCTCTAATCATAGTGCTGTGATGCACTGGTCCCTTCATGGGATGATCTTGCATACCTCTAATCATAGTGCTGTGATGCCCAGGTCCCTTCATGGGATGATCTCTGATGCACTGGTCCCTTCATGGGATGATGTCTGATGCGCTGGTCCCTTCATGGTATGATCTTGCATACCTCTAATCATAGTGCTGTGATGTACTGGTCCCTTCATGGGATGATCTCTGATGCACTGGTCCCTTCATGGGATGATCTATGATGTACTGGTCCCTTAATGGGATGATCTGATACCCTGGTCCCTTCATGGGATGATCTCTGATGCCCTGGTCCCTTCATGGGATGTTCTCTGATGCCCTGGTCCCTTCATGGGATGATCTCTGATGCCCTGGTCCTTTCATGGGATGATCTCTGATGCACGGGTCCCTTCATGGGATGATCTTGCATACCTCTAATCATAGTGCTGTGATGCCCTGGTCCCTTCATGGGATGATCTCTGATGCCCTGGTCCCTTCATGGGATGATGTCTGATGCACTGGTCCCTTCATGGGATGATCTTGCATACCTCTAATCATAGTGCTGTGATGCACTGGTCCCTTCATGGGATGATCTTGCATACCTCTAATCATAGTGCTGTGATGCCCTGGTCCCTTCATGGGATGATCTCTGATGCCCTGGTCCCTTCATGGGATGATCTCTAATGCCCTGGTCCCTTCATGGGATGATCTCTGATGCACTGGTCCCTTCATGGGCTGATCTTGCATACCTCTAATGTAAGTGTTGTGGTGTACTGGTCCCTTCATGTGAGGATCTCTGATGCACTGGTCCCTTCATGGGATGATCTCTGATGCACTGGTCCATTCATGGGAGTATCTTGCATACCTCTAATCATAGTGCTGTGATGCCCTGGTCCCTTGATGGGATGATCTCTGATGCCCTGGTCCCATGATGGGATGATCTCTGATGTCCTGGTCCCATGATGGGATGATCTCTGATGCCCTGGTCCCTTGATGGGATGATCTCGGATTCCCTGGTCCCTTCATGGGATGATCTTTGATGCCCTGGTCCCTTCATGGGATGATCTCTGATGGCCTGGCCCCTTCATGGGATGATCTGATGCCCTGGCCCCTTCATGGGATGATCTGATGCCCTGGCCCCTTCATGGGATGATCTGATGCCCTGGCCCCTTCATGGGATGATCTGATGCCCTGGCCCCTTCATGGGATGATCTGATGCCCTGGCCCCTTCATGGGATGATCTGATGCCCTGGCCCCTTCATGGGATGATCTCTGATGCACTGGTCCCTTCATGGGATGATGTCTGATGCACTGGTCCCTTCATGGGATGATCTTGCATACCTCTAATCATAGTGCTGTGATGCCCAGGTCCCTTCATGGGATGATCTCTGATGCACGGGTCCCTTCATGGGATGATGTCTGATGCGCTGGTCCCTTCATGGGATGATCTTGCATACCTCTAATCATAGTGCTGTGATGCACTGGTCCCTTCATGGGATGATCTCCGATGCCCTGGTCCCTTCATGGGATGATCTCCGATGCCCTGGTCCCTTCATGGGATGATCTCCGATGCCCTGGTCCCTTCATGGGATGATCTCCGACGCCCTGGTCCCTTCATGGGATGATCTCTGATGCCCTGGTCCCTTAATGGGATGATCTCTGATGCCCTGGTCCCTTCATGGGATGATGTCTGATGCACTGGTCCCTTCATGGGATGATATTGCATACCTCTAATCATAGTGCTGTGATGCCCTGGTCCCTTCATGGGAGGATCTCTGATGCACTGGTCCATTCATGGGAGTATCTTGCATACCTCTAATCATAGTGCTGTGATGCCCTGGTCCCTGGATGGGATGATCTCTGATGCCCTGGTCCCTTGATGGGATGATCTCTGATGCCCTGGTCCCATGATGGGATGATCTCTGATGCCCTGGTCCCTTGATGTGATGATCTCGGATTCCCTGGTCCCTTCATGGGATGATCTCTGAGGCCCTGGTCCCTTCATGGGATGATCTCTGAGGCCCTGGTCCCTTCATGGGATAATCTTGCATACCTCTAATCATAGTGCTGTGATGCCCTGGTCCCTTCATGGGATGATCTTGCATACCTCTAATCATAGTGCTGTGATGCCCTGCTCCCTTCATGGGATGATCTCTGATGCCCTGCTCCCTTCATGGGATGATCTCTGATGCCCTGCTCCCTTCATGGGATGATGTCTGATGCCCTGGTCCCTTCATGGGATGATGTCTGATGCCCTGGTCCCTTCATGGGATGATCTCTGATGCCCTGGTCCCTTCATGGGATGATCTCTGATGCCCTGGTCCCTTCATGGGATGATCTCTGATGCACTGGTCCCTTCATGATATGATCTATGATGCCCTGGTCCCTTCATGGGATAATCTTGCATACCTCTAATCATAGTGCTGTGATGCCCTGGTCCCTTCATGGGATGATCTTGCATACCTCTAATCATAGTGCTGTGATGCCCTGGCCCCTTCATGGGATGATATCTGATGCCCTGGTCCCCTTCATGGGATGATCTCCGATGCCCTTTCATGGGATGATCTCTGATGCACTGGTCCCTTCATGGGATGATCCCAGATGCACTGGTCCCTTCATGGGATGATCCCAGATGCACTGGTCCCTTCATGGGATGATCCCAGATGCACTGGTCCCTTCATGGGATGATGTCTGATGCACTGGTCCCTTCATGGGATGATCTTGCATACCTCTAATCATAGTGCTGTGATGGCCTGGTCCCTTCATGGGATGATCTCTGATGCCCTGGTCCCTTCATGGGATGATCTCTGATGCCCTGGTCCCTTCATGGGATGATCTCTGATGCCCTGGTCCCTTCATGGGATGATCGCTGATGCCCTGGTCCCTTCATGGGATGATCGCTGATGCCCTGGTCCCTTCATGGGATGATCTCTGATGCCCTGGTCCCTTCATGGGATGTCTGATGCACTGGTCCCTTCATGGGATGATCTTGCATACCTCTAATCATAGTGCTGTGGTGCCCTGGTCCCTTCATGGGATGATCTCTGATGCCCTGGTCCCTTCACGGGATGATCTCTGATGCCCTGGTCCCTTCATGGGATGATCTCTGATGCCCTGGTCCCTTCACGGGATGATCTCTGATGCCCTGGTCCCTTCACGGGATGATCTCTGATGCCCTGGTCCCTTCACGGGATGATCTCTGATGCCCTGGTCCCTTCACGGGATGATCTCTGATGCCCTGGTCCCTTCACGGGATGATCTGATGCCCTGGTCCCTTCATGGGATGATCTCCGATGCCCTTTCATGGGAGGATCTCTGATGCCCTGGTCCCTTCATGGGATGATCTCTGATGCCCTGCTCCCTTCATGGGATGATCTCTGATGCCCTGGTCCCTTCATGGGATGTCGTCTGATGCACTGGTCCCTTCATGGGATGTCGTCTGATGCACTGGTCCCTTCATGGGATGATCTTGCATACCTGTAATCATAGTGCTGTGATGCCCTGGTCCCATCATGGGATGATTTCTGATGCACTGGTCCCTTCATGGGATGATGTCTGATGCCCTGGTCCCTTCATGGGATGATGTCTGATGCCCTGGTCCCTTCATGGGATGATCTCTGATGCCCTGGTCCCTTCATGGGATTTTCTCTGATGCCTTGGTCCCTTCATGGGATGTTCTCTGATGCCCTGGTCCCTTCATGGGATGATCTTGCATACCTCTAATCATAGTGCTGTGATGCCCTGGTCCCTTCATGGGATGATCTCTGATGCCCTGCTCCCTTCATGGGATGATCTTTGATGCACTGCTCCCTTCATGGCACGATCTCTGATGCACTGGTCCCTTCATGGGATGATCTTGCATACCTCTACTCATAGTGGTGTGATGCCCTGGTCCCTTCATGGGATGATCTCTGATGCCCTGGTCCCTTCATGGGATGATCGTTGATGCACTGATCCCTTCATGGGATGATCTCTGATGCACTGGTCCCTTCATGGGATGATCTTGCATACCTCTAATCATAGTGCACTGATGCCCTGGTCCCTTCATGGGATGATCTCTGATGCACTGGTCCCTTCATGGGATGATCTCTGATGCACTGGTCCCTTCATGGGATGATGTCTGATGCACTGGTCCCTTCATGGGATGATATTGCATACCTCTAATCACAGTGCTGTGATGCCCTGGTCCCTTCATGGGAGGATCTCTGATGCACTGGTCCCTTCATGGGATGATCTCTGATGCACTGGTCCCTTCATGGGATGATCTCTGATGCACTGGTCCCTTCATGGGATGATCTTGCATACCTCTAATCATAGTGCTGTGATGCACTGGTCCCTTCACGGGATGATCTCTGATGCACTGGTCCCTTCACGGGATGATCTCTGATGCCCTGGTCCCTTCACGGGATGATCTCTGATGCCCTGGTCCCTTCACGGGATGATCTCTGATGCCCTGGTCCCTTCACAGGATGATCTCTGATGCCCTGGTCCCTTCACGGGATGATCTCTGATGCCCTGGTCCCTTCACGGGATGATCTGATGCCCTGGTCCCTTCATGGGATGATCTCCGATGCCCTTTCATGGGATGATCTCTGATGCCCTGGTCCCTTCATGGGATGATCTCTGATGCCCTGGTCCCTTCATGGGATGATCTCTGATGCCCTGGTCCCTTCATGGGATGATCTCTGATGCCCTGGTCCCTTCATGGGATGATCTCTGATGCCCTGGTCCCTTCATGGGATGATCCCAGATGCACTGGTCCCTTCATGGGATGATCCCAGATGCACTGGTCCCTTCATGGGATGATCCCAGATGCACTGCTCCCTTCATGGGATGATGTCTGATGCCCTGGTCCCTTCATGGGATGATGTCTGATGCCCTGTTCCCTTCATGGGATGATCTCTGATGCCCTGGTCCCTTCATGGGATGATCTCTGATGCCCTGGTCCCTTCATGGGATGATCTATGATGCACTGGTCCCTTCATGATATGATCTATGATGCACTGGTCCCTTCATGGGATAATCTTGCATACCTCTAATCATAGTGCTGTGATGCCCTGGTCCCTTCATAGGATGATCTTGCATACCTCTAATCATAGTGCTGTGATGCCCTGGTCCCTTCATGGGATGATATCTGATGCCCTGGTCCCTTCATGGGATGATCTCCGATGCCCTTTCATGGGATGATCTCTGATGCCCTGGTCCCTTCATGGGATGATCTCTGATGCCCTGGTCCCTTCATGGGATGATCTCTGATGCCCTGCTCCATTCATGGGATGATCTCTGATGCACTGGTCCCTTCATGGGATGATCCCAGATGCACTGGTCCCTTCATGGGATGATCCCAGATGCACTGGTCCCTTCATGGGATGATGTCTGATGCACTGGTCCCTTCATGGGATGATCTTGCATACCTCTAATCATAGTGCTGTGATGCCCTGGTCCCTTCATGGGATGATCTCCGATGCCCTGGTCCCTTCATGGGATGATCTCTGATGCCCTGGTCCCTTCATGGGATGATCGCTGATGCCCTGGTCCCTTCATGGGATGATCGCTGATGCCCTGGTCCCTTCATGGGATGATCTCTGATGCCCTGGTCCCTTCATGGGATGTCTGATGCACTGGTCCCTTCATGGGATGATCTTGCATACCTCTAATCATAGTGCTGTGGTGCCCTGGTCCCTTCATGGGATGATCTCTGATGCCCTGGTCCCTTCATGGGATGATCTCTGATGCCCTGGTCCCTTCATGGGATGATCTCTGATGCCCTGGTCCCTTCACGGGATGATCTCTGATGCCCTGGTCCCTTCACGGGATGATCTCTGATGCCCTGGTCCCTTCACGGGATGATCTCTGATGCCCTGGTCCCTTCACGGGATGATCTGATGCCCTGGTCCCTTCATGGGATGATCTCCGATGCCCTTTCATGGGAGGATCTCTGATGCCCTGGTCCCAGGGATGATCTCTGATGCCCTGGTCCCTTCATGGGATGATGTCTGATGCCCTGGTCCCTTCATGGGATGTCGTCTGATGCACTGGTCCCTTCATGGGATGATCTTGCATACCTGTAATCATAGTGCTGTGATGCCCTGGTCCCTTCATGGGATGATCTCTGATGCCCTGGTCCCTTCATGGGATGATCTCTGATGCCCTGCTCCCTTCATGGGATGATCTCTGATGCCCTGGTCCCTTCATGGGATGTCGTCTGATGCACTGGTCCCTTCATGGGATGTCGTCTGATGCACTGGTCCCTTCATGGGATGATCTTGCATACCTGTAATCATAGTGCTGTGATGCCCTGGTCCCATCATGGGATGATTTCTGATGCACTGGTCCCTTCATGGGATGATGTCTGATGCCCTGGTCCCTTCATGGGATGATGTCTGATGCCCTGGTCCCTTCATGGGATGATGTCTGATGCCCTGGTCCCTTCATGGGATGATGTCTGATGCCCTGGTCCCTTCATGGGTTGATGTCTGATGCCCCGGTCCCTTCATGGGATGATCTTGCATACCTCTAATCATAGTGCTGTGATGCACTGGTCCCTTCATGGGATGATCTCTGATGCCCTGGTCCCTTCATGGGATGATCTCTGATGCCCTGGTCCCTTCATGGGATGATCTCTGATGCCCTGGTCCCTTCATGGGATGATCTCTGATGCACTGGTCCCTTCATGGGATGATCTCTGATGCACTGGTCCCTTCATGGGATGATCTTGCATACCTCTAATCATAGTGCTGTGATGCCCTGGTCCCTTCATGGGATGATCTCTGATGCACTGGTCGCTTCATGGGATGATCTTGCATAACTCTAATGTACGTGCTGTGGTGTACTGGTCCCTTCATTGGATGATCTCTGATGCACTGGTCCCTTCATGGGATGATCTCTGATGCACTGGTCCCTTCATGGGATGATCGTGCCTACCTCTAATCATAGTGCTGTGATGCTCTGGTCCCTTCATGGGATGTTCTCTGATGCACTGGTCCCTTCATGGGATGTTGCCTGATGCACTGGTCCCTTCATGGGATGATCTTGCATATCTCTAATCATAGTGCTGTGATGCCCTGGTCCCTTCATGGGATGATCTCTGATGCACTGGTCCCTTCATGTGATGATGTCTGATGCACTGGTCCCTTCATGGGATGATCTCTGATGCCCTGGTCCCTTCATGGGATGATCTCTGATGCCCTGGCCCCTTCATGGGATGATCTGATGCCCTGGCCCCTTCATGGGATGATCTGATGCCCTGGCCCCTTCATGGGATGATCTGATGCCCTGGCCCCTTCATGGGATGATCTGATGCCCTAGCCCCTTCATGGGATGATCTGATGCCCTGGCCCCTTCATGGGATGATCTCTGATGCCCTGGTCCCTTCATGGGATGGTCTTTGATGCCCTGGTCCCTTCATGAGATGATCTTTGATGCCCTGGTCCCTTCATGAGATGATCTTTGATGCACTGGTCCCTTCATGGGATGATCTCTGATGCACTGGTCCCTTCATGGGATGATCTTGCATACCTCTAATCATACTGCTGTGATGCCCTGGTCCCTTCATGGGATGATCTCTGATGCCCTGGTCCCTTCATGGGATGATCACTGATGCCCTGGTCCCTTCATGGGATGATCTCTGATGCCCTGGTCCCTTCATGGGCTGATTTTGCATACCTCTAATGTAAGTGCTGTGGTGTACTGGTCCCTTCATGGGATGATCTCTGATGCCCTGGTCCCTTCATGGGATGATCTCTGATGCCCTGGTCCCTTCATGGGATATCTCTGATGCCCTGGTCCCTTCATGGGATGATCTCTGATGCACTGGTCCCTTCATGGGATGATCTCTGATGCACTGGTCCCTTCATGGGATGCTCTTGCATACCTCTAATCACAGTGCTGTGATGCCCTGGTCCCTTCGTGGGATGATCTCTGATGCACTGGTCCCTTCATGGGATGATCTCTGATGCAGTGGTCCCTTCATGGGATGATCTTGCATACCTCTAATCATAGTGCCGTGATGCCCTGGTCCCTTCATGGGATGATCTCTGATGCCCTGGTCCCTTCATGGGATGATCTCTGATGCCCTGGTCCCTTCATGGGATGGTCTTTGATGCACTGGTCCCTTCATGGGATGATCTTGCATACCTCTAATGTAAGTGCTGTGGTGTACTGGTCCCTCCATGGGATGATCTCTGATGCCCTGGTCCCTCCATGGGATGATCTCTGATGCCCTGGTCCCTCCATGGGATGATCTCTGATGCCCTGGTCCCTCCATGGGATGATCTCTGATGCCTTGGTCCCTTCATGGGATGATCTCTGATGCCCTGGTCCCTTCATGGGATGTTCTCTGATGCCCTGGTCCCTTCATGGGATGTTCTCTGATGCCCTGGTCCCTTCATGGGATGTTCTCTGATGCCCTGGTCCCTTCATGGGATGATCTTGCATACCTCTAATCATAGTGCTGTGATGCCCTGGTCCCTTTATGGGATGATCTTGCATACCTCTACTCATAGTGCTGTGATGCCCTGGTCCCTTCATGGGATGATCTCTGATGCCCTGGTCCCTTCATGGGATGATTTCTGATGCCCTGGTCCCTTCATGGGATGTTCTCTGATGCCCTGGTCCCTTCATGGGATGATCTTGCATACCTCTAATCATAGTGCTGTGATGCCCTGGTCCCTTCATGGGATGATCTTGCATCCCTCTACTCATAGTGCTGTGATGCCCTGGTCCCTTCATGGGATGATCTCTGATGCACTGCTCCCTTCATGGGATGATCTCTGATGCACTGCTCCCTTCATGGGATGATCTCTGATGCACTGGTCCCTTCATGGGATGATCTCTGATGCACTGGTCCCTTCATGGGATGATCTTGCATACCTCTAATCATAGTGCTGTGATGCACTGGTCCCTTCACGGGATGATCTCTGATGCACTTGTCCCTTCAGGGGATGATCTCTGATGCACTGGTCCCTTCACGGGATGATGTCTGATGCACTGGTCCCTTCATGGGATGATCATGCATACCTCTAATCATAGTGCTGTGATGCCCTGCTCCCTTCATGGGATGATCTCCGATGCCCTGGTCCCTTCATGGGATGATCTCCGATGCCCTGGTCCCTTCATGGGATGATCTCCGATGCCCTGGTCCCTTCATGGGATGATGCCAGATGCCCTGGTCCCTTCATGGGATGATGTCTGATGCCCTGGTCCCTTCATGGGATGATCTCTGATGCCCTGGGCCCTTCATGGGATGATCTCTGGTCTCTTCATGGGATGATCTCTGATGCCTTGGTCCCTTCATGGGATGATCTCTGATGCCTTGGTCCCTTCATGGGATGATCTCTGATGCCCTGGTCCCTTCATGGGATGATCTCTGATGCCCTGGTCCCTTCATGGGATGATCTCTGATGCCCTGGCCCCTTCATGGGATGATCTGATGCCCTGGCCCCTTCATGGGATGATCTGATGCCCTGGCCCCTTCATGGGATGATCTGATGCCCTGGCCCCTTCATGGGATGATCTGATGCCCTGGTCCCTTCATGGGATGATCTGATGCCCTGGTCCCTTCATGGGATGATCTCTGATGCCCTGGTCCCTTCATGGGATGATCTCTGATGCACTGGTCCCTTCATGGGATGATGTCTGATGCACTGGTCCCTTCAGGGGATGTTCTTGCATACCTCTAATCACAGTGCTGTGATGCCCAGGTCCCTTCATGGGATGATCTCTGATGCACTGGTCCCTTCATGGGATGATGTCTGATGCACTGGTCCCTTCATGGGATGATGTCTGATGCCCTGGTCCCTTCATGGGATGATGTCTGATGCCCTGGTCCCTTCATGGGATGATCTCTGATGCACTGGTCCCTTCATGGGATTATCTCTGATGCACTGGTCCCTTCATGGGATGATGTCTGATGCACTGGTCCCTTCATGGGATGATGTTGCATACCTCTAATCACAGTGCTGTGATGCCCTGGTCCCTTCATGGGAGGATCTCTGATGCACTGGTCCCTTCATGGGATGATCTCTGATGCACTGGTCCCTTCATGGGATGATCTCTGATGCACTGGTCCCTTCATGGGATGATCTTGCATACCTCTAATCATAGTGCTGTGATGCACTGGTCCCTTCACGGGATGATCTCTGATGCACTGGTCCCTTCACGGGATGATCTCTGATGCACTGGTCCCTTCACGGGATGATCTCTGATGCCCTGGTCCCTTCACGGGATGATCTCTGATGCCCTGGTCCCTTCACGGGATGATCTCTGATGCCCTGGTCCCTTCACGGGATGATCTCTGATGCCCTGGTCCCTTCACGGGATGATCTCTGATGCCCTGGTCCCTTCACGGGATGATCTGATGCCCTGGTCCCTTCATGGGATGATCTCCGATGCCCTTTCATGGGATGATCTCTGATGCCCTGGTCCCTTCATGGGATGATCTCTGATGCCCTGGTCCCTTCATGGGATGATCTCTGATGCCCTGGTCCCTTCATGGGATGATCTCTGATGCCCTGCTCCATTCATGGGATGATCTCTGATGCACTGGTCCCTTCATGGGATGATCCCAGATGCACTGGTCCCTTCATGGGATGATCCCAGATGCACTGGTCCCTTCATGGGATGATGTCTGATGCACTGGTCCCTTCATGGGATGATCTTGCATACCTCTAATCATAGTGCTGTGATGCCCTCCCTTCATGGGATGATCTCTGATGCCCTGCTCCCTTCATGGGATGATCTCTGATGCCCTGCTCCCTTCATGGGATGATCTCTGATGCCCTGGTCCCTTCATGGGATGATGTCTGATGCCCTGGTCCCTTCATGGGATGATGTCTGATGCCCTGGTCCCTTCATGGGATGATCTCTGATGCCCTGGTCCCTTCATGGGATGATCTCTGATGCCCTGGTCCCTTCATGGGATGATCTTTGATGCCCTGGTCCCTTCATGATATGATCTATGATGCCCTGGTCCCTTCATGGGATGATCTTGCATACCTCTAATCATAGTGCTGTGATGCCCTGGTCCCTTCATGGGATGATCTTGCATACCTCTAATCATAGTGCTGTGATGCCCTGGTCCCTTCATGGGATGATATCTGATGCCCTGGTCCCTTCAAGGGATGATCTCCGATGCCCTTTCATGGGATGATCTCTGATGCCCTGGTCCCTTCATGGGATGATCTCTGATGCCCTGGTCCCTTCATGGGATGATCTCTGATGCCCTGCTCCATTCATGGGATGATCTCTGATGCACTGGTCCCTTCATGGGATGATCCCAGATGCACTGGTCCCTTCATGGGATGATCCCAGATGCACTGGTCCCTTCATGGGATGATCTTGCATACCTCTAATCATAGTGCTGTGATGCCCTGGTCCCTTCATGGGATGATCTCTGATGCCCTGGTCCCTTCATGGGATGATCTCTGATGCCCTGGTCCCTTCATGGGATGATCGCTGATGCCCTGGTCCCTTCATGGGATGATCTCTGATGCCCTGGTCCCTTCATGGGATGTCTGATGCACTGGTCCCTTCATGGGATGATCTTGCATACCTCTAATCATAGTGCTGTGGTGCCCTGGTCCCTTCATGGGATGATCTCTGATGCCCTGGTCCCTTCATGGGATGATCTCTGATGCCCTGGTCCCTTCACGGGATGATCTCTGATGCCCTGGTCCCTTCACGGGATGATCTCTGATGCCCTGGTCCCTTCACGGGATGATCTCTGATGCCCTGGTCCCTTCACGGGATGATCTGATGCCCTGGTCCCTTCATGGGATGATCTCCGATGCCCTTTCATGGGAGGATCTCTGATGCCCTGGTCCCTTCATGGGATGATCTCTGATGCCCTGGTCCCTTCATGGGATGATCTCTGATGCCCTGCTCCCTTCATGGGATGATCTCTGATGCCCTGGTCCCTTCATGGGATGTCGTCTGATGCACTGGTCCCTCCATGGGATGATGTCTGATGCACTGGTCCCTTCATGGGATGATCTTGCATACCTCTAATCATAGTGCTGTGATGCCCTGGTCCCATCATGGGATGATTTCTGATGCACTGGTCCCTTCATGGGATGATGTCTGATGCCCTGGTCCCTTCATGGGATGATGTCTGATGCCCTGGTCCCTTCATGGGATGATGTCTGATGCCCTGGTCCCTTCATGGGATGATGTCTGATGCCCTGGTCCCTTCATGGGTTGATGTCTGATGCCCCGGTCCCTTCATGGGATGATCTTGCATACCTCTAATCATAGTGCTGTGATGCACTGGTCCCTTCATGGTATGATCTCTGATGCCCTGGTCCCTTCATGGGATGATCTCTGATGCCCTGGTCCCTTCATGGGATGATCTCTGATGCCCTGGTCCCTTCATGGGATGATCTCTGATGCACTGGTCCCTTCATGGGGTGATCTCTGATGCGCTGGTCCCTTCATGGGATGATCTTGCATACCTCTAATCATAGTGCTGTGATGCCCTGGTCCCTTCATGGGATGATCTCTGATGCACTGGTCCCTTCATGGGATGATCTTGCATAACTCTAATGTACGTGCTGTGGTGTACTGGTCCCTTCATGGGATGATCTCTGATGCACTGGTCCCTTCATGGGATGATCTCTGATGCACTGGTCCCTTCATGGGATGATCGTGCATACCTCTAATCATAGTGCTGTGATGCTCTGGTCCCTTCATGGGATGTTCTCTGATGCACTGGTCCCTTCATGGGATGTTGCCTGATGCACTGGTCCCTTCATGGGATGATCTTGCACATCTCTAATCATAGTGCTGTGATGCCCTGGCCCCTTCATGGGATGATCTGATGCCCTGGTCCCTTCATGGGATGATCTGATGCCCTGGTCCCTTCATGGGATGATCTCGGATGCCCTGGTCCCTTCATGGGATGATCTTTGATGCCCTGGTCCCTTCATGAGATGATCTTTGATGCCCTGGTCCCTTCATGAGATGATCTTTGATGCACTGGTCTCTTCATGGGATGATCTCTGATGCACTGGTCCCTTCATGGGATCATCTTGCATACCTCTAATCATAGTGCTGTGATGCCCTGGTCCCTTCATGGGATGATCTCTGATGCACTGGTCTCTTCATGGGATGATCTCTGATGCACTGGTCCCTTCATGGGATGATCTCTGATGCACTGGTCCCTTCATGGGATGCTCTTGCATACCTCTAATCACAGTGCAGCGATGCCCTGGTCCCTTCATGGGATGATCTCTGATGCCCTGGTCCCTTCATGGGATGATCTCTGATGCCCTGGTCCCTTAATGGGATGATCTCTGATGCCCTGGTCTCTTCATGGGATGATCTCTGATGCCCTGGTCCCTTCATGGGATGATCTCTGATGCCCTGGTCCCTTCATGGGATCATCTTGCATACCTCTGATCATAGTGCTGTGATGCCCTGGTCCCTTCATGGGATGATCTCTGATGCACTGGTCTCTTCATGGGATGATCTCTGATGCACTGGTCCCTTCATGGGATGATCTCTGATGCACTGGTCCCTTCATGGGATGCTCTTGCATACCTCTAATCACAGTACTGTGATGCCCTGGTCCCTTCATGAGATGATCTCTGATGCCCTGGTCCCTTCATGGGATGATGTCTGATGCACTGGTCCCTTCACGGGATGATGTCTGATGCCCTGGCCCCTTCATGGGATGATGTCTGATGCCCTGGTCCCTTCATGGGATGATGTCTGATGCCCTGGTCCCTTCATGGGATGATGTCTGATGCCCTGGTCCCTTCATGGGATGATCTCTGATGCCCTGGTCCCTTCATGGGATGATCTCTGATGCCCTGGTCCCTTCATGGGATGATCTCTGATGCCCTGGTCCCTTCATGGGATCATCTTGCATACCTCTAATCATAGAGCTGTGATGCCCTGGTCCCTTCATGGGATGATCTCTGATGCACTGGTCTCTTCATGGGATGACCTCTGATGCACTGGTCCCTTCATGGGATGATCTCTGATGCACTGGTCCCTTCATGGGATGCTCTTGCATACCTCTAATCACAGTGCTGTGATGCCCTGGTCCCTTCATGGGATGATCTCTGATGCCCTGGTCCCTTCATGGGATGATGTCTGATGCCCTGGTCCCTTCATGGGATGATGTCTGATGCCCTGGTCCCTTCATGGGATGATCTCTGATGCCCTGGTCCCTTCATGGGATGATCTCTGATGCCCTGGTCCCTTCATGGGATGATCTTGCATACCTCTAATCATAGTGCTGTGATGCACTGGTCCCTTCATGGGATGATCTCTGATGCACTGGTCCCTTCATGGGATGATCTTGCATACCTCTAATAATAGTGCTGTGATGCCCTGGTCCCTTCATGGGATGATCTCGGATGCCCTGGTCCATTCATGGGATGATCTCTGATGCCCTGGTCCCTTCATGGGATGATCTCTGATGCCCTGGTCCCTTCATGGGATGTTCTCTGATGCCCTGGTCCCTTCATGGGATGATCTCTGATGCCCTGGTCCCTTCATGGGATGATCTCTGATGCACGGGTCCCTTTATGGGATGATCTTGCATACCTCTAATCATAGTGCTGTGATGCCCTGGTCCCTTCATGGGATGATCTCTGATGCCCTGCTCCCTTCATGGGATGATCTCTGATGCCCTGGTCCCTTCATGGGATGATCTCTGATGCCCTGGTCCCTTCATGGGACGATCTCTGATGCCCTGGTCCCTTCATGGGACGATCTCTGATACCCTGGTCTCTTCATGGGATCATCTCTGATGCCCTGGTCCCTTCATGAGATGATCTCTGATGCCCTGGTCCCTTCATGGGATGATCTGATGCACTGGTCCCTTCATGGGATGATCTGATGCCCTGGTCCCTTCATGGGATGATCTGATGCCCTGGTCCCTTCATGGGATGATCTGATGCCCTGGCCCCTTCAGGGGATGATCTCTGATGCCCTGGCCCCTTCAGGGGATGATCTCTGATGCCCTGGTCCCTTCATGGGATGATCTCTGATGCCCTGGTCCCTTCATGGGATGATCTCTGATGCCCTGGTCCCTTCATGGGATGATCTCCGATGCCCTGGTCCCTTCATGGGATGATCTCTGATGCCCTGGTCCCTTCATGGGATGATCTGATGCACTGGTCCCTTCATGGGATGATCTGATGCACTGGTCCCTTCATGGGATGATCTCTGATGCTCTGGTCCCTTCATAGGATGATCTCTGATGCTCTGGTCCCTTCATGGGATGATGTCTGATGCCCTGGTCCCTTCATGGGATGATGTCTGGTGCCCTGGTCCCTTCATGGGATGATGTCTGGTGCCCTGGTCCCCTCATGGGATGATCTGATGCACTGGTCCCCTCATGGGATGATCTGATGCACTGGTCCCTTCATGGGATGATCTGATGCACTGGTCCCTTCATGGGATGATCTGATGCACTGGTCCCTTCATGGGATGATCTCTGATGCACTGGTCCCTTCATGGGATGATCTTGCATACCTCTAATAATCGTGCTGTGATGCCCTGGTCCCTTCATGGGATGATCTGATGCCCTGGTCCCTTCATGGGATGATCTGATGCCCTGGTCCCTTTATGGGATGATCTGATGCCCTGGTCCCTTTATGGGATGATCTGATGCCCTGGTCCCTGGGATGATCTGATGCCCTGGTCCCTTTATGGGATGATCTCTGATGCACTGGTCCCTTTATGGGATTATCTGTTGCACTGATCCCTCCATGGGATGATCTGTTGCACTGGTCCCTTCATGGGATGATCTCTAATGCACTGGTCCCTTCATGGGATGATCTTGCATACCTCTAATCATAGTGCTGTGATGCCCTGGTCCCTTCATGGGATGATGTCTGATGCCCTGGTCCCTTCATGGGATGATCTCTGATGCCCTGGTCCCTTCATGGGATGATCTCTGATGCCCTGGTCCCTTCATGGGATGATCTCTGAAGCCCTGGTCCCTTCATGGGATGATCTCTGATGCCCTGGTCCCTTCATGGGATGATCTCTGATGCCCTGGTCCCTTCATGGGATGATCTTGCATACCTCTAATTATAGTGCTGTGATGCCCTGGTCCCTTCATGGGATAATCTGATGCCCTGGTCCCTTCATGGGATGATCTGATGCACTGGTCCCTTCATGGGATGATCTTGCATACCTCTAATCATAGTGCTGTGATGCCCTGGTCCCTTCATGGGATGATCTCTGATGCCCTGGTCCCTTCATGGGATGATCTCTGATGCCCTGGTCCCTTCATGGGATGATCTCTGATGCCCTGGTCCCTTCATGGGACGATCTCTGATGCCCTGGTCCCTTCATGGGACGATCTCTGATACCCTGGTCTCTTCATGGGATCATCTCTGATGCCCTGGTCCCTTCATGAGATGATCTCTGATGCCCTGGTCCCTTCATGGGATGATCTGATGCACTGGTCCCTTCATGGGATGATCTGATGCCCTGGTCCCTTCATGGGATGATCTGATGCCCTGGTCCCTTCATGGGATGATCTGATGCCCTGGCCCCTTCAGGGGATGATCTCTGATGCCCTGGCCCCTTCAGGGGATGATCTCTGATGCCCTGGTCCCTTCATGGGATGATCTCTGATGCCCTGGTCCCTTCATGGGATGATCTCTGATGCCCTGGTCCCTTCATGGGATGATCTCTGATGCCCTGGTCCCTTCATGGGATGATCTCTGATGCCCTGGTCCCTTCATGGGATGATCTGATGCACTGGTCCCTTCATGGGATGATCTGATGCACTGGTCCCTTCATGGGATGATCTCTGATGCTCTGGTCCCTTCATAGGATGATCTCTGATGCTCTGGTCCCTTCATGGGATGATGTCTGATGCCCTGGTCCCTTCATGGGATGATGTCTGGTGCCCTGGTCCCTTCATGGGATGATGTCTGGTGCCCTGGTCCCCTCATGGGATGATCTGATGCACTGGTCCCCTCATGGGATGATCTGATGCACTGGTCCCTTCATGGGATGATCTGATGCACTGGTCCCTTCATGGGATGATCTGATGCACTGGTCCCTTCATGGGATGATCTGATGCACTGGTCCCTTCATGGGATGATCTCTGATGCACTGGTCCCTTCATGGGATGATCTTGCATACCTCTAATAATAGTGCTGTGATGCCCTGGTCCCTTCATGGGATGATCTGATGCCCTGGTCCCTTCATGGGATGATCTGATGCCCTGGTCCCTTCATGGGATGATCTGATGCCCTGGTCCCTTTATGGGATGATCTGATGCCCTGGTCCCTTTATGGGATGATCTGATGCCCTGGTCCCTGGGATGATCTGATGCCCTGGTCCCTTCATGGGATGATCTCTGATGCCCTGGTCCCTTCATGGGATGATCTCTGATGCCCTGGTCCCTTCATGGGATGATCTTGCATACCTCTAATTATAGTGCTGTGATGCCCTGGTCCCTTCATGGGATGATCTGATGCACTGGTCCCTTCATGGGATGATCTTGCATACCTCTAATCATAGTGCTGTGATGCCATGATCTCTTCATGGGATGATCTCTGATGCCCTGGTCCCTTCATGGGATGATCTCTGATGCCCTGGTCCCTTCATGGGATGTTCTCTGATGCCCTGGTCCCTTCATGGGATGATCTCTGATGCCCTGGTCCCTTCATGGGATGATCTCTGATGCACGGGTCCCTTTATGGGATGATCTTGCATACCTCTAATCATAGTGCTGTGATGCCCTGGTCCCTTCATGGGATGATCTCTGATGCCCTGGTCCCTTCATGGGATGATCTCTGATGCCCTGGTCCCTTCATGGGACGATCTCTGATGCCCTGGTCCCTTCATGGGACGATCTCTGATACCCTGGTCTCTTCATGGGATTATCTCTGATGCCCTGGTCCCTTCATGAGATGATCTCTGATGCCCTGGTCCCTTCATGGGATGATCTGATGCACTGGTCCCTTCATGGGATGATCTGATGCCCTGGTCCCTTCATGGGATGATCTGATGCCCTGGTCCCTTCATGGGATGATCTGATGCCCTGGTCCCTTCATGGGATGATCTGATGCCCTGGCCCCTTCAGGGGATGATCTCTGATGCCCTGGCCCCTTCAGGGGATGATCTCTGATGCCCTGGTCCCTTCATGGGATGATCTCTGATGCCCTGGTCCCTTCATGGGATGATCTCTGATGCCCTGGTCCCTTCATGGGATGATCTGATGCACTGGTCCCTTCATGGGATGATCTGATGCACTGGTCCCTTCATGGGATGATCTCTGATGCTCTGGTCCCTTCATAGGATGATCTCTGATGCTCTGGTCCCTTCATGGGATGATGTCTGATGCCCTGGTCCATTCATGGGATGATGTCTGGTGCCCTGGTCCCTTCATGGGATGATGTCTGGTGCCCTGGTCCCCTCATGGGATGATCTGATGCACTGGTCCCCTCATGGGATGATCTGATGCACTGGTCCCTTCATGGGATGATCTGATGCACTGGTCCCTTCATGGGATGATCTGATGCACTGGTCCCTTCATGGGATGATCTGATGCACTGGTCCCTTCATGGGATGATCTCTGATGCACTGGTCCCTTCATGGGATGATCTTGCATACCTCTAATAATAGTGCTGTGATGCCCTGGTCCCTTCATGGGATGATCTGATGCCCTGGTCCCTTCATGGGATGATCTGATGCCCTGGTCCCTTTATGGGATGATCTGATGCCCTGGTCCCTTTATGGGATGATCTGATGCCCTGGTCCCTGGGATGATCTGATGCCCTGGTCCCTTTATGGGATGATCTCTGATGCACTGGTCCCTTTATGGGATTATCTGTTGCACTGATCCCTCCATGGGATGATTTGTTGCACTGGTCCCTTCATGGGATGATCTCTAATGCACTGGTCCCTTCATGGGATGATCTTGCATACCTCTAATCATAGTGCTGTGATGCCCTGGTCCCTTCATGGGATGATGTCTGATGCCCTGGTCCCTTCATGGGATGATCTCTGATGCCCTGGTCCCTTCATGGGATGATCTCTGATGCCCTGGTCCCTTCATGGGATGATCTCTGAAGCCCTGGTCCCTTCATGGGATGATCTCTGATGCCCTGGTCCCTTCATGGGATGATCTCTGATGCCCTGGTCCCTTCATGGGATGATCTTGCATACCTCTAATTATAGTGCTGTGATGCCCTGGTCCCTTCATGGGATAATCTGATGCCCTGGTCCCTTCATGGGATGATCTGATGCACTGGTCCCTTCATGGGATGATCTTGCATACCTCTAATCATAGTGCTGTGATGCCCTGCTCCCTTCATGGGATGATCTCTGATGCCCTGCTCCCTTCATGGGATGATCTCTGATGCCCTGGTCCCTTCATGGGATGATCTCTGATGCCCTGGTCCCTTCATGGGATGATCTCTGATGCCCTGGTCCCTTCATGGGATCATCTTGCATACCTCTAATCATAGTGCTGTGATGCCCTGGTCCCTTCATGGGATGATCTCTGATGCACTGGTCCCTTCATGGGATGATCTCTGATGCACTGGTCCCTTCATGGGATGATCTCTGATGCACTGGTCCCTTCATGGGATGATCTCTGATGCACTGGTCCCTTCATGGGATGATCTCTGATGCACTGGTCCATTCATGGGAGTATCTTGCATGCTCTAATCATAGTGCTGTGATGCCCTGGTCCCTTGATGGGATGATCTCTGATGCCCTGGTCCCTTGATGGGATGATCTCTGATGCCCTGGTCCCATGATGGGATGATCTCTGATGCCCTGGTCCCTTCATGGGATGATGTCTGATGCCCTGGTCCCTTCATGGGATGATGTCTGATGCCCTGGTCCCTTCATGGGATGATGTCTGATGCCCTGGTCCCTTCATGGGATGATATCTGATGCCCTGGTCCCTTCATGGGATGATCTCTGATGCCCTGGTCCCTTCATGGGATGATCTCTGATGCCCTGGACGATCTCTGATGCCCTGGTCCCTTCATGGGATCATCTTGCATACCTCTAATCATAGTGCTGTGATGCCCTGGTCCCTTCATGGGATGATCTCTGATGCACTGGTCCCTTCATGGGATGATCTCTGATGCACTGGTCCCTTCATGGGATGATCTCTGATGCACTGGTCCCTTCATGGGATGATCTCTGATGCACTGGTCCCTTCATGGGATGATCTCTGATGCACTGGTCCATTAATGGGAGTATCTTGCATGCTCTAATCATAGTGCTGTGATGCCCTGGTCCCTTGATGGGATGATCTCTGATGCCCTGGTCCCTTCATGGGATGATCTCTGATGCCCTGGTCCCTTCATGGGATGATCTCTGATGCCCTGGTCCCTTCATGGGATGATCTCTGATGCCCTGGTCCCTTCATGGGATGATCTCTGATGCCCTGGTCCCTTCATGGGATGATCTCTGATGCCCTGGTCCCTTCATGGGATCATCTTGCATACCTCTAATAATAGTGCTGTGATGCCCTGGTCCCTTCATGGGATGATCTGATGCTCTGGTCCCTTCATGGGATGATGTCTGATGCCCTGGTCCCTTCATGGGATGATCTCTGATGCCCTGGTCCCTTCATGGGATGATCTCTGATGCACTGGTCCCTTCATGGGATGATCTTGCATACCTCTAATAACAGTGCTGTGATGCCCTGGTCCCTTCATGTGATGATCTCTGATGCCCTGGTCCCTTAATGGGATGATCTCTGATGCCCTGGTCCGTTCATGGGATGATCTCTGATGCCCTGGTCCCTTCATGGGATGATCTCTGATGCCCTGGTCCCTTCATGGGATGATCTCTAATGCACTGGTCCCTTCATGGGATGATCTCTAATGCACTGGTCCCTTCATGGGATGATCTCTAATGCACTGGTCCCTTCATGGGATGATCTCTAATGCACTGGTCCCTTCATGGGATGATCTTGCATACCTCTAATCATAGTGCTGTGATACCCTGGTCCCTTCATGGGATGATCTGATGCACTGGTCCCTTCATGGGATGATCTGATGCCCTGGTCCCTTCATGGGATGATCTGATGCCCTGGTCCCTTCATGGGATGATCTGATGCCCTGGCCCCTTCAGGGGATGATCTCTGATGCCCTGGCCCCTTCAGGGGATGATCTCTGATGCCCTGGTCCCTTCATGGGATGATCTCTGATGCCCTGGTCTCTTCATGGGATGATCTCTGATGCCCTGGTCCCTTCATGGGATGATCTCTGATGCCCTGGTCCCTTCATGGGATGATCTCTGATGCCCTGGTCCCTTCATGGGATGATCTGATGCACTGGTCCCTTCATGGGATGATCTGATGCACTGGTCCCTTCATGGGATGATCTCTGATGCTCTGGTCCCTTCATAGGATGATCTCTGATGCTCTGGTCCCTTCATGGGATGATGTCTGATGCCCTGGTCCCTTCATGGGATGATGTCTGGTGCCCTGGTCCCTTCATGGGATGATGTCTGGTGCCCTGGTCCCCTCATGGGATGATCTGATGCACTGGTCCCCTCATGGGATGATCTGATGCACTAGTCCCTTCATGGGATGATCTGATGCACTGGTCCCTTCATGGGATGATCTGATGCACTGGTCCCTTCATGGGATGATCTGATGCACTGGTCCCTTCATGGGATGATCTCTGATGCACTGGTCCCTTCATGGGATGATCTTGCATACCTCTAATAATAGTGCTGTGATGCCCTGGTCCCTTCATGGGATGATCTGATGCCCTGGTCCCTTCATGGGATGATCTGATGCCCTGGTCCCTTTATGGGATGATCTGATGCCCTGGTCCCTTTATGGGATGATCTGATGCCCTGGTCCCTGGGATGATCTGATGCCCTGGTCCCTTTATGGGATGATCTCTGATGCACTGGTCCCTTTATGGGATTATATGTTGCACTGATCCCTCCATGGGATGATCTGTTGCACTGGTCCCTTCATGGGATGATCTCTAATGCACTGGTCCCTTCATGGGATGATCTTGCATACCTCTAATCATAGTGCTGTGATGCCCTGGTCCCTTCATGGGATGATGTCTGATGCCCTGGTCCCTTCATGGGATGATCTCTGATGCCCTGGTCCCTTCATGGGATGATCTCTGATGCCCAGGTCCCTTCATGGGATGATCTCTGAAGCCCTGGTCCCTTCATGGGATGATCTCTGATGCCCTGGTCCCTTCATGGGATGATCTCTGATGCCCTGGTCCCTTCATGGGATGATCTTGCATACCTCTAATTATAATGCTGTGATGCCCTGGTCCCTTCATGGGATAATCTGATGCCCTGGTCCCTTCATGGGATGATCTGATGCACTGGTCCCTTCATGGGATGATCTTGCATACCTCTAATCATAGTGCTGTGATGCCCTGGTCCCTTCATGGGATGATCTGATGCCCTGGTCCCTTCATGGGATGATCTCTGATGCCCTGGTCCCTTCACGGGATGATCTCTGATGCCCTGGTCCCTTCACGGGATGATCTGATGCCCTGGTCCCTTCATCGGATGATCTCCGATGCCCTTTCATGGGAGGATCTCTGATGCCCTGGTCCCTTCATGGGATGATCTCTGATGCCCTGGTCCCTTCATGGGATGATCTCTGATGCCCTGCTCCCTTCATGGGATGATCTCTGATGCCCTGGTCCCTTCATGGGATGTTGTCTGATGCACTGGTCCCTTCATGGGATGATGTCTGATGCACTGGTCCCTTCATGGGATGATCTTGCATACCTCTAATCATAGTGCTGTGATGCCCTGGTCCCATCATGGGATGATTTCTGATGCACTGGTCCCTTCATGGGATGATGTCTGATGCCCTGGTCCCTTCATGGGATGATGTCTGATGCCCTGGTCCCTTCATGGGATGATGTCTGATGCCCTGGTCCCTTCATGGGATGATGTCTGATGCCCTGGTCCCTTCATGGGTTGATGTCTGATGCCCCGGTCCCTTCATGGGATGATCTTGCATACCTCTAATCATAGTGCTGTGATGCACTGGTCCCTTCATGGTATGATCTCTGATGCCCTGGTCCCTTCTTGCGATGATCTCTGATGCCCTGGTCCCTTCATGGGATGATCTCTGATGCCCTGGTCCCTTCATGGGATGATCTCTGATGCACTGGTCCCTTCATGGGATGATCTCTGATGCACTGGTCCCTTCATGGGATGATCTTGCATACCTCTAATCATAGTGCTGTGATGCCCTGGTCCCTTCATGGGATGATCTCTGATGCACTGGTCCCTTCATGGGATGATCTTGCATAACTCTAATGTACGTGCTGTGGTGTACTGGTCCCTTCATGGGATGATCTCTGATGCACTGGTCCCTTCATGGGATGATCTCTGATGCACTGGTCCCTTCATGGGATGATCGTGCATACCTCTAATCATAGTGCTGTGATGCTCTGGTCCCTTCATGGGATGTTCTCTGATGCACTGGTCCCTTCATGGGATGTTGCCTGATGCACTGGTCCCTTCATGGGATGATCTTGCACATCTCTAATCATAGTGCTGTGATGCCCTGGTCCCTTCATGGGATGATCTCTGATGCACTGGTCCCTTCATGTGATGATGTCTGAAGCACTGGTCCCTTCATGGGATGATCTCTGATGCCCTGGTCCCTTCATGGGATGATCTCTGATGGACTGGTCCCTTCATGGGTTGATCTTGCATACCTCTAATGTGAGTGCTGTGATGCACTTGTCCCTTCATGGGATGATCTTTGATGCACTGGTCCCTTCATGGAATGATCTTTGATGCACTGGTCCCTTCATGGGATGATCTCTGATGCACTGGTACCTTCTTGGGATGATCTCTGATGCACTGGTCCCTTCATGGGATGATCTCTGGTCCCTTCATGGGATGATCTCTTGTCCCTCCATGGGATGATCTTTGATGCACTGGTTCCTTCATGGGATGATCTGATGCCCTGGTCCCTTCATGGGATGATCTCTGATGCCCTGGTCCCTTCATGGGATGATCTTTGATGCCCTGGTCCCTTCATGAGATGATCTTTGATGCCCTGGTCCCTTCATGAGATGATCTTTGATGCACTGGTCCCTTCATGGGATGATCTCTGATGCACTGGTCCCTTCATGGGATGCTCTTGCATACCTCTAATCACAGTGCAGCGATGCCCTGGTCCCTTCATGGGATGATCTCTGATGCCCTGGTCCCTTCATGGGATGATCTCTGATGCCCTGGTCCCTTAATGGGATGATCTCTGATGCCCTGGTCCCTTCATGGGATGATCTCTGATGCCCTGGTCCCTTCATGGGATGATCTCTGATGCCCTGGTCCCTTCATGGGATGATCTCTGATGCCCTGGTCCCTTCATGGGATGATCTCTGATGCCCTGGTCCCTTCATGGGATCATCTAGCATACCTCTAATCACAGTGCAGCGATGCACTGGTCCCTTCATGGGATGATCTCTGATGCACTGGTCCCTTCATGGGATGCTCTTGCATACCTCTAATCACAGTACTGTGATGCCCTGGTCCCTTCATGGGATGATCTCTGATGCCCTGGTCCCTTCATGGGATGATCTCTGATGCCCTGGTCCCTTCATGGGATGATGTCTGATGCCCTGGCCCCTTCATGGGATGATGTCTGATGCCCTGGCCCCTTCATGGGATGATGTCTGATGCCCTGGTCCCTTCATGGGATGATGTCTGATGCCCTGGTCCCTTCATGGGATGATGTCTGATGCCCTGGTCCCTTCATGGGAAGATATCTGATGCCCTGGTCCCTTCATGGGATGATCTTGCATACCTCTAATAATAGTGCTGTGATGCACTGGTCCCTTCATGGGATGATCTCTGATGCACTGGTCCCTTCATGGGATGATCTTGCATACCTCTAATAATAGTGCTGTGATGCGCTGGTCCCTTCATGGGATGATCTCTGATGCCCTGGTCCCTTCATGGGATGATCTCTGATGCCCTGGTCCCTTCATGGGATGATCTCTGATGCCCTGGTCCCTTCATGGGATCATCTTGCATACCTCTAATCATAGTGCTGTGATGCCCTGGTCCCTTCATGGGATGATCTCTGATGCACTGGTCTCTTCATGGGATGATCTCTGATGCACTGGTCCCTTCATGGGATGATCTTTGATGCACTGGTCCCTTCATGGATCTGATGCACTGGTCCCTTCATGGGATGATCTTGCATACCTCTAATCATAGTGCTGTGATGCCCTGGTCCCTTGATGGGATGATCTCTGATGCCCTGGTCGCATGATGGGATAATGTCTGATGCCCTGGTCCCTTCATGGGATGATGCCTGATGCCCTGGTCCCTTCATGGGATGGTGTCTGATGCCCTGGTCCCTTCATGGGATGATGTCTGATGCCCTGGTCCCTTCATGGGATGATCTCTGATGCCCTGGTCCCTTCATGGGATGATCTCTGATGCCCTGGTCCCTTCATGGGATGATCTTGCATACCTCTAATCATAGTGCTGTGATGCACTGGTCCCTTCATGGGATGATCTCTGATGCCCTGGTCCCTTCATGGGATCATCTTGCATACCTCTAATCATAGTGCTGTGATGCCCTGGTCCCTTCATGGGATGATCTCTGATGCACTGGTCTCTTCATGGGATGATCTCTGATGCACTGGTCCCTTCATGGGATGATCTCTGATGCACTGGTCCCTTCATGGGATGCTCTTGCATACCTCTCATCACAGTGCTGTGATGCCCTGGTCCCTTCATGGGATGATCTCTGATGCCCTGGTCCCTTCATGGGATGATCTCTGATGCCCTGGTCCCTTCATGGGATGATGTCTGATGCCCTGGTCCCTTCATGGGATGATGTCTGATGCCCTGGTCCCTTCATGGGATGATGTCTGATGCCCTGGTCCCTTCATGGGATGATCTCTGATGCCCTGGTCCCTTCATGGGATGATCTCTGATGCCCTGGTCCCTTCATGGGATGATCTTGCATACCTCTAATCATAGTGCTGTGATGCACTGGTCCCTTCATGGGATGATCTCTGATGCACTGGTCCCTTCATGGGATGATCTTGCATACCTCTAATAATAGTGCTGTGATGCCCTGGTCCCTTCATGGGATGATCTCGGATGCCCTGGTCCCTTCATGGGATGATCTCGGATGCCCTGGTCCCTTCATGGGATGATCTCTGATGCCCTGGTCCCTTCATGGGATGATCTCTGATGCCCTGGTCCCTTCATGGGATGTTCTCTGATGCCCTGGTCCCTTCATGGGATGATCTCTGATGCCCTGGTCCCTTCATGGGATGATCTCTGATGCACGGGTCCCTTTATGGGATGATCTTGCATACCTCTAATCATAGTGCTGTGATGCCCTGGTCCCTTCATGGGATGATCTCTGATGCCCTGGTCCCTTCATGGGATGATCTCTGATGCCCTGGTCCCTTCATGGGATGATCTCTGATGCCCTGGTCCCTTCATGGGACGATCTCTGATGCCCTGGTCCCTTCATGGGATGATCTCTGATGCCCTGGTCCCTTCATGGGATGATCTGATGCACTGGTCCCTTCATGGGATGATCTGATGCCCTGGTCCCTTCATGGGATGATCTGATGCCCTGGTCCCTTCATGGGATGATCTGATGCCCTGGCCCCTTCAGGGGATGATCTCTGATGCCCTGGCCCCTTCAGGGGATGATCTCTGATGCCCTGGTCCCTTCAGGGGATGATCTCTGATGCCCTGGTCCCTTCATGGGATGATCTCTGATGCCCTGGTCCCTTCATGGGATGATCTCTGATGCCCTGGTCCCTTCATGGGATGATCTCTGATGCCCTGGTCCCTTCATGGGATGATCTCTGATGCCCTGGTCCCTTCATGGGATGATCTGATGCACTGGTCCCTTCATGGGATGATCTGATGCACTGGTCCCTTCATGGGATGATCTCTGATGCTCTGGTCCCTTCATAGGATGATCTCTGATGCTCTGGTCCCTTCATGGGATGATGTCTGATGCCCTGGTCCCTTCATGGGATGATGTCTGGTGCCCTGGTCCCTTCATGGGATGATGTCTGGTGCCCTGGTCCCCTCATGGGATGATCTGATGCACTGGTCCCCTCATGGGATGATCTGATGCACTGGTCCCTTCATGGGATGATCTGATGCACTGGTCCCTTCATGGGATGATCTGATGCACTGGTCCCTTCATGGGATGATCTCTGATGCACTGGTCCCTTCATGGGATGATCTTGCATACCTCTAATAATAGTGCTGTGATGCCCTGGTCCCTTCATGGGATGATCTGATGCCCTGGTCCCTTCATGGGATGATCTGATGCCCTGGTCCCTTTATGGGATGATCTGATGCCCTGGTCCCTTTATGGGATGATCTGATGCCCTGGTCCCTGGGATGATCTGATGCCCTGGTCCCTTTATGGGATGATCTCTGATGCACTGGTCCCTTTATGGGATTATCTGTTGCACTGATCCCTCCATGGGATGATCTGTTGCACTGGTCCCTTCATGAGATGATCTCTAATGCACTGGTCCCTTCATGGGATGATCTTGCATACCTCTAATCATAGTGCTGTGATGCCCTGGTCCCTTCATGGGATGATGTCTGATGCCCTGGTCCCTTCATGGGATGATCTCTGATGCCCTGGTCCCTTCATGGGATGATCTCTGATGCCCTGGTCCCTTCAAGGGATGATCTCTGAAGCCCTGGTCCCTTCATGGGATGATCTCTGATGCCCTGGTCCCTTCATGGGATGATCTCTGATGCCCTGGTCCCTTCATGGGATGATCTTGCATACCTCTAATTATAGTGCTGTGATGCCCTGGTCCCTTCATGGGATGATCTGATGCCCTGGTCCCTTCATGGGATGATCTGATGCACTGGTCCCTTCATGGGATGATCTTGCATACCTCTAATCATAGTGCTGTGATGCCCTGATCTCTTCATGGGATGATCTCTGATGCCCTGCTCCCTTCATGGGATGATCTCTGATGCCCTGGTCCCTTCATGGGATGATCTCTGATGCCCTGGTCCCTTCATGGGATGATCTCTGATGCCCTGGTCCCTTCATGGGATCATCTTGCATACCTCTAATCATAGTGCTGTGATGCCCTGGTCCCTTCATGGGATGATCTCTGATGCACTGGTCCCTTCATGGGATGATCTCTGATGCACTGGTCCCTTCATGGGATGATTTCTGATGCACTGGTCCCTTCATGGGATGATCTCTGATGCACTGGTCCCTTCATGGGATGATCTCTGATGCACTGGTCCATTCATGGGAGTATCTTGCATGCTCTAATCATAGTGCTGTGATGCCCTGGTCCCTTGATGGGATGCTCTCTGATGCCCTGGTCCCTTGATGGGATGATCTCTGATGCCCTGGTCCCATGATGGGATGATCTCTGATGCCCTGGTCCCTTCATGGGATGATGTCTGATGCCCTGGTCCCTTCATGGGATGATGTCTGATGCCCTGGTCCCTTCATGGGATGATATCTGATGCCCTGGTCCCTTCATGGGATGATATCTGATGCCCTGGTCCCTTCATGGGATGATCTCTGATGCCCTGGTCCCTTCATGGGATGATCTCTGATGCCCTGGACGATCTCTGATGCCCTGGTCCCTTCATGGGATCATTTTGCATACCTCTAATCAAAGTGCTGTGATGCCCTGGTCCCTTCATGGGATGATCTCTGATGCACTGGTCCCTTCATGGGATGATCTCTGATGCACTGGTCCCTTCATGGGATGATCTCTGGTGCACTGGTCCCTTCATGGGATGATCTCTGATGCACTGGTCCCTTCATGGGATGATCTCTGATGAACTGGTCCATTCATGGGAGTATCTTGCATGCTCTAATAATAGTGCTGTGATGCCCTGGTCCCTTGATGGGATGATCTCTGATGCCCTGGTCCCTTCATGGGATGATCTCTGATGCACTGGTCCCTTCATGGGATGATCTTGCATACCTCTAATAATAGTGCTGTGATGCCCTGGTCTCTTCATGGGATGATCTCTGATGCCCTGGTCCCTTCATGGGATGATCTCTGATGCCCTGGCCCCTTCATGGGATGATCTCTGATGCCCTGGTCCCTTCATGGGATAATCTCTGATGCCCTGGTCCCTTCATGGGATCATCTTGCATACCTCTAATCATAGTGCTGTGATGCCCTGGTCCCTTCATGGGATGATCTGATGCTCTGGTCCCTTCATGGGATGATGTCTGATGCCCTGGTCCCTTCATGGGATGATCTCTGATGCCCTGGTCCCTTCATGGGATGATCTCTGATGCACTGGTCCCTTCATGGGATGATCTTGCATACCTCTAATAACAGTGCTGTGATGCCCTGGTCCCTTCATGTGATGATCTCTGATGCCCTGGTCCCTTAATGGGATGATCTCTGATGCACTGGTCCCTTCATGGGATGATCTCTGATGCCCTGGTCCCTTCATGGGATGATCTCTGATGCCCTGGTCCCTTCATGGGATGATCTCTAATGCACTGGTCCCTTCATGGGATGATCTCTAATGCACTGGTCCCTTCATGGGATGATCTCTAATGCACTGGTCCCTTCATGGGATGATCTCTAATGCACTGGTCCCTTCATGGGATGATCTTGCATACCTCTAATCATAGTGCTGTGATGCCCTGGTCCCTTCATGGGATGATGTCTGATGCCCTGGTCTCTTCATGGGATGATCTCTGATGCCCTGGTCCCTTCATGGGATGATCTCTGATGCACTGGTCCCTTCATGGGATGATCTCTGATCCCTTCATGGATGATCTTTGATGCCCTGGTCCCTTCATGGGATGATCTCTGATGCCCTGGTCCCTTCATGGTATGATCTCTGATGCACTGGTCCCTTCATGGGATGATCTTGCATACCTCTAATCATAGTGCTGTGATGCCCTGGTCCCTTCATGGGATGATCTCTGATGCCCTGGTCCGTTCATGGGATGATCTCTGATGCCCTGGTCCCTTCATGGGATGATCTCTGATGCCCTGGTCCCTTCATGGGATGATCTCTGATGCCCTGGTCCCTTCATGGGATGATCTCTGATGCACCGGTCCCTTCATGGGATGATCTTGCATACCTCTAATCATAGTGCTGTGATGCCCTGGTCCCTTCATGGGATGATCTCTGATACCCTGGTCCCTTCATGGGATGATCATTGATACCCTGGTCCCTTCATGGGATGATCTGATGCCCTGGTCCCTTCATGGGATTATCTTGCATACCTCTAATCATAGTGCTGTGATGCCCTGGTCCCTTCATGGGATGATCTCTGATGCACTGGTCCCTTCATGGGATGATCTTGCATACCTCTAATTATAGTGCTGTGATGCCCTGGTCCCTTCATGGGATGATCTCTGATGCCCTGGTCCCTTCATGGGATGATCTGATGCACTGGTCCCTTCATGGGATGATCTTGCATACCTCTAATCATAGTGCTGTGATGCCCTGATCCCTTCATGGGATGATCTCTGATGCCCTGGTCCCTTCATGGGATGATCTCTGATGCCCTGGTCCCTTCATGGGATGATCTCTGATGCTCTGGTCCCTTCATGGGATGATCTTGCATACCTCTAATCATAGTGCTGTGATACCCTGGTCCCTTCATGGGATGATCTCTGATGCACTGGTCCCTTCTTGGGATGATCTTGCATACCTCTAATCATAGTGCTGTGATGCCCTGGTCCCTTCATGGGATGATCTCTGATGCCCTGGTCCCTTCATGGGATGATCTCTGATGCCCTGGTCCCTTCATGGGATGATCTCTGATGCCCTGGTCCCTTCATGGGATGATCTCTGGTGCACTGGTCCCTTCATGGGATGTTCTCTGGTGCACTGGTCCCTTCATGGGATGTTCTCTGGTGCACTGGTCCCTTCATGGGATGTTCTCTGGTGCACTGGTCCCTTTATGGGATGTTCTCTGGTGCACTGGTCCCTTCATGGGATGATCTCTGATGCCCTGGTCCCTTCATGGGATCATCTTGCATACCTCTAATCATAGTGCTGTGATGCCCTGGTCCCTTCATGGGATGATCTCTGATGCACTGGTCTCTTCATGGGATGATCTCTGATGCACTGGTCCCTTCATGGGATGTTGTCTGATGCGCTGGTCCCTTCATGGGATGATCTTGCATACCTCTAATCATAGTGCTGTGATGCCCTGGTCCCTTGATGGGATGATCTCTGATGCCCTGGTCGCATGATGGGATAATGTCTGATGCCCTGGTCCCTTCATGGGATGATGTCTGATGCCCTGGTCCCTTCATGGGATGGTGTCTGATGCCCTGGTCCCTTCATGGGATGATGTCTGATGCCCTGGTCCCTTCATGGGATGATCTCTGATGCCCTGGTCCCTTCATGGGATGATCTCTGATGCCCTGGTCCCTTCATGGGATGATCTTGCATACCTCTAATCATAGTGCTGTGATGCACTGGTCCCTTCATGGGATGATCTCTGATGCCCTGGTCCCTTCATGGGATCATCTTGCATACCTCTAATCATAGTGCTGTGATGCCCTGGTCCCTTCATGGGATGATCTCTGATGCACTGGTCTCTTCATGGGATGATCTCTGATGCACTGGTCCCTTCATGGGATGATCTCTGATGCACTGGTCCCTTCATGGGATGCTCTTGCATACCTCTAATCACAGTGCTGTGATGCCCTGGTCCCTTCATGGGATGATCTCTGATGCCCTGGTCCCTTCATGGGATGATCTCTGATGCCCTGGTCCCTTCATGGGATGATGTCTGATGCCCTGGTCCCTTCATGGGATGATGTCTGATGCCCTGGTCCCTTCATGGGATGATCTCTGATGCCCTGGTCCCTTCATGGGATGATCTCTGATGCCCTGGTCCCTTCATGGGATGATCTTGCATACCTCTAATCATAGTGCTGTGATGCACTGGTCCCTTCATGGGATGATCTCTGATGCCCTGGTCCCTTCATGGGATGATCTGATGCCCTGGTCCCTTCATGGGATGATCTGATGCCCTGGCCCCTTCAGGGGATGATCTCTGATGCCCTGGCCCCTTCAGGGGATGATCTCTGATGCCCTGGCCCCTTCAGGGGATGATCTCTGATGCCCTGGTCCCTTCATGGGATGATCTCTGATGCCCTGGTCCCTTCATGGGATGATCTCTGATGCCCTGGTCCCTTCATGGGATGATCTCTGATGCCCTGGCCCCTTCATGGGATGATCTCTGATGCCCTGGACCCTTCATGGGATAATCTCTGATGCCCTGGTCCCTTCATGGGATCATCTTGCATACCTCTAATCATAGTGCTGTGATGCCCTGGTCCCTTCATGGGATGATCTCTGATGCCCTGGTCCCTTCATGGGATCATCTTGCATACCTCTAATCATAGTGCTGTGATGCCCTGGTCCCTTCATGGGATGATCTGATGCTCTGGTCCCTTCATGGGATGATGTCTGATGCCCTGGTCCCTTCATGGGATGATCTCTGATGCCCTGGTCCCTTCATGGGATGATCTCTGATGCACTGGTCCCTTCATGGGATGATCTTGCATACCTCTAATAACAGTGCTGTGATGCCCTGGTCCCTTCATGTGATGATCTCTGATGCCCTGGTCCCTTAATGGGATGATCTCTGATGCACTGGTCCCTTCATGGGATGATCTCTGATGCCCTGGTCCCTTCATGGGATGATCTCTGATGCCCTGGTCCCTTCATGGGATGATCTCTAATGCACTGGTCCCTTCATGGGATGATCTCTAATGCACTGGTCCCTTCATGGGATGATTTCTAATGCACTGGTCCCTTCATGGGATGATCTCTAATGCACTGGTCCCTTCATGGGATGATCTTGCATACCTCTAATCATAGTGCTGTGATGCCCTGGTCCCTTCATGGGATGATGTCTGATGCCCTGGTCTCTTCATGGGATGATCTCTGATGCCCTGGTCCCTTCATGGGATGATCTCTGATACACTGGTCCCTTCATGGGATGATCTCTGATCCCTTCATGGGATGATCTTTGATGCCCTGGTCCCTTCATGGGATGATCTCTGATGCCCTGGTCCCTTCATGGGATGATCTCTGATGCACTGGTTCCTTCATGGGATGATCTTGCATACCTCTAATCATAGTGCTGTGATGCCCTGGTCCCTTCATGGGATGATCTCTGATGCCCTGGTCCGTTCATGGGATGATCTCTGATGCCCTGGTCCCTTCATGGGATGATCTCTGATGCCCTGGTCCCTTCATGGGATGATCTCTGATGCCCTGGTCCCTTCATGGGATGATCTCTGATGCACCGGTCCCTTCATGGGATGATCTTGCATACCTCTAATCATAGTGCTGTGATGCCCTGGTCCCTTCATGGGATGATCTCTGATGCCCTGGTCCCTTCATGGGATGATCATTGATACCCTGGTCCCTTCATGGGATGATCTGATGCCCTGGTCCCTTCATGGGATTATCTTGCATACCTCTAATCATAGTGCTGTGATGCCCTGGTCCCTTCATGGGATGATCTCTGATGCACTGGTCCCTTCATGGGATGATCTTGCATACCTCTAATTATAGTGCTGTGATGCCCTGGTCCCTTCATGGGATGATCTCTGATGCCCTGGTCCCTTCATGGGATGATCTGATGCACTGGTCCCTTCATGGGATGATCTTGCATACCTCTAATCATAGTGCTGTGATGCCCTGATCCCTTCATGGGATGATCTCTGATGCCCTGGTCCCTTCATGGGATGATCTCTGATGCCCTGGTCCCTTCATGGGATGATCTCTGATGCTCTGGTCCCTTCATGGGATGATCTTGCATACCTCTAATCATAGTGCTGTGATACCCTGGTCCCTTCATGGGATGATCTCTGATGCACTGGTCCCTTCATGGGATGTTCTCTGGTGCACTGGTCCCTTCATGGGATGTTCTCTGGTGCACTGGTCCCTTCATGGGATGTTCTCTGATGCACTGGTCCCTTCATGGGATGTTCTTTGCACTGGTCCCTTCATGGGATGATCTCTGATGCACTGGTCCCTTCATAGGATGATCTTGCATACCTCTAATCATAGTGCTGTAATGCCCTGGTCCCTTCATTGGATGATCTCTGATGCACTGGTCCCTTCATGGGATGTTCTCTGGTGCACTGGTCCCTTCATGGGATGTTCTCTGGTGCACTGGTCCCTTCATGGGATGTTCTCTGGTGCACTGGTCCCTTCATGGGATGTTCTCTGGTGCACTGGTCCCTTCATGGGATGTTCTCTGATGCACTGGTCCCTTCATGGGATGTTCTTTGCACTGGTCCCTTCATGGGATGATCTCTGATGCACTGGTCCCTTCATAGGATGATCTTGCATACCTCTAATCATAGTGCTGTAATGCCCTGGTCCCTTCATGGGATGATCTCTGATGGCCTGGTCCCTTCATGGGATGAACTGATGCCCTGGTCCCTTCATGGGATGATCTCTGATGCCCTGGTCCCTTCATGGGATGATCTCTGATGCCCTGGTCCCTTCATGGGATGATCTCTGATGCCCTGGACGATCTCTGATGCCCTGGTCCCTTCATGGGATGATCTTGCATACCTCTAATCATAGTGCTGTGATGCATTGGTCCCTTCATGGGATGATCTCTGATGCACTGGTCCCTTCATGGGATGATCTTGCATACCTCTAATAATAGTGCTGTGATGCCCTGGTCCCTTCATGGGATGATCTCTGATGCCCTGGTCCCTTCATGGGATGATCTCTGATGCCCTGGTCCCTTCATGGGATGATCTCTGATGCCCTGGTCCCTTCATGGGATAATCTCTGATGCCCTGGTCCCTTCATGGGATCATCTTGCATACCTCTAATCATAGTGCTGTGATGCCCTGGTCCCTTCATGGGATGATCTGATGCTCTGGTCCCTTCATGGGATGATGTCTGATGCCCTGGTCACTTCATGGGATGATCTTGCATACCTCTAATAATAGTGCTGTGATGCACTGGTCCCTTCATGGGATGATCTCTGATGCCCTGGTCCCTTCACGGGATGATCTCTGGTGCACTGGTCCCTTCATGGGATGAACTCTGGTGCACTGGTCCCTTCATGGGATGTTCTCTGGTGCACTGGTCCCTTCATGGGATGTTCTCTGATGCACTGGTCCCTTCATGGAATGTTCTCTGATGCACTGGTCCCTTCATGGGATGATCTCTGATGCACTGGTCCCTTCATGGGATGATCTCTGATGCACTGGTCCCTTCATAGGATGATCTTGCATACCTCTAATCATAGTGCTGTGATGCCCTGGTCCCTTCATGGGATGATCTCTGATGCACTGGTCCCTTCATCGGATGATGTCTGATGCACTGGTCCCTTCATGGGATGATCTTGCATACCTCTAATCATAGTGATGTGATGCCCTGGTCCCTCCATGGGATGATCTCTGATGCACTGGTCCCTTCATGGGATGATCTCTGATGCACTGGTCCCTTCATGGGATGGCCTCTGCACTGGTCCCTTCATGGGATGATCTCTGATGCACTGGTCCCTTCATGGGATGATCTCTGATGCAATGGTCCCTTCATGGGATGATCTTGCATACCTCTAATCATAGTGCTGTGATGCCCTGGTCCCTTCATGGGATGATCTGATGCACTGGTCCCTTCATGGGATGATGTCTGATGCACTGGTCCCTTCATAGGATGATCTTGCATACCTCTAATCATAGTGCTGTGATGCCCTGGTCCCTTCATGGGATGATCTCTGATGCCCTGGTCCCTTCATGGGATGATCTCTGATGCCCTGGTCCCTTCATGGGATGATCTGATGCCCTGGTCCCTTCATGGGATGATCTGATGCCCTGGTCCCTTCATGGAATGATCTTTGCACTGGTCCCTTCAAGGGATAATCTTGCATACCTCTAATCATAGTGCTGTGATGCCCTGGTCCCTTCATGGGATGATGTCTGATGCACTGGTCCCTTCATGGGATGATGTCTGATGCCCTGGTCCCTTCATGGGATGATCTCTGATGCCCTGGTCCCTTCATGGGATGATCTTTGATGCCCTGGTCCCTTCATGGGATGATCTCTGATGCCCTGGTCCCTTCATGGGGTGATCGCTGATGCCCTGGTCCCTTCATGGGATGATCTCTGATGCCCTGGTCCCTTCATGGGATGATCTCTGATGCCCTGGTCCCTTCATGGGATGATCTCTGATGCCCTGGTCCCTTCATGGGATGATGTCTGATGCACTGGTCCCTTCATAGGATGATGTCTGATGCACTGGTCCCTTCATGGGATGATGTCTGATGCACTGGTCCCTTCATGGGATGATCTTGCATACCTCTAATCATAGTGCTGTGATGCCCTGGTCCCTTCATGGGATGATCTTGAATACCTCTAATCATAGAGCTGTGATGCACTGGTCCCTTCATGGGATGATGTCTGATGCACTGGTCCCTTCATAGATTGATGTCTGATGCACTGGTCCCTTCATGGTATGATGTCTGATGCACTGGTCCCTTCATGGGATGATCTTGCATACCTCTAATCATAGTGCTGTGATGCCCTGGTCCCTTCATGGGATGATCTCTGATGCCCTGGTCCCTTCATGGGGTGATCTCTGATGCCCTGGTCCCTTCATGGGGTTATCTCTGATGCCCTGGTCCCTTCATGGGATGATCTATGATGCCCTGGTCCCTTCATGGGGTGATCTGATGCCCTGGTCCCTTCATGGGGTGATCTCTGATGCCCTGGTCCCTTCATGCCATGTCTGATGCACTGGTCCCTTCATGGGATGATCTTGCATACCTCTAATCATAGTGCTCTGATGCCCTGGTCCCTTCATGGGATGATCTTTGATGCACTGGTCCCTTCATGGATCTGATGCACTGGTCCCTTCATGGGATGATCTTGCATACCTCTAATCATAGTGCTGTGATGCCCTGGTCCCTTCATGGGATGATGTCTGATGCACTGGTCCCTTCATGGGATGATCTTGCATACCTCTAATCGTAGTGCTGTGATGCACTAGTCCCTTCATGGGATGATCTCTGATGCACTGGTCCCTTCATGAGATGATGTCTGATGCACTGGTCCCTTCATGGGATGATCTTGCATACCTCTAATCATAGAGCTGTGATGCACTGGTCCCTTCATGGGATGATGTCTGATGCACTAGTCCCTTCATAGGATGATGTCTGATGCACTGGTCCCTTCATGGTATGATGTCTGATGCACTGGTCCCTTCATGGGATGATCTTGCATACCTCTAATCATAGTGCTGTGATGCCCTGGTCCCTTCATGGGATGGTCTCTGATGCCCTGGTCCCTTCATGGGATGATCTCTGATGCCCTGGTCCCTTCATGGGATGATCTTGCATACCTCTAATTATAGTGCTGTGATGCCCTGGTCCCTTCATGGGATGATCTCTGATGCACTGGTCCCTTCATGGGATGATCTTGCATACCTCTAATCATAGTGCTGTGATGCCCCGGTCCCTTCATGGGGTGATCTCTGATGCCCTGGTCCCTTCATGGGGTGATCTCTGATGCCCTGGTCCCTTCATGGGGTGATCTCTGATGCCCTGGTCCCTTCATGGGGTGATCTCTGATGCGCTGGTCCCTTCATGGGGTGATCTGATGCGCTGGTCCCTTCATGGGGTGATCTGATGCCCTGGTCCCTTCATGGGGTGATCTGATGCCCTGGTCCCTTCATGCGATGTCTGATGCACTGGTCCCTTCATGGGATGATCTTGCATACCTCTAATCATAGTGCTCTGATGCCCAGGTCCCTTCATGGGATGATCTTTGATGCACTGGTCCCTTCATGGATCTGATGCACTGGTCCCTTCATGGGATGATCTTGCATACCTCTAATCATAGTGCTGTGATGCCCTGGTCCCTTCATGGGATGATGTCTGATGCACTGGTCCCTTCATGGGATGATCTTGCATACCTCTAATCGTAGTGCTGTGATGCACTGGTCCCTTCATGGGATGATCTCTGATGCACTGGTCCCTTCATGAGATGTCTGATGCACTGGTCCCTTCATGGGATGATCTTGCATACCTCTAATCATAGTGCTGTGATGCTCTGGTCCCTTCAAGGGATGATGTCTGATGCACTGGTCCCTTCAAGGGATGATGTCTGATGCACTGGTCCCTTCATGGGATGATCTCTGATGCCCTGGTCCCTTCATGGGATGATGTCTGATGCCCTGGTCCCTTCATGGGATGATGTCTGATGCACTGGTCCCTTCATGGGAAGATCTCTGATGCTCTGGTCCCTTCATGGGATGATCTTGCATACCTCTAATCATTGTGCTGTGATGCCCTGGTCCCTTCATGGGATGATCTCTGATGCACTGGTCCCTTCATGGGATGATCTTGCATACCTCTAATCATAGAGCTGTGATGCCCTGGTCCCTTCATGGGATGATGTCTGATGCACTGGTCCCTTCATGGGATGATGTCTGATGCACTGGTCCCTTCATGTGATGATGTCTGATGCACTGGTCCCTTCAATGGATGATGTCTGATGCACTGGTCCCTTCAATGGATGATGTCTGATGAACTGGTCCCTTCATGGGATGATGTCTGATGCACTGGTCCCTTCATGGGATGATGTCTGATGCACTGGTCCCTTCATGGGATGATGTCTGATGCACTGGTCCCTTCATGGGATGATGTCTGATGCACTGGTCCCTTCATGGGATGATGTCTGATGCACTGGTCCCTTCATGTGATGATGTCTGATGCACTGGTCCCTTCATGTGATGATGTCTGATGCACTGGTACCTTCAATGGATGATGTCTGATGCACTGGTCCCTTCAATGGATGATGTCTGATGCACTGGTCCCTTCATGGGATGATGTCTGATGCACTGGTCCCTTCATGGGATGATCTATGATGCACTGGTCCCTTCATGGGATGATCTTGCATACCTCTAATCATAGTGCTGTGATGCACTGGTCCCTTCATGGGATGATCTCTGATGCCCTGGTCCCTTCATGGGATGATCTCTGATGCCCTGGTCCCTTCATGGGATGATCTCTGATGCCCTGGTCCCTTCATGGGATGATCTCTGATGCACTGGTCCCTTCATGGGATGATCTCTGATGCACTGGTCCCTTCATGGGATGATCTTGCATACCTCTAATCATAGTGCTGTGATGCACTGGTCCCTTCATGGGATGATCTCTGATGCACTGGTCCCTTCATGGGATGATCTTTGATGATCTGGTCCCTTCATGGGAAGATCTCTGATGCACTGGTCCCTTCATGGGATGATCTTGCATACCTCTAATCATAGTGCTGTGATGCACTGGTCCCTTCATGGGATGATCTCTGATGCCCTGGTCCCTTCATGGGATGATCTCTGATGCCCTGGTCCCTTCATGGGATGATCTTTGATGCACTGGTCCCTTCATGGGATGATCTCTGATGCACTGGTCCCTTCATCGGATGATCTTGCATACCTCTAATCATAGTGCTGTGATGCACTGGTCCCTTCATGGGATGATGTCTGATGCACTGGTCCCTTCATGGGATGATGTCTGATGCCCTGGTCCCTTCATGGTATGATGTCTGATGCCCATTAATTATGCCCTGGTCCGTTCATGGGATGATGTCTGATGCCCTGGTCCCTTCATGGGATGATGTCTGATGCACTGGTCCCTTCATGGGATGATGTCTGATGCACTGGTCTCTTCATGGGATGATCTCTGATGCACTGGTCCCTTCATTGGATGATCTTGCATACCTCTAATCATTGTGCTGTGATGCCCTGGTCCCTTCATGGGATGATCTCTGATGCCCTGGTCCCTTCATGGGATGATCTCTGATGCCCTGGTCCCTTCATGGGATGATCTCTGATGCCCTGGTCCCTTCATGGGATGATCTCTGATGCACCGGTCCCTTCATGGGATGATCTCTAATGCACTGGTCCCTTCATGGGATGATCTTGCATACCTCTAATCATAGTGCTGTGATGCACTGGTCCCTTCATGGGATGATGTCTGATGCACTGGTCCCTTCATGGGATGATGTCTGATGCCCTGGTCCCTTCATGGGATGATCTTTGATTCCCTGGTCCCTTCATGGGATGATCTCTGATGCCCTGGTCCCTTCATGGGATGATCTTGCATACCTCTAATCATAGTGCTGTGATGCACTGGTCCCTTCATGGGATGATCTCTGATGCACTGGTCCCTTCATGGGATGATCTTGCATACCTCTAATAATAGTGCTGTGATGCCCTGGTCCCTTCATCGGATGATCTCTGATGCCCTGGTCCCTTCATGGGATGATCTCTGATGCCCTGGTCCCTTCATGGGATCATCTTGCATACCTCTAATCATAGTGCTGTGATGCCCTGGTCCCTTCATGGGATGATCTCTGATGCACTGGTCCCTTCATGGGATGATCTCTGATGCACTGGTCCCTTCGTGGGATGATCTCTGATGCACTGGTCCCTTCATGGGATGATCTCTGATGCACTGGTCCCTTCATGGGATGATCACTGATGCACTGGTCCCTTCATGGGATGATCTCTGATGCACTGGTCCATTCATGGGAGTATCTTGCATACCTCTAATCATAGTGCTGTGATGCCCTGGTCCCTTGATGGGATGATCTCTGATGCCCTGGTCCCATGATGGGATGATCTCTGATGCCCTGGTCCCTTCATGGGATGATGTCTGATGCCCTGGTCCCTTCATGGGATGATGTCTGATGCCCTGGTCCCTTCATGTGATGTCTGATGCCCTGCTCCCTTCATGTGATGATGTCTGATGCCCTGGTCCCTTCATGGGCTGATCTCTGATGCCCTGGTCCCTTCATGGGATGATCTCTGATGCCCTGGTCCCTTCATGGGATGATCTCTGATGCCCTGGTCCCTTCATGGGATGATCTTGCATACCTCTAATCATAGTGCTGTGATGCACTGGTCCCTTCATGGGATGATCTCTGATGCACTGGTCCCTTCATGGGATGATCTTGCATACCTCTAATAATAGTGCTGTGATGCGCTGGTCCCTTCATGGGATGATCTCTGATGCCCTGGTCCCTTCATGGGATGATCTCTGATGCCCTGGTCCCTTCATGGGATGATCTCTGATGCCCTGGTCCCTTCATGGGATGATCTCTGATGCTTTGGTCCCTTCATGGGATCATCTTGCATACCTCTAATCATAGTGCTGTGATTCCCTGGTCCCTTCATGGGATGATGTCTGATGCCCTGGTCCCTTCATGGGATGATGTCTGATGCCCTGGTCTCTTCATGGGATGATGTCTGGTGACCTGGTCCCTTCATGGGATGATCTGGCATACCTCTAATCATAGTGCTGTGATGCACTGGTCCCTTCATGGGATGATATCTGATGCATTGGTCCCTTCATGGGATGATCTGATGCACTGGTCCCTTCATAGAATGATCTCTGATGCACTGGTCCCTTCATGGGATGATCTTGCATACCTCTAATAATAGTGCTGTGATGCCCTGGTCCCTTCATGGGATGATCTGATGCCCTGGTCCCTTCATGGGATGATCTGATGCCCTGGTCCCTTTATGGGATGATCTGATGCCCTGGTCCCTTTATGGGATGATCTGATGCCCTGGTCCCTTTATGGGATGATCTGAAGCACTGGTCCCTTTATGGGATGATCTCTGGTGCACTGGTCCCTTTATGGGATGATCTCTGATGCACTGGTCCCTTTATGGGATGATCTCTGATGCACTGGTCCCTTTATGGGATGATCTCTGATGCACTGGTCCCTTTATGGGATGATCTCTGATGCACTGGTCCCTTCATGGGATGATCTTGCATACCTCTAATCATAGTGCTGTGATGCCCTGGTCCCTTCATGGGATGATGTCTGATGCACTGGTCCCTTCATGGGATGATGTCTGATGCACTGGTCCCTTCATGTGATGATGTCTGATGCACTGGTCCCTTCATGGGATGATCTTGCATACCTCTAATCGTAGTGCTGTGATGCCCTGGTCCCTTCATGGGATGATGTCTGATGCACTGGTCCCTTCATGGGATGATGTCTGATGCCCTGGTCCCTTCATGGGATGATCTCTGATGCCCTGGTCCCTTCATGGGATGATCTCTGATGCCCTGGTCCCTTCATGGGATGATCTCTGATGCACTGGTCCCTTCATGGGATGATCTCTGATGCCCTTGTCCCTTCATGGGATGATCTCTAATGCACTGGTCCCTTCATGGGATGATCTCTAATGCACTGGTCCCTTCATGGGATGATCTTGCATACCTCTAATCATAGTGCTGTGATGCCCTGGTCCCTTCATGGGATGATCTCTGATGCCCTGGTCCCTTCATGGGATGATCTCTGATGCCCTGGTCCCTTCATGGGATGATCTCTGATGCACTGGTCCCTTCATGGGATGATCTTGCACACCTCTAATCATAGTGCTGTGATGCCCTGGTCCCTTCATGGGATGATCTCTGATGCCCTAGTCCCTTCATGGGATGATCTCTGATGCCCTGGTCCATTCATGGGATGATCTCTGATGCCCTGGTCCCTTATGGGATGATCTCTGATGCACTGGTCCCTTCATGGGATGATCTTGCATACCTCTAATCATAGTGCTGTGATGCCCTGGTCCCTTCATGGGATGATCTCTGATGCCCTGGTCCCTTCATGGGATGATCTCTGATGCCCTGGTCCCTTCATGGGATGATCTTGCATACCTCTAATCATAGTGCTGTGATGCACTGGTCCCTTCATGGGATGATCTCTGATGCACTGGTCCCTTCATGGGATGATCTTGCATACCTCTAATAATAGTGCTGTGATGCGCTGGTCCCTTCATGGGATGATCTCTGATGCCCTGGTCCCTTCATGGGATGATCTCTGATGCCCTGGTCCCTTCATGGGATGATCTCTGATGCCCTGGTCCCTTCATGGGATGATCTCTGATGCTTTGGTCCCTTCATGGGATCATCTTGCATACCTCTAATCATAGTGCTGTGATTCCCTGGTCCCTTCATGGGATGATGTCTGATGCCCTGGTCCCTTCATGGGATGATGTCTGATGCCCTGGTCTCTTCATGGGATGATGTCTGGTGACCTGGTCCCTTCATGGGATGATCTGGCATACCTCTAATCATAGTGCTGTGATGCACTGGTCCCTTCATGGGATGATATCTGATGCATTGGTCCCTTCAAGGGATGATCTGATGCACTGGTCCCTTCATAGAATGATCTCTGATGCACTGGTCCCTTCATGGGATGATCTTGCATACCTCTAATAATAGTGCTGTGATGCCCTGGTCCCTTCATGGGATGATCTGATGCCCTGGTCCCTTTATGGGATGATCTGATGCCCTGGTCCCCTTATGGGATGATCTGATGCCCTGGTCCCTTTATGGGATGATCTGATGCCCTGGTCCCTTTATGGGATGATCTGATGCCCTGGTCCCTTTATGGGATGATCTCTGGTGCACTGGTCCCTTTATGGGATGATCTCTGATGCACTGGTCCCTTTATGGGATGATTTCTGATGCACTGGTCCCTTTATGGGATGATCTCTGATGCACTGGTCCCTTTATGGGATGATCTCTGATGCACTGGTCCCTTTATGGGATGATCTCTGATGCACTGGTCCCTTCATGGGATGATCTTGCATACCTCTAATCATAGTGCTGTGATGCCCTGGTCCCTTCATGGGATGATGTCTGATGCACTGGTCCCTTCATGGGATGATGTCTGATGCACTGGTCCCTTCATGTGATGTCTGATGCACTGGTCCCTTCATGGGATGATCTTGCATACCTCTAATCGTAGTGCTGTGATGCCCTGGTCCCTTCATGGGATGATGTCTGATGCACTGGTCCCTTCATGGGATGATGTCTGATGCCCTGGTCCCTTCATGGGATGATCTCTGATGCCCTGGTCCCTTCATGGGATGATCTCTGATGCCCTGGTCCCTTCATGGGATGATCTCTGATGCACTGGTCCCTTCATGGGATGATCTCTGATGCCCTGGTCCCTTCATGGGATGATCTCTAATGCACTGGTCCCTTCATGGGATGATCTCTAATGCACTGGTCCCTTCATGGGATGATCTTGCATACCTCTAATCATAGTGCTGTGATGCCCTGGTCCCTTCATGGGATGATCTCTGATGCCCTGGTCCCTTCATGGGATGATCTCTGATGCCCTGGTCCCTTCATGGGATGATCTCTGATGCACTGGTCCCTTCATGGGATGATCTTGCACACCTCTAATCATAGTGCTGTGATGCCCTGGTCCCTTCATGGGATGATCTCTGATGCCCTAGTCCCTTCATGGGATGATCTCTGATGCCCTGGTCCATTCATGGGATGATCTCTGATGCCCTGGTCCCTTATGGGATGATCTCTGATGCCCTGGTCCATTCATGGGATGATCTCTGATGCACTGGTCCCTTCATGGGATGATCTCTGATGCACTGGTCCCTTCATGGGATGATCTTGCATACCTCTAATCTAATTGCTGTGATGCACTGGTCCCTTCATTGAATGATCTTTGATGCACTGGTCCCTTCATGGGATGCTCTTTGATATACTGGTCCCTCCATGGGACGATCTGTTGCACTGGTCCCTCCATGGGACGATCTGTTGCACTGGTCCCTCCATGGGATGATCTGTTGCACTGGTCCCTCCAAGGGATGATCTGTTGCACTGGTCCCTCCAAGGGATGATCTGTTGCACTGGTCCCTCCAAGGGATGATCTGTTGCACTGGTCCCTCCAAGGGATGATCTGTTGCACTGGTCCCTCCATGGGATGATCTGTTGCACTGGTCCCTCCATGGGATGATCTGTTGCACTGGTCCCTCCATGGGATGATCTGTTGCACTGGTCCCTCCATGGGATGATCTGTTGCACTGGTCCCTCCATGGGATGATCTGTTGCACTGGTCCCTCCATGGGATGATCTGTTGCACTGATCCCTCCATTGGATGATCTGTTGCACTGGTCCCTTCATGGGATGATCTTGCATACCTCTAATATGAGTGTTTTGATGCACTGGTCCCTTCATGGGATGATCTCTGGTGCGCTGGTCCCTTCATGGGATAATCTCTGGTGCGCTGGTCCCTTCATGGGATGATCACTGGTGCACTGGTCCCTTCATGGCATGATCTCTGGTGCACTGGTCCCTTCATGGCATGATCTCTGATGCACTGGTCCCTTCATGGGATGCTCTTTGATGCACTGGTCCCTTCACGGGATGCTCTGTTGCACTGGTCCCTTCATGGGATGATCTCTGGTGCACTGGTCCCTTCATGGGATGATCTTGCATACCTCTAACATGAGTGCTTTGATGCACTGGTCCCTTCATGGGATGATCTCTGGTGCGCTGGTCCCTTCATGGGATGATCTCTGGTGCGCTGGTCCCTTCATGGGTATCTCTGATGTACTGGTCCCTTCATGGGATGATCGTTTGTGCACTGGTCCCTTCATGGGATCTCTGGTGCACTGGTCCCTTCATGGGATGATCTCTGTTGCACTGGTCCCTTCATGGGATGATCTGTTGCACTGGTCCCTTCATGGGTATCTCTGATGCACTGGTCCCTTCATGGGATGATCGTTTGTGCACTGGTCCCTTCATGGGATCTCTGGTGCACTGGTCCCTTCATGGGATGATCTCTGGTGCACTGGTCCCTTCATGGGATGATCTCTGGTGCACTGGTCCCTTCATGGAATGATCTCTGATGCACTGGTCCCTTCATGGGATGATCTCTGGTGAGCTCGTCCCTTCATGGGATGATCTCTTGTGCGCTGGTCCCTTCATGGGATGATCTCTTGTGTGCTGGTCCCTTCATGGGATGATCTTTGGTGTGCTGGTCCCTTCATGGGATGAACTTTGGTGCGCTGGTCCCTTCATGGGATGAACTTTGGTGCGCTGGTCCCTTCATGGGATGAACTTTGGTGCGCTGGTCCCTTCATGGGATGAACTTTGGTGCGCTGGTCCCTTCATGGGATGAACTTTGGTGCGCTGGTCCCTTCATGGGATGATCTCTGAAGCACTGGTCCCTTCATGGGATTATCTGATGCACTGGTCCCTTCATTGGATTATCTGTTGCACTGGTCCCTTCATGGGATTATCTGTTGCACTGGTCCCTTCATGGGATGATCTCTGCACTGGTCCCTTCATGGGATGATCTTGCATACCTCTAATCTGAGTGCTGGGATGCACTGGTCCCTTTATGGGATGAGGTCTGTTGCACTGGTCCGTTCATGGGAACATGTCTGTTGCACTGGTCCCTTCATGGGATGATGTCTGTTGCACTGTTCCCTTCATGGGATGATCTCTGTTGCTCTGGTCCCTTCATGGGATGATCTCTGGTGCGCTGGTCCCTTCATGGGATAATCTCTGGTGTGCTGGTCCCTTCATGGGTATCTCTGATGCACTGTTCCCTTCATGGGATGATCGTTTGTGCACTGGTCCCTTCATGGGATCTCTGGTGCACTGGTCCCTTCATGGGATGATCTCTGTTGCACTGGTCCCTCCATGGGATGATCTCTGTTGCACTGGTCCCTCCATGGGATGATCTGTTGCACTGGTCCCTTCATGGGATGATCTCTGGTGCACTGGTCCCTTCATGGGATGATCTCTGTTGCACTGGTCCCTTCATGGGATGATCTCTGGTGCACTGGTCCCTTCATGGGATGATCTCTGGTGCACTTGTCCCTTCATGGGATAATCTTGCACACCTCTAATATGAGTGCTTTGATGCACTGGTCCCTTCATGGGATGATCTCTGGTGCGCTGGTCCCTTCATGGGATGATCTCTGGTGCGCTGGTCCCTTCATGGGTATCTCTCATGCACTGGTCCCTTCATGGGATGATCGTTTGTGCACTGGTCCCTTCATGGGATCTCTGGTGCACTGGTCCCTTCATGGGATGATCTCTGTTGCACTGGTCCCTTCATGGGATGATCTCTTGTGCACTGGTCCCTTCTTGGGATGATCTTGCATACCTCTAATCTGAGTGCTGTGATGCACTGGTCCCTTCATGGGATGATCTCTGATGCGTGCACTGGTCCCTTCATGGGATGATCTCTGGTGCACTGGTCCCTTCATGGGATGATCTCTGGTGCACTGGTCCCTTCATAGGATGATCTCTGGTGCACTGGTCCCTTCATGGGATGATCTCTGATGCACTGGTCCCTTCATGGGATGATCTCTGGTGCGCTGGTCCCTTCATGGGATGATCTCTGGTGCGCTGGTCCCTTCATGGGATGAACTTTAGTGCGCTGGTCCCTTCATGGGATGAACTTTGGTGCGCCGGTCCCTTCATGGGATGATCTCTGAAGCACTGGTCCCTTCATGAGATCTCTGGTGCACTGGTCCCTTCATGGGATGATCTCTGATGCACTGGTCCCTTCATGGTATAATCTCTTGTGCGCTGGTCCCTTCATGGTATAATCTCTGGTGCGCTGGTCCCTTCATGGGATGATCTTGCATACCTCTAATCTGAGTGCTGGGATGCACTGGTCCCTTCATAGGATGAGGTCTGTTGCACTGGTCCCTTCATGGTATAATCTCTTGTGTGCTGGTCCCTTCATGGTATAATCTCTTGTGCGCTGGTCCCTTCATGGCATAATCTCTTGTGCGCTGGTCCCTTCATGGTATAATCTCTGGTGCGCTGGTCCCTTTATGGGATGATCTCTGATGCACTGGTCCCTTCAGGTGATGATCTCTGATGCACTGGTCCCTTCAGGTGATGATCTCTGATGCACTGGTCCCTTCAGGTGATGATCTCTGATGCACTGGTCCCTTCAGGTGATGATCTCTGATGCACTGGTCCCTTCATGGGATGATCTCTGGTGCACTGGTCCCGTCATGGGATGATCCCTGCACTGGTCCCTTCATGGGATGATCTTGCATACCTCTAATCTGAGTGCTGTGATGCCCTGGTCCCTTCATGGGATGATCTTGCATACCTCTAATGTAAGTGCTGTGATGCACTGGTCCCTTCATGGGATGATCTCTGATGCCCTGGTCCCTTCATGGGATGATCTCTGATGCCCTGGTCCCTTCATGGGATGATCTCTGGTGCACTGGTCCCTTCATGGGATGATCTCTGATGCACTGGTCCCGTCATGGGATGATCCCTGCACTGGTCCCTTCATGGGATGATCTTGCATACCTCTAATCTGAGTGCTGTGATGCACTGGTCCCTTCATGGGATGATCTTTGATGCACTGGTCCCTTCATGGGATGATCTTTGATGCACTGGTCCCTTCATGGGATGATCTTTGATGCACTGGTCTCTTCATGGGATGATCTTTGATGCACTGGTCCCTTCATGCGATGATCTCAGCACTGGTCCCTTCATGGGATGATCTCTGGTGCACTGGTCCCTTCATGGGATGATCTGGTGCACTGGTCTCTTCATGGGATGATCTCTGGCGCACTGGTCCCTTCATGGGATGAAATTTCAAACCTCTAATCTGAGTGCTGTGATGCACTGGTCCCTTCATGGGATGACATGTTGCAGTGGTCCCTTCTTGGGATGATCTCTGATGCACTGGTCCCTTCTTGGGATTATCTGTTGCACTGGTCCCTTCATGGGTTGATCTCTGGTGCCCTGGTCCCTTCATGGGATGATCTGATGCACTGGTCCCTTCATGGGATGATGTTTGGTGTGCTGGTCTCTTCATGAGATGATCTCTGATGCGCTAGTCCCTTCATGTTATGATTTTTGATGCACTGGTCCCTTCATGGGATAATCTCTGCACTGGTCCCTTCATGGGATTATCTGTTGCACTGGTCCCTTCATGGGATTATCTGTTGCACTGGTCCCTTCATGGGATTATCTCTGGTGCCCTGGTCCCTTTAAGGGATTATCTGTTGCACTGGTCCCTTCATGGGATGATCTCTGCACTGGTCCCTTCATGGGATGATCTCTGCACTGGTCCCTTCATGGGATGATCTTGCATACCTCTAATCTGAGTGCTCTGCTGCACTGGTCCCTTCATGGGAAGATCTCGGGTGCCCTGGTCCCTTCATGGGATGATCTCTGGTGCCCTGGTCCCTTCATGGGATGATCTCTGGTGCCCTGGTCCCTTCATGGGATGATCTCTGGTGCACTGGTCCATTCATGGGATGATCTCTGATGCACTGGTCCCTTCTTGGGATGATCTCTGATGCACTGGTCCCTTCATGGGCTGATCTCTGTTGCACTGGTCCCTTCATGGGATTATCTCTAGTGCACTGGTCCCTTCATGGGATGATCTTGCATACCTCTAATCTGAGTGATCTGATGCACTGGTCCCTTCATGGGATGTTCTGGTGCCCTGGTCCCTTCATAGGATGATCTCTGGTGCCCTGGTCCCTTCATGGGATGATCTCTGGTGCCCTGGTCCCTTTATGGGATGATCTCTGATGCACTGGTCTCTTCATGGGATGATCTTGCATACCTCTAATGTGAGTGCTGTGATGTACAGGTCCCTTCATGGGATGATCTCTGATGCGCTTCTCCCTTCATGGAATGATCTTTGATGCGCTTCTCCCTTCATGGGAGGAGGTTTGATGTGGTGGTCCCTTCATGGGATGATCTTTGATGCACTGGTCCCTTCATGGGATGATCTCTGATGCACTGGTCCCTTCATGAGATGATCTCTGATGCACTGGTCCCTTCATGGGATAATCTCTGATGCACTGGTCCCTTCATGGGATAATCTCTGATGCACTGGTCCCTTCATGGGATAATCTCTGATGCACTGGTCCCTTCATGGGATGATCTGTGGTGCACTGGTCCCTTCATAGGATGATCTGTGGTGCACTGGTCCCTTCACGGGATAATCTCTGGTGCACTGGTCCCTTCACGGGATGATCTCTGCGCCGGTGCCTTCACGGGATGATCTCTGCGCTGGTCCCTTCACGGGATGATGATCTCTGATGCACTTGTCCCTTCATGGGATGATATTTGGTGCACTGGTCCCTTCATGGGATGATATTTGGTGCACTGGTCCCTTCATGGGATGATCTCTGGTGCACTGGTCCCTTCATGGGATGATCTCTGGTGCACTGGTCCCTTCATGGGATGATTTGTTGCACTGGTCCCTTCATGAGGTGATCTCTGCACTGGTCCCTTCATGGGATGAGCTTGCATACCTCCAATATGAATGCTGTGATGCACTGGTCTCTTCATGGGATCTTTGATGCACTGGTCCCTTCATGGGATGATCTCTGATGCACTGGTCCCTTCATGGGATGATTTGGTGCCCTGGTCCCTTCATTGGATGATCTTTGGTGGACTGGTCCCTTCATGGGATGATCTTTGGTGCACTGGTCCCTTCATGGGATGATCTCTGATGCAGTGGTCCCTTCATGGGATGATCTCTGCACTGGTCCCTTCATGGGATGATCTTGCATACCTCTAATCTGAGTGCTGGGATGCACTGGTCCCTTCATCTGATGATTTTGCATACCTCTAATCTAATTGCTGTGATGCACTGGTCCCTACATTGAATGATCTTTGCACTGGTCCCTTCATGGGATGATCTTTGATGCCCTGGTCCCTTCATGGGATGATCTGGTGCCCTGGTCCCTTCATGGGATGATCTGGTGCCCTGGTTCCTTCATGGGATGATCTCTGGTGCCCTGGTCCCTTCATGGGATGATCTCTGGTGCCCTGGTCCCTTCATGGGATGATCTCTGGTGCCCTGGTCCCTTCATGGGATGATCTCTGGTGCACTGGTCCCTTCATGGGAAGATCTGTTGTACTGGTCCCTTCATGGGATTTTGTTGCACTGGTCCCTTCATGGGATGATCTTTGCACTGGTCCCTTCATGGGATGAACTCTGAAGCACTGGTCCCTTCATGGGATGATCTTGCATACCTCTAATATGAGTGCTGTGAAGCACTGGTCCCTTCATGGGATCTTTGGTGCACTGGTCCCTTCATGGGATGATCTTTGGTGCACTGGTCCTTTCATGGTATGATCTCTGCACTGGTCCCTTCATGGAATGATCTTGCATACCTCTAATAAGAGTGCTGTGATGCACTGGTCCCTTCATGGGATGATCTCTGCACTGGTCCATTCATGGGATGATCTTTGATGCACTGGTCCCTTCATGGGATGATCTTTGATGCACTGGTCCCTTCATGGGATGATCTTTGATGCACTGGTCCCTTCATGGGATGATCTCAGCACTGGTCCCTTCATGGGATGATCTTGCATACATCTAATAAGAGTGCTGTGATGCGATGGTCCCTTCATGGGATGATCTCTGATGCACTGGTCCCTTCATGGGATGATCTCTGATGCACTGGTCCCTTCATGGGATGATCTCTGGCGCACTGGTCCCTTCATGGGATGAAATTTCAAACCTCTAATCTGAGTGCTGTGATGCACTGGTCCCTTCATGGGATGACATGTTGCAGTGGTCCCTTCTTGGGATGATCTCTGATGCACTGGTCCCTTCTTGGGATTATCTGTTGCACTGGTCCCTTCATGGGATGATCTCTGGTGCCCTGGTCCCTTCATGGGATGATCTGGTGCACTGGTCCCTTCATGGGATGATGTTTGGTGTGCTGGTCTCTTCATGAGATGATCTCTGATGCACTGGTCCCTTCATGGGATGATCTCTGCACTGGTCCCTTCATGGGATGATCTTGCATACCTCTAATCGGAGTGCTCTGCTGCACTGGTCCCTTCATGGGATTATCTGTTGCACTGATCCCTTCATGGGATTATCTGTTGCACTGATCCCTTCATGGGATTATCTGTTGCACTGGTCCCTTCATGGGATTATCTCGGGTGCCCTGGTCCCTTCATGGGATGATCTCTGGTGCCCTGGTCCCTTCATGGGATGATCTCTAGTGCCCTGGTCCCTTCATGGGATGATCTCTGGTGCCCTGGTCCCTTCATGGGATGATCTCTGGTGCACTGGTCCATTCATGGGATGATCTCTGATGCACTGGTCCCTTCATTGGATGATCTCTGTTGCACTGGTCCCTTCATGGGATTATCTCTAGTGCACTGGTCCCTTCATGGGATGATCTTGCATACCTCTAATCTGAGTGATCTGATGCACTGGTCCCTTCATGGGATGTTCTGGTGCCATGGTCCCTTCATAGGATGATCTCTGGTGCCCTGGTCCCTTCATGGGATGATCTCTGGTGCCCTGGTCCCTTTATGGGATGATCTCTGGTGCCCTGGTCCCTTTATGGGATGATCTCTGATGCACAGGTCCCTTCATGGGATGATCTTGCATACCTCTAATATGAGTGCTGTGATGCATTGGTCCCTTCATGGGATGATCTCTGGTGCGCTGGTCCCTTCATGGGATGATCTCTGGTGCGCTGGTCCCTTCATGGGATGATCTCTGGTGCGCTGGTCCCTTCATGGGATGATCACTGGTGTGCTGGTCCCTTCATGGCATGATCTCTGGTGCGCTATGGCATGATCTTCCTTACCTCTAATCTAATTGCTGTGATGCACTGGTCCCTTCATTGAATGATCTTTGATGCACTGGTCCCTTCATGGGATGCTCTTTGCACTGGTCCCTTCATTGGACGATCTGTTGCACTGGTCCCTCCATGGGATGATCTGTTGCACTGGTCCCTCCATGGGATGATCTGTAGCACTGGTCCCTTCATGGGATGCTCTGTTGCACTGGTCCCTTCATGGGATGCTCTGTTGCACTGGTCCCTTCATGGGATGCTCTGTTGCACTGGTCCCTTCATGGGATGCTCTGTTGCACTGGTCCCTTCATGGGATGCTCTCTGGTGCACTGGTCCCTTCATGGGATGCTCTCTGGTGCACTGGTCCCTTCAATGGATGATCTCTGGTGCACTGGTCCCTTCATGGGATGATCTCTGGTGCACTGGTCCCTTCATGGGATGATCTTGCATACCTCTAATATGAGTGCTTTGATGCACTGGTCCCTTCATGGGATGATCTCTGGTGCGCTGCTCCCTTCATGGGATGATCTCTGGTGCGCTAGTCCCTTCATGGGTATCTCTGATGCACTGGTCCCTTCATGGGATGATCGTTTGTGCACTGGTCCCTTCATGGGATGATCTCTGGTGCACTGGTCCCTTCATGGGATGATCTCTGGTGCACTGGTCCCTTCATGGGATGATCTTTGATGCACTGGTCCCTTCATGGGATGATCTCTGATGCACTGGTCCCTTCATGGGATAATCTCTGATGCACTGGTCCCTTCATGGGATAATCTGTGGTGCACTGGTCCCTTCATGGGATGATCTCTGCGCTGGTGCCTTCACGGGATGATCTCTGCGCTGGTCCGTTCACAGGATGATCTCTGCGCTGGTCCCTTCACGGGATGATCTCTGATGCGCTGGTCCCTTCACGGGATGATCTCTGATGCACTGGTTCCTTCATGGGAAGATCTCTGATGCACTGGTCCCTTCATGGGATGATCTGTTGCACTGGTCCCTTCATGGGATGATCTGTTGCACTGGTCCCTCCATGGGATGATCTGTTGCACTGGTCCCTCCATGGGATGATCTGTTGCACTGGTCTCTTCATGGGATGCTCTGTTGCACTGGTCCCTTCATGGGATGCTCTATTGCACTGGTCCCTTCATGGGATGCTCTGTTGCACTTGTCCCTTCATGGGATGATCTCTGGTGCACGGGTCCCTTCATGGGATGATCTTGCATACCTCTAATGAGTGCTTTGATGCACTGGTCCCTTCATGGGATGATCTCTGGTGCGCTGGTCCCTTCATTGGATGATCTCTGATGCACTGGTCCCTTCATGGGATGAACTGTTGCACTGGTCCCTTCATGGGATCTCTAGTGCACTGGTACCTTCATGGGATGATCTGTTGCACTGGTCCCTTCATGGGTATCTCTGATGCACTGGTCCCTTCATGGGATGATCGTTTGTGCACTAGTCCCTTCATGGGATCTCTGGTGCACTGGTCCCTTCATGGGATGATCTCTGGTGCACTGGTCCCTTCATGGGATGATCTCTGGTGCACTGGTCCCTTCATGGGATGATCTCTGATGCACTGGTCCCTTCATGGGATGATCTCTGGTGCGCTGGTCCCTTCATGGGATGATCTCGGGTGCGCTGGTCCCTTCATGGAATAATCTCTGGTGCGCTGGTCCCTTCATGGGATGAACTTTTGTGCGCTGGTCCCTTCATGGGATGATCTCTGAAGCACTGGTCCCTTCATGGGATGATCTCTGAAGTACTGGTCCCTTCATGGGATGATGTCTGTTGCACTGTTCCCTTCATGGAATGATGTCTGTTGCACTGTTCCCTTCATGGGATGATGTCTGTTGCACTGGTCCCTTCATGGGATGATGTCTGTTGCACTGGTCCCTTCATGGGATGATCTTGCATACCTCTAATCATAGTGCTTTGATGCACTGGTCCCTTCATGGGATGATGTCTGTTGCACTGTTCCCTTCATGGTATAATCTCTTGTGGGCTGGTCCCTTCATGGTATAATCCGATGCACTGGTACCTTCATGGTATAATCTCTGGTGCGCTGGTCCCTTCATGGTATAATCTCTTGTGCGCTGGTCCCTTCATGGTATAATCTCTTGTGCGCTGGTCCCTTCATGGTATAATCTCTGGTGCGCTGGTCCCTTCATGGGATGATCTGATGCACTGGTCCCTTCATGGGATGATCTGATGCACTGGTCCCTTCAATGGAAGATCTCTTGTGCCCTAGTCCCTTCATGGGATGATCTCTGGTGCCCTGGTCCCTTCATGGGATGATCTCTGGTGCCCTGGTCCCTTTATGGGATGATCTATGATGCACTGGTCCCTTCATGGGATGATCTCTGATGCACTGGTCCCTTCATGGGATGATCTCTGATGCACTGGTCCCTTCATGGGATGATCTCTGATGCACTGGTCCCTTCATGGGATGATCTGTTGCACTGGTCCCTTCATGGGTATCTCTGATGCACTGGTCCCTTCATGGGATGATCGTTTGTGCACTGGTCCCTTCATGGGATCTCTAGTGCACTGGTCCCTTCATGGGATGATCTCAGTTGCACTGGTCCCTTCATGGGATGATCTCTGTTGCACTGGTCCCTTCATGGGATGATCTGTTGCACTGGTCCCTTCATGGGTATCTCTGATTCACTGGTCCCTTCATGGGATGATCGTTTGTGTACTAGTCCCTTCATGGGATCTCTGGTGCACTGGTCCCTTCATGGGATGATCTCTGGTGCACTGGTCCCTTCATGGGATGATCTCTGGTGCACTGGTCCCATCATGGGATGATCTCTGATGCACTGGTCCCTTCATGGGATGATCTCTGGTGCGCTGGTCCCTTCATGGGATGATCTCGGTGCGCTGGTCCCTTCACGGGATGATCTCTGGTGCGCTGGTCCCTTCACGGGATGATCTCTGGTGCGCTGGTCCCTTCACGGGATGATCTCTTGTGCGCTGGTCCCTTCACAGGATGATCTCTGCGCTGGTCCCTTCATGGGATGATCTTGCATACCTCTATTCTGAGTGCTGTGATGCACTGGTCCCTTCATGGGATGATCTTATCACTGGTCCCTTCATGGGATGATCTCTGATGCATTGGTCCCTTCATGGGATGATCTCTGATGCACTGGTCCCTTCTTGGGATGATCTGATGCACTGGTCCCTTCATGGAATGATCTCTGATGCACTGGTCCCTTCATGGGATTATCTGTAGTGCACTAGTCCCTTCATGGGATGATCTTGCATACCTCTAATCTGAGTGATATGGTGCACTTGTCCCTTCATGGGATGATGTCTGTTGCACTGGTCCCTTCATGGGATGATCTGTTGCACTGGTCCCTTCATGGGATGATCTGTTGCATGGGTCCCTTCATGGGATGATCTGTTGCACTGGTCCCTTCATGGGATGATCTGTTGCACTGGTCCCTTCATAACATGATATCTGTTGCCCTGGTCCCTTCATGGGATGATCTCTGGTGCACTGGCCGGTTCATGGGATGATCTCCGGTGCACTGGCCCTTTCATGGGATGATCTCTGATGTACTGGTCCCTTCATGGGTATCTCTGATGCACTGGTCCCTTCATTGGTATCTTTGGTGCACTGGTCCCTTCATGGGATGATCTTTGGTGCACTGGTCCCTTCATGGGATGATCTCTGGTGCGCTGGTCCCTTCATGGGATGATCTTGCATACCTCTAATCTGAGTGGTGTGATGCGACGGTCCCTTCGTGGGATGATCTCTGATGCGCTGGTCCCTTCATGGGATGATCACTGATGCGCTGGTCCCTTCACGGGATGATCTCTGGTGCGCTGGTCCCTTCACGGGATGATCTCTGGTGCGCTGGTCCCTTCACGGGATGATCTCTGGTGCGCTGGTCCCTTCACGGGATGATCTCTGGTGCGCTGGTCCCTTCACGGGATGATCTCTGGTGCGCTGGTCCCTTCACGGGATGATCTCTGGTGCGCTGGTCCCTTCACGGGATGATCTCTGGTGCGCTGGTCCCTTCACGGGATGATCTCTTGTGCGCTGGTCCCTTCACGGGATGATCTCTGCGCTGGTCCCTTCATGGGATGATCTTGCATACCTCTATTCTGAGTGCTGTGATGCACTGGTCCCTTCATGGGATGATCTCTGATGCACAGGTCCCTTCATGGGATGATCTCTGATGCACTGGTCCCTTCATGGGATGATCTTGCATACTTCTAATCTAATTGCTGTGATGCACTGTCCCTTCATTGAATGATCTTTGATGCACTGGTCCCTTCATGGGATGATCTCTGGTGCGCTGGTCCCTTCACGGGATGATCTCTAGTGCGCTGGTCCCTTCACGGGATGATCTCTGGTGCGCTGGTCCCTTTACAGGATGATCTCTGGTGCGCTGGTCCCTTCTCGGGATGATCTCTGGTGCGCTGGTCCCTCTGCGGGATGATCTCTGGTGCGCTGGTCCCTTCATGGGATGATCTCTGGTGCGCTGATCCCTTCACGGGATGATCTCTGGTGCGCTGGTCCCTTCACGGGATGAACTCTGGTGCGCTGGTCCCTTCATGGGATGATCTTGCATACCTCTAATCTGAGTGCTGTGATGCACTGGTCCCTTCATGGGATGATCTCTGATGCACTGGTCCCTTCATGGGATGATCTTGCATACCTCTAATCTAATTGCTGTGATGCACTGGTCCCTTCATTAAATGATCTTTGATGCACTGGTCCCTTCATGGGATGATCTTTGATGCACTGGTCCCTTCATTGGACGATCTATTGCACTGGTCCCTTCATTGGACGATCTATTGCACTGGTCCCTTCATGGGATGATCTTTGATGCACTGGTCCCTTCATGGGATGATCTGTTGCACTGGTCCCTCCATGGGATGATCTGTTGCACTGGTCCCTCCATGGGATGATCTGTTGCACTGGTCCCTCCATGGGATGATCTGTTGCACTGGTCTCTTCATGGGATGCTCTGTTGCACTGGTCCCTTCATGGGATGCTCTGTTGCACTGGTCCCTTCATGGGATGCTCTGTTGCACTGGTCCCTTCATGGGATGATCTCTGGTGCACTGGTCCCTTCATGGGATGATCTTGCATACCTCTGAGTGCTTTGATGCACTGGTCCCTTCATGGGATGATCTCTGGTGCGCTGGTCCCTTCATGGGATGATCTCTGGTGCACTGGTCCGTTCATGGGATGATCTCTGATGCACTGGTCCCTTCATGGGATGATCTCTGATGCACTGGTCCCTTCATAGGATGATCTTCCATACCTATAATCTGAGTGCAGTGATGCACTGCTCCCTTCTTGGGATCTCTGATGCGCTGGTCCCTTCATGGGATGATCTCTGGTGCGCTGGTCCCTTCATGGGATGATCTCTGGTGCACTGGTCCCTTCATGGCATGATCTTGAATACCTCTAATCTGAGTCCTGGGATGCACTGGTCCCTTCATGGGATGATCTTACATACCTCTAATCTGAGTGCAGTGATGCACTGCTCCCTTCGAGGGATCTCTGATGCACTGGTCCCTTCATGGGATGATCTCTGATGCACTGGTCCCTTCATGGGATGATCTCTGATGCACTGGTCCCTTCATAGGATGATCTCTGATGCACTGGTCCCTTCATGGGATGATCTCTGATGCACTGGCCCCTTCATGGGATGAACTGTTGCACTGGTCCCTTCATGGGTATCTCTGATGCACTGGTCCCTTCATGGGATGATCGTTTGTGCACTGGTCCCTTCATGGGATCTCTAGTGCACTGGTACCTTCATGGGATGATCTGTTGCACTGGTCCCTTCATGGGTATCTCTGATGCACTGGTCCCTTCATGGGATGATCGTTTGTGCACTAGTCCCTTCATGGGATCTCTGGTGCACTGGTCCCTTCATGGGATGATCTCTGGTGCACTGGTCCCTTCATGGGATGATCTCTGGTGCACTGGTCCCTTCATGGGATGATCTCTGGTGCGCTGGTCCCTTCATGGGATGATCTCGGGTGCGCTGGTCCCTTCATGGAATAATCTCTGGTGCGCTGGTCCCTTCATGGGATGAACTTTGGTGCGCTGGTCCCTTCATGGGATTAACTTTGGTGCGCTGGTCCCTTCATGGGATGAACTTTGGTGCGCTGGTCCCTTCATGGGATGATCTCTGAAGCACTGGTCCCTTCATGGGATGATCTCTGAAGCACTGGTCCCTTCATGGGATGATCTCTGATGCACTGGTCCCTTCATGGGATGATCTCCGTTGCACTGGTCCCTTCATGGGATGATGTCTGTTGCACTGGTCCCTTCATGGAATGAACTTTGGTGCGCTGGTCCCTTCATGGGATTAACTTTGGTGCGCTGGTCCCTTCGTGGGATGATCTCTAGTGCTCAGCTCCCTTCATGGAATGATCTTTGATGCGCTTCTCCCTTCATGGGATGAGGTTTGATGTTGTGGTCCCTTCATGGGATGATCTTTGATGCACTGGTCCCTTCATGGGATAATCTCTAATGCACTGGTCCCTTCATGGGATGATCTCTGATGCGCTGGTCCCTTCATGGTATAATCTCTTGTGCGCTGGTCCCTTCATGGTATAATCTCTTGTGCGCTGGTCCCTTCATGGTATAATCTCTGGTGCACTGGCCCCTTCATGGGATGATCTCTGGTGCACTGGCCCCTTCATGGGATGATCACTGGTGCACTAGTCCCTTCATGGGATGATCTCTGATGCGCTGGTCCCTTCATGGTATAATCTCTTGTGCACTGGTCCCTTCATGGTATAATCTCTGGTGCGCTGGTCCCTTCATGGGATGATCTGATGCACTGGTACCTTCATGGTATAATCCCTGGTGCGCTGGTCCCTTCATGGTATAATCTCTTGTGCGCTGGTCCCTTCATGGTATAATCTCTTGTGCGCTGGTCCCTTCATGGTATAATCTCTGGTGCGCTGGTCCCTTCATGGGATGATCTGATGCACTGGTCCCTTCATGGGATGATCTGATGCACTGGTCCCTTCAATGGAAGATCTCTTGTGCCGTAGTCCCTTCATGGGATGATCTCTGGTGCCCTGGTCCCTTCATGGGATGATTTCTGGTGCCCTGGTCCCTTAAGGGATGATCTCTGATGCACTGGTCCCTTCATGGGATGATCTTTGATGCGCTGCTCCCTTCATGGAATGATCTTTGATGCGCTTCTCCCTTCATGGGATGAGGTTTGATGCGGTGGCCCCTTCACGGGATAATCTCTGATGCACTGGTCCCTTCATGGGATGATCTCTGATGTACTGGTCCCTTCATGGGATGATCTCTGATGCACTGGTCCCTTCATGGGATGATCATTCATACCTCTAATATAATTGCTGTGATGCACTGGTCCCTTCATTGAATGATATTTGATGAACTGGTCCCTTCATGGGATGATCTTTGATGCACTGGTCCCTTCATGGGATGATCTTTGCACTGGTACCTTCATGGGATGATCTTTGATGCACTTGTCCCTTCAAGGGATGATCTGTTGCACTGGTCCCTTCAAGGGATGATCTGTTGCACTGGTTCCTTCAAGGGATGATCTGTTGCACTGGTCACTTCATGGGATGATCTTTGATGCACTGGTCCCTTCATGGGATGATCTCTGGTGCGCTGGTCTCTTCATGGGATGATCTCTGGTCCCTTCATGGGATTATCTTTGATGCACTGGTCCCTTCATGGGATGATCTATGATGCACTGGTCCCTTCATGGGATGATATTTGATGCACTGGTCCCTTCATGGGATGATCTCTGGTGCGCTGGTCTCTTCATGGGATGATCCCTGGTCCCTTCATGGGATTATCTTTGATGCACTGGTCCCTTCATGGGATGATCTCTGGTGGACTGGTCCCTTCATGGGATGATCTCTGGTGCGCTGGTCCCTTCATGGGATGATCTCTGGTGCACTGGTCCCATCATGGGATGATCTCTGATGCACTGGTCCCTTCATGGGATGATCTCTGATTCACTGGTCCCTTCATGGGATGATCATTCATACCTCTAATCTAATTGCTGTGATGCTCTGGTCCCTTCATTGAATGATATTTGATGCACTGGTCCCTTCATGGGATGATCTTTGATGCACTGGTCCCTTCATGGGATGATCTTTGCACTGGTACTTTCATGGGATGATCTTTGATGCACTTGTCCCTTCAAGGGATGATCTGTTGCACTGGTCCCTTCAAGGGTTTATCTCTGATGCACTGGTACCTTCATAGGATGATCTTGCATTCCTCTAACCTGAGTGCTGTGATGCACTGGTCCCTTCATGGGATGATCTTTGATGCACTGGTCCCTTCATGGGATGATCTTTGATGCACTGGTCCCTTCATGGGATGATCTCTGGAGTGCTGGTCTCTTCATGGGATGATCTCTGGTCCCTTCATGGGATTATCTTTGATGCACTGGTCCCTTCATGAGATGATCTCTGATGCACTGGTCCCTTCATGGGATGATCTCTGGTGCACTGGTCCCTTCATGGGATGATCTTTGTTGCACTGGTCCCTTCATGGAATGATCTATCTTGCACTGGTCCCTTCATGGGATGATCTGTTGCACTGGTCCCTTCATAGGTATCTCTGATGCACTGGTCCCTTCAAGGGATCATCTTTGGTGCACTGCTCCCTTCATGGGATGATCTCTGGTGCACTGGTCCCTTCCTGGGATGATCTCTGGTGCACTGGTCCCTTCCTGGGATGATCTCTGGTGCACTGGTCCCTTCATGGGATGATCTCTGGTGCACTGGTCCCTTCATGGGATGATCTCTGATGCACTCATCCCTTCATGGAATGATCTCTGATGCACTGGTCCCTTAATGGGATGATCTGATGCACTGGTCCCTTCTAATTGCTGTGATGCACTGGTCCCTTCGTGGGATGATCTCTGGTGCGCTGGTCCCTTCATGGGATGATCTCTGGTGCGCTGGTCCCTTCATGGGATGATCTCTGATGTGCTGGTCCCTTCATGGGATGATCTCTGGTGCGCTGGTCCCTTCATGGGATGATCTTGCATACCTCTAATCTGAGTGCTGTGATGCACTGGTCCCTTCATGGGATGATCTCTGATGCGTGCACTGGTCCCTTCATGGGATGATCTCTGTTGCACTGGTCCCTTCATGGGATGATCTTTGATGCACTGGTCCCTTCATGGGATGATCTTTGATGCACTGGTCCCTTCATGGGATGATATTTGGTGCACTGGTCCCTTCATTGGATGATCTCTGGTGCACTGGTCCCTTCATTGGATGATCTCTGGTGCACTGGTCCCTTCATGGATATCTCTGGTGCACTGGTCCCTTCATGGGATGATCTCTGGTGCGCTGGTCCCTTCACGGGATGATCTCTAGTGTGCTGGTCCCTTCACGGGATGATCTCTGGTACGCTGGTCCCTTCACGGGCTGATCTCTGGTACGCTGGTCCCTTCGCGGGATGATCTCTGGTGCGCTGGTCCCTTCACTGGATGATCTCTGGTGCGCTGGTCCCTTCACGGGATGATCTCTGGTGCGCTGGTCCCTTCACGGGATGATCTCTGGTGCGCTGGTCCCTTCATGGAATGATCTTGCATACCTCTAATCTTAGTGCTGTGATGCACTAGTCCCTTCATGGGATGATCTTGCATACCTCTAATCTGAGTGATGTGATGCACTAGTCCCTTCATGGGATGATCTTGCATACCTCTAATCTGAGTGATGTGATGCACTAGTCCCTTCATGGGATGATCTTGCATACCTCTAATCTAATTGCTGTGATGCACTGGTCCTTCATTAAATGATCTTTGATGCACTGGTCCCTTCATGGGATGATCTTTGATGCACCGGTCCCTTCATGGGACGATATGTTGCACTGGTCCCTCCATGGGATGATCTGTTGCACTGGTCCCTCCATGGGATGATCTGTTGCACTGGTCCCTTCATGGGATGATCTGTTGCACTGGTCCCTTCATGGGATGATCTGTTGCACTGGTCCCTTCATGGGATGATCTGTTGCACTGGTCCCTTCATGGGATGCTCTGTTGCACTGGTCCCTTCATGGGATGCTCTGTTGCACTGGTCCCTTCATGGGATGCTCTGTTGCACTGGTCCCTTCATGGGATGATCTCTGGTGCACTGGTCCCTTCATGGGATGATCTCTGGTGCACTGGTCCCTTCATGGGATGATCTTGCATACCTCTAATGAGTGCTTTGATGCACTGGTCCCTTCATGGGATGATCTCTGGTGCGCTGGTCCCTTCATGGGAAGATCTCTGGTGCGCTGGTCCCTTCATGGGATGATCTCTGATGCACTGGTCCCTTCATGGGATGATCTCTGATGCACTGAGCCCTTCATAGGATGATCTTCCATACCTCTAATCTGAGTGCAGTGATGCACTGCTCCCTTCTTGGGATCTCTGATGCGCTGGCCCCTTCATGGGATGATCTCTGGTGCGCTGGTCCCTTCATGGGATGAACTCTGGTGCACTGGTCCCTTCATGGCATGATCTTGAATACCTCTAATCTGAGTGCTGGGATGCACTGGTCCCTTCATGGGATGATCTTCCATACCTCTAATCTGAGTGCAGTGATGCACTGCTCCCTTCTTGGGATCTCTGATGCGCTGGTTCCTTCATGGGATGATCTCTGATGCGCTGGTCCCTTCATGGGATGATCTCTGGTGCGCTGATCCCTTCATGGGATGATCTCTGGTGCGCTGATCCCTTCATGGGATGATCTCTGGTGCGCTGGTCCCTTCATGGGATGATCTATGATGCACTGGTCCCTTCATTGGATGATCTCTGATGCACTGGTACCTTCATAGGATGATCTTGCATACCTCTAATCTGAGTGCTGTGATGCACTGGTCCCTTCATGGGTTGATCTTGCATACCTCTAATCTGAGTGCTGTGATGCACTGGTCCCTTCATGGGATGATCTCTGATGCACTGCTCCCTTCATGGGATGATCTCTGATGCACTGGTCCATTCATGGGATGATCTCTGATGCACTGGTCCCTTCATGGGATGATCTGTTGCACTGGTCCCTTCATGGGTATCTCTGATGCACTGGTCCCTTCATGGGATGATCGTTTGTGCACTGGTCCCTTCATGGGATCTCTAGTGCACTGGTCCCTTCATGGGATGATCTCAGTTGCACTGGTCCCTTCATGGGATGATCTCTGTTGCACTGGTCCCTTCATGGGATGATCTGTTGCACTGGTCCCTTCATGGGTATCTCTGATGCACTGGTCCCTTCATGGGATGATCGTTTGTGCACTAGTCCCTTCATGGGATCTCTGGTGCACTGGTCCCTTCATGGGATGATCTCTGGTGCACTGGTCCCTTCATGGGATGATCTCTGGTGCACTGTTCCCTTCATGGGATGATCTCTGATGCACTGGTCCCTTCATGGGATGATCTCTGGTGCGCTGGTCCCTTCATGGGATGATCTCGGGTGCGCTGGTCCCTTCATGGGATGAACTTTGGTGCGCTGGTCCCTTCATGGGATGAACTTTGGTGCGCTGGTCCCTTCATGGGATGAACTTTGGTGCGCTGGTCCCTTCATGGGATGATCTCTGAAGCACTGGTCCCTTCATGGGATGATCTCTGAAGCACTGGTCCCTTCATGGGATGATCTCTGAAGCACTGGTCCCTTCATGGGATGATCTTTGGTGCACTGGTCCCTTCATGTGATGATCTTTGGTGCACTGGTCCTTTCAGGGTATGATCTCTGCACTGGTCCCTTCATGGGATGATCTCTGTTGCACTGGTCCCTTCATGGGATGATCTGTTGCACTGCTCCCTTCATGGGATGATCTGTTGCACTGCTCCCTTCATGGGATGATCTTGCATACCTCTAATCTGAGTGCTGGGATGCACTGGTCCCTTCATAGGATGATGTCTGTTGCACTGGTCCCTTCATGGGATGATCTCTGATGCACTGGCCCCTTCATGGGATGATCTCTGGTGCACTGGCCCCTTCATGGGATGATCTCGGGTGCACTGGCCCCTTCATGGGATGATCTCGGGTGCACTGGCCCCTTCATGGGATGATCTCTGGTGCACTGGTCCCTTCATGGGATGATCTCTGATGCACTTGTCCCTTCATGGGATGATCTTTGATGCACTGGTCCCTTCATGGGATGATCTTTGATGCACTGGTCCCTATATGGGATGATCTGTTGCACTGGTCCTTCATGGGATGATCTGTTGCACTGGTCCCTTCATGGGATGATGTCTGTTGCACTGGTCCCTTCATGGAATGATGTCTGTTGCACTGTTCCCTTCATGGTATAATCTCTTGTGCGCTGGTCCCTTCATGGTATAATCTCTGGTGCGCTGGTCCCTTCATGGGATGATCTGATGCACTGGTCCCTTCATGGTATAATCTCTGGTGCGCTGGCCCCTTCATGGTATAATCTCTTGTGCGCTGGTCCCTTCATGGTATAATGTCTGGTGCGCTGGTCCCTTCATGGGATGATCTCTGATGTGCTGGTCCCTTCATGGGATGATCTCTGATGTGCTGGTCCCTTCATGGTATAATATCTGGTGCGCTGGTCCCTTCATGGGATGATCTGATGCACTGGTCCCGTCATGGGATGATCTGATGCACTGGTCCCTTCATGGGATGATCTCTGGTGCCCTGGCCCCTTCATGGGATGATCTCTGGTGCCCTGGTCCCTTCATGGGATGATCTCTGGTGCCCTGGTCCCTTCATGGGATGTTCTCTGGTGCCCTGGTCCTTTTATGGGATGATCTCTGGTGCCCTGGTCCCTTTATGGGATGATCTCTGATGCACTGGTCTCTTCATGGGATGATCTCTGATGCACTGGTCCCTTCATAGGATGATCTTTGATGCGCTGCTCCCTTCATGAAATGATCTTTGATGCGCTGCTCCCTTCATGGGATAATCTCTGATGCACTGGTCCCTTCATGGGATAATCTCTGATGCACTGGTCCCTTCATGGGATGATCAGTGGTGCACTGGTCCCTTCAAGGGATAATCTCTGGTGCACTGGTCCCTTCACGGGATGATCTCTGCGCTGGTCCCTTCACGGGATGATCTCTGCGCTGGTCCCTTCACGGGATGATCTCAGCGCTGGTGCCTTCACGGGATGATCTCAGAGCTGGTGCCTTCACGGTATGATCTCTTCGCTGGTCCCTTCACGGGATGATCTCTGATGCGCTGGTCTCTTCACTTGATGATCTCTGATGCGCTGGTCCCTTCACGGGATGATCTCTGATGCGCTGGTCCCTTCACGGGATGATCTCTGATGCGCTGGTCCCTTCACGGGATGATCTCTGATGCGCTGGTCCCTTCAAGGGATGATCTCTGATGCACTGGTCCCTTCATGGGATGATCTCTGATGCACTGGTCCCTTCATGGGATGATCTCTGATGCACTGGTCCCTTCATGGGATGATCTTTCATACCTCTAATCTAATTGCTTTGATGCACTGGTCCCTTCCTTGAATGATATTTGATGCACTGGTCCCTTCATGGGATGATCTTTGATGCACTGGTCCCTTCATGGGATGATCTTTGCACTGGTACCTTCATGGGATGATCTTTAATGCACTGGTCCCTTCAAGGGATGATCTGTTGCACTGGTCCCTTCAAGGGATGATCTGTTGCACTGGTCCCTTCAAGGGATGATCTGTTGCACTGGTCCCTTCAAGGGATGATCTGTTGCACTGGTCCCTTAAAGGGATGATCTGTTGCACTGGTCCCTTCAAGGGATGATCTCTGGTACGCTGGTCCCTTCACGGGCTGATCTCAGAGCTGGTGACTTCACGGGATGATCTCTTCGCTGGTCTCTTCATGGGATGATCTCTGGTGCGCTGGTCCCTTCTTGGGATGATCTCTGGTGCGCTTGTCCCTTCATGGGATGATCTGTTGCACTGGTCCCTTCAAGGGATGATCTGTTGCACTGGTCCCTTAAAGGGATGATCTGTTGCACTGGTCCCTTCAAGGGATGATCTCTGGTACGCTGGTCCCTTCACGGGCTGATCTCAGAGCTGGTGACTTCACGGGATGATCTCTTCGCTGGTCTCTTCATGGGATGATCTCTGGTGCGCTGGTCCCTTCTTGGGATGATCTCTGGTGCGCTTGTCCCTTCATGGGATGATCTGATGCAATGGTCCCTTCATGGGATGATCTCTGATGCACTGGTACGTTCATAGGATGATCTTGCATACCTCTAACCTGAGTGCTGTGATGCACTGGTCCCTTCATGGGATGATCTTTGATGCACTGGTCCCTTCATGGGATGATCTTTGATGCACTGGTCCCTTCATGGGATGATCTTTGATGCACTGGTCCCTTCATGGGATGATCTCTGGTGCTCTGGTCTCTTCATGGGATGATCTCTGGTCCCTTCATGGGATGATCTCTGGTGCACTGGTCCCTTCATGGGATGATCTCTGATGCACTGGTCCCTTCATGGGATGATCTCTGATGCACTTGTCCCTTCATGGGATGATCTTTGATGCACTGGTCCCTTCATGGGATGATCTTTGATGCACTGGTCCCTTCATGGGATGATCTTTGATGCACTGGTCCCTTCATGGGATGATCTGTTGCACTGGTCCCTTCATGGGATGATCTGTTGCACTGGCCCCTTCATGGGATGATCTCTGGTGCGCTGGCCCCTTCATGGGATGATCTCTGGTGCACTGGCCCCTTCATGGGATGATCTCTGGTGCACTGGCCCATTCATGGGATGATCTCGGGTGCACTGGCCCCTTCATGGGAGGATCTCGGGTGCACTGGCCCCTTCATGGGATGATCTCTGATGCACAGGTCCCTTCATGGGATGATCTCTGATGCACTGGTCCCTTCATGGGATGATCTCTGATGCACTGTTCACTTCATGGGATGATCTCTGATGCACTGGTCCCTTCATAGGATGATCTTGAATACCTCTAATCTGAGTGCTGTGATGCATTGGTCCCTTCATGGGATGATCTTCCATACCTCTAATCTGAGTGCAGTGATGCACTTCTCCCTTATTGGGATCTTTGATGTGCTGGTCCCTTCATGGTATAATATCTGGTGCGCTGGTCCCTTCATGTGATGATCTGATGCACTGGTCCCTTCATGGGATGATCTCTGGTGCCCTGGTCCCTTCATGGGATGATCTCTGGTGCCCTGGTCCCTTTATGGGATGATCTCTGGTGCCCTGGTCCCTTTATGGGATGATCTCTGGTGCCCTGGTCCCTTTATGGGATGATCTCTGATGCACTGGTCCCTTCATGGGATGATCTCTGATGCACTGGTCCCTTCATGGGATGATCTTTGATGCGCTGCTCCCTTCATGGAATGATCTTTGCGCTGCTCCCTTCATGGGATAATCTCTGATGCACTGGTCCCTTCATGGGATAATCTCTGATGCACTGGTCCCTTCATGGGATGATCTGTGGTGCACTGGTCCCTTCAAGGGATAATCTCTGGTGCACTGGTCCCTTCACAGGATGATCTCTGCGCTGGTCCCTTCACGGGATGATCTCAGCGCTGGTGCCTTCACGGGATGATCTCAGAGCTGGTGACTTCACGGGATGATCTCTTCGCTGGTCCCTTCACGGGATGATCTCTGCGCTGGTCCCTTCACTTGATGATCTCTGATGCGCTGGTCCCTTCACGGGATGATCTCTGATGCGCTGGTCCCTTCACGGGATGATCTCTGATGCGCTGGTCCCTTCACGGGTTGATCTCTGATGCGCTGGTCCCTTTACGGGATGATCTCTGATGCACTGGTCCCTTCATGGGATGATCTCTGCACTGGTCCCTCCATGGGATGATCTCTGATGCACTGGTCCCTTCATGTGATGATCTTTCATACCTCTAATCTAATTGCTGTGATGCACTGGTCCCTTCATTGAATGATATTTGATGCACTGGTCCCTTCATGGGATGATCTTCGATGCACTGGTCCCTTCATGGGGTGATCTTTGCACTGGTACCTTCATGGGATGATCTCTGATGCACTGGTCCCTTCATGGGATGATCTTTCATACCTCTAATCTAATTGCTGTGATGCACTGGTCCCTTCATTGAATGATATTTGATGCACTGGTCCCTTCATTGAATGATATTTGATGCACTGGTCCCTTCATGGGATGATCTTTGATGCACTGGTCCCTTCATGGGATGATCTTTGCACTGGTACCTTCATGGGATGATCTTTAATGCACTGGTCCCTTCAAGGGATGATCTGTTGCACTGGTCCCTTCAAGGGATGATCTGTTGCACTGGTCCCTTCAAGGGATGATCTGTTGCACTGGTCCCTTCAAGGGATGATCTGTTGCGCTGGTCTCTTCATGGGATGATCTCTGGTGCGCTGGTCCCTTCTTGGGATGATCTCTGGTGCGCTTGTCCCTTCATGGGATGATCTCTGATGCACTGGTACCTTCATAGGATGATCTTGCATACCTCTAACCTGAGTGCTGTGATGCACTGGTCCCTTCATGGGATGATCTTTGATGCACTGGTCCCTTCATGGGATGATCTTTGATGCACTGGTCCCTTCATGGGATGATCTCTGGTGCTCTGGTCTCTTCATGGGATGATCTCTGGTCCCTTCATGGGATTATCTCTGATGCACTGGTCCCTTCATGGGATCATCTTTGGTGCACTGGTCCCTTCATGGGATCATCTTTGGTGCGCTGGTCCCTTCCTGGGATGATCTCTGGTGCACTGGTCCCTTCATGGGATGATCTCTGGTGCACTGGTCCCTTCATGGGATGATCTCTGGTGCACTGGTCCCTTCATGGGATGATCTCTGGTGCACTGGTCCCTTCATGGGATGATCTCTGGTGCACTGGTCCCTTCATGGGATGATCTCTGATGCACTGGTCCCTTCATGGGATGATCTGATGCACTGGTCCCTTCAAGGTATGATCTTGCATACCTCTAATCTAATTGCTGTGATTCACTGGTCCCTTCGTGGGATGATCTCTGGTGCGCTGGTCCCTTCATGGGATGATCTCTGGTGCGCTGGTCCCTTCATGAGATGATTTTTGGTGCGCTGGTCCCTTCATGGGATGATCTCTGGTGCGCTGGTGCCTTCATGGGATGATCTCTGATGCACTGGTCCCTTCATGGGATGATCTCTGATGCACTGGTCCCTTCATGGGATGATCTGATGCACTGGTCCCTTCATGGGATGATCTTGCATACCTCTAATCTGAGTGTTGTGATGCACTGGTCCCTTCATGGGATGATCTTTGATACACGGGTCCCTTCATGGGATGATCTCTGGTGCACTGGTCCCTTCATGGGATGATCTCTGGTCCCTTCATGTGCTTATCTTTGATGCACTGGTCCCATCATGGGATGGTCTCTGATGCACTGGTCCGTTAATGGGATGATCTTCCATACCTCTAATCTGAGTGCAGCGATGCACTGCTCCCTTCTTGGGATCTGATGCGCTGGTCCCTTCATGGGATGATCTCTGGTGTGCTGGTCCCTTCATGGGATGATCTGATGCAATGGTCCCTTCATGGGATGATCTCTGATGCACTGGTACCTTCATAGGATGAGATCTGTTGCACTGGTCGGTTCATGGGATGATGTCTGTTGCACTGGTCCCTTCATGGGATGATGTCTGTTGCACTGTTCCCTTCATGGTATAATCTCTTGTGCGCTGGTCCCTTCATGGTATAATCTCTGGTGTGCTGGTCCCTTCATGGGATGATCTGATGCACTGGTCCCTTCATGGTATAATCTCTTGTGCGCTGGTCCCTTCATGGTATAATCTCTTATGCGCTGGTCCCTTCATGGTATAATCTCTGGTGCGCTGGTCCCTTCATGGGTTGATCTGATGCACTGGTCCCTTCATGGGATGATCTCTGGTGCCCTGGTCCCTTCATGGGATGATCTCTAGTGCCCTGGTCCCTTCATGGGATGATCTCTAGTGCCCTGGTCCCTTCATGGGATGATCTCTGGTGCCCTGGTCCCTTAATGGGAAGATCTCTGATGCGCTGGTCCCTTCACGGGATGATCTTTGATGCGCTGCTCCCTTCATGGAATGATCTTTGATGCGCTTCTCCCTTCATGGGATGAGGTTTGATGTTGTGGTCCCTTCATGGGATGATCTTTGATGCACTGGTCCCTTCATGGGATAATCTCTGATGCACTGGTCCCTTCATGGGATGATCTGTGGTGCACTGGTCCCTTCATGGGATAATCTCTGGTGCACTGGTCCCTTCATGGGATGATCTCTGCGCTGGTCCCTTCACGGGATGATCTCTGCGCTGGTCCCTTCACGGGATTATCTCTGCGCTGGTCCCTTCACGGGATGATGATCTCTGATGCACTGGTCCCTTCATGGGATGATGATCTCTGATGCACTGGTCCCTTCATGGGATGATCTTTCATACCTCTAATCTAATTGGTGTGATGCTCTGGTCCCTTCATTGAATGATATTTGATGCACTGGTCCCTTCATGGGATGATCTTTGATGCACTGGTCCCTTCATGGGATGATCTTTGCACTGGTACCTTCATGGGATGATCTCTGATGCACTTGTCCCTTCAAGGGATGATCTGTTGCACTGGTCCCTTCAAGGGATGATCTGTTGCACTGGTCCCTTCATGGGATGATCTGTTGCACTGGTCCCTGCAAGGGATGATCTGTTTCGCTGGTCTCTTCATGGGATGATCTCTGGTGCGCTGGTCCCTTCATGGTATGATCTCTGGTGCGCTGGTCCCTTCATGGGATGATCTGATGCAATGGTCCCTTCATGGGATGATCTCTGATGCACTGGTACCTTCATGGGATGATCTTTGCTCTGGTCCCTTCATGGGATGATCTCTGGTGCGCTGGTCTCTTCATGGGATGATCTCTGGTCCCTTCATGGGATTATCTTTGATGCACTGGTCCCTTCATGGGATGATCTCTGATGCACTGGTCCCTTCATGGGATGATCTCTGGTGCACTGGTCCCTTCATGGGATGATCTGTTGCACTGGTCCCTTCATGGGTATCTCTGATGCACTGGTCCCTTCATGGGATCGTCATTGGTGCACTGGTCCCTTCATGGGATCATCTTTGGTGCACTGGTCCCTTAATGGGATGATCTTTGGTGCACTGGTCCCTTCATGGGATGATCTTTGGTGCACTGGTCCCTTCATGGGATGATCTCTGGTGCACTGGTCCCTTCCTGGGATGATCTCTGGTGCACTGGTCCCTTCAAGGGATGATCTCTGGTGCACTGGTCCCTTCATGGGATGATCTCTGGTGCACTGGTCCCTTTATGGGATGATGTCTGATGCACTGGTCCCTTCAAGGTATGATCTTGCATACCTCTAATCTAATTGCTGTGATGCACTGGTCCCTTCGTGGGATGATCTCTGGTGCGCTGGTCCCTTCATGGGATGATCTCTGGTGCGCTGGTCCCTTCATGAGATGATCTTTGGTGTGCTGGTCCCTTCATGGGATGATCTGATGCAATGGTCCCTTCATGGGATGATCTCTGATGCACTGGTACCTTCATAGGATGATCTTGCATACCTCTAATCTGAGTGCTGTGATGCACTGGTCCCTTCAGGTGATGATCTCTGATGCACTGGCCCCTTCAGGTGATGATCTCTGATGCACTGGTCCCTTCAGGTGATGATCTCTGATGCACTGGTCCCTTCATGGGATGATCTCTGGTGCACTGGTCCCTTCATGGGATGATCTTTGTTGCACTGGTCCCTTCATGGGATGATCCGGTGCCCTGGTCCCTTCATGGGATGATCTGTTGCCCTGGTCCCTTGATGGGATGATCTGTTGCCCTGGTCCTTTCATTGAATGATCTGTTGCCCTGGTCCCTTCATTGAATGATCTGTTGCCCTGGTCCCTTCATGGGATCATCTGTTGCACTGGTCCCTTCATGGGATGATCTGTTGCACTGGTCCCTCCATGGGATGATCTGTTGCACTGGTCCCTCCATGGGATGATCTTTGGTGCACTGGTCCCTTCATGGGATGATCTCTGGTGCACTGGTCCCTTCATGGGATGATCTTTGATGCACTGGTCCCTTCATGGGTTGATCTTGCATACCTCTAATCTGAGTGCTGTGATGCACTGGTCCCTTCATTGGATGATCTCTGATGCACTGGTCCCTTCATGGGATCATTTTTGATGCACTGGTCCCTTCATGGGATGATCTTGCATACCTCTAATCTGAGTGCTGTGATGCACTGGTCCCTTCATGGAATGATCTTTTCACTGGTCCCTTCCTGGGATGATCTCTGATGCATTGGTCCCTTCATGGGATGATCTCTGATGCATTGGTCCCTTCATGGGATGATCTCTGATTCACTGGTCCCTTTTTGGGATGATCTGATGCACTGGTCCCTTCATGGGATGATCTCTGATGCACTGGTCCCTTCATGGGATTATCTCTAGTGCACTGGTCCCTTCATGGGATGATCTTGCATACCTCTAATCTGAGTGATCTGATGCACTTGTCCCTTCATGGGATGATGTCTGTTGCACTGGTCCCTTCATGGGATGATCTGTTGCCCTGGTCCCTTCATGGGATGATCTGTTGCCCTGGTCCCTTCATGGGATGATCTGTTGCCCTGGTCCCTTCATGGGATGATCTCTGGTGCACTGGCCCATTCATGGGATGATCTCTGGTGCACTGGCCCTTTCATGGGATGATCTCTGATGTACTGGTCCCTTCATGGGTATCTCTGATGCACTGGTCCCTTCATGGGTATCTCTGATGCACTGGTCCCTTCATGGGATGATCTCTGGTGCGCTGGTCCCTTCGTGGGATGATCTTGCATACCTCTAATCTGAATGGTGTGATGCGATGGTCCCTTCGTGGGATGATCTCTGATGCACTGGTCCCTTCATGGGATGATCTCTGATGCGCTGGTCCCTTCACGGGATGATCTCTGGTGCGCTGATCCCTTCACGGGATGATCTCTGGTGCGCTGGTCCCTTCACGGGATGATCACTGGTGCGCTGGTCCCTTCACGGGATGATCTCTGGTGCTCTGGTCCCTTCACGGGATGATCTCTGGTGCGCTGGTCCCTTCACGGGATGATCTCTGGTGCGCTGGTCCCTTCACGGGATGATCTCTGGTGCGCTGGTCCCTTCACGGGATGATCTCTGGTGCGCTGGTCCCTTCACGGGATGATCTCTGGTGCGCTGGTCTCTTCATGGGATGATCTTGCATACCTCTAATCTGAGTGCTGTGATGCACTGGTCCCTTCATGAGATGATCTCTGATGCACTGGTCCCTTCATGGGATGATCTTGCATAACCCTAATCTAATTGCTGTGATGCACTGGTCCCTTCATTGAATGATCTTTGATGCACTGGTCCCTTCACGGGATGATCTCTGGTGCGCTGGCCCCTTCATGGGATGATCTCTGGTGCGCTGGTCCCTTCACAGGATGATCTCTTGTGCGCTGGTCCCTTCACGGGATGATCTCTTGTGCGCTGGTCCCTTCATGGGATGATCTCTTGTGCGCTGGTCCCTTCACGGGATGATCTCTGGTGCGCTGGTCCCTTCGCGGGATGATCTCTGGTGCGCTGGTCCCTTCACGGGATGATCTCTGGTGCGCTGGTCCCTTCACGGGATGATCTCTGGTGCGCTGGTCCCTTCATGGGATGATCTTGCGTACCTCTAATCTGAGTGCTGTGATGCACTAGTCCCTTCATTGAATGATCTTTGATGCACTGGTCCCTTCATGGGATGTTCTTTGATGCACTGGTCCCTTCATTGGACGATCTGTTGCACTGGTCCCTCCATGGGATGATCTGTTGCACTGGTCCCTCCATGGGATGATCTGTTGCACTGGTCCCTCCATGGGATGATCTGTTGCACTGGTCCCTTCATGGGATGATCTATTGCACTGGTCCCTTCATGGGATGATCTCTGGTGCACTGGTCCCTTCATGGGATGATCTCTGGTGCACTGGTCCCTTCATGGGATGATCTTGCATACCTCTAATATGAGTGTTTTGATGCACTGGTCCCTTCATGGGATGATCTCTGGTGCGCTGGTCCCTTCATGGGATGATCTCTGGTGCGCTGGTTCCTTCATGGGATGATCTCTGGTGCGCTGGTCCCTTCATGGGATGATCTCTGGTGCACTGGTCCCTTCATGGCATGATCTTGAATACCTCTAATCTGAGTGCTGGGATGCACTGGTCCCTTCATGGGATGATCTTCCATACCTCTAATCTAATTGCTGTGATGCACTGGTCCCTTCATTGAATGATCTTTGATGCACTGGTCCCTTCATTGGACGATCTGTTGCACTGGTCCCTCCATGGGATGATCTGTTGCACTGGTCCCTCCATGGGATGATCTGTTGCACTGGTCCCTCCATGGGATGATCTGTTGCACTGGTCCCTTCATGGGATGATCTGTTGCACTGGTCCCTTCATGGGATGATCTCTGGTGCACTGGTCCCTTCATGGGATGATCTCTGGTGCACTGGTCCCTTACTGGGATGATCTCTGGTGCACTGGTCCCTTCATGGGATGATCTTGCATACCTCTAATATGAGTGCTTTGATGCACTGGTCCCTTAATGGGATGATCTCTGGTGCTCTGGTCCCTTCATGGGTATCTCTGATGCACTGGTCCCTTCATGGGATGATCGTTTGTGCACTGGTCCCTTCATGGGATCTCTGGTGCAATGGTCCCTTCATGGGATGATCTCTGTTGCACTGGTCCCTTCATGCTTCATGGGATGATCTGTTGCACTGGTCCCTTCATGGGTATCTCTGATGCACTGGTCCCTTCAAGGGATGATCGTTTGTGCACTGGTCCCTACATGAGATCTCTGGTGCACTGGTCCCTTCATGGGATGATCTCTGGTGCACTGGTCCCTTCATGGGATGATCTATGGTGCACTGGTCCCTTCATGGGATGATCTATGGTGCGCTGGTCCCTTCATGGGATGATCTTTGGTGCGCTGGTCCCTTCATGGGATGATCTTTGGTGCGCTGGTCCCTTCATGGGATGATCTCTGAAGCACTGGTCCCTTCATGGGATGATCTCTGTTGCACTGGTCCCTTCATGGGATGATCGTTTGTGCACTGGTCCCTTCATGGGATCTCTGGTGCAATGGTCCCTTCATGGGATGATCTCTGTTGCACTGGTCCCTTCATGCTTCATGGGATGATCTGTTGCACTGGTCCCTTCATGGGTATCTCTGATGCACTGGTCCCTTCAAGGGATGATCGTTTGTGCACTGGTCCCTACATGAGATCTCTGGTGCGCTGGTCCCTTCATGGGCTGATCTCTGGTGCGCTGGTCCCTTCATGGGATGAACATTGGTGCGCTGGTCCCTTCATGGGATGAACTTTGGTGCGCTGGTCCCTTCATGGGATGATCTTTGGTGCGCTGGTCCCTTCATGGGATGATCTTTGGTGCGCTGGTCCCTTCATGGGATGATCTCTGAAGCACTGGTCCCTTCATGGGATCATCTCTGATGCACTGGTCCCTTCATGGGATGATCTCTGTTGCACTGGTCCCTTCATGGGATGATCTTGCATACCTCTAATCTGAGTGCTGGGATGCACTGGTCCCTTCATGGGATGATGTCTGTTGCACTGGTCCCTTCATGAGATGATGTCTGTTGCACTGTTCCCTTCATGGTATAATCTCTTGTGCGCTGGTCCCTTCATGGTATAATCTCTGGTGCGCTGGTCCCTTCATGGGATGATCTGATGCACTGGTCCCTTCATGGTATAATCTCTTGTGCGCTGGTCCCTTCATGGTATAATCTCTTGTGCGCTGGTCCCTTCGTGGTATAATCTCTGGTGCGCTGGTCCCTTCATGGGATGATCTCTGATGCACTGGTCCCTTCAGGTGATGATCTCTGATGCACTGGTCCCTTCAGGTGAAGATCTCTGATGCACTGGTCCCTTCAGGTGATGATCTCTGATGCACTGGTCCCTTCATGGGATGATCTCTGTTGCACTGGTCCCTTCATGGGATGATCTTTGGTGCACTGGTCCCTTCATGGGATGATCCGGTCCCCTGGTCCCTTCATGGGATGATCTGTTGCCCTGGTCCCTTCATTGAATGATCTGTTGCCCTGGTCCCTCCATGGGATGATCTGTTGCACTGGTCCCTTCATGGGATGATCTCTGGTGCACTGATCCCTTCATGGGATGATCTCCGGTGCACTGGTCCCTTCATGGGATGATCTCTGTTGCTCTGGTCCCTTCATGGGATGATCTCTGGTGCGCTGGTGCCTTCATGGGATGATCTCTGGTGTGCTGGTCCCTTCATGGGATGATCTCTGGTGTGCTGGTCCCTTCATGGGATGATCTCTGGTGCGCTGGTCCCTTCATGGGATGATCTCTGGTGCGCTGGTCCCTTCATGGGATGATCTCTGATACGCTGGTCCCTTCAGGGGATGATTTTTGATGCACTGGTCCCTTGATGGGATGATCTCTGCACTGGTGCCTTCATGGGATGATCTTGCATACCTATAATCTAATTGATGTGATGCACTGGTCCCTTCATTGAATGATCTGTTGCACTGGTCCCTTCATTGAATGATCTGTTGCACTGGTCCCTTCATTGAATGATCTGTTGCACTGGTCCCTTCATTGAATGATCTGTTGCACTGGTCCCTTCTTGGGATGATCTGTTTCACTGGTCCCTTCATGGGATGATCTCTGGTGCACTGGTCCCTTCATGGGATGATCTCTGGTGCACTGGTCCCTTCATGGGATGATCTCTGGTGCACTGGTCGATTCATGGGATGATATTGCATACCTCTAATATGAGTGCTGTGATGCACTGGTCCCTTCATGGGATGATCTTTGATGCACTGGTCCCTTCAAGGGATGATCTTGCATACCTCTAATCTGAGTGCTGTGATGCACTGGTCCCTTCATGGGATGATTTTTGATGCACTGGTCCCTTCATGGGATGATCTTGCATACCTCTAATCTGAGTGCTGTGATGCGCTGGTCCCTTCATGGGATGATCTTTTCACTGGTCCCTTCATGGGATGATCTCTGATGCATTGGTCCCTTCATGGGATGATCTCTGATGCATTGGTCCCTTCATGGGATGATCACTGATGCACTGGTCCCTTTTTGGGATGATCTGATGCACTGGTCTCTTCATGGGATGATCTCTGATGCACTGGTCCCTTCATGGGATTATCTCTAGTGCACTGGTCCCTTCATGGGATGATCTTGCATACCTCTAATCTGAGTGATCTGATGCACTTGTCCCTTCATGGGATGATGTCTGTTGCATTGGTCCCTTCATGGGATGATCAGTTGCCCTGGTCCCTTCGTGGGATGATCTGTTGCCCTGGTCCCTTCATGGGATGATCTGTTGCCCTGGTCCCTTCATGGGATGATCTCTGGTGCACTGGGCCCTTCATGGGATGATCTTGCATACCTCTAATCTGAGTGCTGTGATGCACTGGTCCCTTCATGGGATGATCTTTTCACTGGTCCCTTCATGGGATGATCTCTGATGCATTGGTCCCTTCATGGGATGATCTCTGATGCATTGGTCCCTTCATGGGATGATCTCTGATGCACTGGTCCCTTTTTGGGATGATCTGATGCACTGGTCCCTTCATGGGATGATCTCTGATGCACTGGTCCCTTCATGGGATTATCTCTAGTGCACTGGTCCCTTCATGAGATGATATTGCATACCTCTATTCTGAGTGATCTGATGCACTTGTCCCTTCATGGGATGATATGTTGCCCTGGTCCCTTCATGGGATGATCTGTTGCCCTGGTCCCTTCATGGGATGATCTGTTGCCCTGGTCCCTTCATGGGATGATCTCTGGTGCACTGGCCCCTTCATGGTATTATCTCTGGTGCACTGGCCCTTTCATGAGATGATCTCTGATGTACTGGTCCCTTCATGGGTATCTCTGATGCACTGGTCCCTTCATGGGTATCTCTGATGCACTGGTCCCTTCATGGGATGATCTTTGGTGCACTGGTCCCTTCATGGGATGATCTCTGGTGCGCTGGTCCCTTCATGGGATGATCTTGCTTACCTCTAATCTGAGTGCTGTGATGCACTGGTCCCTTCATTGGATGATCTCTGATGCACTGGTCCCTTCATGGGATGATTTTTGATGCACTGGGCCCTTCATGGGATGATCTTGCATACCTCTAATCTGAGTGCTGTGATGCACTGGTCCCTTCATGGGATGATCTTTTCACTGGTCCCTTCCTGGGATGATCTCTGATGCATTGGTCCCTTCCTGGGATGATCTCTGATGCATTGGTCCCTTCATGGGATGATCTCTGATGCATTGGTCCCTTCATGGGATGATCTCTGATTCACTGGTCCCTTTTTGGGATGATCTGATGCACTGGTCCCTTCATGGGATGATCTCTGATGCACTGGTCCCTTCATGGGATTATCTCTAGTGCACTGGTCCCTTCATGGGATGATCTTGCATACCTCTAATCTGAGTGATCTGATGCACTTGTCCCTTCATGGGATGATGTCTGTTGCACTGGTCCCTTCATGGGATGATCTGTTGCCCTGGTCCCTTCATGGGATGATCTGTTGCCCTGGTCCCTTCATGGGATGATCTGTTGCCCTGGTCCCTTCATGGGATGATCTCTGGTGCACTGGCCCATTCATGGGATGATCTCTGGTGCACTGGCCCTTTCATGGGATGATCTCTGATGCACTGGTCCCTTCATGGGTATCTCTGATGCACTGGTCCCTTCATGGGTATCTCTGATGCACTGGTCTCTTCATGGGATGATCTTTGGTGCACTGGTCCCTTCATGGGATGATCTCTGGTGCGCTGGTCCCTTCGTGGGATGATCTTGCATACCTCTAATCTGAGTGGTGTGATGCGATGGTCCCTTCGTGGGATGATCTCTGATGCACTGGTCCCTTCATGGGATGATCTCTGATGCGCTGGTCCCTTCACGGGATGATCTCTGGTGCACTGATCCCTTCACGGGATGATCTCTGGTGCGCTGGTCCCTTCACGGGATGATCACTGGTGCGCTGGTCCCTTCACGGGATGATCTCTGGTGCTCTGGTCCCTTCACGGGATGATCTCTGGTGTGCTGGTCTCTTCATGGGATGATCTTGCATACCTCTAATCTGAGTGCTGTGATGCACTGGTCCCTTCATGAGATGATCTCTGATGCACTGGTCCCTTCATGGGATGATCTTGCATATCCCTAATCTAATTGCTGTGATGCACTGGTCCCTTCATTGAATGATCTTTGATGCACTGGTCCCTTCACGGGATGATCTCTGGTGCGCTGGCCCCTTCATGGGATGATCTCTGGTGCGCTGGTCCCTTCACAGGATGATCTCTTGTGTGCTGGTCCCTTCACGGGATGATCTCTTGTGCGCTGGTCCCTTCACGGGATGATCTCTTGTGCGCTGGTCCCTTCACGGGATGATCTCTGGTGCGCTGGTCCCTTCGTGGGATGATCTCTGGTGCGCTGGTCCCTTCGCGGGATGATCTCTGGTGCGCTGGTCCCTTCGCGGGATGATCTCTGGTGCGCTGGTCCCTTCCCGGGATGATCTCTGGTGCGCTGGTCCCTTCACGGGATGATCTCTGGTGCGCTGGTCCCTTCATGGGATGATCTTGCGTACCTCTAATCTGAGTGCTGTGATGCACTAGTCCCTTCATTGAATGATCTTTGATGCACTGGTCCCTTCATGGGATGTTCTTTGATGCACTGGTCCCTTCATTGGACGATCTGTTGCACTGGTCCCTCCATGGGATGATCTGTTGCACTGGTCCCTCCATGGGATGATCTGTTGCACTGGTCCCTCCATGGGATGATCTGTTGCACTGGTCCCTTCATGGGATGATCTATTGCACTGGTCCCTTCATGGGATGATCTCTGGTGCACTGGTCTCTTCATGGGATGATCTCTGGTGCACTGGTCCCTTCATGGGATGATCTTGCATACCTCTAATATGAGTGCTTTGATGCACTGGTCCCTTCATGGGATGATCTCTGGTGCGCTGGTCCCTTCATGGGATGATCTCTGGTGCGCTGGTCCCTTCATGGGATGATCTCTGGTGCGCTGGTCCCTTCATGGGATGATCTCTGGTGCACTGGTCCCTTCATGGCATGATCTTGAATACCTCTAATCTGAGTGCTGGGATGCACTGGTCCCTTCATGGGATGATCTTCCATACCTCTAATCTAATTGCTGTGATGCACTGGTCCCTTCATTGAATGATCTTTGATGCACTGGTCCCTTCATTGGACGATCTGTTGCACTGGTCCCTCCATGGGATGATCTGTTGCACTGGTCCCTCCATGGGATGATCTGTTGCACTGGTCCCTTCATGGGATGATCTGTTGCACTGGTCCCTTCATGGGATGCTCTGTTGCACTGGTCCCTTCATGGGATGATCTCTGGTGCACTGGTCCCTTACTGGGATGATCTCTGGTGCACTGGTCCCTTCATGGGATGATCTTGCATACCTCTAATATGAGTGCTTTGATGCACTGGTCCCTTAATGGGATGATCTCTGGTGCTCTGGTCCCTTCATGGGTATCTCTGATGCACTGGTCCCTTCATGGGATGATCGTTTGTGCACTGGTCCCTTCATGGGATCTCTGGTGCAATGGTCCCTTCATGGGATGATCTCTGTTGCACTGGTCCCTTCATGCTTCATGGGATGATCTGTTGCACTGGTCCCTTCATGGGTATCTCTGATGCACTGGTCCCTTCAAGGGATGATCGTTTGTGCACTGGTCCCTACATGAGATCTCTGGTGCACTGGTCCCTTCATGGGATGATCTCTGGTGCACTGGTCCCTTCATGGGATGACCTCTGATGCACTGGTCCCTTCATGGGATGATCTATGGTGCACTGGTCCCTTCATGGGATGATCTCTGGTGCGCTGGTCCCTTCATGGGCTGATCTCTGGTGCGCTGGTCCCTTCATGGGATGAACATTGGTGCGCTGGTCCCTTCATAGGATGAACTTTGGTGCGCTGGTCCCTTCATGGGATGATCTTTGGTGCGCTGGTCCCTTCATGCGATGATCTTTGGTGCGCTGGTCCCTTCATGGGATGATCTCTGAAGCACTGGTCCCTTCATGGGATCATCTCTGATGCACTGGTCCCTTCATGGGATGATCTCTGTTGCACTGGTCCCTTCATGGGATTATCTGTTGCACTGGACCCTTCATGGGATTATCTATTGCACTGGTCCCTTCATGGGATGATCTGTTGCACTGGTCCCTTCATGGGATGATCTTGCATACCTCTAATCTGAGTGCTGGGATGCACTGGTCCCTTCATAGGATGAGGTCTGTTGCACTGGTCCGTTCATGGGATGATGTCTGTTGCACTGGTCCCTTCATGAGATGATGTCTGTTGCACTGTTCCCTTCATGGTATAATCTCTTGTGCGCTGGTCCCTTCATGGTATAATCTCTGGTGCGCTGGTCCCTTCATGGGATGATCTGATGCACTGGTCCCTTCATGGTATAATCTCTTGTGCGCTGGTCCCTTCATGGTATAATCTCTTGTGCGCTGGTCCCTTCATGGTATAATCTCTGGTGCGCTGGTCCCTTCATGGGATGATCTCTGATGCACTGGTCCCTTCAGGTGATGATCTCTGATGCACTGGTCCCTTCAGGTGAAGATCTCTGATGCACTGGTCCCTTCAGGTGATGATCTCTGATGCACTGGTCCCTTCATGGGATGATCTCTGTTGCACTGGTCCCTTCATGGGATGATCTTTGGTGCACTGGTCCCTTCATGGGATGATCCGGTCCCCTGGTCCCTTCATGGGATGATCTGTTGCCCTGGTCCCTTCATTGAATGATCTGTTGCCCTGGTCCCTCCATGGGATGATCTGTTGCACTGGTCCCTTCATGGGATGATCTCTGGTGCACTGATCCCTTCATGGGATGATCTCCGGTGCACTGGTCCCTTCATGGGATGATATCTGTTGCTCTGGTCCCTTCATGGGATGATCTCTGGTGCGCTGGTCCCTTCATGGGATGATCTCTGGTGTGCTGGTCCCTTCATGGGATGATCTCTGGTGTGCTGGTCCCTTCATGGGATGATCTCTGGTGCGCTGGTCCCTTCATGGGATGATCTCTGGTGCGCTGGTCCCTTCATGGGATGATCTCTGATACGCTGGTCCCTTCAGGGGATGATTTTTGATGCACTGGTCCCTTGATGGGATGATCTCTGCACTGGTGCCTTCATGGGATGATCTTGCATACCTATAATCTAATTGATGTGATGCACTGGTCCCTTCATTGAATGATCTGTTGCACTGGTCCCTTCATTGAATGATCTGTTGCACTGGTCCCTTCATTGAATGATCTGTTGCACTGGTCCCTTCTTGGGATGATCTGTTTCACTGGTCCCTTCATGGGATGATCTCTGGTGCACTGGTCCCTTCATGGGATGATCTCTGGTGCACTGGTCCCTTCATGGGATGATCTCTGGTGCACTGGTCGATTCATGGGATGATATTGCATACCTCTAATATGAGTGCTGTGATGCACTGGTCCCTTCATGGGATGATCTTTGATGCACTGGTCCCTTCAAGGGATGATCTTGCAAACCTCTAATCTGAGTGCTGTGATGCACTGGTCCCTTCATGGGATGATTTTTGATGCACTGGTCCCTTCATGGGATGATCTTGCATACCTCTAATCTGAGTGCTGTGATGCGCTGGTCCCTTCATGGGATGATCTTTTCACTGGTCCCTTCATGGGATGATCTCTGATGCATTGGTCCCTTCATGGGATGATCTCTGATGCATTGGTCCCTTCATGGGATGATCACTGATGCACTGGTCCCTTTTTGGGATGATCTGATGCACTGGTCTCTTCATGGGATGATCTCTGATGCACTGGTCCCTTCATGGGATTATCTCTAGTACACTGGTCCCTTCATGGGATGATCTTGCATACCTCTAATCTGAGTGATCTGATGCACTTGTCCCTTCATGGGATGATGTCTGTTGCATTGGTCCCTTCATGGGATGATCTGTTGCCCTGGTCCCTTCGTGGGATGATCTGTTGCCCTGGTCCCTTCATGGGATGATCTGTTGCCCTGGTCCCTTCATGGGATGATCTCTGGTGCACTGGGCCCTTCATGGGATGATCTTGCATACCTCTAATCTGAGTGCTGTGATGCACTGGTCCCTTCATGGGATGATCTTTTCACTGGTCCCTTCATGGGATGATCTCTGATGCATTGGTCCCTTCATGGGATGATCTCTGATGCATTGGTCCCTTCATGGGATGATCTCTGATGCACTGGTCCCTTTTTGGGATGATCTGATGCACTGGTCCCTTCATGGGATGATCTCTGATGCACTGGTCCCTTCATGGGATTATCTCTAGTGCACTGGTCCCTTCATGAGATGATATTGCATACCTCTAATCTGAGTGATCTGATGCACTTGTCCCTTCATGGGATGATATGTTGCCCTGGTCCCTTCATGGGATGATCTGTTGCCCTGGTCCCTTCATGGGATGATCTGTTGCCCTGGTCCCTTCATGGGATGATCTCTGGTGCACTGGCCCCTTCATGGTATTATCTCTGGTGCACTGGCCCTTTCATGAGATGATCTCTGGTGTACTGGTCCCTTCATGGGTATCTCTGATGCACTGGTCCCTTCATGGGATGATCTTTGGTGCACTGGTCCCTTCATGGGATGATCTTTGGTGCACTGGTCCCTTCATGGGATGATCTCTGGTGCGCTGGTCCCTTCATGGGATGATCTTGCTTACCTCTAATTTGAGTGCTGTGATGCACTGGTCCCTTCATTGGATGATCTCTGATGCACTGGTCCCTTCATGGGATGATTTTTGATGCACTGGGCCCTTCATGGGATGATCTTGCATACCTCTAATCTGAGTGCTGTGATGCACTGGTCCCTTCATGGGATGATCTTTTCACTGGTCCCTTCATGGGATGATCTCTGATGCATTGGTCCCTTCATGGGATGATCTCTGATGCATTGGTCCCTTCATGGGATGATCTCTGATGCACTGGTCCCTTTTTAAGATGATCTGATTAGGGGTGGGCGGAATTTGCGGAATTAACCTTCGCAAATTATCGCGAGAAAGTTTAAAATTATCGCAAACAAGCAGAAATATCGCGAAGATGCGGAAGTTTTTTTCCGGCATGTTCGCGAGATTTTCTGCATGGTTGCGGGTCGCCAACTTACCCATGTGGTTGCTTGCGGGCGCGGCCATCTTGTTTTGAGTTGTTCTCGCGGTGCATGATCGCGAGAAGAAAGACGTGATCGCGCGACGCATGACGTCACTGCGGGCGCGAACTGTCGCGAGACAGCGCAAATGGCTAAAAACAATACAACATCTCATGGAGAACGCGACCGGATCAAGAAAACTTGTCGGCGAACGCAGGGATTCAGGTAAGGCGATCGCGCGCGCGCGAGAATGTATCATTTTACAGCGCGAGCAAGAAACAAATTATCGCCAAGCTGCGGAAACCGGAATTTTTGACATTTTCGCGCTCTCCGCGGAACGCAACAATGTCAAATTATCGCAATTTCCGCGAACGGAACGAAATTTTTGCCCAGGCCTAGATCTGATGCACTGGTCCCTTCATGGGATGATCTCTGATGCACTGGTCCCTTCATGGGATCATCTCTAGTGCACTGGTCCCTTCATGAGATGATCTTGCATACCTCTAATCTGAGTGATCTGATGCACTTGTCCCTTCATGGTATGATATGTTGCCCTGGTCCCTTCATGGGATGATCTGTTGCCCTGGTCCCTTCATGGGATGATCTGTTGCCCTGGTCCCTTCATGGGATGATCTCTGATGCATTGGTCCCTTCATGGGATGATCTCTGATGCACTGGTCCCTTTTTGGGATGATCTGATGCACTGGTCCCTTCATGGGATGATCTCTGATGCACTGGTCCCTTCATGGGATTATCTCTAGTGCACTGGTCCCTTCATGAGATGATATTGCATACCTCTAATCTGAGTGATCTGATGCACTTGTCCCTTCATGGGATGATATGTTGCCCTGGTCCCTTCATGGGATGATCTGTTGCCCTGGTCCCTTCATGGGATGATCTGTTGCCCTGGTCCCTTCATGGGATGATCTCTGGTGCACTGGCCCCTTCATGGTATTATCTCTGGTGCACTGGCCCTTTCATGAGATGATCTCTGGTGTACTGGTCCCTTCATGGGTATCTCTGATGCACTGGTCCCTTCATGGGTATCTCTGATGCACTGGTCCCTTCATGGGATGATCTTTGGTGCACTGGTCCCTTCATGGGATGATCTCTGGTGCGCTGGTCCCTTCATGGGATGATCTTGCTTACCTCTAATCTGAGTGCTGTGATGCACTGGTCCCTTCATTGGATGATCTCTGATGCACTGGTCCCTTCATGGGATGATTTTTGATGCACTGGGCCCTTCATGGGATGATCTTGCATACCTCTAATCTGAGTGCTGTGATGCACTGGTCCCTTCATGGGATGATCTTTTCACTGGTCCCTTCATGGGATGATCTCTGATGCATTGGTCCCTTCATGGGATGATCTCTGATGCATTGGTCCCTTCATGGGATGATCTCTGATGCACTGGTCCCTTTTTGGGATGATCTGATTAGGGGTGGGCGGAATTTGCGGAATTAACCTTCGCAAATTATCGCGAGAATGTTTAAAATTATCGCAAACAAGCAGAAATATCGCGAAGATGCGGAAGTTTTTTTCCGGCATGTTCGCGAGATTTTCTGCATGGTTGCAGGTCACCAACTTACCCATGTGGTTGCTTGCGGGCGCGGCCATCTTGTTTTGAGTTGTTCTCGCGGTGCATGATCGCGAGAAGAAAGACGTGATCGCGCGACGCATGACGTCACTGCGGGCGCGAACTGTCGCGAGACAGCGCAAATGGCTAAAAACAATACAACATCTCATGGAGAACGCGACCGGATCAAGAAAACTTGTCGGCGAACGCAGGGATTCAGGTAAGGCGATCGCGCGCGCGAGAATGTATCATTTTACAGCGCGAGCAAGAAACAAATTATCGCCAAGCTGCGGAAACCGGAATTTTTGACATTTTCGCGCTCTCCGCGGAACGCAACAATGTCAAATTATCGCAATTTCCGCGAACGGAACGAAATTTTTGCCCAGGCCTAGATCTGATGCACTGGTCCCTTCATGGGATGATCTCTGATGCACTGGTCCCTTCATGGGATTATCTCTAGTGCACTGGTCCCTTCATGAGATGATCTTGCATACCTCTAATCTGAGTGATCTGATGCACTTGTCCCTTCATGGTATGATATGTTGCCCTGGTCCCTTCATGGGATGATCTGTTGCCCTGGTCCCTTCATGGGATGATCTGTTGCCCTGGTCCCTTCATGGGATGATCTCTGGTGCACTGGCCCCTTCATGGGATGATCTCTGGTGCACTGGCCCTTTCATGAGATGATCTCTGATGTACTGGTCCCTTCATGGGTATCTCTGATGCACTGGTCCCTTCATGGGTATCTCTGATGCACTGGTCCCTTCATGGGATGATCTTTGGTGCACTGGTCCCTTCATGGGATGATCTCTGGTGCGCTGGTCCCTTCATGGGATGATCTTGCATACCTCTAATCTGAGTGGTGTGATGCGATGGTCCCTTCGTGGGATGTTCTCTGATGCACTGGTCCCTTCATGGGATGATCTCTGATGTGCTGGTCCCTTCACGGGATGATCTCTGGTGCGCTGGTCCCTTCACGGGATGATCACTGGTGCGCTGGTCCCTTCACGGGATGATCTCTGGTGCGCTGGTCCCTTCACGGGATGATCTCTGGTGCGCTGGTCCCTTCACGGGATGATCTTTGGTGCACTGGTCTCTTCACGGGATGATCTCTGGTGCGCCGGTACCTTCATGGGATGATCTTGCATACCTCTAATCTGAGTGCTGTGATGCACTGGTCCCTTCATGGGATGATCTCTGATGCACTGGTCCCTTCATGGGATGATCTCTGATGCACTGGTCCCTTAATGGGATGATCTGATGCACTGGTCCCTTCAAGGTATGATCTTGCATACCTCTAATCTAATTGCTGTGATGCACTGGTCCCTTCGTGGGATGATCTCTGGTGCTCTGGTCCCTTCATGGGATGATCTCTGGTGCACTGGTCCCTTCATGGGATGATCTTGCATACCTCTAATCTAATTGCTCTGATGCGCTGGTCCCTTCATGGGATGATCTCTGGTGTGCTGGTCCCTTCATGGGATGAACTTTGGTGCGCTGGTCCCTTCATGGGATGAACTTTGGTGCGCTGGTCCCTTCATGGGATGAACTTTGGTGCGCTGGTCCCTTCATGGGATGAACTTTGGTGCGCTGGTCCCTTCATGGGATGATCTTTGGTGCGCTGGTCCCTTCATGGGATGATCTCTGAAGCACTGGTCCCTTCATGGGATGATCTGATGCACTGGTCCCTTCATGGTATAATCTCTGGTGCGCTGGTCCCTTCATGGTATAATCTCTTGTGCGCTGGTCCCTTCATGGGCTGATCTCTGGTGCGCTGGTCCCTTCATGGGATGAACTTTGGTGCGCTGGTCCCTTCATAGGATGAACTTTGGTGCGCTGGTCCCTTCATGGGATGAACTTTGGTGCGCTGGTCCCTTCATGGGATGATCTTTGGTGCGCTGGTCCCTTCATGGGATGATCTCTGAAGCACTGGTCCCTTCATGGGATCATCTCTGATGCACTGGTCCCTTCATGGGATGATCTCTGTTGCACTGGTCCCTTCATGGGATTATCTGTTGCACTAGACCCTTCATGGGATTATCTATTGCACTGGTCCCTTAATGGGATGATCTGTTGCACTGGTCCCTTCATGGGATGATCTTGCATACCTCTAATCTGAGTGCTGGGATGCACTGGTCCCTTCATAGGATGAGGTCTGTTGCACTGGTCCCTTCATGGGATGATGTCTGTTGCACTGTTCCCTTCATGGTATAATCTCTTGTGCGCTGGTCCCTTCATGGTATAATCTCTGATGCACTGGTCCCTTCATGGTATAATCTCTGGTGCGCTGGTCCCTTCATGGTATAATCACTTGTGTGCTGGTCCCTTCATGGTATAATCTCTGGTGCGCTGTTCCCTTCATGGGATGATCTCTGATGCACTGGTCCCTTCAGGTGATGATCTCTGATGCACTGGTCCCTTCAGGTGAAGATCTCTGATGCACTGGTCCCTTCAGGTGATGATCTCTGATGCACTGGTCCCTTCATGGGATGATCTCTGGTGCACTGGTCCCTTCATGGGATGATCTTGCATACCTCTAATGAGTGCTTTGATGCACTGGTCCCTTCATGGGATGATCTCTGGTGCGCTGGTCCCTTCATGGGAAGATCTCTGGTGCGCTGGTCCCTTCATGGGATGATCTCTGATGCACTGGTCCCTTCATGGGATGATCTCTGATGCACTGAGCCCTTCATAGGATGATCTTCCATACCTCTAATCTGAGTGCAGTGATGCACTGCTCCCTTCTTGGGATCTCTGATGCGCTGGCCCCTTCATGGGATGATCTCTGGTGCGCTGGTCCCTTCATGGGATGAACTCTTGTGCACTGGTCCCTTCATGGCATGATCTTGAATACCTCTAATCTGAGTGCTGGGATGCACTGGTCCCTTCATGGGATGATCTTCCATACCTCTAATCTGAGTGCAGTGATGCACTGCTCCCTTCTTGGGATCTCTGATGCGCTGGTTCCTTCATGGGATGATCTCTGATGCGCTGGTCCCTTCATGGGATGATCTCTGGTGCGCTGATCCCTTCATGGGATGATCTCTGGTGCGCTGATCCCTTCATGGGATGATCTCTGGTGCGCTGGTCCCTTCATGGGATGATCTATGATGCACTGGTCCCTTCATTGGATGATCTCTGATGCACTGGTACCTTCATAGGATGATCTTGCATACCTCTAATCTGAGTGCTGTAATGCACTGGTCCCTTCATGGGTTGATCTTGCATACCTCTAATCTGAGTGCTGTGATGCACTGGTCCCTTCATGGGATGATCTCTGATGCACTGGTCCCTTCATGGGATGATCTCTGATGCACTGGTCCCTTCATGGGATGATCTCTGATGCACTGGTCCCTTCATGGGATGATCTGTTGCACTGGTCCCTTCATGGGTATCTCTGATGCACTGGTCCCTTCATGGGATGATCGTTTGTGCACTGGTCCCTTCATGGGATGATCTCTGTTGCACTGGTCCCTTCATGGGATGATCTGTTGCACTGGTCCCTTCATGGGTATCTCTGATGCACTGGTCCCTTCATGGGATGATCGTTTGTGCACTAGTCCCTTCATGGGATCTCTAGTGCACTGGTCCCTTCATGGGATGATCTCTGGTGCACTGGTCCCTTCATGGGATGATCTCTGGTGCACTGTTCCCTTCATGGGATGATCTCTGATGCACTGGTCCCTTCATGGGATGATCTCTGGTGCGCTGGTCCCTTCATGGGATGAACTTTGGTGCGCTGGTCCCTTCATGGGATGAACTTTGGTGCGCTGGTCCCTTCATGGGATGAACTTTGGTGCGCTGGTCCCTTCATGGGATGAACTTTGGTGCGCTGGTCAATTCATTTGATGATCTCTGAAGCACTGGTCCCTTCATGGGATGATCTCTGAAGCACTGGTCCCTTCATGGGATGATCTCTGAAGCACTGGTCCCTTCATGGGATGATCTTTGGTGCACTGGTCCCTTCATGTGATGATCTTTGGTGCACTGGTCCTTTCAGGGTATGATCTCTGCACTGGTCCCTTCATGGGATGATCTCTGTTGCACTGGTCCCTTCATGGGATGATCTGTTGCACTGCTCCCTTCATGGGATGATCTGTTGCACTGCTCCCTTCATGGGATGATCTTGCATACCTCTAATCTGAGTGCTGGGATGCACTGGTCCCTTCATAGGATGATGTCTGTTGCACTGGTCCCTTCATGGGATGATCTCTGATGCACTGGCCCCTTCATGGGATGATCTCTGGTGCACTGGCCCCTTCATGGGATGATCTCGGGTGCACTGGCCCCTTCATGGGATGATCTCTGGTGCACTGGTCCCTTCATGGGATGATCTCTGATGCACTGGTCCCTTCATGGGATGATCTCTGATGCACTTGTCCCTTCATGGGATGATCTTTGATGCACTGGTCCCTTCATGGGATGATCTTTGATGCACTGGTCCCTATATGGGATGATCTGTTGCACTGGTCCTTCATGGGATGATCTGTTGCACTGGTCCCTTCATGGGATGATGTCTGTTGCACTGGTCCCTTCATGGGATGATGTCTGTTGCACTGGTCCCTTCATGGAATGATGTCTGTTGCACTGTTCCCTTCGTGGTATAATCTCTTGTGCGCTGGTCCCTTCATGGTATAATCTCTGGTGCGCTGGTCCCTTCATGGGATGATCTGATGCACTGGTCCCTTCATGGTATAATCTCTGGTGCGCTGGCCCCTTCATGGTATAATCTCTTGTGCGCTGGTCCCTTCATGGTATAATGTCTGGTGCGCTGGTCCCTTCATGGGATGATCTCTGATGTGCTGGTCCCTTCATGGGATGATCTCTGATGTGCTGGTCCCTTCATGGTATAGTATCTGGTGCGCTGGTCCCTTCATGGGATGATCTGATGCACTGGTCCCTTCATGGGATGATCTGATGCACTGGCCCCTTCATGGGATGATCTCTGGTGCCCTGGCCCCTTCATGGGATGATCTCTGGTGCCCTGGTCCCTTCATGGGATGATCTCTGGTGCCCTGGTCCCTTAATGGGATGTTCTCTGGTGCCCTGGTCCCTTAATGGGATGTTCTCTGGTGCCCTGGTCCCTTTATGGGATGATCTCTGGTGCCCTGGTCCCTTTATGGGATGATCTCTGATACGCTGGTCCCTTCATAGGATGATCTTTGATGCGCTGCTCCCTTCATGAAATGATCTTTGATGCGCTGCTCCCTTCATGGGATAATCTCTGATGCACTGGTCCCTTCATGGGATAATCTCTGATGCACTGGTCCCTTCATGGGATGATCTGTGGTGCACTGGTCCCTTCAAGGGATAATCTCTGGTGCACTGGTCCCTTCACGGGATGATCTCTGCGCTGGTCCCTTCACGGGATGATCTCTGCGCTGGTCCCTTCACGGGATGATCTCAGCGCTGGTGCCTTCACGGGATGATCTCAGAGCTGGTGCCTTCACGGTATGATCTCTTCGCTGGTCCCTTCACGGGATGATCTCTGCGCTGGTCCCTTCACTTGATGATCTCTGATGCGCTGGTCCCTTCACGGGATGATCTCTGATGCGCTGGTCCCTTCACGGGATGATCTCTGATGCGCTGGTCCCTTCACGGGATGATCTCTGATGCGCTGGTCCCTTCACGGGATGATCTCTGATGCGCTGGTCCCTTCACGGGATGATCTCTGATGCGCTGGTCCCTTCAAGGGATGATCTCTGATGCACTGGTCCCTTCATGGGATGATCTCTGATGCACTGGTCCCTTCATGGGATGATCTCTGATGCACTGGTCCCTTCATGGGATGATCTCTGATGCACTGGTCCCTTCATGGGATGATCTTTCATACCTCTAATCTAATTGCTTTGATGCACTGGTCCCTTCCTTGAATGATATTTGATGCACTGGTCCCTTCATGGGATGATCTTTGATGCACTGGTCCCTTCATGGGATGATCTTTGCACTGGTCCCTTCAAGGGATGATCTGTTGCACTGGTCCCTTCAAGGGATGATCTGTTGCACTGGTCCCTTCAAGGGATGATCTGTTGCACTGGTCCCTTAAAGGGATGATCTGTTGCACTGGTCCCTTCAAGGGATGATCTGTTGCGCTGGTCTCTTCATGGGATGATCTCTGGTGCGCTGGTCCCTTCTTGGGATGATCTCTGGTGCGCTTGTCCCTTCATGGGATGATCTGATGCAATGGTCCCTTCATGGGATGATCTCTGATGCACTGGTACGTTCATAGGATGATCTTGCATACCTCTAACCTGAGTGCTGTGATGCACTGGTCCCTTCATGGGATGATCTTTGATGCACTGGTCCCTTCATGGGATGTTCTTTGATGCACTGGTCCCTTCATGGGATGATCTTTGATGCACTGGTCCCTTCATGGGATGATCTCTGGTGCTCTGGTCTCTTCATGGGATGATCTCTGGTCCCTTCATGGGATGATCTCTGGTGCACTGGTCCCTTCATGGGATGATCTCTGGTGCACTGGTCCCTTCATGGGATGATCTCTGATGCACTGGTCCCTTCATGGGATGATCTCTGATGCACTTGTCCCTTCATGGGATGATCTTTGATGCACTGGTCCCTTCATGGGATGATCTTTGATGCACTGGTCCCTATATGGGATGATCTGTTGCACTGGTCCCTTCATGGGATGATCTGTTGCACTGGCCCCTTCATGGGATGATCTCTGGTGCGCTGGCCCCTTCATGGGATGATCTCTGGTGCACTGGCCCATTCATGGGATGATCTCGGGTGCACTGGCCCCTTCATGGGATGATCTCGGGTGCACTGGCCCCTTCATGGGATGATCTCTGGTGTACAGGTCCCTTCATGGGATGATCTCTGATGCACTGGTCCCTTCATGGGATGATCTCTGATGCACTGTTCACTTCATGGGATGATCTCTGATGCACTGGTCCCTTCATAGGATGATCTTGAATACCTCTAATCTGAGTGCTGTGATGCATTGGTCCCTTCATGGGATGATCTTCCATACCTCTAATCTGAGTGCAGTGATGCACTTCTCCCTTATTGGGATCTTTGATGTGCTGGTCCCTTCATGGTATAATATCTGGTGCGCTGGTCCCTTCATGTGATGATCTGATGCACTGGTCCCTTCATGGGATGATCTCTGGTGCCCTGGTCCCTTCATGGGATGATCTCTGGTGCCCTGGTCCCTTTATGGGATGATCTCTGGTGCCCTGGTCCCTTTATGGGATGATCTCTGATGCACTGGTCCCTTCATGGGATGATCTCTGATGCACTGGTCCCTTCTTGGGATGATCTTTGATGTGCTGCTCCCTTCATGGAATGATCTTTGCGCTGCTCCCTTCATGGGATAATCTCTGATGCACTGGTCCCTTCATGGGATAATCTCTGATGCACTGGTCCCTTCATGGGATGATCTGTGGTGCACTGGTCCCTTCAAGGGATAATCTCTGGTGCACTGGTCCCTTCACAGGATGATCTCTGCGCTGGTCCCTTCACGGGATGATCTCAGCGCTGGTGCCTTCACGGGATGATCTCAGAGCTGGTGACTTCACGGGATGATCTCTTCGCTGGTCCCTTCACGGGATGATCTCTGCGCTGGTCCCTTCACTTGATGATCTCTGATGCGCTGGTCCCTTCACGGGATGATCTCTGATGCGCTGGTCCCTTCACGGGATGATCTCTGATGCGCTGGTCCCTTCACGGGTTGATCTCTGATGCGCTGGTCCCTTTACGGGATGATCTCTGATGCACTGGTCCCTTCATGGGATGATCTCTGCACTGGTCCCTCCATGGGATGATCTCTGATGCACTGGTCTCTTCATGTGATGATCTTTCATACCTCTAATCTAATTGCTGTGATGCACTGGTCCCTTCATTGAATGATATTTGATGCACTGGTCCCTTCATGGGATGATCTTCGATAGACTGGTCCCTTCATGGGATGATCTTTGCACTGGTACCTTCATGGGATGATCTCTGATGCACTGGTCCCTTCATGGGATGATCTTTCATACCTCTAATCTAATTGCTGTGATGCACTGGTCCCTTCATTGAATGATATTTGATGCACTGGTCCCTTCATTGAATGATATTTGATGCACTGGTCCCTTCATGGGATGATCTTTGATGCACTGGTCCCTTCATGGGATGATCTTTGCACTGGTACCTTCATGGGATGATCTTTAATGCACTGGTCCCTTCAAGGGATGATCTGTTGCACTGGTCCCTTCAAGGGATGATCTGTTGCACTGGTCCCTTCAAGGGATGATCTGTTGCGCTGGTCTCTTCATGGGATGATCTCTGGTGCGCTGGTCCCTTCTTGGGATGATCTCTGGTGCGCTTGTCCCTTCATGGGATGATCTCTGATGCACTGGTACCTTCATAGGATGATCTTGCATACCTCTAACCTGAGTGCTGTGATGCACTGGTCCCTTCATGGGATGATCTTTGATGCACTGGTCCCTTCATGGGATGATCTTTGATGCACTGGTCCCTTCATGGGATGATCTCTGGTGCTCTGGTCTCTTCATGGGATGATCTCTGGTCCCTTCATGGGATTATCTCTGATGCACTGGTCCCTTCATGGGATCATCTTTGGTGCACTGGTCCCTTCATGGGATCATCTTTGGTGCGCTGGTCCCTTCCTGGGATGATCTCTGGTGCACTGGTCCCTTCATGGGATGATCTCTGGTGCACTGGTCCCTTCATGGGATGATCTCTGGTGCACTGGTCCCTTCATGGGATGATCTCTGGTGCACTGGTCCCTTCATGGGATGATCTCTGGTGCACTGGTCCCTTCATGGGATGATCTCTGATGCACTGGTCCCTTCATGGGATGATCTGATGCACTGGTCCCTTCAAGGTATGATCTTGCATACCTCTAATCTAATTGCTGTGATGCACTGGTCCCTTCGTGGGATGATCTCTGGTGCGCTGGTCCCTTCATGGGATGATCTCTGGTGCGCTGGTCCCTTCATGAGATGATTTTTGGTGCGCTGGTCCCTTCATGGGATGATCTCTGGTGCGCTGGTCCCTTCATGGGATGATCTCTGACGCACTGGTCCCTTCATGGGATGATCTCTGATGCACTGGTCCCTTCATGGGATGATCTGATGCACTGGTCCCTTCATGGGATGATCTTGCATACCTCTAATCTGAGTGTTGTGATGCACTGGTCCCTTCATGGGATGATCTTTGATACACGGGTCCCTTCATGGGATGATCTCTGGTGCACTGGTCCCTTCATGGGATGATCTCTGGTCCCTTCATGTGCTTATCTTTGATGCACTGGTCCCATCATGGGATGGTCTCTGATGCACTGGTCCGTTAATGGGATGATCTTCCATACCTCTAATCTGAGTGCAGCGATGCACTGCTCCCTTCTTGGGATCTGATGCGCTGGTCCCTTCATGGGATGATCTCTGGTGTGCTGGTCCCTTCATGGGATGATCTGATGCAATGGTCCCTTCATGGGATGATCTCTGATGCACTGGTACCTTCATAGGATGATCTTGCATACCTCTAATCTGAGTGCTGGGATGCACTGGTCCCTTCATAGGATGAGATCTGTTGCACTGGTCCGTTCATGGGATGATGTCTGTTGCACTGGTCCCTTCATGGGATGATGTCTGTTGCACTGTTCCCTTCATGGTATAATCTCTTGTGCGCTGGTCCCTTCATGGTATAATCTCTGGTGTGCTGGTCCCTTCATGGGATGATCTGATGCACTGGTCCCTTCATGGTATAATCTCTTGTGCGCTGGTCCCTTCATGGTATAATCTCTTATGCGCTGGTCCCTTCATGGTATAATCTCTGGTGCGCTGGTCCCTTCATGGGTTGATCTGATGCACTGGTCCCTTCATGGGATGATACCTGATGCACTGGTCCCTTCATGGGATGATGTCTGATGCCCTGGTCCCTTCATGGGATGATCTCTGATGCCCTGGTCCCTTCATGGGATGATCTCCGATGCCCTGGTCCCTTCATGGGATGATCTTTGATGCACTGGTCCCTTCATGGGATGATCTTTGCACTGGTACCTTCATGGGATGATCTCTGATGCACTTGTCCCTTCAAGGGATGATCTGTTGCACTGGTCCCTTCAAGGGATGATCTGTTGCACTGGTCCCTTCATGGGATGATCTGTTGCACTGGTCCCTGCAAGGGATGATCTGTTTCGCTGGTCTCTTCATGGGATGATCTCTGGTGCGCTGGTCCCTTCATGGTATGATCTCTGGTGCACTGGTCCCTTCATGGGATGATCTGATGCAATGGTCCCTTCATGGGATGATCTCTGATGCACTGGTACCTTCATAGGATGATCTTGCATACCACTAACCTGAGTGCTGTGATGCACTGGTCCCTTCATGGGATGATCTTTGATGCACTGGTCCCTTCATGGGATGATCTTTGCACTGGTCCCTTCATGGGATGATCTCTGGTGCGCTGGTCTCTTCATGGGATGATCTCTGGTCCCTTCATGGGATTATCTTTGATGCACTGGTCCCTTCATGGGATGATCTCTGGTGCACTGGTCCCTTCATGGGATGATCTCTGGTGCACTGGTCCCTTCATGGGATGATCTGTTGCACTGGTCCCTTCATGGGTATCTCTGATGCACTGGTCCCTTCATGGGATCGTCATTGGTGCACTGGTCCCTTAATGGGATGATCTTTGGTGCACTGGTCCCTTCATGGGATGATCTTTGGTGCACTGGTCCCTTCATGGGATGATCTCTGGTGCACTGGTCCCTTCCTGGGATGATCTCTGGTGCACTGGTCCCTTCAAGGGATGATCTCTGGTGCACTGGTCCCTTCATGGGATGATCTCTGGTGCACTGGTCCCTTTATGGGATGATGTCTGATGCACTGGTCCCTTCAAGGTATGATCTTGCATACCTCTAATCTAATTGCTGTGATGCACTGGTCCCTTCGTGGGATGATCTCTGGTGCGCTGGTCCCTTCATGGGATGATCTCTGGTGCGCTGGTCCCTTCATGAGATGATCTTTGGTGTGCTGGTCCCTTCATGGGATGATCTGATGCAATGGTCCCTTCATGAGATGATGTCTGTTGCACTGTTCCCTTCATGGTATAATCTCTTGTGCGCTGGTCCCTTCATGGTATAATCTCTGGTGCGCTGGTCCCTTCATGGGATGATCTGATGCACTGGTCCCTTCATGGTATAATCTCTTGTGCACTGGTCCCTTCATGGTATAATCTCTTGTGCGCTGGTCCCTTCATGGTATAATCTCTGGTGCGCTGGTCCCTTCATGGGATGATCTCTGATGCACTGGTCCCTTCAGGTGATGATCTCTGATGCACTGGTCCCTTCAGGTGAAGATCTCTGATGCACTGGTCCCTTCAGGTGATGATCTCTGATGCACTGGTCCCTTCATGGGATGATCTCTGTTGCACTGGTCCCTTCATGGGATGATCTTTGGTGCACTGGTCCCTTCATGGGATGATCCGGTCCCCTGGTCCCTTCATGGGATGATCTGTTGCCCTGGTCCCTTCATTGAATGATCTGTTGCCCTGGTCCCTCCATGGGATGATCTGTTGCACTGGTCCCTTCATGGGATGATCTCTGGTGCACTGATCCCTTCATGGGATGATCTCCGGTGCACTGGTCCCTTCATGGGATGATCTCTGTTGCTCTGGTCCCTTCATGGGATGATCTCTGGTGCGCTGGTCCCTTCATGGGATGATCTCTGGTGTGCTGGTCCCTTCATGGGATGATCTCTGGTGTGCTGGTCCCTTCATGGGATGATCTCTGGTGCGCTGGTCCCTTCATGGGATGATCTCTGATACGCTGGTCCCTTCAGGGGATGATTTTTGATGCACTGGTCCCTTGATGGGATGATCTCTGCACTGGTGCCTTCATGGGATGATCTTGCATACCTATAATCTAATTGATGTGATGCACTGGTCCCTTCATTGAATGATCTGTTGCACTGGTCCCTTCATTGAATGATCTGTTGCACTGGTCCCTTCATTGAATGATCTGTTGCACTGGTCCCTTCATTGAATGATCTGTTGCACTGGTCCCTTCTTGGGATGATCTCTGGTGCACTGGTCCCTTCATGGGATGATCTCTGGTGCACTGGTCCCTTCATGGGATGATCTCTGGTGCACTGGTCGATTCATGGGATGATATTGCATACCTCTAATATGAGTGCTGTGATGCACTGGTCCCTTCATGGGATGATCTTTGATGCACTGGTCCCTTCAAGGGATGATCTTGCATACCTCTAATCTGAGTGCTGTGATGCACTGGTCCCTTCATGGGATGATTTTTGATGCACTGGTCCCTTCATGGGATGATCTTGCATACCTCTAATCTGAGTGCTGTGATGCGCTGGTCCCTTCATGGGATGATCTTTTCACTGGTCCCTTCATGGGATGATCTCTGATGCATTGGTCCCTTCATGGGATGATCTCTGATGCATTGGTCCCTTCATGGGATGATCACTGATGCACTGGTCCCTTTTTGGGATGATCTGATGCACTGGTCTCTTCATGGGATGATCTCTGATGCACTGGTCCCTTCATGGGATTATCTCTAGTGCACTGGTCCCTTCATGGGATGATCTTGCATACCTCTAATCTGAGTGATCTGATGCACTTGTCCCTTCATGGGATGATGTCTGTTGCATTGGTCCCTTCATGGGATGATGTCTGTTGCATTGGTCCCTTCATGAGATGATCTGTTGCCCTGGTCCCTTCGTGGGATGATCTGTTGCCCTGGTCCCTTCATGGGATGATCTGTTGCCCTGGTCCCTTCATGGGATGATCTCTGGTGCACTGGGCCCTTCATGGGATGATCTTGCATACCTCTAATCTGAGTGCTGTGATGCACTGGTCCCTTCATGGGATGATCTTTTCACTGGTCCCTTCATGGGATGATCTCTGATGCATTGGTCCCTTCATGGGATGATCTCTGATGCATTGGTCCCTTCATGGGATGATCTCTGATGCACTGGTCCCTTTTTGGGATGATCTGATGCACTGGTCCCTTCATGGGATGATCTCTGATGCACTGGTCCCTTCATGGGATTATCTCTAGTGCACTGGTCCCTTCATGAGATGATATTGCATACCTCTAATCTGAGTGATCTGATGCACTTGTCCCTTCATGGGATGATATGTTGCCCTGGTCCCTTCATGGGATGATCTGTTGCCCTGGTCCCTTCATGGGATGATCTGTTGCCCTGGTCCCTTCATGGGATGATCTCTGGTGCACTGGCCCCTTCATGGTATTATCTCTGGTGCACTGGCCCTTTCATGAGATGATCTCTGATGTACTGGTCCCTTCATGGGTATCTCTGATGCACTGGTCCCTTCATGGGTATCTCTGATGCACTGGTCCCTTCATGGGATGATCTTTGGTGCACTGGTCCCTTCATGGGATGATCTCTGGTGCGCTGGTCCCTTCATGGGATGATCTTGCTTACCTCTAATCTGAGTGCTGTGATGCACTGGTCCCTTCATTGGATGATCTCTGATGCACTGGTCCCTTCATGGGATGATTTTTGATGCACTGGGCCCTTCATGGGATGATCTTGCATACCTCTAATCTGAGTGCTGTGATGCACTGGTCCCTTCATGGGATGATCTTTTCACTGGTCCCTTCATGGGATGATCTCTGATGCATTGGTCCCTTCATGGGATGATCTCTGATGCATTGGTCCCTTCATGGGATGATCTCTGATGCACTGGTCCCTTTTTGGGATGATCTGATTAGGGGTGGGCGGAATTTGCGGAATTAACCTTCGCAAATTATCGCGAGAATGTTTAAAATTATCGCAAACAAGCAGAAATATCGCGAAGATGCGGAAGTTTTTTTCCGGCATGTTCGCGAGATTTTCTGCATGGTTGCGGGTCGCCAACTTACCCATGTGGTTGCTTGCGGGCGCGGCCATCTTGTTTTGAGTTGTTCTCGCGGTGCATGATCGCGAGAAGAAAGACGTGATCGCGCGACGCATGACGTCACTGCGGGCGCGAACTGTCGCGAGACAGCGCAAATGGCTAAAAACAATACAACATCTCATGGAGAACGCGACCGGATCAAGAAAACTTGTCGGCGAACGCAGGGATTCAGGTAAGGCGATCGCGCGCGCGCGCGAGAATGTATCATTTTACAGCGCGAGCAAGAAACAAATTATCGCCAAGCTGCGGAAACCGGAATTTTTGACATTTTCGCGCTCTCCGCGGAACGCAAAAATGTCAAATTATCGCAATTTCCGCGAACGGAACGAAATTTTTGCCCAGGCCTAGATCTGATGCACTGGTCCCTTCATGGGATGATCTCTGATGCACTGGTCCCTTCATGGGATTATCTCTAGTGCACTGGTCCCTTCATGAGATGATCTTGCATACCTCTAATCTGAGTGATCTGATGCACTTGTCCCTTCATGGTATGATATGTTGCCCTGGTCCCTTCATGGGATGATCTGTTGCCCTGGTCCCTTCATGGGATGATCTGTTGCCCTGGTCCCTTCATGGGATGATCTCTGGTGCACTGGCCCCTTCATGGGATGATCTCTGGTGCACTGGCCCTTTCATGAGATGATCTCTGATGTACTGGTCCCTTCATGGGTATCTCTGATGCACTGGTCCCTTCATGGGTATCTCTGATGCACTGGTCCCTTCATGGGATGATCTTTGGTGCACTGGTCCCTTCATGGGATGATCTCTGGTGCGCTGGTCCCTTCATGGGATGATCTTGCATACCTCTAATCTGAGTGGTGTGATGCGATGGTCCCTTCGTGGGATGTTCTCTGATGCACTGGTCCCTTCATGGGATGATCTCTGATGTGCTGGTCCCTTCACGGGATGATCTCTGGTGCGCTGGTCCCTTCACGGGATGATCACTGGTGCGCTGGTCCCTTCACGGGATGATCTCTGGTGCGCTGGTCCCTTCACGGGATGATCTCTGGTGCGCTGGTCCCTTCACGGGATGATCTTTGGTGCACTGGTCCCTTCACGGGATGATCTCTGGTGCGCCGGTACCTTCATGGGATGATCTTGCATACCTCTAATCTGAGTGCTGTGATGCACTGGTCCCTTCATGGGATGATCTCTGATGCACTGGTCCCTTCATGGGATGATCTCTGATGCACTGGTCCCTTCATGGGATGATCTGATGCACTGGTCCCTTCAAGGTATGATCTTGCATACCTCTAATCTAATTGCTGTGATGCACTGGTCCCTTCGTGGGATGATCTCTGGTGCTCTGGTCCCTTCATGGGATGATCTCTGGTGCACTGGTCCCTTCATGGGATGATCTTGCATACCTCTAATCTAATTGCTCTGATGCGCTGGTCCCTTCATGGGATGATCCCTGGTGCGCTGGTCCCTTCATGGGATGAACTTTGGTGCGCTGGTCCCTTCATGGGATGAACTTTGGTGCGCTGGTCCCTTCATGGGATGATCTTTGGTGCGCTGGTCCCTTCATGGGATGATCTCTGAAGCACTGGTCCCTTCATGGGATGATCTGATGCACTGGTCCCTTCATGGTATAATCTCTGGTGCGCTGGTCCCTTCATGGTATAATCTCTTGTGCGCTGGTCCCTTCATGGGCTGATCTCTGGTGCGCTGGTCCCTTCATGGGATGAACTTTGGTGCGCTGGTCCCTTCATAGGATGAACTTTGGTGCGCTGGTCCCTTCATGGGATGAACTTTGGTGCGCTGGTCCCTTCATGGGATGATCTTTGGTGCGCTGGTCCCTTCATGGGATGATCTCTGAAGCACTGGTCCCTTCATGGGATCATCTCTGATGCACTGGTCCCTTCATGGGATGATCTCTGTTGCACTGGTCCCTTCATGGGATTATCTGTTGCACTAGACCCTTCATGGGATTATCTATTGCACTGGTCCCTTCATGGGATGATCTGTTGCACTGGTCCCTTCATGGGATGATCTTGCATACCTCTAATCTGAGTGCTGGGATGCACTGGTCCCTTCATAGGATGAGGTCTGTTGCACTGGTCCCTTCATGGGATGATGTCTGTTGCACTGTTCCCTTCATGGTATAATCTCTTGTGCGCTGGTCCCTTCATGGTATAATCTCTGATGCACTGGTCCCTTCATGGTATAATCTCTGGTGCGCTGGTCCCTTCATGGTATAATCACTTGTGTGCTGGTCCCTTCATGGTATAATCTCTGGTGCGCTGGTCCCTTCATGGGATGATCTCTGATGCACTGGTCCCTTCAGGTGATGATCTCTGATGCACTGGTCCCTTCAGGTGAAGATCTCTGATGCACTGGTCCCTTCAGGTGATGATCTCTGATGCAGTGGTCCCTTCATGGGATGATCTCTGGTGCACTGGTCCCTTCATGGGATGATCTTTGGTGCACTGGTCCCTTCATGGGATGATCCGGTCCCCTGGTCCCTTCATGGGATGATCTGTTGCCCTGGTCCCTTCATTGAATGATCTGTTGCCCTGGTCCCTTCATGGGATGATCTGTTGCACTGGTCCCTCCATGGGATGATCTGTTGCACTGGTCCCTCCATGGGATGATCTGTTGCACTGGTCCCTCCATGGGATGATCTGTTGCACTGGTCCCTTCATGGGATGATCTCTGGTGCACTGATCCCTTCATGGGATGATCTCTGGTGCACTGGTCCCTTCATGGGATGATCTGTTGCTCTGGTTCCTTCATGGGATGATCTCTGGTGCGCTGGTCCCTTCATGGGATGATCTCTGGTGTGCTGGTCCCTTCATGGGATGATCTCTGGTGCGCTGGTCCCTTCATAGGATGATCTCTGGTGCGCTGGTCCCTTCATGGGATGATCTCTGGTGCGCTGGTCCCTTCATGGGATGATCTCTGATGCACTGGTCGATTCATGGGATGATATTGCATACCTCTAATATGAGTGCTGTGATGCACTGGTCCCTTCATGGGATGATCTCTGATGCATTGGTCCCTTCATGGGATGATCTCTGATGCATTGGTCCCTTCATGGGATGATCTCTGATGCATTGGTCCCTTCATGGGATGATCTCTGATGCACTGGTCCCTTTTTGGGATGATCTGATGCACTGGTCCCTTCATGGGATGATCTTGCATACCTCTAATCTGAGTGATCTGATGCACTTGTCCCTTCATGGGATGATCTGGTGCACTGGTCCCTTCATGGGATGATCTGTTGCACTGGTCCCTTCATGGGATTATCTGTTGCCCTGGTCCCTTCGTGGGATGATCTGTTGCCCTGGTCCCTTCATGGGATGATCTGTTGCCCTGGTCCCTTCATGGGATGATCTCTGGTGCACTGGCCCCTTCATGGGATGATCTTTGATGTACTGGTCCCTTCATGGGTATCTCTGATGCACTGGTCCCTTCATGGGTATCTCTGATGCACTGGTCCCTTCATGGGATGATCTTTTCACTGGTCCCTTCATGGGGTGATCTCTGGTGCGCTGGTCCCTTCATGGGATGATCTTGCATACCTCTAATCTGAGTGCTGTGATGCACTGGTCCCTTCATTGGATGATCTCTGATGCACTGGTCCCTTCATGGGATGATCTTTGATGCACTGGTGCCTTCATGGGATGATCTCTGATGCATTGGTCCCTTCATGGGATGATCTCTGATGCATTGGTCCCTTCATGGGATGATCTCTGATGCACTGGTCCCTTTTTGGGATGATCTGATGCACTGGTCCCTTCATGGGATGATCTCTGATGCACTGGTCCCTTCATGGGATTATCTCTAGTGCACTGGTCCCTTCATGAGATGATCATGCATACCTCTAATATGAGTGATCTGATGCACTTGTCCCTTCATGGGATGATGTCTGTTGCACTGGTCCCTTCATGGGATGATCTGTTGCCCTGGTCCCTTCATGGGATGATCTGTTGCCCTGGTCCCTTCATGGGATGATCTGTTGCCCTGGTCCCTTCATGGGATGATCTCTGGTGCACTGGCCCCTTCATGGGATGATCTCTGGTGCACTGGCCCTTTCATGGGATGATCTCTGGTGCACTGGTCCCTTCATGGGATGATCTCTGATGTACTGGTCCCTTCATGGGTATCTCTGATGCACTGGTCCCTTCATGGGTATCTCTGATGCACTGGTCCCTTCATGGGATGATCTTTGGTGCACTGGTCCCTTCATGGGATGATCTCTGGTGCGCTGGTCCCTTCATGGGATGATCTTGCATACCTCTAATCTGAGTGGTGTGATGCGATGGTCCCTTCGTGGGATGATCTCTGATGCACTGGTCCCTTCATGGGATGATCTCTGATGCGCTGGTCCCTTCACGGGATGATCACTGGTGCACTGGTCCCTTCACTGGATGATCTCTGGTGCTCTGGTCCCTTCACGGGATGATCTCTGGTGCGCTGGTCCCTTCACGGGATGATCACTGGTGCGCCGGTCCCTTAATGGGATGATCTGATGCACTGGTCCCTTCAAGGTATGATCTTGCATACCTCTAATCTAATTGATGTGATGCACTGGTCCCTTCGTGGGATGATCTCTGGTGCTCTGGTCCCTTCATGGGATGATCTCTGGTGCGCTGGTCCCTTCATGGGATGATCTTGCATACCTCTAATCTAATTGCTCTGATGCACTGGTCCCTTCATGGGATGATCTCTGGTGCGCTGGTCCCTTCATGGGATGATCTCTGGTGCGCTGGTCCCTTCATGGGGTGAACTTTGGTGCGCTGGTCCCTTCATGGGATGATCCGGTCCCCTGGTCCCTTCAAGGGATGATCTGTTGCCCTGGTCCCTTCATTGAATGATCTGTTGCCCTGGTCCCTTCATGGCCTGATCTGTTGCCCTGGTCCCTGCATGGGATGATCTGTTGCACTGGTCCCTCCATGGGATGATCTGTTGCACTGGTCCCTTCATGGGATGATCTCTGGTGCACTGATCCCTTCATGGGATGATCTCTGGTGCACTGGTCCCTTCATGGGATGATCTCTGTTGCTCTGGTTCCTTCATGGGATGATCTCTGGTGCGCTGGTCCCTTCATGGGATGATCTCTGGTGTGCTGGTCCCTTCATGGGATGATCTCTGGTGCGCTGGTCCCTTCATGGGATGATCTCTGGTGCGCTGGTCCCTTCATGGGATGATCTCTGGTGCGCTGGTCCCTTCATGGGATGATCTCTGGTGCACTGGTCCCTTCATGGGATGATCTCTGATACGCTGGTCCCTTCATGGGATGATCTCTGGTGCACTGGTCGATTCATGGGATGATATTGCATACCTCTAATATGAGTGCTGTGATGCACTGGTCCCTTCATGGGATGATCTTTTCACTGGTCCCTTCATGGGATGATCTCTGATGCATTGGTCCCTTCATGTGATGATCTCTGATGCATTGGTCCCTTCATGGGATGATCTCTGATGCACTGGTCCCTTTTTGGGATGATCTGATGCACTGGTCCCTTCATGGGATGATCTTGCATACCTCTAATCTGAGTGATCTGATGCACTTGTCCCTTCATGGGATGATGTCTGTTGCACTGGTCCCTTCATGGGATTATCTGTTGCCCTGGTCCCTTCGTGGGATGATCTGTTGCCCTGGTCCCTTCATGGGATGATCTGTTGCCCTGGTCCCTTCATGGGCTGATCTGTTGCACTGGTCCCTGCATGGGATGATCTGTTGCACTGGTCCCTCCATGGGATGATCTGTTGCACTGGTCCCTTCATGGGATGATCTCTGGTGCACTGATCCCTTCATGGGATGATCTCTGGTGCACTGGTCCCTTCATGGGATGATCTCTGGTGCACTGGTTCCTTCATGGGATGATCTCTGGTGCGCTGGTCCCTTCATGGGATGATCTCTGGTGTGCTGGTCCCTTCATGGGATGATCTCTGGTGCGCTGGTCCCTTCATGGGATGATCTCTGGTGCGCTGGTCCCTTCATGGGATGATCTCTGGTGCACTGGTCCCTTCATGGGATGATCTCTGATACGCTGGTCCCTTCATGGGATGATCTCTGGTGCACTGGTCGATTCATGGGATGATATTGCATACCTCTAATATGAGTGCTGTGATGCACTGGTCCCTTCATGGGATGATCTTTTCACTGGTCCCTTCATGGGATGATCTCTGATGCATTGGTCCCTTCATGTGATGATCTCTGATGCATTGGTCCCTTCATGGGATGATCTCTGATGCACTGGTCCCTTTTTGGGATGATCTGATGCACTGGTCCCTTCATGGGATGATCTTGCATACCTCTAATCTGAGTGATCTGATGCACTTGTCCCTTCATGGGATGATGTCTGTTGCACTGGTCCCTTCATGGGATTATCTGTTGCCCTGGTCCCTTCGTGGGATGATCTGTTGCCCTGGTCCCTTCATGGGATGATCTGTTGCCCTGGTCCCTTCATGGGATGATCTCTGGTGCACTGGCCCCTTCATGGGATGATCTTTGATGTACTGGTCCCTTCATGGGTATCTCTGATGCACTGGTCCCTTCATGGGTATCTCTGATGCACTGGTCCGTTCATGGGATGATCTTTTCACTGGTCCCTTCATGGGGTGATCTCTGGTGCGCTGGTCCCTTCATGGGATGATCTTGCATACCTCTAATCTGAGTGCTGTGATGCACTGGTCCCTTCATTGGATGATCTCTGATGCACTGGTCCCTTCATGGGATGATTTTTGATGCACTGGTCCCTTCATGAGATGATGTTTTCACTGGTCCCTTCATGGGATGATCTCTGATGCATTGGTCCCTTCATGGGATGATCTCTGATGCATTGGTCCCTTCATGGGATGATCTCTGATGCACTGGTCCCTTTTTGGGATGATCTGATGCACTGGTCCCTTCATGGGATGATCTCTGATGCACTGGTCCCTTCATGGGATTATCTCTAGTGCACTGGTCCCTTCATGAGATGATCATGCATACCTCTAATATGAGTGATCTGATGCACTTGTCCCTTCATGGGATGATGTCTGTTGCACTGGTCCCTTCATGGGATGATCTGTTGCCCTGGTCCCTTCATGGGATGATCTGTTGCCCTGGTCCCTTCATGGGATGATCTGTTGCCCTGGTCCCTTCATGGGATGATCTCTGGTGCACTGGCCCCTTCATGGGATGATCTCTGGTGCACTGGTCCCTTCATGGGATGATCTCTGATGTACTGGTCCCTTCATGGGTATCTCTGATGCACTGGTCCCTTCATGGGTATCTCTGATGCACTGGTCCCTTCATGGGATGATCTTTGGTGCACTGGTCCCTTCATGGGATGATCTCTGGTGCGCTGGTCCCTTCATGGGATGATCATGCATACCTCTAATCTGAGTGGTGTGATGCGATGGTCCCTGCGTGGGATGATCTCTGATGCACTGGTCCCTTCATGGGATGATCTCTGATGCGCTGGTCCCTTCACGGGATGATCTCTGGTGCACTGGTCCCTTCACGGGATGATCACTGGTGCGCTGGTCCCTTCACGGGATGATCTCTGGTGCGCTGGTCCCTTCACTGGATGATCTCTGGTGCGCTGGTGCCTTCACGGGATGATCTCTGGTGCGCTGGTCCCTTCACGGGATGATCACTGGTGCGCCGGTCCCTTCATGGGATGATCTTGCATACCTCTAATCTGAGTGCTGTGATGCACTGGTCCCTTCATGGGATGATCTCTGATGCACTGGTCCCTTCATGGGATGATCTCTGATGCACTGGTCCCTTAATGGGATGATCTGATGCACTGGTCCCTTCAAGGTATGATCTTGCATACCTCTAATCTAATTGATGTGATGCACTGGTCCCTTCGTGGGATGATCTCTGGTGCTCTGGTCCCTTCATGGGATGATCTCTGGTGCGCTGGTCCCTTCATGGGATGATCTTGCATACCTCTAATCTAATTTCTCTGATGCACTGGTCCCTTCATGGGATGATCTCTGGTGCGCTGGTCCCTTCATGGGATGATCTCTGGTGCGCTGGTCCCTTCATGGGATGAACTTTGGTGCGCTGGTCCCTTCATGGGATGAACTTTGGTGCGCTGGTCCCTTCATGGGATGATCTTTGGTGCGCTGGTCCCTTCATGGGATGATCTCTGAAGCACTGGTCCCTTCATGGGATGATCTCTGATGCACTGGTCCCTTCATGGGATGATCTCTGTTGCACTGGTCCCTTCATGGGATTATCTGTTGCACTGGTCCCTTCATGGGATTATCTGTTGCACTGGTCCCTTCATGGGATGATCTGTTGCACTGGTCCCTTCATGGGATGATCTTGCATACCTCTAAACTGAGTGCTGGGATGCACTGGTCCCTTCATAGGATGAGATCTGTTGCACTGGTCCCTTCATGGGATGATGTCTGTTGCACTGTTCCCTTCATGGTATAATCTCTTGTGCGCTGGTCCCTTCATGGGATGATCTCTGGTGCGCTGGTCCCTTCATGGGATGATCTCTGGTGTGCTGGTCCCTTCATGGGATGATCTCTGGTGCGCTGGTCCCTTCATGGGATGATCTCTGGTGCGCTGGTCCCTTCATGGGATGATCTCTGGTGCGCTGGTCCCTTCATGGGATGATATCTGATACGCTGGTCCCTTCATGGGATGATCTCTGGTGCACTGGTCGATTCATGGGATGATATTGCATACCTCTAATATGAGTGCTGTGATGCACTGGTCCCTTCATGGGATGATCTTTTCACTGGTCCCTTCATGGGATGATCTCTGATGCATTGGTCCCTTCATGGGATGATCTCTGATGCATTGGTCCCTTCATGGGATGATCTCTGATGCACTGGTCCCTTTTTGGGATGATCTGATGCACTGGTCCCTTCATGGGATGATCTTGCATACCTCTAATCTGAGTGATCTGATGCACTTGTCCCTTCATGGGATGATGTCTGTTGCACTGGTCCCTTCATGGGATTATCTGTTGCCCTGGTCCCTTCGTGGGATGATCTGTTGCCCTGGTCCCTTCATGGGATGATCTGTTGCCCTGGTCCCTTCATGGGATGATCTCTGGTGCACTGGCCCCGTCATGGGATGATCTCTGGTGCACTGGCCCTTTCATGGGATGATCTTTGATGTACTGGTCCCTTCATGGGTATCTCTGATGCACTGGTCCCTTCATGGGTATCTCTGATGCACTGGTCCCTTCATGGGATGATCTTTTCACTGGTCCCTTCATGGGGTGATCTCTGGTGCGCTGGTCCCTTCATGGGATGATCTCGCATACCTCTAATCTGAGTGCTGTGATGCACTGGTCCCTTCATTGGATGATCTCTGATGCACTGGTCCCTTCATGGGATGATTTTTGATGCACTGGTCCCTTCATGAGATGATGTTTTCACTGGTCCCTTCATGGGATGATCTCTGATGCATTGGTCCCTTCATGGGATGATCTCTGATGCATTGGTCCCTTCATGGGATGATCTCTGATGCACTGGTCCCTTTTTGGGATGATCTGATGCACTGGTCCCTTCATGGGATGATCTCTGATGCACTGGTCCCTTCATGGGATTATCTCTAGTGCACTGGTCCCTTCATGAGATGATCATGCATACCTCTAATATGAGTGATCTGATGCACTTGTCCCTTCATGGAATGATGTCTGTTGCACTGGTCCCTTCATGGGATGATCTGTTGCCCTGGTCCCTTCATGGGATGATCTGTTGCCCTGGTCCCTTCATGGGATGATCTGTTGCCCTGGTCCCTTCATGGGATGATCTCTGGTGCACTGGCCCCTTCATGGGATGATCTCTGGTGCACTGGCCCTTTCATGGGATGATCTCTGGTGCACTGGTCCCTTCATGGGATGATCTCTGATGTACTGGTCCCTTCATGGGTATCTCTGATGCACTGGTCCCTTCATGGGTATCTCTGATGCACTGGTCCCTTCATGGGATGATCTTTGGTGCACTGGTCCCTTCATGGGATGATCTCTGGTGCGCTGGTCCCTTCATGGGATGATCTTGCATACCTCTAATCTGAGTGGTGTGATGCGATGGTCCCTTCGTGGGATGATCTCTGATGCACTGGTCCCTTCATGGGATGATCTCTGATGCGCTGGTCCCTTCACGGGATGATCTCTGGTGCACTGGTCCCTTCACGGGATGATCACTGGTGCGCTGGTCCCTTCACGGGATGATCTCTGGTGCGCTGGTCCCTTCACTGGATGATCTCTGGTGCTCTGGTCCCTTCACGGGATGATCTCTGGTGCGCTGGTCCCTTCACGGGATGATCACTGGTGCGCCGGTCCCTTCATGGGATGATCTTGCATACCTCTAATCTGAGTGCTGTGATGCACTGGTCCCTTCATGGGATGATCTCTGATGCACTGGTCCCTTCATGGGATGATCTCTGATGCACTGGTCCCTTCATGGGATGATCTCTGATGCACTGGTCCCTTAATGGGATGATCTGATGCACTGGTCCCTTCAAGGTATCATCTTGCATACCTCTAATCTAATTGATGTGATGCACTGGTCCCTTCGTGGGATGATCTCTGGTGCTCTGGTCCCTTCATGGGATGATCTCTGGTGCGCTGGTCCCTTCATGGGATGATCTTGCATACCTCTAATCTAATTGCTCTGATGCACTGGTCCCTTCATGGGATGATCTCTGGTGCGCTGGTCCCTTCATGGGATGATCTCTGGTGCGCTGGTCCCTTCATGGTATGAACTTTGGTGCGCTGGTCCCTTCATGGGATGAACTTTGGTGCGCTGGTCCCTTCATGGGATGAACTTTGGTGCGCTGGTCCCTTCATGGGATGAACTTTGGTGCGCTGGTCCCTTCATGGGATGATCTTTGGTGCGCTGGTCCCTTCATGGGATGATCTCTGATGCACTGGTCCCTTCATGGGATGATCTCTGTTGCACTGGTCCCTTCATGGGATTATCTGTTGCACTGGTCCCTTCATGGGATTATCTGTTGCACTGGTCCCTTCATGGGATGATCTGTTGCACTGGTCCCTTCATGGGATGATCTTGCATACCTCTAAACTGAGTGCTGGGATGCACTGGTCCCTTCATAGGATGAGATCTGTTGCACTGGTCCCTTCATGGGATGATGTCCGTTGCACTGTTCCCTTCATGGTATAATCTCTTGTGTGCTGGTCCCTTCATGGTATAATCTCTGGTGCGCTGGTCCCTTCATGGGATGATCTGATGCACTGGTCCCTTCATGGTATAATCTCTGGTGCGCTGGTCCCTTCATGGTATAATCTCTTGTGCGCTGGTCCCTTCATGGTATAATCTCTTATGCGCTGGTCCCTTCATGGTATAATCTCTGGTGCGCTGGTCCCTTCATGGGTTGATCTGATGCACTGGTCCCTTCATGGGATGATCTGATGCACTGGTCCCTTCATGGGATGATCTCTGGTGCCCTGGTCCCTTCATGGGATGATCTCTAGTGCCCTGGTCCCTTCATGGGATGATCTCTAGTGCCCTGGTCCCTTCATGGGATGATCTCTGGTGCCCTGGTCCCTTTATGGGAAGATCTCTGATGCACTGGTCCCTTCATGGGATGATCTTTGATGCACTGGTCCCTTCATGGGATAATCTCTGATGCACTGGTCCCTTCATGGGATGATCTGTGGTGCACTGGTCCCTTCATGGGATAATCTCTGGTGCACTGGTCCCTTCACGGGATAATCTCTGGTGCACTGGTCCCTTCACGGGATGATCTCTGCGCTGGTCCCTTCACGGGATGATCTCTGCGCTGGTGCCTTCACGGGATGATCTCTGCGCTGGTCCCTTCACGGGATGATGATCTCTGATGCACTGGTCCCTTCATGGGATGATCTTTCATACCTCTAATCTAATTGGTGTGATGCTCTGGTCCCTTCATTGAATGATATTTGATGCACTGGTCCCTTCATGGGATGATCTTTGATGCAATGGTCCCTTCATGGGATGATCTTTGCACTGGTACCTTCATGGGATGATCTTTGATGCACTTGTCCCTTCAAGGGATGATCTGTTGCACTGGTCCCTTCAAGGGATGATCTGTTGCACTGGTCCCTTCAAGGGATGATCTGTTGCACTGGTCCCTTCATGGGATGATCTGTTGCACTGGTCCCTGCAAGGGATGATCTGTTTCGCTGGTCTCTTCATGGGATGATCTCTGGTGTGCTGGTCCCTTCATGGTATGATCTCTGGTGCGCTGGTCCCTTCATGCGATGATCTGATGCAATGGTCCCTTCATGGGATGATCTCTGATGCACTGGTACCTTCATAGGATGATCTTGCATACCACTAACCTGAGTGCTGTGATGCACTGGTCCCTTCATGGGATGATCTTTGATGCACTGGTCCCTTCATGGGATGATCTTTGCACTGGTCCCTTCATGGGATGATCTCTGGTGCGCTGGTCTCTTCATGGGATGATCTCTGGTCCCTTCATGGGATTATCTTTGATGCACTGGTCCCTTCATGGGATGATCTCTGATGCACTGGTCCCTTCATGGGATGATCTCTGGTGCACTGGTCCCTTCATGGGATGATCTGTTGCACTGGTCCCTTCATAGGTATCTCTGATGCACTGGTCCCTTCATGGGATCGTCATTGGTGCACTGGTCCCTTCATGGGATGATCTTTGGTGCACTGGTCCCTTCATTGGATGATCTCTGGTGCACTGGTCCCTTCATGTGAATCTCTGATGCACTGGTCCCTTCATGGGTATCTCTGGTGCACTGGTCCCTTCATGGGATGATCTCTGGTGCACTGGTCCCTTCATGGGATGATCTTTGATGCACTGGTCCCTTCATGGGATGATTTTTGGTGCACTGGTCCCTTCATGGGATGATCTTTGGTGCACTGTTCCTGTCATGGTATGATCTCTGCACTGGTCCCTTCATGGGATGATCTTTGATGCACTGGTCCCTTTATGGGATGATCTGTTGCACTGGTCCCTTCATGGGATGATCTGTTGCACTGATCCCTTCATGGGATGACCTCTGATGCACTGGTCCCTTCATGGGATGACCTCTGATGCACTGGTCCCTTCATGGGATGATCTCTGTTGCACTGGTCCCTTCATGGGATGACCTCTGATGCACTGGTCCCTTCATGGGATGACCTCTGATGCACTGTTTCCTTCATGGGATGATCTCTGATGCACTGGTCCCTTCATGGGTATCTCTGGTGCACTGGTCCCTTCATGGGATGATCTCCGGTGCACTGGTCCCTTCATGGAATGATCTCTGTTGCACTGGTCCCTTCATGGGATGATCTGTTGCACTGGTCCCTTAATGGGATGATCTGTTGCACTGGTCCCTTCATGGGATGATCTCTGATGCACTGGTCCCTTCATGGGATGATCTCTGATGCGCTGGTCCCTTCATGGGATGATCTCTGTTGCGCTGGTCCCTTCATGGGATGACCTCTGATGCACTGGTCCCTTCATGGGATGACCTCTGATGCACTGGTCCCTTCATGGGATGACCTCTGATGCACTGTTTCCTTCATGGGATGATCTCTGATGCACTGGTCCCTTCATGGGATGATCTCCGGTGCACTGGTCCCTTCATGGGATGATCTCTGTTGCACTGGTCCCTTCATGGGATGATCTCTGGTGCACTGGTCCCTTAATGGGATGATCTGTTGCACTGGTCCCTTCATGGGATGATCTCTGATGCACTGGTCCCTTCATGGGATGATCTCTGATGCGCTGGTCCCTTCATGGGATGATCTCTGGTGCGCTGGTCCCTTCATGGGATGATCTCTGGTGCGCTGGTCCCTTCATGGGATGATCTCTGGTGTGCTGGTCCCTTCATGGGATGATCTTGCATACCTCTAATCTGAGTGCTGCGATGCACAGGTCCCTTCATGGAATGATCTCTGATGCACTGGTCCCTTCATGGGATGATCTTGCATACTTCTAATTTAATTGCTGTGATGCACTGGTCCCTTCATTGAATGATCTTTGATGCACTTGTCCCTTCATGGGATGATCTTTGATGCACTGGTCCCTTCTTGGGATGATCTTTGATGCACTGGTCCCTTCATGGGATGATCTCTGGTGCGCTGGCCCCTTCATGGGATGATCTCTGGTGCGCTGGCCCCTTCATGGGATGATCTCTGGTGCACTGGCCCCTTCATGGGATGATCTCTGGTGTACTGGTCCCTTCATGGGATGATCTCTGATGCACTGGTCCCTTCATGGGATGATCTCTGATGCACTGTTCACTTCATGGGATGATCTCTGATGCACTGGTCCCTTCATATAATGATCTTGAATACCTCTAATCTGAGTGCTGTGATGCATTGGTCCCTTCATGGGATGATCTTCCATACCTCTAATCTGAGTGCAGGGATGCACTTCTCCCTTCTTGGGATCTTTGATGTGCTGGTCCCTTCATGGGATGATCTCTAATGTGCTGGTCCCTTCATGGGATGATCTCTGATGTGCTGGTCCCTTCATGGGATGATCTCTGGTGCGCTGGTCCCTTCATGGGATGATTTTTGATGCACTGGTCCCTTCATGGTATGATCTCTGATGCATTGGTCCCTTCATGGGATGATCTCTGATGCACTGGTCCCTTCATGGGATGATCTCTGATGCACTGGTCCCTTCATGGTATGATCTCTGATGCACTGGTCCCTTCCTGGGATGATCTTGCATACCTCTAATCTGAGTGCTGTGATGCATTGGTCCCTTAATGGGATGATCTTCCATACTTCTAATCTGAGTGCAGTGATGCTCTTCTCCCTTCTTGGGGTCTCTGATGCACTGGTCCCTTCATGGGATGATCTCTGATGCACTGGTCCCTTCATGGGATGATCTCTGATGCACTGGTCCCTTCATGGGATGATCTCTGGTGCACTGGTCCCTTCATGGGATGATCTTTGATGCACTGGTCCCTTCATGGACGATTTTTGGTGCACTGGTCCCTTCATGGGATGATCTTTGGTGCACTGGTCCTTTCATGGTATGATCTCTGCACTGGTCCCTTCATGGGACGATCTGTTGCACTGGTCCCTTTATGGGATGATCTGTTGCACTGGTCCCTTTATGGGATGATCTGTTGCACTGGTCCCTTCATGGGATGATCTGTTGCACTGGTCCCTTCATAGGATATCATCTGGTGCCCTGGTCCCTTCATAGGATAACCTCTAATTCACTGGTCCCTTCATGGGATGACCTCTGATGCACTGGTCCATTCATGGGATGATCTCTGTTGCACTGGTCCCTTCTTGGGATGATCTCTGATTCACTGGTCCCTTCATGGGATGACCTCTGATGCACTGGTCCCTTCATGGGATGACCTCCGATGCACTGGTCCCTTCATGGGATGATCTCTGGTGCTTGGTCCCTTCATGGGATGATCTCTGATGCACTGGTCCCTTCATGGGATGATCTTTGATGCACTGGTCCCTTCATGGGATGATCTTTGGTGCACTGGTCCCTTCATTGGATGATCTCTGGTGCACTGGTCCCTTCATGTGAATCTCTGATGCCCTGGTCCCTTCATGGGTATCTCTGGTGCACTGGTCCCTTCATGGGATGATCTCTGGTGCACTGGTCCCTTCATGGGATGATCTCTGTTGCACTGGTCCCTTCATGGGATGATCTCTGGTGCACTGGTCCCTTCATGGGATGATCTGTTGATCTAGTCCCTTAATGGGATGATCAGTTGATCTGGTCCCTTAATGGGATGATCTGTTGCACTGGTCCCTTCATGGGATGATCTCTGATGCACTGGTCCCTTCATGGGATGATCTCTGATGCGTTGGTCCCTTCATGGGATGATCTCTGGTGCGCTGGTCCCTTCATGGGATGATCTCTGGTGCACTGGTCCCTTCATGTGAATCTCTGATGCACTGGTCCCTTCTTGGGTATCTCTGGTGCACTGGTCCCTTCATGGGATGATCTCTGGTGCACTGGTCCCTTCATGGGATGATCTCTGATGCACTGGTCCCTTCATGGGATGATCTCTGATGCACTGGTCCCTTCATGGGATGATCTGATGCACTTGTCCCTTCATGGGATGATCTGATGCACTGGTCCCTTCATGGGATCATCATCATTGATGCACTGGTCCCTTCATTGGATGGTCTTTGATGCACTGGTCCCTTCATGGGATGATCTCTGATGCACTGGTCCCTTAATGGGATGATCTCTGATGCACTGGTCCCTTCCTGGGATGATCTTGCATACCTCTAATCTGAGTGCTGTGATGCATTGGTCCCTTAATGGGATGATCTTCCATACTTCTAGTCTGAGTGCAGTGATGCTCTTCTCCCTTATTGGGGTCTCTGATGCACTGGTCCCTTCATGGGATGATCTCTGGTGCACTGGTCCCTTCATGGGATGATCTTTGATGCACTGGTCCCTTCATGGGATGATTTTTGGTGCACTGGTCCCTTCATGGGATGATCTTTGGTGCACTGTTCCTGTCATGGTATGATCTCTGCACTGGTCCCTTCATGGGATGATCTTTGATGCACAGGTCCCTTTATGGGATGATCTGTTGCACTGGTCCCTTTATGGGATAATCTGTTGCACTGGTCCCTTCATGGGATGATCTGTTGCACTGGTCCCTTCATAGGATGATATCTGGTGCCCTGGTCCCTTCATAGGATGACCTCTGATTCACTGGTCCCTTCATAGGATGACCTCTGATTCACTGGTCCCTTCATAGGATGACCTCTGATGCACTGGTCCCTTCATGGGATGACCTCTGATGCACTGGTCCCTTCATGGGATGATCTCTGTTGCACTTGTCCCTTCATGGGATGATCTCTGATTAACTGGTCCCTTCATGGGATGACCTCTGATGCACTGGTCCCTTCATGGGATGACCTCTGATGCACTGTTTCCTTCATGGGATGATCTCTGATGCACTGGTACCTTCATGGGTATCTCTGGTGCACTGGTCCCTTAATGGGATGATCTCCGGTGCACTGGTCCCTTCATGGGATGATCTCTGTTGCACTGGTCCCTTCATAGGATGATCTCTGGTGCACTGGTCCCTTCATGGGATGATCTGTTGCTCTGGTCCCTTCATGGGATGATCTGTTGCACTGGTCCCTTCATGGGATGATCTCTGATGCACTGGTCCCTTCATGGGATGATCTCTGATGCGCTGGTCCCTTCATGGGATGATCTCTGTTGCGCTGGTCCCTTCATGGGATGATCTCTGGTGCGCTGGTCCCTTCATGGGATGATCTTGCATACCTCTAATCTGAGTGCTGCGATGCACAGGTCCCTTCATGGAATGATCTCTGATGCACTGGTCCCTTCATGGGATGATCTTGCATACTTCTAATTTAATTGCTGTGATGCACTGGTCCCTTCATTGAATGATCTTTGATGCACTTGTCCCTTCATGGGATGATCTTTGATGCACTGGTCCCTTCTTGGGATGATCTTTGATGCACTGGTCCCTTCATGTGATGATCTGTTGCACTGGTCCCTTCATGGGATGATCTGTTGCACTGGTCCCTTCATGGGATGATCTGTTGCACTGGTCTCTTCATGGGATGATCTCTGGTGCGCTGGCCCATTCATGGGATGATCTCTGGTGCACTGGCCCCTTCATGTGATGATCTCTGGTGCACTGGCCCCTTCATGGGATGATCTCTGGTGTACTGGTCCCTTCATGGGATGATCTCTGATGCACTGGTCCCTTCATGGGATGATCTCTGATGCACTGTTCACTTCATGGGATGATCTCTGATGCACTGGTCCCTTCATATAATGAGCTTGAATACCTCTAATCTGAGTGCTGTGATGCATTGGTCCCTTCATGGGATGATCTTCCATACCTCTAATCTGAGTGCAGGGATGCACTTCTCCCTTCTTGGGATCTTTGATGTGCTGGTCCCTTCATGGGATGATCTCTAATGTGCTGGTCCCTTCATGGGATGATATCTGATGTGCTGGTCCCTTCATGGGATGATCTCTGGTGCGCTGGTCTCTTCATGGGATGATCTTTGATGCACTGGTCCCTTCATGGTATGATCTCTGATGCATTGGTCCCTTCATGGGATGATCTCTGATGCACTGGTCCCTTCATGGGATGATCTCTGATGCACTGGTCCCTTCATGGGATGATCTCTGATGCACTGGTCCCTTCCTGGGATGATCTTGCATACCTCTAATCTGAGTGCTGTGATGCATTGGTCCCTTAATGGGATGATCTTCCATACTTCTAATCTGAGTGCAGTGATGCTCTTCTCCCTTCTTGGGGTCTCTGATGCACTGGTCCCTTCATGGGATGATCTCTGATGCACTGGTCCCTTCATGGGATGATCTCTGGTGCACTGGTCCCTTCATGGGATGATCTTTGATGCACTGGTCCCTTCATGGGATGATTTTTGGTGCACTGGTCCCTTCATGGGATGATCTTTGGTGCACTGGTCCTTTCATGGTATGATCTCTGCACTGGTCCCTTCATGGGATGATCTTTGATGCACTGGTCCCTTTATGGGATGATCTGTTGCACTGGTCCCTTTATGGGATGATCTGTTGCACTGGTCCCTTTATGGGATGATCTGTTGCACTGGTCCCTTCATGGGATGATCTGTTGCACTGGTCCCTTCATGGGATGACCTCTGATGCACTGGTCCCTTCATGGGATGACCTCTGATGCACTGGTTCCTTCATGGGAGTATCTCTGTTGCACTGGTCCCTTCATGGGATGATCTCTGATTCACTGGTCCCTTCATGGGATGACCTCTAATGCACTGGTCTCTTCATGGGATGATCTCTGATGCACTGGTCCCTTCATGGGATGATCTCTGGTGCACTGGTCCCTTCATGGAATGATCTCTGGTGCACTGGTCCGTTCATGGGATGATCTCTGGTGCACTGGTCCCTTCATGGGAAGATCTCTGGTGCACTGGTCCCTTCATGGGATGATCTGTTGCTCTGGTCCCTTAATGGGATGATCTGTTGCACTGGTCCCTTCATGGGATGATCTCTGATGCACTGGTCCCTTCATGGGATGATCTCTGATGCGCTGGTCCCTTCATGGGATGATCTCTCGTGCGCTGGTCCCTTCATGGGATGATCTCTCGTGCGCTGGTCCCTTCATGGGATGATCTTGCATACCACTAATCTGAGTGCTGCGATGCACAGGTCCCTTCATGGGATGATCTCTGATGCACTGGTCCCTTCATGGGATGATCTCTGATGCACTGGTCCCTTCATGGGATGATCTTGCATACTTCTAATTTAATTGCTGTGATGCACTGGTCCCTTCATTGAATGATCTTTGATGCACTTGTCCCTTCATGGGATGATCTCTGATGCACTGGTCCCTTCATGGGATGATCTTTGATGCACTGGTCCCTTCATGGGATGATCTGTTCATGGGATGATCTGTTGTACTGGTCCCTTCATGGGATGATCTATTGCACTGGTCCCTTCATGGGGTGATCTTTTGCACTGGTCCCTACATGGGATGATCTGTTGCACTGGTCCCTTCATGGGATGATCTCTAATGTGCTGGTCCCTTCATGGGATGATCTCTGATGCGCTGGTCCCTTCATTGGATGATCTCTGATGCACTGGTCCCTTCATGTGATGATCTCTGATGCACTGGTCCCTTCATGGGATGATCTCTGATGCACTGGTCCTTTCCTGGGATGATCTTGCATACCTCTAATCTGAGTGCTGTGATGCACTGGTCCCTTCATGGGATGATCTCTGATGCACTGGTCCCTTCATGGGATGATTTTTGGTGCACTGGTCCCTTCATGGGATGATCTTTGGTGCACTGGTCCTTTCATGGTATGATCTCTGCACTGGTCCCTTCATGGGATGATCTTTGATGCACTGGTCCCTTTATGGGATGATCTGTTGCACTGGTCCATTTATGGGATGATCTGTTGCACTGGTCCCTTCATGGGATGATCTGTTGCACTAGTCCCTTCATAGGATGATATCTGGTGCCCTGGTCCCTTCATAGGATGACCTCTGATTCACTGGTCCCTTCATGGGATGACCTCTGATGCACTGGTCCCTTCATGGGATGACCTCTGATGCACTGGTCCCTTCATGGGATGATCTCTGTTGCACTGGTCCCTTCATGGGATGATCTCTGATTCACTGGTCCCTTCATTGGATGACCTCTGATGCGCTGGTCCCTTCATGGGATGACCTCTGATGCGCTGGTCCCTTCATGGGATGATCTCTGATGCACTGGTCCCTTCATGGGTATCTCTGGTGCACTGGTCCCTTCATGGGTATCTCTGGTGCACTGGTCCCTTCATGGGATGATCTCTGGTGCACTGGTCCCTTCATGGGATGATCTCTGTTGCACTGGTCCCTTCATGGGATGATCTCTGTTGCACTGGTCCCTTCATGCGATGATCTCTGTTGCACTGGTCCCTTCATGGGATGATCTCTGGTGCACTGGTCCCTTCATGGGATGATCTGTTGCTCTGGTCCCTTAATGGGATGATCTGTTGCACTGGTCCCTTCATGGGATGATCTCTGATGCACTGGTCCCTTCAAGGGATGATCTCTGATGCGCTGGTCCCTTCATGGGATGATCTCTGGTGCGCTGGTCCCTTCATGGGATGATCGCTGGTGCACTGGTCCCTTCATGGGATGATCTTTCATACTTCTAATTTAATTGCTGTGATGCACTGGTCCCTTCATTGAATGATCTTTGATGCACTGGTCCCTTCATGGGATGATCTTTTATGCACTGGTCCCTTCATGGGATGATCTTTTATGCACTGGTCCCTTCATGGGATGATCTGTTGCACTGGTCCCTTCATGGGATGATCGGTTGCACTGGTCCCTTCATGGGATGATCTGTTGCACTGGTCCCTTCATGGGATGATCTCTGGTGCGCTGGCCCCTTCATGGGATGATCTCTGGTGCACTGGCCCCTTCATGGGATGATCTCTGGTGCACTGGCCCCTTCATGGGATGATCTCTGGTGCACTGGCCCCTTCATGGGATGATCTCTGGTGTACTGGTCCCTTCATGGGATGATCTCTGATGCACTGGTCCCTTCATGGGATGATCTCTGATGCACTGTTCACTTCATGGGATGATCTCTGATGCACTGGTCCCTTCATAGGATGATCTTGAATACCTCTAATCTGAGTGCTGTGATGCATTGGTCCCTTCATGGGATGATCTTCCATACCTCTAATCTGAGTGCAGTGATGCACTTCTCCCTTCTTGGGATCTTTGATGTGCTGGTCCCTTCATGGGATGATCTCTGATGCACTGGTCCCTTCTTGGGATGATCTTGCATACCTCTAATCTGAGTGCAGTGATGCACTTCTCCCTTCTTGGGATCTTTGATGTGCTGGTCCCTTCATGGGATGACCTCTGATGCACTGGTCCCTTCATGGGATGATCTCTGATGCACTGGTCCCTCCATGGGTATCTCTGGTGCACTGGTCCCTTCATGGGATGATCTCTGGTGCACTGGTCCCTTCATGGGATCTCTGTTGCACTGATCCCTTCATGGGATGATCTCTGATGCACTGGTCCCTTCATAGGATGATCTTGAATACCTCTAATCAGAGTGCTGTGATGCATTGGTCCCTTCATGGGATGATCTTCCATACCTCTAATCTGAGTGCAGTGATGCACTTCTCCCTTCTTGGGATCTTTGATGTGCTGGTCCCTTCATGGGATGATCTCTAATGTGCTGGTCCCTTCATGAGATGATCTTTGATGCACTGGTCCCTTCATGGGATGATCTCTGATGCACTGGTCCGTTCATGGGATGATCTCTGATGCACTGGTCCCTTCATGGGATGATCTTTGATGCACTGGTCCCTTCATGGGATGAATTTTTGGTGCACTGGTCCCTTCATGGGATGATCTTTGGTGCACTGGTCCTTTCATGGTATGATCTCTGCACTGGTCCCTTCATGGGATGATCTTTGATGCACTGGTCCCTTTATGGGATGATCTGTTGCACTGGTGTATTTATGGGATGATCTTTGATGCACTGGTCCCTTCATGGGATGATTTTTGGTGCACTGGTCCCTTCATAGGATGATCTTTGGTGCACTGGTCCTTTCATGGTATGATCTCTGCACTGGTCCCTTCATGGGATGATCTTTGATGCACTGGTCCCTTTATGGGATGATCTGTTGCACTGGTCCCTTCATGGGATGATCTGTTGCACTGGTCCCTTCATAGGATGATGTCTGGTGCCCTGGTCCCTTCATAGGATGACCTCTGATTCACTGGTCCCTTCATGGGATGACCTCTGATGCACTGGTCCCTTCATGGGATGACCTCTGATGCACTGGTCCCTTTATGGGATGATCTGTTGCACTGGTCCCTTTATGGGATGATCTGTTGCACTGGTCCCTTTATGGGATGATCTGTTGCACTGGCCCCTTCATGGGATGATCTGTTGCACTGGTCCCTTCATAGGATGATATCTGGTGCCCTGGTCCCTTCATAGGATGACCTCTGATTCACTGGTGCCTTCATGGGATGACCTCTGATGCGCTGGTCCCTTCATGGGATGATCTCTGTTGCACTGGTCCCTTCATGGAATGATCTCTGATTCACTGGTCCCTTCATGGGGTGACCTCTGATGCACTGGTCCCTTCATGGGATGACCTCTGATGCACTGGTCCCTTCATGGGATGATCTCTGATGCACTGGTCCCTTCATGGGTATCTCTGGTGCACTGGTCCCTTCATGGGAGAATCTCTGGTGCACTGGTCCCTTCATGGGATGATCTCTGTTGCACTGGTCCCTTCATGGCATGATCTCTGGTGCACTGGTCCCTTCATGGGATGATCTTGCATACCTCTAATCTGAGTGCTGCGATGCACAGGTCCCTTCATGGGATGATCTCTGATGCACTGGTCCCTTCATGGGATGATCTTGCATACTTCTAATTTAATTGCTGTGATGCACTGGTCCCTTCATTGAATGATCTTTGATGCACTTGTCCCTTCATGGGATGATCTTTGATGCACCGGTCCCTTCATGGGATGATCTTTGATGCACTGGTCCCTTCATGGGATGATCTGTTGCACTGTTCCCTTCATGGGATGATCTGTTGCACTGGTCCCTTCATGGGATGATCTGTTGCACTGGTCCCTTCATGGGATGATCTGTTGCAATGGTCCCTTCATGGGATTATCTGTTGCACTGGTCCCTTCATGGGATGATCTCTGGTGCACTGGCCCCTTCATGGGATGATCTCTGGTGCACTGGCCCCTTCAAGGGATGATCTCTGGTGTACTGGTCCCTTCATGGGATGATCTCTGATGCACTGGTCCCTTCATGGGATGATCTCTGATGCACTGTTCACTTCATGGGATGATCTCTGATGCACTGGTCCCTTCATAGGATGATCTTGAATACCTCTAATCTGAGTGCTGTGATGCATTGGTCCCTTCATGGGATGATCTTCCATACCTCTAATCTGAGTGCAGTGATGCACTTCTCCCTTCATGGGATGATCTCTAATGTGCTGGTCCCTTCATGGGATGATCTCTAATGTGCTGGTCCCTTCATGGGATGATCTCTGATGTGCTGGTCCCTTCATGGGATGATCTCTGGTGCGCTGGTCCCTTCATGGGATGATCTCTGATGCACTGGTCCCTTCATGGGATGATCTCTGATGCACTGGTCCCTTCATGGGATGATCTCTGATGCACTGGTCCCTTCATGGGATGATTTCTGATGCACTGGTCCCTTCATGGGATGATTTCTGATGCACTGGTCCCTTCATGGGATGATCTCTGATGCACTGGTCCCTTCCTGGGATGATCTTGAATACCTCTAATCTGAGTGCTGTGATGCATTGGTCCCTTCATGGGATGATCTTCCATACCTCTAATCTGAGTGCAGTGATGCACTTCTCCCTTCTTGGGATCTTTGATGTGCTGGTCCCTTCATGGGATGATCTTTAATGTGCTGGTCCCTTCATGGGATGATCTCTGATGTGCTGGTCCCTTCATGGGATGATCTCTGGTGCGCTGGTCCCTTCATGGGATGATCTTTGATGCACTGGTCCCTTCATGGGATGATGTCTGATGCACTGGTCCCTTCATGGGATGATCTCTGATGCACTGGTCCCTTCATGGGATGATCTCTGATGCACTGGTCCCTTCCTGGGATGATCTTGCATACCTCTAATCTGAGTGCTGTGATGCATTGGTCCCTTAATGGGATGATCTTCCATACTTCTAATCTGAGTGCAGTGATGCGCTTCTCCCTTCTTGGGGTCTCTGATGCACTGGTCCCTTCATGGGATGATCTCTGATTCACTGGTCCCTTCATGGGATGATCTCTGGTGCACTGGTCCCTTCAGGTGATGATCTTTGATGCATTGGTCCCTTCATGGGATGATTTTTGGTGCACTGGTCCCTTCATGGGATGATCTTTGGTGCACTGGTCCTTTCATGGGATGATCTCTGGTGCACTGGTCCCTTCATGGGATTACCTTTGATGCACTGGTCCCTTCATGGGATTACCTTTGATGCACTGGTCCCTTCATGGGATGATCTCTGATTCACTGGTCCCTTCATGGGATGACCTCTGATGCACTGGTCCCTTCATGGGATGATCTCTGATGCACTGGTCCCTTCATGGGTATCTCTGGTGCACTGGTCCCTTCATGGGATGATCTCTGGTGCACTGGTCCCTTCGTGGGATGATCTCTGGTGCACTGGTCCCTTCGTGGGATGATCTCTGGTGCACTGGTCCCTTCATGGGATGATCTGTTGCTCTGGCCCCTTAATGGGATGATCTGTTGCACTGGTCCCTTCATGGGATGATCTCTGATGCACTGGTCCCTTCATGGGATGATCTCTGATGCGCTGGTCCCTTCATGGGATGATCTTGCATACCTCTAATCTGAGTGCTGCGATGCACAGGTTCCTTCATGGGATGATCTCTGATGCACTGGTCCCTTCATGGGATGATCTTGCATACTTCTAATTTAATTGCTGTGATGCACTGGTCCCTTCATTGAATGATCTTTGATGCACTTGTCCCTTCATGGGATGATCTTTGATGCACTGGTCCCTTCATGGGATGATCTTTGATGCACTGGTCCCTTCATGGGATGATCTGTTGCACTGGTCCCTTCATGGGATGATCTGTTGCACTGGTCCCTTCATGGGATGATCTGTTGCACTGGTCCCTTCATGGGATGATCTCTGGGGCGCTGGCCCCTTCATGGGATGATCTCTGGTGCACTGGCCCCTTCATGGGATGATCTCTGGTGCACTGGCCCCTTCATGGGATGATCTCTGGTGTACTGGTCCCTTCATGGGATGATCTCTGATGCACTGGTCCCTTCATGGGATGATCTCTGATGCACTGGTCCCTTCATGGGATGATCTCTGATGCACTGTTCACTTCATGGGATGATCTCTGATGCACTGAGCCCTTCATAGGATGATCTTGAATACCTCTAATCTGAGTGCTGTGATGCATTGGTCCCTTCATGGGATGATCTTCCGTACCTCTAATCTGAGTGCAGTGATGCACTTCTCCCTTCTTGGGATCTTTGATGTGCTGGTCCCTTCATGGGATGATCTCTAATGTGCTGGTCCCTTCATGGGATGATCTCTGATGTGCTGGTCCCTTCATGGGATGATCTCTGGTGCGCTGGTCCCTTCATGGGATGATCTCTGATGCACTGGTCCCTTCATGGGATGATCTCTGATGCACTGGTCCCTTCATGGGATGATCACTGATGCACTGGTCCCTTCATGGGATGATCTCTGATTCACTGGTCCCTTCCTGGGATGATCTTGCATACCTCTAATCTGAGTGCTGTGATGCATTGGTCCCTTAATGGGGTGATCTTCCATACTTCTAATCTGAGTGCAGTGATGCTCTTCTCCCTTCTTGGGTCTCTGATGCACTGGTCCCTTCATGGGATGATCTCTGATGCACTGGTCCCTTCATGGGATGATCTCTGGTGCACTGTTCCCTTCATGGGATGATCTCTGGTCCCTTCATGGGATTATCTCTGATGCACTGGTCCCTTCATGGGATGACCTCTGATGCACTGGTCCCTTTATGGGATGACCTCTGATGCACTGGTCCCTTCATGGGATGATCTCTGATGCACTGGTCCCTTCATGGGTATCTCTGGTGCACTGGTCCCTTCATGGGATGATCTCTGGTGCACTGGTCCCTTCATGGGATGATCTCTGTTGCACTGGTCCCTTCATGGGATGATCTCTGGTGCACTGGTCCCTTCATGGGATGATCTGTTGCTCTGGTCCCTTAATGGGATGATCTGTTGCACTGGTCCTTTCATGGGATGATCTCTGATGCACTGGTCCCTTCATGGGATGATCTCTGATGCGCTGGTCCCTTCATGGGATGATCTCTGGTGCGCTGGTCCCTTCATGGGATGATCTCTGGTGCGCTGGTCCCTTCATGGGATGATCTTGCATACCTCTAATCTGAGTGCTGCGATGCACAGGTCCCTTCATGGGATGATCTCTGATGCACTGGTCCCTTCATGGGATGATCTCTGATGCACTGGTCCCTTCATGGGATGATCTTGCATACTTCTAATTTAATTGCTGTGATGCACTGGTCCCTTCATTGAATGATCTTTGATGCACTTGTCCCTTCATGGGATGATCTTCGATGCACTGGTCCCTTCATGGGATGAGCTTTGATGCACTGGTCCCTTCATGGGATGATCTGTTGCACTGTTCCCTTCATGGGATGATCTGTTGCACTGGTCCCTTCATGGGATGATCTGTTGCACTGGTCCCTTCATGGGATGATCTGTTGCACTGGTCCCTTCATGGGATGATCTGTTGCACTGGTCCCTTCATGGGATGATCTCTGGTGCACTGGCCCCTTCATGGGATGATCTCTGGTGCACTGGCCCCTTCATGGGATGATCTCTGGTGTACTGGTCCCTTCATGGGATGATCTCTGATGCACTGGTCCCCTCATGGGATGATCTCTGATGCACTGTTCACTTCATGGGATGATCTCTGATGCACTGGTCCCTTCATAGGATGATCTTGAATACCTCTAATCTGAGTGCTGTGATGCATTGGTCCCTTCATGGGATGATCTTCCATACCTCTAATCTGAGTGCAGTGATGCACTTCTCCCTTCTTGGCATCTTTGATGTGCTGGTCCCTTCATGGTATGATCTCTAATGTGCTGGTCCCTTCATGGGATGATCTCTGATGTGCTGGTCCCTTCATGGGATGATCTCTGGTGCGCTGGTCCCTTCATGGGATGATCTCTGATGCACTGGTCCCTTCAATGGATGATCTCTGATGCACTGGTCCCTTCATGGGATGATCTCTGATGCACTGGTCCCTTCATGGGATGATTTCTGATGCACTGGTCCCTTCATGGGATGATCTCTGGTGCACTGGTCCCTTCGTGGGATGATCTCTGGTGCACTGGTCCCTTCGTGGGATGATCTCTGGTGCACTGGTCCCTTCGTGGGATGATCTCTGGTGCACTGGTCCCTTCATGGGATGATCTGTTGCTCTGGCCCCTTCATGGGATGATCTCTGATGCACTGGTCCCTTCATGGGATGATCTCTGATGCGCTGGTCCCTTCATGGGATGATCTCTGGTGCGCTGGTCCCTTCATGGGATGATCTCTGGTGCGCTGGGCCCTTCATGGGATGATCTTGCATACCTCTAATCTGAGTGCTGCTATGCACAGGTCCCTTCATGGGATGATCTCTGATGCACTGGTCCCTTCATGGGATGATCTTGCATACTTCTAATTTAATTGCTGTGATGCACTGGTCCCTTCATTGAATGATCTTTGATGCACTTGTCCCTTCATGGGATGATCTTTGATGCACTGGTCCCTTCATGGGATGATCTTTGATGCACTGGTCCCTTCATGGGATGATCTGTTGCACTGGTCCCTTCATGGGATGATCTGTTGCACTGGTCCCTTCATGGGATGATCTGTTGCACTGGTCCCTTCATGGGATGATCTCTGGGGCGCTGGCCCCTTCATGGGATGATCTCTGGGGCGCTGGCCCCTTCATGGGATGATCTCTGGGGCGCTGGCCCCTTCATGGGATGATCTCTGGTGCACTGGCCCCTTCATGGGATGATCTCTGGTGCACTGGCCCCTTCATGGGATGATCTCTGATGCACTGGTCCCTTCATGGGATGATCTCTGATGCACTGTTCACTTCATGGGATGATCTCTGATGCACTGGTCCCTTCATAGGATGATCTTGAATACCTCTAATCTGAGTGCTGTGATGCATTGGTCCCTTCATGGGATGATCTTCCATACCTCTAATCTGAGTGCAGTGATGCACTTCTCCCTTCTTGGGATCTTTGATGTGCTGGTCCCTTCATGGGATGATTTTTAATGTGCTGGTCCCTTCATGGGATGATCTCTGATGTGCTGGTCCCTTCATGGGATGATCTCTGGTGCGCTGGTCCCTTCATGGGATGATCTTTGATGCACTGGTCCCTTCATGGGATGATCTCTGATGCACTGGTCCCTTCATGGGATGATCTCTGATGCACTGGTCCCTTCATGGGAGGATCTCTGATGCCCTGGTCCCTTCCTGGGATGATCTTGCATACCTCTAATCTGAGTGCTGTAATGCAGTGGTCCCTTAATGGGATGATCTTCCATACTTCTAATCTGAGTGCAGTGATGCACTTCTCCCTTCTTGGGGTCTCTGATGCACTGGTCCCTTCATGGGATGATCTCTGATTCACTGGTCCCTTCATGGGATGATCTCTGGTGCACTGGTCCCTTCAGGTGATGATCTTTGATGCACTGGTCCCTTCATGGGATGATTTTTGGTGCACTGGTCCCTTCATGGGATGATCTTTGGTGCACTGGTCCTTTCATGGGATGATCTCTGGTGCACTGGTCCCTTCATGGGATTACCTTTGATGCACTGGTCCCTTCATGGGATTACCTTTGATGCACTGGTCCCTTCATGGGATGATCTCTGATTCACTGGTCCCTTCATGGGATGACCTCTGATGCACTGGTCCCTTCATGGGATGATCTCTGATGCACTGGTCCCTTCATGGGTATCTCTGGTGCACTGGTCCCTTCATGGGATGATCTCTGGTGCACTGGTCCCTTCGTGGGATGATCTCTGGTGCACTGGTCCCTTCGTGGGATGATCTCTGGTGCACTGGTCCCTTCATGGGATGATCTGTTGCTCTGGCCCCTTAATGGGATGATCTGTTGCACTGGTCCCTTCATGGGATGATCTCTGATGCACTGGTCCCTTCATGGGATGATCTCTGGTGCGCTGGTCCCTTCATGGGATGATCTCTGGTGCGCTGGTCCCTTCATGGGATGATCTCTGGTGCGCTGGTCCCTTCATGGGATGATCTTGCATACCTCTAATCTGAGTGCTGCGATGCACAGGTCCCTTCATGGGATGATCTCTGATGCACTGGTCCCTTCATGGGATGATCTTGCATACTTCTAATTTAATTGCTGTGATGCACTGGTCCCTTCATTGAATGATCTTTGATGCACTTGTCCCTTCATGGGATGATCTTTGATGCACTGGTCCCTTCATGGGATGATCTTTGATGCACTGGTCCCTTCATGGGATGATCTGTTGCACTGGTCCCTTCATGGGATGATCTGTTGCACTGGTCCCTTCATGGGATGATCTGTTGCACTGGTCCCTTCATGGGATGATCTCTGGGGCGCTGGCCACTTCATGGGATGATCTCTGATGCACTGAGCCCTTCATAGGATGATCTTGAATACCTCTAATCTGAGTGCTGTGATGCATTGGTCCCTTCATGGGATGATCTTCCGTACCTCTAATCTGAGTGCAGTGATGCACTTCTCCCTTCTTGGGATCTTTGATGTGCTGGTCCCTTCATGGGATGATCTCTAATGTGCTGGTCCCTTCATGGGATGATCTCTGATGTGCTGGTCCCTTCATGGGATGATCTCTGGTGCGCTGGTCCCTTCATGGGATGATCTCTGATGCACTGGTCCCTTCATGGGATGATCTCTGATGCACTGGTCCCTTCATGGGATGATCTCTGATGCACTGTTCACTTCATGGGATGATCTCTGATGCACTGAGCCCTTCATAGGATGATCTTGAATACCTCTAATCTGAGTGCTGTGATGCATTGGTCCCTTAATGGGGTGATCTTCCATACTTCTAATCTGAGTGCAGTGATGCTCTTCTCCCTTCTTGGGTCTCTGATGCACAGGTCCCTTCATGGGATGATCTCTGATGCACTGGTCCCTTCATGGGATGATCTCTGGTGCACTGGTCCCTTCATGGGATGATCTTTGATGCACTGGTCCCTTCATGGGATGATTTTTGGTGCACTGGTCCCTTCATGGGATGATCTTTGGTGCACTGGTCCCTTCATGGGATGATCTTTGATGCACTGGTCCCTTCATGGGATTATTTTTGGTGCACTGGTCCCTTCATGGGATGATCTTTGGTGCACTGGTCCTTTCATGGTATGATCTCTGCACTGGTCCCTTCATGGGATGATCTTTGATGCACTGGTCCCTTTATGGGATGATCTGTTGCACTGGTCCCTTTATGGGATGATCTGTTGCACTGGTCCCTTCATGGGATGATCTGTTGCACTGGTCCCTTCATAGGATGATATCTGGTGCCCTCGTCCCTTCATAGGATGACCTCTGATTCACTGGTCCCTTCATGGGATGACCTCTGATGCACTGGTCCCTTCATGGGATGACCTCTGATGCACTGGTCCCTTCATGGGATGATCTATGTTGCACTGGTCCCTTCATGGGATGATCTCTGATTCACTGGTCCCTTCATGGGATGACCTCTGATGCACTGGTCCCTTTATGGGATGACCTCTGATGCACTGGTCCCTTCATGGGATGATCTCTGATGCACTGGTCCCTTCATGGGATGATCTCTGGTGCACTGGTCCCTTCATGGGATGATCTCTGGTGCACTGGTCCCTTCATGGGATGATCTCTGTTGCACTGGTCCCTTCATGGGATGATCTCTGGTGCACTGGTCCCTTCATGGGATGATCTGTTGCTCTGGTCCCTTAATGGGATGATCTGTTGCACTGGTCCTTTCATGGGATGATCTCTGATGCACTGGTCCCTTCATGGGATGATCTCTGATGCGCTGGTCCCTTCATGGGATGATCTCTGGTGCGCTGGTCCCTTCATGGGATGATCTCTGGTGCGCTGGTCCCTTCATGGGATGATCTTGCATACCTCTAATCTGAGTGCTGCGATGCACAGGTCCCTTCATGGGATGATCTCTGATGCACTGGTCCCTTCATGGGATGATCTCTGATGCACTGGTCCCTTCATGGGATGATCTTGCATACTTCTAATTTAATTGCTGTGATGCACTGGTCCCTTCATTGAATGATCTTTGATGCACTTGTCCCTTCATGGGATGATCTTTGATGCACTGGTCCCTTCATGGGATGATCTTTGATGCACTGGTCTCTTCATGGGATGATCTTTGATGCACTGGTCCCTTCATGGGATGATCTGTTGCACTGGTCCCTTCATGGGATGATCTGTTGCACTGGTCCCTTCATGGGATGATCTGTTGCGCTGGCCCCTTCATGGGATGATCTCTGGTGCGCTGGCCCCTTCATGGGATGATCTCTGGTGCACTGGCCCCTTCATGGGATGATCTCTGGTGCACTGGCCCCTTCATGGGATGATCTTGAAGTACTGGGTATTTTAGTCCCAGTGGTGCAGGGGCACACACCCTATGACTTCTGGGTTCTCCCTGTTTCGGACCTACAGAAACACAGAGTCTTCTGGGTGAAGTCAAAGATTCATTTATTGGCTGCAGACCAATTACAGGTATCCTAGAAGTACAACAGCGTGTATGTTCTCAGGAGACTGCTGAAAATCATAGAAATGGACTTCTCCTTAAATACGCTTTTTCCTGCTTCAGGCATGCATTCCTAGGTTTTATGATATGACCATTACATGTATACATTTCAAACGAAAAGGCAGAGTCATGATGACCATCCCACATTCCAGTTAGGCCAGCCCACAATTATTTACCCAGCAAGGTTCAGATCCCACATTAGAAATCGATAGGCCCCAATAAACATGAGCATCTCCTGTTTTGGGAAACAAGCCATAAAGTAGGAACAACCAGGTGGGAAAGAGATTAGCTGGAGGCTTGTGTAGGATGAAAAGACTTTATGGTGTGTCAAGCCCTGATGCTAATCACGGGTGGCCGGAGGACGGGGAACTCGTGGGACCAGTTTGACCTGGGGCAGCAGAGCCGAGCTGCCCAGGTCACAGAAAAGTCAAGGAAAGGCACATGTGCTCTAAAAGACCCGTTTTTACTTCGTGCAGTATAGTCTATGTGAGGGCAACTATAAGATGGCCACTGATGCAAAATGGAACCCGCGTAGTGATGCAAAATAGCGTGTACATAGTGCATTAATAGCTAGAACGTTATATAAAGCACTTGTACATACCGCATTAACCATTTGCGGTTCGCCAATACCGGAATAGACAGGGGTAGGGCCCTGTCCCCTACGCGGTCTTGAATATTAAAGTACGACAATGTCTGATGCACTGGTCCCTTCATGGGATGATCTCTGATGCACTGGTCCCTTCATGGGATGATCTCTGATGCACTGGTCCCTTCATGGGATGATCTCTGATGCACTGTTCACTTCATGGGATGATCTCTGATGCACTGGTCCCTACATAGGATGATCTTGAATACCTCTAATCTGAGTGCTGTGATGCATTGGTCCCTTCATGGGATGATCTTCCATACCTCTAATCTGAGTGCAGTGATGCACTTCTCCCTTCTTGGGATCTTTGATGTGCTGGTCCCTTCATGGGATGATCTCTAATGTGCTGGTCCCTTCGTGGGATGATCTCTGGTGCACTGGTCCCTTCATGGGATGATCTCTGATGCACTGGTCCCTTCATGGGATGATCTCTGATGCACTGGTCCCTTCATGGGATGACCTCTGATGCACTGGTCCCTTCATGGGATGATCTCTGATGCACTGGTCCCTTCATGGTGTGATCTCTGATGCACTGGTCACTTTCTGGGTTCATCTTGCATACCTCTAATCTGAGTGCTGTGATGCATTGGTCCCTTAATGGGATGATCTTCCATACTTCTAATCTGAGTGCAGTGATGCTCTTCTCCCTTCTTGGGGTCTCTGATGCACTGGTCCCTTCATGGGATGATCTCTGATGCACTGGTCCCTTCATGGGATGATCTCTGGTGCACTGGTCCCTTCATGGGATGGTTTTTGGTGCACTGGTCCCTTCATGGGATGATCTTTGGTGCACTGGTCCTTTCATGGTATGATCTCTGCACTGGTCCCTTCATGGGATGATCTTTGATGCACTGGTCCCTTTATGGGATGATCTGTTGCACTGGTCCCTTTATGGGATGATCTGTTGCACTGGTCCCTTTATGGGATGATCTGTTGCACTGGCCCCTTCATGGGATGATCTGTTGCACTGGTCCCTTCATAGGATGATATCTGGTGCCCTGGTCCCTTCATAGGATGACCTCTGATTCACTGGTGCCTTCATGGGATGACCTCTGATGCGCTGGTCCCTTCATGGGATGATCTCTGTTGCACTGGTCCCTTCATGGAATGATCTCTGATTCACTGGTCCCTTCATGGGGTGACCTCTGATGCACTGGTCCCTTCATGGGATGACCTCTGATGCACTGGTCCCTTCATGGGATGATCTCTGATGCACTGGTCCCTTCATGGGTATCTCTGGTGCACTGGTCCCTTCATGGGAGAATCTCTGGTGCACTGGTCCCTTCATGGGATGATCTCTGTTGCACTGGTCCCTTCATGGCATGATCTCTGGTGCACTGGTCCCTTCATGGGATGATCTGTTGCTCTGGTCCCTTAATGGGATGATCTGTTGCACTGGTCCCTTCATGGGATGATCACTGATGCACTGGTCCCTTCATGGGATGATCTCTGATGCGCTGGTCCCTTCATGGGATGATCTCTGGTGCGCTGGTCCCTTCATGGGATGATCTTGCATACCTCTAATCTGAGTGCTGCTATGCACAGATCCCTTCATGGGATGATCTCTGATGCACTGGTCCCTTCATGGGATGATCTCTGATGCACTGGTCCCTTCATGGGATGATCTTGCATACTTCTAATTTAATTGCTGTGATCCACTGGTCCCTTCATTGAATGATCTTTGATGCACTTGTCCCTTCATGGGATGATCTTTGATGCACTGGTCCCTTCATGGGATGATCTTTGATGCACTGGTCCCTTCATGGGATGATCTGTTGCACTGGTCCCTTCATGGGACGATCTGTTGCACTGGTCCCTTCATGGGACGATCTGTTGCACTGGTCCCTTCATGGGATGATCTTTGATGCACTGGTCCCTTCATGGGATGAATTTTTGGTGCACTGGTCCCTTCATGGGATGATCTTTGGTGCACTGGTCCTTTCATGGTATGATCTCTGCACTGGTCCCTTCATGGGATGATCTTTGATGCACTGGTCCCTTTATGGGATGATCTGTTGCACTGGTGTATTTATGGGATGATCTTTGATGCACTGGTCCCTTCATGGGATGATTTTTGGTGCACTGGTCCCTTCATAGGATGATCTTTGGTGCACTGGTCCTTTCATGGTATGATCTCTGCACTGGTCCCTTCATGGGATGATCTTTGATGCACTGGTCCCTTTATGGGATGATCTGTTGCACTGGTCCCTTCATGGGATGATCTGTTGCACTGGTCCCTTCATAGGATGATGTCTGGTGCCCTGGTCCCTTCATAGGATGACCTCTGATTCACTGGTCCCTTCATGGGATGACCTCTGATGCACTGGTCCCTTCATGGGATGACCTCTGATGCACTGGTCCCTTCATGGGATGACCTCTGATGCACTGGTCCCTTCATGGGATGATCTCTGTTGCACTGGTCCCTTCATGGGATGATCTCTGATTCACTGGTCCCTTCATGGGATGATCTCTGATTCACTGGTCCCTTCATGGGATGACCTCTGATGCACTGGTCCCTTCATGGGATAATCTCTGATGCACTGGTCCCTTCATGGGTATCTCTGGTGCACTGGTCCCTTCATGGGATGATCTCTGATTCACTGGTCCCTTCATGGGATGATCTCTGATTCACTGGTCCCTTCATGGGATGACCTCTGATGCACTGGTCCCTTCATGGGATAATCTCTGATGCACTGGTCCCTTCATGGGTATCTCTGGTGCACTGGTCCCTTCATGGGATGATCTCTGTTGCACTGGTCCCTTCATGGGATGATCTCTGGTGCACTGGTCCCTTCATGGGATGATCTGTTGCTCTGGTCCCTTAATGGGATGATCTGTTGCACTGGTCCCTTCATGGGATGATCTCTGATGCACCGGTCCCTTCATGGGATGATCTCTGATGCACCGGTCCCTTCATGGGATGATCTCTGATGCGCTGGTCCCTTCATGGGATGATCTCTGGTGCGCTGGTCCCTTCATGGGATGATCTCTGGTGCGCTGGTCCCTTCATGGGATGATATTGCATACCTCTAATCTGAGTGCTGCGATGCACAGGTCCCTTCCTGGGATGATCTCTGATGCACTGGTCCCTTCATGGGATGATCTCTGATGCACTGGTCCCTTCATGGGATGATCTTGCATACTTCTAATTTAATTGCTGTGATGCACTGGTCCCTTCATTGAATGATCTTTGATGCACGTGTCCCTTCATGGGATGATCTTTGATGCACTGGTCCCTTCATGGGATGATCTGTTGCACTGTTCCCTTAATGGGATGATCTGTTGCACTGGTCCCTTCATGGGATGATCTGTTGCACTGGTCCCTTCATGGGATGATCTGTTGCACTGGTCCCTTCATGGGATGATCTGTTGCACTGGTCCCTTCATGGGATGACCTCTGATTCACTGGTCCCTTCATGGGAGGATCTCTGATGCACTGGTCCCTTCATGGGATGATCTCTGATGCACTGTTCACTTCATGGGATGATCTCTGATGCACTGGTCCCTTCATAGAATGATCTTGAATACCTCTAATCTGAGTGCTGTGATGCATTGGTCCCTTCATGGGATGATCTTCCATACCTCTAATCTGAGTGCAGTGATGCACTTCTCCCTTCTTGGGATCTTTGATGTGCTGGTCCCTTAATGGGATGATCTGTTGCACTGGTCCTTTCATGGGATGATCTCTGATGCACTGGTCCCTTCATGGGATGATCTCTGATGCACTGGTCCCTTCCTGGGATGATCTTGCATACCTCAAATCTGAGTGCTGTGATGCATTGGTCCCTTAATGGGATGATCTTCCATACTTCTAATCTGAGTGCAGTGATGCACTTCTCCCTTCTTGGGGTCTCTGATGCACTGGTCCCTTCATGGGATGATCTCTGATTCACTGGTACCTTCATGGGATGATCTCTGGTGCACTGGTCCCTTCATGGGATGACCTCTGATGCACTGGTCCCTTCATGGGATGACCTCTGATGCACTGGTCCCTTCATGGGATGATCTCTGTTGCACTGGTCCCTTCATGGGATGATCTCTGATTCACTGGTCCCTTCATGGGATGACCTCTGATGCACTGGTCCCTTCATGGGATAACCTCTGATGCACTGGTCCCTTCATGGGATGATCTCTGGTGTACTGGTCCCTTCATGGGATGATCTCTGATGCACTGGTCCCTTCATGGGATGATCTCTGATGCACTGGTCCCTTCATGGGATGATCTTGCATACTTCTAATTTAATTGCTGTGATGCACTGGTCCCTTCATGGGATGATCTTTGATGCACTGGTCCCTTCATGGGATGATTTATGGTGCACTGGTCCCTTCATGGGATGATCTTTGGTGCACTGGTCCTTTCATGGTATGATCTCTGCACTGGTCCCTTCATGGGATGATCTTTGATGCACTGGTCCCTTTATGGGATGATCTGTTGCACTGGTCAATTTATGGGATGATCTTTGATGCGCTGGTCCCTTCATGGGATGATTTTTGGTGCACTGGTCCCTTCATGGGATGATCTTTGGTGCACTGGTCCTTTCATGGAATGATCTCTGCACTGGTCCCTTCATGGGATGATCTTTGATGCACTGGTCCCTTTATGGGATGATCTGTTGCACTGGTCAATTTATGGGATGATCTGTTGCACTGGTCCCTTCATGGGATGATCTGTTGCACTGGTCCCTTCATAGGATGATATCTGGTGCCCTGGTCCCTTCATAGGATGACCTCTGATTCACTGGTCCCTTCATGGGATGACCTCTGATGCACTGGTCCCTTCATGGGATGACCTCTGATGCACTGGTCCCTTCATGGGATGACCTCTGATGCACTGTTCCCTTCATGGGATAATCTCTGATGCACTGGTCCCTTCATGGGTATCTCTGGTGCACTGGTCTCTTCATGGGATGATCTCTGGTGCACTGGTCCCTTCATGGGATGATCTCTGTTGCACTGGTCCCTTCATGGGATGATCTGTTGCACTGGTCCCTTCATGGGATGATCTCTGATGCACCGGTCCCTTCATGGGATGATCTGATGCGCTGGTCCCTTCATGGGATGATCTCTGGTGCGCTGGTCCCTTCATGGGATGATCTCTGGTGCGCTGGTCCCTTCATGGGATGATCTTGCATACCTCTAATCTGAGTGCTGCGATGCACAGGTCCCTTCATGGGATGATCTCTGATGCACTGGTCCCTTCATGGGATGATCTTGCATACTTCTAATTTAATTGCTGTGATGCACTGGTCCCTTCATTGAATGATCTTTGATGCACTTGTCCCTTCATGGGATGATCTTTGATGCACTGGTCCCTTCATGGGATGATCTGTTGCACTGTTCCCTTCATGGGATGATCTGTTGCACTGGTCCCTTCATGGGATGATCTGTTGCACTGGTCCCTTCATGGGATGATCTGTTGCAATGGTCCCTTCATGGGATGATCTGTTGCACTGGTCCCTTCATGGGATGATCTCTGGTGCACTGGCCCCTTCATGGGATGATCTCTGGTGCACTGGCCCCTTCAAGGGATGATCTCTGGTGTACTGGTCCCTTCATGGGATGATCTCTGATGCACTGGTCCCTTCATGGGATGATCTCTGATGCACTGTTCACTTCATGGGATGATCTCTGATGCACTGGTCCCTTCATAGGATGATCTTGAATACCTCTAATCTGAGTGCTGTGATGCATTGGTCCCTTCATGGGATGATCTTCCATACCTCTAATCTGAGTGCAGTGATGCACTTCTCCCTTCATGGGATGATCTCTAATGTGCTGGTCCCTTCATGGGATGATCTCTAATGTGCTGGTCCCTTCATGGGATGATCTCTGATGTGCTGGTCCCTTCATGGGATGATCTCTGGTGCGCTGGTCCCTTCATGGGATGATCTCTGATGCACTGGTCCCTTCATGGGATGATCTCTGATGCACTGGTCCCTTCATGGGATGATCTCTGATGCACTGGTCCCTTCATGGGATGATTTCTGATGCACTGGTCCCTTCATGGGATGATTTCTGATGCACTGGTCCCTTCATGGGATGATCTCTGATGCACTGGTCCCTTCCTGGGATGATCTTGAATACCTCTAATCTGAGTGCTGTGATGCATTGGTCCCTTCATGGGATGATCTTCCATACCTCTAATCTGAGTGCAGTGATGCACTTCTCCCTTCTTGGGATCTTTGATGTGCTGGTCCCTTCATGGGATGATCTTTAATGTGCTGGTCCCTTCATGGGATGATCTCTGATGTGCTGGTCCCTTCATGGGATGATCTCTGGTGCGCTGGTCCCTTCATGGGATGATCTTTGATGCACTGGTCCCTTCATGGGATGATCTCTGATGCACTGGTCCCTTCATGGGATGATCTCTGATGCACTGGTCCCTTCATGGGATGATCTCTGATGCACTGGTCCCTTCCTGGGATGATCTTGCATACCTCTAATCTGAGTGCTGTGATGCATTGGTCCCTTCATGGGATGATCTTCCATACCTCTAATCTGAGTGCAGTGATGCACTTCTCCCTTCTTGGGATCTTTGATGTGCTGGTCCCTTCATGGGATGATCTTTAATGTGCTGGTCCCTTCATGGGATGATCTCTGATGTGCTGGTCCCTTCATGGGATGATCTCTGGTGCGCTGGTCCCTTCATGGGATGATCTTTGATGCACTGGTCCCTTCATGGGATGATCTCTGATGCACTGGTCCCTTCATGGGATGATCTCTGATGCACTGGTCCCTTCATGGGATGATCTCTGATGCACTGGTCCCTTCATGGGATGATTTCTGATGCACTGGTCCCTTCATGGGATGATTTCTGATGCACTGGTCCCTTCATGGGATGATCTCTGATGCACTGGTCCCTTCCTGGGATGATCTTGAATACCTCTAATCTGAGTGCTGTGATGCATTGGTCCCTTCATGGGATGATCTTCCATACCTCTAATCTGAGTGCAGTGATGCACTTCTCCCTTCTTGGGATCTTTGATGTGCTGGTCCCTTCATGGGATGATCTTTAATGTGCTGGTCCCTTCATGGGATGATCTCTGATGTGCTGGTCCCTTCATGGGATGATCTCTGGTGCGCTGGTCCCTTCATGGGATGATCTTTGATGCACTGGTCCCTTCATGGGATGATCTCTGATGCACTGGTCCCTTCATGGGATGATCTCTGATGCACTGGTCCCTTCATGGGATGATCTCTGATGCACTGGTCCCTTCCTGGGATGATCTTGCATACCTCTAATCTGAGTGCTGTGATGCATTGGTCCCTTAATGGGATGATCTTCCATACTTCTAATCTGAGTGCAGTGATGCGCTTCTCCCTTCTTGGGGTCTCTGATGCACTGGTCCCTTCATGGGATGATCTCTGATTCACTGGTCCCTTCATGGGATGATCTCTGGTGCACTGGTCCCTTCAGGTGATGATCTTTGATGCATTGGTCCCTTCATGGGATGATTTTTGGTGCACTGGTCCCTTCATGGGATGATCTTTGGTGCACTGGTCCTTTCATGGGATGATCTCTGGTGCACTGGTCCCTTCATGGGATTACCTTTGATGCACTGGTCCCTTCATGGGATTACCTTTGATGCACTGGTCCCTTCATGGGATGATCTCTGATTCACTGGTCCCTTCATGGGATGACCTCTGATGCACTGGTCCCTTCATGGGATGATCTCTGATGCACTGGTCCCTTCATGGGTATCTCTGGTGCACTGGTCCCTTCATGGGATGATCTCTGGTGCACTGGTCCCTTCGTGGGATGATCTCTGGTGCACTGGTCCCTTCGTGGGATGATCTCTGGTGCACTGGTCCCTTCATGGGATGATCTGTTGCTCTGGCCCCTTAATGGGATGATCTGTTGCACTGGTCCCTTCATGGGATGATCTCTGATGCACTGGTCCCTTCATGGGATGATCTCTGATGCGCTGGTCCCTTCATGGGATGATCTTGCATACCTCTAATCTGAGTGCTGCGATGCACAGGTTCCTTCATGGGATGATCTCTGATGCACTGGTCCCTTCATGGGATGATCTTGCATACTTCTAATTTAATTGCTGTGATGCACTGGTCCCTTCATTGAATGATCTTTGATGCACTTGTCCCTTCATGGGATGATCTTTGATGCACTGGTCCCTTCATGGGATGATCTTTGATGCACTGGTCCCTTCATGGGATGATCTGTTGCACTGGTCCCTTCATGGGATGATCTGTTGCACTGGTCCCTTCATGGGATGATCTGTTGCACTGGTCCCTTCATGGGATGATCTCTGGGGCGCTGGCCCCTTCATGGGATGATCTCTGGTGCACTGGCCCCTTCATGGGATGATCTCTGGTGCACTGGCCCCTTCATGGGATGATCTCTGGTGTACTGGTCCCTTCATGGGATGATCTCTGATGCACTGGTCCCTTCATGGGATGATCTCTGATGCACTGGTCCCTTCATGGGATGATCTCTGATGCACTGTTCACTTCATGGGATGATCTCTGATGCACTGAGCCCTTCATAGGATGATCTTGAATACCTCTAATCTGAGTGCTGTGATGCATTGGTCCCTTCATGGGATGATCTTCCGTACCTCTAATCTGAGTGCAGTGATGCACTTCTCCCTTCTTGGGATCTTTGATGTGCTGGTCCCTTCATGGGATGATCTCTAATGTGCTGGTCCCTTCATGGGATGATCTCTGATGTGCTGGTCCCTTCATGGGATGATCTCTGGTGCGCTGGTCCCTTCATGGGATGATCTCTGATGCACTGGTCCCTTCATGGGATGATCTCTGATGCACTGGTCCCTTCATGGGATGATCTCTGATGCACTGGTCCCTTCATGGGATGATCTCTGATTCACTGGTCCCTTCCTGGGATGATCTTGCATACCTCTAATCTGAGTGCTGTGATGCATTGGTCCCTTAATGGGGTGATCTTCCATACTTCTAATCTGAGTGCAGTGATGCTCTTCTCCCTTCTTGGGTCTCTGATGCACTGGTCCCTTCATGGGATGATCTCTGATGCACTGGTCCCTTCATGGGATGATCTCTGGTGCACTGTTCCCTTCATGGGATGATCTCTGGTCCCTTCATGGGATTATCTCTGATGCACTGGTCCCTTCATGGGATGACCTCTGATGCACTGGTCCCTTTATGGGATGACCTCTGATGCACTGGTCCCTTCATGGGATGATCTCTGATGCACTGGTCCCTTCATGGGTATCTCTGGTGCACTGGTCCCTTCATGGGATGATCTCTGGTGCACTGGTCCCTTCATGGGATGATCTCTGTTGCACTGGTCCCTTCATGGGATGATCTCTGGTGCACTGGTCCCTTCATGGGATGATCTGTTGCTCTGGTCCCTTAATGGGATGATCTGTTGCACTGGTCCTTTCATGGGATGATCTCTGATGCACTGGTCCCTTCATGGGATGATCTCTGATGCGCTGGTCCCTTCATGGGATGATCTCTGGTGCGCTGGTCCCTTCATGGGATGATCTCTGGTGCGCTGGTCCCTTCATGGGATGATCTCTGGTGCGCTGGTCCCTTCATGGGATGATCTTGCATACCTCTAATCTGAGTGCTGCGATGCACAGGTCCCTTCATGGGATGATCTCTGATGCACTGGTCCCTTCATGGGATGATCTCTGATGCACTGGTCCCTTCATGGGATGATCTTGCATACTTCTAATTTAATTGCTGTGATGCACTGGTCCCTTCATTGAATGATCTTTGATGCACTTGTCCCTTCATGGGATGATCTTCGATGCACTGGTCCCTTCATGGGATGAGCTTTGATGCACTGGTCCCTTCATGGGATGATCTGTTGCACTGTTCCCTTCATGGGATGATCTGTTGCACTGGTCCCTTCATGGGATGATCTGTTGCACTGGTCCCTTCATGGGATGATCTGTTGCACTGGTCCCTTCATGGGATGATCTCTGGTGCACTGGCCCCTTCATGGGATGATCTCTGGTGCACTGGCCCCTTCATGGGATGATCTCTGGTGTACTGGTCCCTTCATGGGATGATCTCTGATGCACTGGTCCCCTCATGGGATGATCTCTGATGCACTGTTCACTTCATGGGATGATCTCTGATGCACTGGTCCCTTCATAGGATGATCTTGAATACCTCTAATCTGAGTGCTGTGATGCATTGGTCCCTTCATGGGATGATCTTCCATACCTCTAATCTGAGTGCAGTGATGCACTTCTCCCTTCTTGGCATCTTTGATGTGCTGGTCCCTTCATGGTATGATCTCTAATGTGCTGGTCCCTTCATGGGATGATCTCTGATATGCTGGTCCCTTCATGGGATGATCTCTGGTGCGCTGGTCCCTTCATGGGATGATCTCTGATGCACTGGTCCCTTCAATGGATGATCTCTGATGCACTGGTCCCTTCATGGGATGATCTCTGATGCACTGGTCCCTTCATGGGATGATTTCTGATGCACTGGTCCCTTCATGGGATGATCTCTGGTGCACTGGTCCCTTCGTGGGATGATCTCTGGTGCACTGGTCCCTTCGTGGGATGATCTCTGGTGCACTGGTCCCTTCATGGGATGATCTGTTGCTCTGGCCCCTTAATGGGATGATCTGTTGCACTGGTCCCTTCATGGGATGATCTCTGATGCACTGGTCCCTTCATGGGATGATCTCTGATGCGCTGGTCCCTTCATGGGATGATCTCTGGTGCGCTGGTCCCTTCATGGGATGATCTCTGGTGCGCTGGGCCCTTCATGGGATGATCTTGCATACCTCTAATCTGAGTGCTGCTATGCACAGGTCCCTTCATGGGATGATCTCTGATGCACTGGTCCCTTCATGGGATGATCTTGCATACTTCTAATTTAATTGCTGTGATGCACTGGTCCCTTCATTGAATGATCTTTGATGCACTTGTCCCTTCATGGGATGATCTTTGATGCACTGGTCCCTTCATGGGATGATCTTTGATGCACTGGTCCCTTCATGGGATGATCTGTTGCACTGGTCCCTTCATGGGATGATCTGTTGCACTGGTCCCTTCATGGGATGATCTGTTGCACTGGTCCCTTCATGGGATGATCTCTGGGGCGCTGGCCCCTTCATGGGATGATCTCTGGGGCGCTGGCCCCTTCATGGGATGATCTCTGGTGCACTGGCCCCTTCATGGGATGATCTCTGGTGCACTGGCCCCTTCATGGGATGATCTCTGATGCACTGGTCCCTTCATGGGATGATCTCTGATGCACTGTTCACTTCATGGGATGATCTCTGATGCACTGGTCCCTTCATAGGATGATCTTGAATACCTCTAATCTGAGTGCTGTGATGCATTGGTCCCTTCATGGGATGATCTTCCATACCTCTAATCTGAGTGCAGTGATGCACTTCTCCCTTCTTGGGATCTTTGATGTGCTGGTCCCTTCATGGGATGATTTTTAATGTGCTGGTCCCTTCATGGGATGATTTTTAATGTGCTGGTCCCTTCATGGGATGATCTCTGATGTGCTGGTCCCTTCATGGGATGATCTCTGGTGCGCTGGTCCCTTCATGGGATGATCTTTGATGCACTGGTCCCTTCATGGGATGATCTCTGATGCACTGGTCCCTTCATGGGATGATCTCTGATGCACTGGTCCCTTCATGGGAGGATCTCTGATGCCCTGGTCCCTTCCTGGGATGATCTTGCATACCTCTAATCTGAGTGCTGTGATGCATTGGTCCCTTAATGGGATGATCTTCCATACTTCTAATCTGAGTGCAGTGATGCACTTCTCCCTTCTTGGGGTCTCTGATGCACTGGTCCCTTCATGGGATGATCTCTGATTCACTGGTCCCTTCATGGGATGATCTCTGGTGCACTGGTCCCTTCAGGTGATGATCTTTGATGCACTGGTCCCTTCATGGGATGATTTTTGGTGCACTGGTCCCTTCATGGGATGATCTTTGGTGCACTGGTCCTTTCATGGGATGATCTCTGGTGCACTGGTCCCTTCATGGGATTACCTTTGATGCACTGGTCCCTTCATGGGATTACCTTTGATGCACTGGTCCCTTCATGGGATGATCTCTGATTCACTGGTCCCTTCATGGGATGACCTCTGATGCACTGGTCCCTTCATGGGATGATCTCTGATGCACTGGTCCCTTCATGGGTATCTCTGGTGCACTGGTCCCTTCATGGGATGATCTCTGGTGCACTGGTCCCTTCGTGGGATGATCTCTGGTGCACTGGTCCCTTCGTGGGATGATCTCTGGTGCACTGGTCCCTTCATGGGATGATCTGTTGCTCTGGCCCCTTAATGGGATGATCTGTTGCACTGGTCCCTTCATGGGATGATCTCTGATGCACTGGTCCCTTCATGGGATGAGCTCTGGTGCGCTGGTCCCTTCATGGGATGATCTCTGGTGCGCTGGTCCCTTCATGGGATGATCTCTGGTGCGCTGGTCCCTTCATGGGATGATCTTGCATACCTCTAATCTGAGTGCTGCGATGCACAGGTCCCTTCATGGGATGATCTCTGATGCACTGGTCCCTTCATGGGATGATCTTGCATACTTCTAATTTAATTGCTGTGATGCACTGGTCCCTTCATTGAATGATCTTTGATGCACTTGTCCCTTCATGGGATGATCTTTGATGCACTGGTCCCTTCATGGGATGATCTTTGATGCACTGGTCCCTTCATGGGATGATCTGTTGCACTGGTCCCTTCATGGGATGATCTGTTGCACTGGTCCCTTCATGGGATGATCTGTTGCACTGGTCCCTTCATGGGATGATCTCTGGGGCGCTGGCCACTTCATGGGATGATCTCTGATGCACTGAGCCCTTCATAGGATGATCTTGAATACCTCTAATCTGAGTGCTGTGATGCATTGGTCCCTTCATGGGATGATCTTCCGTACCTCTAATCTGAGTGCAGTGATGCACTTCTCCCTTCTTGGGATCTTTGATGTGCTGGTCCCTTCATGGGATGATCTCTAATGTGCTGGTCCCTTCATGGGATGATCTCTGATGTGCTGGTCCCTTCATGGGATGATCTCTGGTGCGCTGGTCCCTTCATGGGATGATCTCTGATGCACTGGTCCCTTCATGGGATGATCTCTGATGCACTGGTCCCTTCATGGGATGATCTCTGATGCACTGGTCCCTTCATGGGATGATCTCTGATGCACTGTTCACTTCATGGGATGATCTCTGATGCACTGAGCCCTTCATAGGATGATCTTGAATACCTCTAATCTGAGTGCTGTGATGCATTGGTCCCTTAATGGGGTGATCTTCCATACTTCTAATCTGAGTGCAGTGATGCTCTTCTCCCTTCTTGGGTCTCTGATGCACAGGTCCCTTCATGGGATGATCTCTGATGCACTGGTCCCTTCATGGGATGATCTCTGGTGCACTGGTCCCTTCATGGGATGATCTTTGATGCACTGGTCCCTTCATGGGATGATTTTTGGTGCACTGGTCCCTTCATGGGATGATCTTTGGTGCACTGGTCCCTTCATGGGATGATCTTTGATGCACTGGTCCCTTCATGGGATTATTTTTGGTGCACTGGTCCCTTCATGGGATGATCTTTGGTGCACTGGTCCTTTCATGGTATGATCTCTGCACTGGTCCCTTCATGGGATGATCTTTGATGCACTGGTCCCTTTATGGGATGATCTGTTGCACTGGTCCCTTTATGGGATGATCTGTTGCACTGGTCCCTTCATGGGATGATCTGTTGCACTGGTCCCTTCATAGGATGATATCTGGTGCCCTGGTCCCTTCATAGGATGACCTCTGATTCACTGGTCCCTTCATGGGATGACCTCTGATGCACTGGTCCCTTCATGGGATGACCTCTGATGCACTGGTCCCTTCATGGGATGATCTCTGTTGCACTGGTCCCTTCATGGGATGATCTCTGATTCACTGGTCCCTTCATTGGATGACCTCTGATGCACTGGTCCCTTCATGGGATGACCTCTGATGCACTGGTCCCTTTATGGGATGACCTCTGATGCACTGGTCCCTTCATGGGATGATCTCTGATGCACTGGTCCCTTCCTGGGATGATCTTGCATACCTCTAATCTGAGTGCTGTGATGCATTGGTCCCTTAATGGGATGATCTTCCATACTTCTAATCTGAGTGCAGTGATGCTCTTCTCCCTTCTTGGGGTCTCTGATGCACTGGTCCCTTCATGGGATGATCTCTGATGCACTGGTCCCTTCATGGGATGATCTCTGGTGCACTGGTCCCTTCATGGGATGGTTTTTGGTGCACTGGTCCCTTCATGGGATGATCTTTGGTGCACTGGTCCTTTCATGGTATGATCTCTGCACTGGTCCCTTCATGGGATGATCTTTGATGCACTGGTCCCTTTATGGGATGATCTGTTGCACTGGTCCCTTTATGGGATGATCTGTTGCACTGGTCCCTTTATGGGATGATCTGTTGCACTGGCCCCTTCATGGGATGATCTGTTGCACTGGTCCCTTCATAGGATGATATCTGGTGCCCTGGTCCCTTCATAGGATGACCTCTGATTCACTGGTGCCTTCATGGGATGACCTCTGATGCGCTGGTCCCTTCATGGGATGATCTCTGTTGCACTGGTCCCTTCATGGAATGATCTCTGATTCACTGGTCCCTTCATGGGGTGACCTCTGATGCACTGGTCCCTTCATGGGATGACCTCTGATGCACTGGTCCCTTCATGGGATGATCTCTGATGCACTGGTCCCTTCATGGGTATCTCTGGTGCACTGGTCCCTTCATGGGAGAATCTCTGGTGCACTGGTCCCTTCATGGGATGATCTCTGTTGCACTGGTCCCTTCATGGCATGATCTCTGGTGCACTGGTCCCTTCATGGGATGATCTGTTGCTCTGGTCCCTTAATGGGATGATCTGTTGCACTGGTCCCTTAATGGGATGATCTGTTGCACTGGTCCCTTCATGGGATGATCACTGATGCACTGGTCCCTTCATGGGATGATCTCTGATGCGCTGGTCCCTTCATGGGATGATCTCTGGTGCGCTGGTCCCTTCATGGGATGATCTTGCATACCTCTAATCTGAGTGCTGCTATGCACAGATCCCTTCATGGGATGATCTCTGATGCACTGGTCCCTTCATGGGATGATCTCTGATGCACTGGTCCCTTCATGGGATGATCTTGCATACTTCTAATTTAATTGCTGTGATCCACTGGTCCCTTCATTGAATGATCTTTGATGCACTTGTCCCTTCATGGGATGATCTTTGATGCACTGGTCCCTTCATGGGATGATCTTTGATGCACTGGTCCCTTCATGGGATGATCTGTTGCACTGGTCCCTTCATGGGACGATCTGTTGCACTGGTCCCTTCATGGGACGATCTGTTGCACTGGTCCCTTCATGGGATGATCTGTTGCACTGGTCCCTTCATGGGATGATCTGTTGCACTGGTCCCTTCATGGGATGATCTGTTGCACTGGTCCCTTCATGGGATGATCTCTGGTGCGCTGGCCCCTTCATGGGATGATCTCTGGTGCACTGGCCCCTTCATGGGATGATCTCTGGTGCACTGGCCCCTTCATGGGATGATCTCTGGTGCACTGGTCCCTTCATGGGATGATCTCTGATGCACTGGTCCCTTCATGGGATGATCTCTGATGCACTGTTCACTTCATGGGATGATCTCTGATGCACTGGTCCCTTCATAGGATGATCTTGAATACCTCTAATCTGAGTGCTGTGATGCATTGGTCCCTTCATGGGATGATCTTCCATACCTCTAATCTGAGTGCAGTGATGCACTTCTCCCTTCTTGGGATCTTTGATGTGCTGGTCCCTTCATGGGATGATCTCTAATGTGCTGGTCCCTTCATGGGATGATCTCTGATGTGCTGGTCCCTTCATGGGATGATCTCTGGTGCTCTGGTCCCTTCATGGGATGATGCACTGGTCCCTTCATGGGATGATCTCTGATGCACTGGTCCCTTCATGGGATGATCTCTGATGCACTGGTCCCTTCATGGGATGATCTCTGATGCACTGGTCCCTTCCTGGGATGATCTTGCATACCTCTAATCTGAGTGCTGTGATGCATTGGTCCCTTAATGGGATGATCTTCCATACTTCTAATCTGAGTGCAGTGATGCTCTTCTCCCTTCTTGGGGTCTCTGATGCACTGGTCCCTTCATGGGATCATCTCTGATGCACTGGTCCCTTCATGGGATGATCTCTGGTGCACTGGTCCCTTCATGGGATGATCTTTGATGCACTGGTCCCTTCATGGGATGATTTTTGGTGCACTGGTCCCTTCATGGGATGATCTTTGGTGCACTGGTCCTTTCAGGGTATGATCTCTGCACTGGTCCCTTCATGGGATGATCTTTGATGCACTGGTCCCTTTATGGGATGATCTGTTGCACTGGTCCCTTTATGGGATGATCTGTTGCACTGGTCCCTTTATGGGATGATCTGTTGCACTGGTCCCTTCTTGGGATGATCTGTTGCACTGGTCCCTTCATAGGATGATATCTGGTGCCCTGGTCCCTTCATAGGATGACCTCTGATTCACTGGTCCCTTCATGGGATGACCTCTGATGCACTGGTCCCTTCATGGGATGATCTCTGATGCACTGGTCCCTTCATGGGATGATCTTACATACTTCTAATTTAATTGCTGTGATCCACTGGTCCCTTCATTGAATGATCTTTGATGCACTTGTCCCTTCATGGGATGATCTTTGATGCACTGGTCCCTTCATGGGATGATCTTTGATGCACTGGTCCCTTCATGGGATGATCTGTTGCACTGGTCCCTTCATGGAACGATCTGTTGCACTGGTCCCTTCATGGGACGATCTGTTGCACTGGTCCTTTCATGGGATGATCTGTTGCACTGGTCCCTTCATGGGATGATCTGTTGCACTGGTCCCTTCATGGGATGATCTCTGGTGCGCTGGCCCCTTCATGGGATGATCTCTGGTGCACTGGCCCCTTCATGGGATGATCTCTGGTGCACTGGCCCCTTCATGGGATGATCTCTGGTGCACTGGCCCCTTCATGGGATGATCTCTGGTGTACTGGTCCCTTCATGGGATGATCTCTGATGCACTGGTCCCTTCATGAGATGATCTCTGATGCACTGGTCCCTTCTTGGGATGATCTTGCATACCTCTAATCTGAGTGCAGTGATGCATTGGTCCCTTAATGGGATGATCTTCCATACCTCTAATCTGACTGCAGTGATGCACTTCTCCCTTCTTGGGATCTTTGATGTGCTGGTCCCTTCAAGGGATGATCTCTAATGTGCTGGTCTCTTCATGGGATGATCTCTGATGCACTGGTCCCTTCATGGGATGATCTCTGGTGCGCTGGTCCCTTCATGGGATGATCTCTGATGCACTGGTCCCTTCATGGGATGATCTTTGATGCACTGGTCCCTTCATGGGATGATTTTTGGTGCACTGGTCCCTTCATGGGATGATCTTTGGTGCACTGGTCCTTTCATGGTATGATCTCTGCACTGGTCCCTTCATGGGATGATCTGTTGCACTGGTCCCTTCATGGGATTATCTGTTGCACTGGTCCCTTCATAGGATGATATCTGGTGCCCTGGTCCCTTCATAGGATGACCTCTGATTCACTGGTCCCTTCATGGGATGACCTCTGATGCACTGGTCCCTTCATGGGATGACCTCTGATGCACTGGTCCCTTCATGGGATGATCTCTGTTGCACTGGTCCCTTCGTGGGATGATCTCTAATTCACTGGTCCCTTCATGGGATGATCTCTGATGCACTGGTCCCTTCATGGGATGACCTCTGATGCACTGGTCCCTTCATGGGATGACCTCTGATGCACTGGTCCCTTCATGGGATGATCTCTGGTGCACTGGTCCCTTCATGGGTATCTCTGGTGCACTGGTCCCTTCATGGGATGATCTCTGGTGCACTGGTCCCTTCATGGGATGATCTCTGGTGCACTGGTCCCTTCATGGGATGATCTCTGGTGCGCTGGTCCCTTCATGGGATGATCTTGCATACCTCTAATCTGAGTGCTGCGATGCACAGGTCCCTTCATGGGATGATCTCTGATGCACTGGTCCCTTCATGGGATGATCTCTGATGCACTGGTCCCTTCATGGGATGATCTTGCATACTTCTAATTGAATTGCTGTGATGCACTGGTCCCTTCATTGAATGATCTTTGATGCACTGGTCCCTTCATGGGATAATCTTTGATGCACGGGTCGCTTCATGGGATGATCTGTTGCACTGGTCCCTTCATGGGATGATCTGTTGCACTGGTCCCTTCATGGGATGATCTGTTGCACTGGTCCCTTCACGGGATGATCTCTGGTGCACTGGCCCCTTCATGGGATGATCTCTGGTGCACTGGCCCCTTCATGGGATGATCTCTGGTGTACTGGTCCGTTCATGGGATGATCTCTGATGCACTGGTCCCTTCATTGGATGATCTCTGATGCACTGTTCATTTCATGGGATGATCTCTGATGCACTGGTCCCTTCATAGGATGATCTTGAATACCTCTAATCTGAGTGCTGTGATGCATTGGTCCCTTCATGGGATGATCTTCCATACCTCTAATCTGAGTGCAGTGATGCACTTCTCCCTTCTTGGGATCTTTGATGTGCTGGTCCCTTCATGGGATGATCTCGAATGTGCTGGTCCCTTCATGGGATGATCTCTGATGTGCTGGTCCCTTCATGGGATGATCTCTGGTGCGCTGGTCCCTTCATGGGATGATCTCTGATGCACTGGTCCCTTCATGGGATGATCTCTGATGCACTGGTCCCTTCATGGGATGATCTCTGATGCACTGGTCCCTTCATGGGATGATCTCTGATGCACTGGTCCCTTCCTGGGATGATCTTGCATACCTCTAATCTGAGTGCTGTGATGCATTGGTCCCTTAATAGGATGATCTTCCATACTTCTAATCTGAGTGCAGTGATGCTCTTCTCCCTTCTTGGGGTCTCTGATGCACTGGTCCCTTCATGGGATGATCTCTGATGCACTGGTCCCTTCATGGGATGATCTTTGATGCACTGGTCCCTTCATGGGATGATTTTTGGTGCACTGGTCCCTTCATGGGATGATCTTTGGTGCACTGGTCCTTTCATGGTATGATCTCTGCACTGGTCCCTTCATGGGATGATCTTTGATGCACTGGTCCCTTTATGGGATGATCTGTTGCACTGGTCAATTTATGGGATGATCTTTGATGCGCTGGTCCCTTCATGGGATGATTTTTGGTGCACTGGTCCCTTCATGGGATGATCTTTGGTGCACTGGTCCTTTCATGGAATGATCTCTGCACTGGTCCCTTCATGGGATGATCTTTGATGCACTGGTCCCTTTATGGGATGATCTGTTGCACTGGTCAATTTATGGGATGATCTGTTGCACTGGTCCCTTCATGGGATGATCTGTTGCACTGGTCCCTTCATAGGATGATATCTGGTGCCCTGGTCCCTTCATAGGATGACCTCTGATTCACTGGTCCCTTCATGGGATGACCTCTGATGCACTGGTCCCTTCATGGGATGACCTCTGATGCACTGGTCCCTTCATGGGATGACCTCTGATGCACTGTTCCCTTCATGGGATAATCTCTGATGCACTGGTCCCTTCATGGGTATCTCTGGTGCACTGGTCTCTTCATGGGATGATCTCTGGTGCACTGGTCCCTTCATGGGATGATCTCTGTTGCACTGGTCCCTTCATGGGATGATCTGTTGCACTGGTCCCTTCATGGGATGATCTCTGATGCACCGGTCCCTTCATGGGATGATCTGATGTGCTGGTCCCTTCATGGGATGATCTCTGGTGCGCTGGTCCCTTCATGGGATGATCTCTGGTGCGCTGGTCCCTTCATGGGATGATCTTGCATACCTCTAATCTGAGTGCTGCGATGCACAGGTCCCTTCATGGGATGATCTCTGATGCACTGGTCCCTTCATGGGATGATCTTGCATACTTCTAATTTAATTGCTGTGATGCACTGGTCCCTTCATTGAATGATCTTTGATGCACTTGTCCCTTCATGGGATGATCTTTGATGCACCGGTCCCTTCATGGGATGATCTTTGATGCACTGGTCCCTTCATGGGATGATCTGTTGCACTGTTCCCTTCATGGGATGATCTGTTGCACTGGTCCCTTCATGGGATGATCTGTTGCACTGGTCCCTTCATGGGATGATCTGTTGCAATGGTCCCTTCATGGGATGATCTGTTGCACTGGTCCCTTCATGGGATGATCTCTGGTGCACTGGCCCCTTCATGGGATGATCTCTGGTGCACTGGCCCCTTCAAGGGATGATCTCTGGTGTACTGGTCCCTTCATGGGATGATCTCTGATGCACTGGTCCCTTCATGGGATGATCTCTGATGCACTGTTCACTTCATGGGATGATCTCTGATGCACTGGTCCCTTCATAGGATGATCTTGAATACCTCTAATCTGAGTGCTGTGATGCATTGGTCCCTTCATGGGATGATCTTCCATACCTCTAATCTGAGTGCAGTGATGCACTTCTCCCTTCATGGGATGATCTCTAATGTGCTGGTCCCTTCATGGGATGATCTCTAATGTGCTGGTCCCTTCATGGGATGATCTCTGATGTGCTGGTCCCTTCATGGGATGATCTCTGGTGCGCTGGTCCCTTCATGGGATGATCTCTGATGCACTGGTCCCTTCATGGGATGATCTCTGATGCACTGGTCCCTTCATGGGATGATCTCTGATGCACTGGTCCCTTCATGGGATGATTTCTGATGCACTGGTCCCTTCATGGGATGATTTCTGATGCACTGGTCCCTTCATGGGATGATCTCTGATGCACTGGTCCCTTCCTGGGATGATCTTGAATACCTCTAATCTGAGTGCTGTGATGCATTGGTCCCTTCATGGGATGATCTTCCATACCTCTAATCTGAGTGCAGTGATGCACTTCTCCCTTCTTGGGATCTTTGATGTGCTGGTCCCTTCATGGGATGATCTTTAATGTGCTGGTCCCTTCATGGGATGATCTCTGATGTGCTGGTCCCTTCATGGGATGATCTCTGGTGCGCTGGTCCCTTCATGGGATGATCTTTGATGCACTGGTCCCTTCATGGGATGATCTCTGATGCACTGGTCCCTTCATGGGATGATCTCTGATGCACTGGTCCCTTCATGGGATGATCTCTGATGCACTGGTCCCTTCCTGGGATGATCTTGCATACCTCTAATCTGAGTGCTGTGATGCATTGGTCCCTTAATGGGATGATCTTCCATACTTCTAATCTGAGTGCAGTGATGCGCTTCTCCCTTCTTGGGGTCTCTGATGCACTGGTCCCTTCATGGGATGATCTCTGATTCACTGGTCCCTTCATGGGATGATCTCTGGTGCACTGGTCCCTTCAGGTGATGATCTTTGATGCATTGGTCCCTTCATGGGATGATCTTTGATGCATTGGTCCCTTCATGGGATGATTTTTGGTGCACTGGTCCCTTCATGGGATGATCTTTGGTGCACTGGTCCTTTCATGGGATGATCTCTGGTGCACTGGTCCCTTCATGGGATTACCTTTGATGCACTGGTCCCTTCATGGGATTACCTTTGATGCACTGGTCCCTTCATGGGATGATCTCTGATTCACTGGTCCCTTCATGGGATGACCTCTGATGCACTGGTCCCTTCATGGGATGATCTCTGATGCACTGGTCCCTTCATGGGTATCTCTGGTGCACTGGTCCCTTCATGGGATGATCTCTGGTGCACTGGTCCCTTCGTGGGATGATCTCTGGTGCACTGGTCCCTTCGTGGGATGATCTCTGGTGCACTGGTCCCTTCATGGGATGATCTGTTGCTCTGGCCCCTTAATGGGATGATCTGTTGCACTGGTCCCTTCATGGGATGATCTCTGATGCACTGGTCCCTTCATGGGATGATCTCTGATGCGCTGGTCCCTTCATGGGATGATCTTGCATACCTCTAATCTGAGTGCTGCGATGCACAGGTTCCTTCATGGGATGATCTCTGATGCACTGGTCCCTTCATGGGATGATCTTGCATACTTCTAATTTAATTGCTGTGATGCACTGGTCCCTTCATTGAATGATCTTTGATGCACTTGTCCCTTCATGGGATGATCTTTGATGCACTGGTCCCTTCATGGGATGATCTTTGATGCACTGGTCCCTTCATGGGATGATCTGTTGCACTGGTCCCTTCATGGGATGATCTGTTGCACTGGTCCCTTCATGGGATGATCTGTTGCACTGGTCCCTTCATGGGATGATCTCTGGGGCGCTGGCCCCTTCATGGGATGATCTCTGGTGCACTGGCCCCTTCATGGGATGATCTCTGGTGCACTGGCCCCTTCATGGGATGATCTCTGGTGTACTGGTCCCTTCATGGGATGATCTCTGATGCACTGGTCCCTTCATGGGATGATCTCTGATGCACTGGTCCCTTCATGGGATGATCTCTGATGCACTGTTCACTTCATGGGATGATCTCTGATGCACTGAGCCCTTCATAGGATGATCTTGAATACCTCTAATCTGAGTGCTGTGATGCATTGGTCCCTTCATGGGATGATCTTCCGTACCTCTAATCTGAGTGCAGTGATGCACTTCTCCCTTCTTGGGATCTTTGATGTGCTGGTCCCTTCATGGGATGATCTCTAATGTGCTGGTCCCTTCATGGGATGATCTCTGATGTGCTGGTCCCTTCATGGGATGATCTCTGGTGCGCTGGTCCCTTCATGGGATGATCTCTGATGCACTGGTCCCTTCATGGGATGATCTCTGATTCACTGGTCCCTTCCTGGGATGATCTTGCATACCTCTAATCTGAGTGCTGTGATGCATTGGTCCCTTAATGGGGTGATCTTCCATACTTCTAATCTGAGTGCAGTGATGCTCTTCTCCCTTCTTGGGTCTCTGATGCACTGGTCCCTTCATGGGATGATCTCTGATGCACTGGTCCCTTCATGGGATGATCTCTGGTGCACTGTTCCCTTCATGGGATGATCTCTGGTCCCTTCATGGGATTATCTCTGATGCACTGGTCCCTTCATGGGATGACCTCTGATGCACTGGTCCCTTTATGGGATGACCTCTGATGCACTGGTCCCTTCATGGGATGATCTCTGATGCACTGGTCCCTTCATGGGTATCTCTGGTGCACTGGTCCCTTCATGGGATGATCTCTGGTGCACTGGTCCCTTCATGGGATGATCTCTGTTGCACTGGTCCCTTCATGGGATGATCTCTGGTGCACTGGTCCCTTCATGGGATGATCTGTTGCTCTGGTCCCTTAATGGGATGATCTGTTGCACTGGTCCTTTCATGGGATGATCTCTGATGCACTGGTCCCTTCATGGGATGATCTCTGATGCGCTGGTCCCTTCATGGGATGATCTCTGGTTCGCTGGTCCCTTCATGGGATGATCTCTGGTGCGCTGGTCCCTTCATGGGATGATCTTGCATACCTCTAATCTGAGTGCTGCGATGCACAGGTCCCTTCATGGGATGATCTCTGATGCACTGGTCCCTTCATGGGATGATCTCTGATGCACTGGTCCCTTCATGGGATGATCTTGCATACTTCTAATTTAATTGCTGTGATGCACTGGTCCCTTCATTGAATGATCTTTGATGCACTTGTCCCTTCATGGGATGATCTTCGATGCACTGGTCCCTTCATGGGATGAGCTTTGATGCACTGGTCCCTTCATGGGATGATCTGTTGCACTGTTCCCTTCATGGGATGATCTGTTGCACTGGTCCCTTCATGGGATGATCTGTTGCACTGGTCCCTTCATGGGATGATCTGTTGCACTGGTCCCTTCATGGGATGATCTCTGGTGCACTGGCCCCTTCATGGGATGATCTCTGGTGCACTGGCCCCTTCATGGGATGATCTCTGGTGTACTGGTCCCTTCATGGGATGATCTCTGATGCACTGGTCCCCTCATGGGATGATCTCTGATGCACTGTTCACTTCATGGGATGATCTCTGATGCACTGGTCCCTTCATAGGATGATCTTGAATACCTCTAATCTGAGTGCTGTGATGCATTGGTCCCTTCATGGGATGATCTTCCATACCTCTAATCTGAGTGCAGTGATGCACTTCTCCCTTCTTGGCATCTTTGATGTGCTGGTCCCTTCATGGTATGATCTCTAATGTGCTGGTCCCTTCATGGGATGATCTCTGATGTGCTGGTCCCTTCATGGGATGATCTCTGGTGCGCTGGTCCCTTCATGGGATGATCTCTGATGCACTGGTCCCTTCAATGGATGATCTCTGATGCACTGGTCCCTTCATGGGATGATCTCTGATGCACTGGTCCCTTCATGGGATGATTTCTGATGCACTGGTCCCTTCATGGGATGATCTCTGGTGCACTGGTCCCTTCGTGGGATGATCTCTGGTGCACTGGTCCCTTCGTGGGATGATCTCTGGTGCACTGGTCCCTTCATGGGATGATCTGTTGCTCTGGCCCCTTAATGGGATGATCTGTTGCACTGGTCCCTTCATGGGATGATCTCTGATGCACTGGTCCCTTCATGGGATGATCTCTGATGCGCTGGTCCCTTCATGGGATGATCTCTGGTGCGCTGGTCCCTTCATGGGATGATCTCTGGTGCGCTGGGCCCTTCATGGGATGATCTTGCATACCTCTAATCTGAGTGCTGCTATGCACAGGTCCCTTCATGGGATGATCTCTGATGCACTGGTCCCTTCATGGGATGATCTTGCATACTTCTAATTTAATTGCTGTGATGCACTGGTCCCTTCATTGAATGATCTTTGATGCACTTGTCCCTTCATGGGATGATCTTTGATGCACTGGTCCCTTCATGGGATGATCTTTGATGCACTGGTCCCTTCATGGGATGATCTGTTGCACTGGTCCCTTCATGGGATGATCTGTTGCACTGGTCCCTTCATGGGATGATCTGTTGCACTGGTCCCTTCATGGGATGATCTCTGGGGCGCTGGCCCCTTCATGGGATGATCTCTGGGGCGCTGGCCCCTTCATGGGATGATCTCTGGTGCACTGGCCCCTTCATGGGATGATCTCTGGTGCACTGGCCCCTTCATGGGATGATCTCTGATGCACTGGTCCCTTCATGGGATGATCTCTGATGCACTGTTCACTTCATGGGATGATCTCTGATGCACTGGTCCCTTCATAGGATGATCTTGAATACCTCTAATCTGAGTGCTGTGATGCATTGGTCCCTTCATGGGATGATCTTCCATACCTCTAATCTGAGTGCAGTGATGCACTTCTCCCTTCTTGGGATCTTTGATGTGCTGGTCCCTTCATGGGATGATTTTTAATGTGCTGGTCCCTTCATGGGATGATCTCTGATGTGCTGGTCCCTTCATGGGATGATCTCTGGTGCGCTGGTCCCTTCATGGGATGATCTTTGATGCACTGGTCCCTTCATGGGATGATCTCTGATGCACTGGTCCCTTCATGGGATGATCTCTGATGCACTGGTCCCTTCATGGGAGGATCTCTGATGCCCTGGTCCCTTCCTGGGATGATCTTGCATACCTCTAATCTGAGTGCTGTGATGCATTGGTCCCTTAATGGGATGATCTTCCATACTTCTAATCTGAGTGCAGTGATGCACTTCTCCCTTCTTGGGGTCTCTGATGCACTGGTCCCTTCATGGGATGATCTCTGATTCACTGGTCCCTTCATGGGATGATCTCTGGTGCACTGGTCCCTTCAGGTGATGATCTTTGATGCACTGGTCCCTTCATGGGATGATTTTTGGTGCACTGGTCCCTTCATGGGATGATCTTTGGTGCACTGGTCCTTTCATGGGATGATCTCTGGTGCACTGGTCCCTTCATGGGATTACCTTTGATGCACTGGTCCCTTCATGGGATTACCTTTGATGCACTGGTCCCTTCATGGGATGATCTCTGATTCACTGGTCCCTTCATGGGATGACCTCTGATGCACTGGTCCCTTCATGGGATGATCTCTGATGCACTGGTCCCTTCATGGGTATCTCTGGTGCACTGGTCCCTTCATGGGATGATCTCTGGTGCACTGGTCCCTTCGTGGGATGATCTCTGGTGCACTGGTCCCTTCGTGGGATGATCTCTGGTGCACTGGTCCCTTCATGGGATGATCTGTTGCTCTGGCCCCTTAATGGGATGATCTGTTGCACTGGTCCCTTCATGGGATGATCTCTGATGCACTGGTCCCTTCATGGGATGATCTCTGGTGCGCTGGTCCCTTCATGGGATGATCTCTGGTGCGCTGGTCCCTTCATGGGATGATCTCTGGTGCGCTGGTCCCTTCATGGGATGATCTTGCATACCTCTAATCTGAGTGCTGCGATGCACAGGTCCCTTCATGGGATGATCTCTGATGCACTGGTCCCTTCATGGGATGATCTTGCATACTTCTAATTTAATTGCTGTGATGCACTGGTCCCTTCATTGAATGATCTTTGATGCACTTGTCCCTTCATGGGATGATCTTTGATGCACTGGTCCCTTCATGGGATGATCTTTGATGCACTGGTCCCTTCATGGGATGATCTGTTGCACTGGTCCCTTCATGGGATGATCTGTTGCACTGGTCCCTTCATGGGATGATCTGTTGCACTGGTCCCTTCATGGGATGATCTCTGGGGCGCTGGCCACTTCATGGGATGATCTCTGATGCACTGAGCCCTTCATAGGATGATCTTGAATACCTCTAATCTGAGTGCTGTGATGCATTGGTCCCTTCATGGGATGATCTTCCGTACCTCTAATCTGAGTGCAGTGATGCACTTCTCCCTTCTTGGGATCTTTGATGTGCTGGTCCCTTCATGGGATGATCTCTAATGTGCTGGTCCCTTCATGGGATGATCTCTGATGTGCTGGTCCCTTCATGGGATGATCTCTGGTGCGCTGGTCCCTTCATGGGATGATCTCTGATGCACTGGTCCCTTCATGGGATGATCTCTGATGCACTGGTCCCTTCATGGGATGATCTCTGATGCACTGTTCACTTCATGGGATGATCTCTGATGCACTGAGCCCTTCATAGGATGATCTTGAATACCTCTAATCTGAGTGCTGTGATGCATTGGTCCCTTAATGGGGTGATCTTCCATACTTCTAATCTGAGTGCAGTGATGCTCTTCTCCCTTCTTGGGTCTCTGATGCACAGGTCCCTTCATGGGATGATCTCTGATGCACTGGTCCCTTCATGGGATGATCTCTGGTGCACTGGTCCCTTCATGGGATGATCTTTGATGCACTGGTCCCTTCATGGGATGATTTTTGGTGCACTGGTCCCTTCATGGGATGATCTTTGGTGCACTGGTCCCTTCATGGGATGATCTTTGATGCACTGGTCCCTTCATGGGATTATTTTTGGTGCACTGGTCCCTTCATGGGATGATCTTTGGTGCACTGGTCCTTTCATGGTATGATCTCTGCACTGGTCCCTTCATGGGATGATCTTTGATGCACTGGTCCCTTTATGGGATGATCTGTTGCACTGGTCCCTTTATGGGATGATCTGTTGCACTGGTCCCTTCATGGGATGATCTGTTGCACTGGTCCCTTCATAGGATGATATCTGGTGCCCTGGTCCCTTCATAGGATGACCTCTGATTCACTGGTCCCTTCATGGGATGACCTCTGATGCACTGGTCCCTTCATGGGATGACCTCTGATGCACTGGTCCCTTCATGGGATGATCTATGTTGCACTGGTCCCTTCATGGGATGATCTCTGATTCACTGGTCCCTTCATGGGATGACCTCTGATGCACTGGTCCCTTTATGGGATGACCTCTGATGCACTGGTCCCTTCATGGGATGATCTCTGATGCACTGGTCCCTTCATGGGATGATCTCTGGTGCACTGGTCCCTTCATGGGATGATCTCTGTTGCACTGGTCCCTTCATGGGATGATCTCTGTTGCACTGGTCCCTTCATGGGATGATCTCTGGTGCACTGGTCCCTTCATGGGATGATCTGTTGCTCTGGTCCCTTAATGGGATGATCTGTTGCACTGGTCCTTTCATGGGATGATCTCTGATGCACTGGTCCCTTCATGGGATGATCTCTGATGCGCTGGTCCCTTCATGGGATGATCTCTGGTGCGCTGGTCCCTTCATGGGATGATCTCTGGTGCGCTGGTCCCTTCATGGGATGATCTTGCATACCTCTAATCTGAGTGCTGCGATGCACAGGTCCCTTCATGGGATGATCTCTGATGCACTGGTCCCTTCATGGGATGATCTCTGATGCACTGGTCCCTTCATGGGATGATCTTGCATACTTCTAATTTAATTGCTGTGATGCACTGGTCCCTTCATTGAATGATCTTTGATGCACTTGTCCCTTCATGGGATGATCTTTGATGCACTGGTCCCTTCATGGGATGATCTTTGATGCACTGGTCTCTTCATGGGATGATCTTTGATGCACTGGTCCCTTCATGGGATGATCTGTTGCACTGGTCCCTTCATGGGATGATCTGTTGCACTGGTCCCTTCATGGGATGATCTGTTGCGCTGGCCCCTTCATGGGATGATCTCTGGTGCGCTGGCCCCTTCATGGGATGATCTCTGGTGCACTGGCCCCTTCATGGGATGATCTCTGGTGCACTGGCCCCTTCATGGGATGATCTTGAAGTACTGGGTATTTTAGTCCCAGTGGTGCAGGGGCACACACCCTATGACTTCTGGGTTCTCCCTGTTTCGGACCTACAGAAACACAGAGTCTTCTGGGTGAAGTCAAAGATTCATTTATTGGCTGCAGACCAATTACAGGTATCCTAGAAGTACAACAGCGTGTATGTTCTCAGGAGACTGCTGAAAATCATAGAAATGGACTTCTCCTTAAATACGCTTTTTCCTGCTTCAGGCATGCATTCCTAGGTTTTATGATATGACCATTACATGTATACATTTCAAACGAAAAGGCAGAGTCATGATGACCATCCCACATTCCAGTTAGGCCAGCCCACAATTATTTACCCAGCAAGGTTCAGATCCCACATTAGAAATCGATAGGCCCCAATAAACATGAGCATCTCCTGTTTTGGGAAACAAGCCATAAAGTAGGAACAACCAGGTGGGAAAGAGATTAGCTGGAGGCTTGTGTAGGATGAAAAGACTTTATGGTGTGTCAAGCCCTGATGCTAATCACGGGTGGCCGGAGGACGGGGAACTCGTGGGACCAGTTTGACCTGGGGCAGCAGAGCCGAGCTGCCCAGGTCACAGAAAAGTCAAGGAAAGGCACATGTGCTCTAAAAGACCCGTTTTTACTTCGTGCAGTATAGTCTATGTGAGGGCAACTATAAGATGGCCACTGATGCAAAATGGAACCCGCGTAGTGATGCAAAATAGCGTGTACATAGTGCATTAATAGCTAGAACGTTATATAAAGCACTTGTACATACCGCATTAACCATTTGCGGTTCGCCAATACCGGAATAGACAGGGGTAGGGCCCTGTCCCCTACGCGGTCTTGAATATTAAAGTACGACAATGTCTGATGCACTGGTCCCTTCATGGGATGATCTCTGATGCACTGGTCCCTTCATGGGATGATCTCTGATGCACTGGTCCCTTCATGGGATGATCTCTGATGCACTGTTCACTTCATGGGATGATCTCTGATGCACTGGTCCCTACATAGGATGATCTTGAATACCTCTAATCTGAGTGCTGTGATGCATTGGTCCCTTCATGGGATGATCTTCCATACCTCTAATCTGAGTGCAGTGATGCACTTCTCCCTTCTTGGGATCTTTGATGTGCTGGTCCCTTCATGGGATGATCTCTAATGTGCTGGTCCCTTCGTGGGATGATCTCTGGTGTACTGGTCCCTTCATGGGATGATCTCTGATGCACTGGTCCCTTCATGGGATGATCTCTGATGCACTGGTCCCTTCATGGGATGACCTCTGATGCACTGGTCCCTTCATGGGATGATCTCTGATGCACTGGTCCCTTCATGGTGTGATCTCTGATGCACTGGTCACTTTCTGGGTTCATCTTGCATACCTCTAATCTGAGTGCTGTGATGCATTGGTCCCTTAATGGGATGATCTTCCATACTTCTAATCTGAGTGCAGTGATGCTCTTCTCCCTTCTTGGGGTCTCTGATGCACTGGTCCCTTCATGGGATGATCTCTGATGCACTGGTCCCTTCATGGGATGATCTCTGGTGCACTGGTCCCTTCATGGGATGGTTTTTGGTGCACTGGTCCCTTCATGGGATGATCTTTGGTGCACTGGTCCTTTCATGGTATGATCTCTGCACTGGTCCCTTCATGGGATGATCTTTGATGCACTGGTCCCTTTATGGGATGATCTGTTGCACTGGTCCCTTTATGGGATGATCTGTTGCACTGGTCCCTTTATGGGATGATCTGTTGCACTGGCCCCTTCATGGGATGATCTGTTGCACTGGTCCCTTCATAGGATGATATCTGGTGCCCTGGTCCCTTCATAGGATGACCTCTGATTCACTGGTGCCTTCATGGGATGACATCTGATGCGCTGGTCCCTTCATGGGATGATCTCTGTTGCACTGGTCCCTTCATGGAATGATCTCTGATTCACTGGTCCCTTCATGGGGTGACCTCTGATGCACTGGTCCCTTCATGGGATGACCTCTGATGCACTGGTCCCTTCATGGGATGATCTCTGATGCACTGGTCCCTTCATGGGTATCTCTGGTGCACTGGTCCCTTCATGGGAGAATCTCTGGTGCACTGGTCCCTTCATGGGATGATCTCTGTTGCACTGGTCCCTTCATGGCATGATCTCTGGTGCACTGGTCCCTTCATGGGATGATCTGTTGCTCTGGTCCCTTAATGGGATGATCTGTTGCACTGGTCCCTTCATGGGATGATCACTGATGCACTGGTCCCTTCATGGGATGATCTCTGATGCGCTGGTCCCTTCATGGGATGATCTCTGGTGCGCTGGTCCCTTCATGGGATGATCTTGCATACCTCTAATCTGAGTGCTGCTATGCACAGATCCCTTCATGGGATGATCTCTGATGCACTGGTCCCTTCATGGGATGATCTTGCATACTTCTAATTTAATTGCTGTGATCCACTGGTCCCTTCATTGAATGATCTTTGATGCACTTGTCCCTTCATGGGATGATCTTTGATGCACTGGTCCCTTCATGGGATGATCTTTGATGCACTGGTCCCTTCATGGGATGATCTGTTGCACTGGTCCCTTCATGGGACGATCTGTTGCACTGGTCCCTTCATGGGACGATCTGTTGCACTGGTCCCTTCATGGGATGATCTGTTGCACTGGTCCCTTCATGGGATGATCTGTTGCACTGGTCCCTTCATGGGATGATCTGTTGCACTGGTCCCTTCATGGGATGATCTCTGGTGCGCTGGCCCCTTCATGGGATGATCTCTGGTGCACTGGCCCCTTCATGGGATGATCTCTGGTGCACTGGCCCCTTCATGGGATGATCTCTGGTGCACTGGTCCCTTCATGGGATGATCTCTGATGCACTGGTCCCTTCATGGGATGATCTCTGATGCACTGTTCACTTCATGGGATGATCTCTGATGCACTGGTCCCTTCATAGGATGATCTTGAATACCTCTAATCTGAGTGCTGTGATGCATTGGTCCCTTCATGGGATGATCTTCCATACCTCTAATCTGAGTGCAGTGATGCACTTCTCCCTTCTTGGGATCTTTGATGTGCTGGTCCCTTCATGGGATGATCTCTAATGTGCTGGTCCCTTCATGGGATGATCTCTGATGTGCTGGTCCCTTCATGGGATGATCTCTGGTGCTCTGGTCCCTTCATGGGATGATGCACTGGTCCCTTCATGGGATGATCTCTGATGCACTGGTCCCTTCATGGGATGATCTCTGATGCACTGGTCCCTTCATGGGATGATCTCTGATGCACTGGTCCCTTCCTGGGATGATCTTGCATACCTCTAATCTGAGTGCTGTGATGCATTGGTCCCTTAATGGGATGATCTTCCATACTTCTAATCTGAGTGCAGTGATGCTCTTCTCCCTTCTTGGGGTCTCTGATGCACTGGTCCCTTCATGGGATCATCTCTGATGCACTGGTCCCTTCATGGGATGATCTCTGGTGCACTGGTCCCTTCATGGGATGATCTTTGATGCACTGGTCCCTTCATGGGATGATTTTTGGTGCACTGGTCCCTTCATGGGATGATCTTTGGTGCACTGGTCCTTTCAGGGTATGATCTCTGCACTGGTCCCTTCATGGGATGATCTTTGATGCACTGGTCCCTTTATGGGATGATCTGTTGCACTGGTCCCTTTATGGGATGATCTGTTGCACTGGTCCCTTTATGGGATGATCTGTTGCACTGGTCCCTTCTTGGGATGATCTGTTGCACTGGTCCCTTCATAGGATGATATCTGGTGCCCTGGTCCCTTCATAGGATGACCTCTGATTCACTGGTCCCTTCATGGGATGACCTCTGATGCACTGGTCCCTTCATGGGATGATCTCTGATGCACTGGTCCCTTCATGGGATGATCTTACATACTTCTAATTTAATTGCTGTGATCCACTGGTCCCTTCATTGAATGATCTTTGATGCACTTGTCCCTTCATGGGATGATCTTTGATGCACTGGTCCCTTCATGGGATGATCTTTGATGCACTGGTCCCTTCATGGGATGATCTGTTGCACTGGTCCCTTCATGGGACGATCTGTTGCACTGGTCCCTTCATGGGACGATCTGTTGCACTGGTCCTTTCATGGGATGATCTGTTGCACTGGTCCCTTCATGGGATGATCTGTTGCACTGGTCCCTTCATGGGATGATCTCTGGTGCGCTGGCCCCTTCATGGGATGATCTCTGGTGCACTGGCCCCTTCATGGGATGATCTCTGGTGCACTGGCCCCTTCATGGGATGATCTCTGGTGCACTGGCCCCTTCATGGGATGATCTCTGGTGTACTGGTCCCTTCATGGGATGATCTCTGATGCACTGGTCCCTTCATGAGATGATCTCTGATGCACTGGTCCCTTCTTGGGATGATCTTGCATACCTCTAATCTGAGTGCAGTGATGCATTGGTCCCTTAATGGGATGATCTTCCATACCTCTAATCTGACTGCAGTGATGCACTTCTCCCTTCTTGGGATCTTTGATGTGCTGGTCCCTTCAAGGGATGATCTCTAATGTGCTGGTCTCTTCATGGGATGATCTCTGATGCACTGGTCCCTTCATGGGATGATCTCTGGTGCGCTGGTCCCTTCATGGGATGATCTCTGATGCACTGGTCCCTTCATGGGATGATCTTTGATGCACTGGTCCCTTCATGGGATGATTTTTGGTGCACTGGTCCCTTCATGGGATGATCTTTGGTGCACTGGTCCTTTCATGGTATGATCTCTGCACTGGTCCCTTCATGGGATGATCTGTTGCACTGGTCCCTTCATGGGATTATCTGTTGCACTGGTCCCTTCATAGGATGATATCTGGTGCCCTGGTCCCTTCATAGGATGACCTCTGATTCACTGGTCCCTTCATGGGATGACCTCTGATGCACTGGTCCCTTCATGGGATGACCTCTGATGCACTGGTCCCTTCATGGGATGATCTCTGTTGCACTGGTCCCTTCGTGGGATGATCTCTAATTCACTGGTCCCTTCATGGGATGATCTCTGATGCACTGGTCCCTTCATGGGATGACCTCTGATGCACTGGTCCCTTCATGGGATGACCTCTGATGCACTGGTCCCTTCATGGGATGATCTCTGGTGCACTGGTCCCTTCATGGGTATCTCTGGTGCACTGGTCCCTTCATGGGATGATCTCTGGTGCACTGGTCCCTTCATGGGATGATCTCTGGTGCACTGGTCCCTTCATGGGATGATCTCTGGTGCGCTGGTCCCTTCATGGGATGATCTTGCATACCTCTAATCTGAGTGCTGCGATGCACAGGTCCCTTCATGGGATGATCTCTGATGCACTGGTCCCTTCATGGGATGATCTCTGATGCACTGGTCACTTCATGGGATGATCTTGCATACTTCTAATTGAATTGCTGTGATGCACTGGTCCCTTCATTGAATGATCTTTGATGCACTGGTCCCTTCATGGGATAATCTTTGATGCACGGGTCGCTTCATGGGATGATCTGTTGCACTGGTCCCTTCATGGGATGATCTGTTGCACTGGTCCCTTCATGGGATGATCTGTTGCACTGGTCCCTTCACGGGATGATCTCTGGTGCACTGGCCCCTTCATGGGATGATCTCTGGTGCACTGGCCCCTTCATGGGATGATCTCTGGTGTACTGGTCCGTTCATGGGATGATCTCTGATGCACTGGTCCCTTCATTGGATGATCTCTGATGCACTGTTCATTTCATGGGATGATCTCTGATGCACTGGTCCCTTCATAGGATGATCTTGAATACCTCTAATCTGAGTGCTGTGATGCATTGGTCCCTTCATGGGATGATCTTCCATACCTCTAATCTGAGTGCAGTGATGCACTTCTCCCTTCTTGGGATCTTTGATGTGCTGGTCCCTTCATGGGATGATCTCGAATGTGCTGGTCCCTTCATGGGATGATCTCTGATGTGCTGGTCCCTTCATGGGATGATCTCTGGTGCGCTGGTCCCTTCATGGGATGATCTCTGATGCACTGGTCCCTTCATGGGATGATCTCTGATGCACTGGTCCCTTCATGGGATGATCTCTGATGCACTGGTCCCTTCATGGGATGATCTCTGATGCACTGGTCCCTTCCTGGGATGATCTTGCATACCTCTAATCTGAGTGCTGTGATGCATTGGTCCCTTAATAGGATGATCTTCCATACTTCTAATCTGAGTGCAGTGATGCTCTTCTCCCTTCTTGGGGTCTCTGATGCACTGGTCCCTTCATGGGATGATCTCTGATGCACTGGTCCCTTCATGGGATGATCTTTGATGCACTGGTCCCTTCATGGGATGATTTTTGGTGCACTGGTCCCTTCATGGGATGATCTTTGGTGCACTGGTCCTTTCATGGTATGATCTCTGCACTGGTCCCTTCATGGGATGATCTTTGATGCACTGGTCCCTTTATGGGATGATCTGTTGCACTGGTCCCTTTATGGGATGATCTGTTGCACTGGTCCCTTCATGGGATGATCTGTTGCACTGGTCCCTTCATAGGATGATATCTGGTGCACTGGTCCCTTCATAGGATGATCTCTGTTGCACTGGTCCCTTCATGGGATGATCTCTGATTCACTGGTCCCTTCATGGGATGACCTCTGATGCACTGGTCCCTTCATGGGATGACCTCTGATGCACTGGTCCCTTCATGGGATGATCTCTGATGCACTGGTCCCTTTATGGGTATCTCTGGTGCACTGGTCCCTTCATGGGATGATCTCTGGTGCACTGGTCCCTTCATGGGATGATCTCTGTTGCACTGGTCCCTTCATGGGATGATTTCTGGTGCACTGGTCCCTTCATGGGATGATCTGTTGCTCTGGTCCCTTAATGGGATGATCTGTTGCACTGGTCCCTTCATGGGATGATCTCTGATGCACTGGTCCCTTCATGGGATGATCTCTGGTGCGCTGGTCCCTTCATGGGATGATCTCTGGTGCGCTGGTCCCTTCATGGGATGATCTCTGGTGCGCTGGTCCCTTCATGGGATGATCTTCCATACCTTTAATCTGAGTGCTGCGATGCACAGGTCCCTTCATGGGATGATCTCTGATGCACTGGTCCCTTCATGGGATGATCTATGATGCACTGGTCCCTTCATGGGATAATCTTGCATACTTCTAATTTAATTGCTGTGATGCACTGGTCCCTTCATTGAATGATCTTTGATGCACTTGTCCCTTCATGGGATGATCTTTGATGCACTGGTCCCTGCATGGGATGATCTGTTGCACTGGTCCCTTCATGGGATGATCTGTTGCACTGGTCCCTTCATGGGATGATCTGTTTCACTGGTCCCTTCATGGGATGATCTGTTGCACTGGTCCCTTCATGGGATGATCTCTGGTGCGCTGGCCCCTTCATGGGATGATCTCTGGTGCACTGGCCCCTTCATGGGATGATCTCTGGTGCACTGGCCCCTTCATGGGATGATCTCTGATGCACTGGTCCCTTCATGGGATGATCTCTGATGCACTGGTCCCTTCATAGGAGGATCTTGAATACCTCTAATCTGAGTGCTGCGATGCATTGGTCCCTGCATGGGATGATCTTCCATACCTCTAATCTGAGTGCAGTGATGCACTTCTCCCTTCTTGGGATCTTTGATGTGCTGGTCCCTTCATGGGATGATCTCTAATGTGCTGGTCCCTTCATGGGATGATCTCTGATGTGCTGGTCCCTTCATGGGATGATCTCTGGTGCGCTGGTCCCTTCATGGGATGATATTTGATGCACTGGTCCCTTCATGGGATGATCTCTGATGCACTGGTCCCTTCATGGGATGATCTCTGATGCACTGGTCCCTTCATGGGATGATCTCTGATGCACTGGTCCCTTCCTGGGATGATCTTACATACCTCTAATCTGAGTGCTGTGATGCATTGGTCCCTTAATGGGATGATCTTCCATACTTCTAATCTGAGTGCAGTGATGCTCTTCTCCCTTCTTGGGGTCTCTGATGCACTGGTCCCTTCATGGGATGATCTCTGACGCACTGGTTCCTTCATGGGATGATCTCTGGTGCACTGGTCCCTTCATGGGATTACCTTTGATGCACTGGTCCCTTCATGGGATGATCTCTGATTCACTGGTCCCTTCATGGGATGACCTCTGATGCACTGGTCCCTTCATGGGATGACCTCTTATGCACTGGTCCCTTCATGGGATGATCTCTGATGCACTGGTCCCTTCATGGGTATCTCTGGTGCACTGGTCCCTTCATGGGATGATCTCTGGTGCACTGGTCCCTTCATGGGATGATCTCTGTTGCACTGGTCCCTTCGTGGGATGATCTCTGGTGCACTGGTCCCTTCATGGGATGATCTGTTGCTCTGGCCCCTTAATGGGATGATCTGATGCACTGGTCCCTTCATGGGATGATCTCTGATGCGCTGGTCCCTTCATGGGATGATCTCTGGGGCGCTGGTCCCTTCATGGGATGATCTCTGGTGCGCTGGTCCCTTCATGGGATGATCTTGCATACCTCTAATCGGAGTGCTGCGATGCACAGGTCCCTTCATGGGATGATCTCTGATGCACTGGTCCCTTCATGGGATGATCTTGCATACTTCTAATTTAATTGCTGTGATGCACTGGTCCCTTCATTGAATGATCTTTGATGCACTTGTCCCTTCATGGGATGATCTTTGATGCACTTGATGAATACAGGCCCCAGCTAGGCCCGCAGGACACAAGGGTTCGCTCTCCTGTAATGGAATCTACAAGGAAGTTGGCACGGAAACTGCAAAGTACAAAGACAGCATTTATTAACCCTTAAGGGTGGTCCTACAATCCACACAACACTCTTCAGTATTGCATAGAGTAGCACAAAGAACTTACGTACATGGTCCCCTTTTATACACAACAGAGGGGCTCATAAGTGGGTGGATACAACATGAGGCCGAAGAACATTACCATTTATGGTCATTTTCGATACTGAATCAATATGTGGGCGGAGCTAACGCACTCCTTGAGCCCGCGAAAACATGGTCAAGCAAGGCTAACTGATAACAGATGTGGTCAAGTCTGGGCATGTGCCAGATAGACAAAGGAGCTATTTATAGACTGTTACTAGGCAGATTACAAGAGCAACTAACACAGAGGTTGGACTCTTCTCGTGGGGAACACGTGGAAGCATGACAATACAAAATGGAGCCCAAGCTTCGGTCAACATAACAGAGAAAACACGATCTATAAAAGGGGAATTAATGTCTTTAGTAAATGCTTAATCACATCGTTGTTTCAATTTACAACAGACGACCCTTTCAGCATTTACTGAAGACATCCGGTTTGTTAGGATAATCATCATATATGTCAATTGTCATCATTTCTTCAACTTCTTTAGCTAAACGTTTTTGGTGGGCAACATCGGCAATAGCTTTCTTATCAGGGATACAGAATGATACACATAATGAGCAGAGCAAGGGACCACACTGAACGCAGATACAGCACGAAAACAGAACCGCCAAAATAATGCAGAGACCAGTTAGAACCTTCCATCCCCAGGCAGTAATTAACGACCAAAACCATCCAGAAAAGGACCAAGTGCCGTTTTCTGTATGGATCTCAGCTGCAATTTTGTGCAGTTTATTGATGGCATTATAAACTGATGGCGTATGATCAGGGATAAATACACAACAGCTACTTCCAATAATTTTACATGCTCCTCCTCTGTCAGCTAGCATAACGTCTAATACCATACGATTCTGCAATGCAACAATTCTAGTAATCTGCAATTCCTCCGTAAGATTCCCAAGAGCAGCAGCAGTCTGATTTGTCACAGCTTCTACCACTCTTGTTAACCTTCGGATCTTCCTACTGTTCAGGGCAGCTCCAACAAAGAAAAACAGTCCTAAGTTAAAATCAATATACTGTTGCAGACTGGTATCAGTCTGATCTACATCATCAATTGATAAAGTACGTTTATACCTATTTACAGTCACATTATTCAATAATTTCAGATCCTTATGATATGATGCGGGTGCTAGGAATACAGGAGGTAATAGAAATGATACATAGCATACCCCAGACCACCCAGCCGGCAGACGGTAATAAACTTTATTTCCACACACAAAATACGTATTATGGGAGGCCAAGAAGGTACTATTGTTCAACCCATCAATATTCAAAACAGTAATGCAATCACTAACACCAACAGGGATGGAACCCACACTCTGGACACATAGGTCCGCTTGAGCTTGTGCTACTTGAATCACAAATTTGTCTTTTCCCACAGTGTCTCTTGTGTTCGTAAAGATGTAGGGAATGGATTCATTGTCTGGTCGGTACTCTTCCCACTCCCAAATTGTCCCATTCGCTTGTGGATACCCATTTTTGTCTTGATGGCATTCTTTATTAAGTCTAAAAAGCAATCGTCCCACTGTCGGTTTCCGAGTGGCAAAAAGCAAAGTATACCATGCTCTACAAGAGCCATTATGAGAGAAAGGAAGTGGTATAAATGGCGTTCCTCCTTTCTTCTGATGAGCTGGCATCATCCCACATATCCAACAGTTCATAGCATTCGTAGCAACGTGGGTATGATGCAGCATCTGGATGAAAGTGTTATTCAAGTAAGATTGTCGATGCTTCAACTCTTGATACGGTAATGTATAAAAGTAGTGCTCCTCAGGCACCGGAGTTGTCAACACAAGAATCTTCCGAGCGGGAGTTACATCCTCCACGAACCATGTGGTTATCCCAACAATGGCTACTGTCAACATGAACCCTAATGCACAAAGGATTTTCTTTTTCTCCATATCAAAACAAAAATAAAACCCAATATCTTCCTGAAACTAAAAGTCTGTCAGAACTCTTCCCCTTGGGCAGCGGTTGATTTCTTCACCAGCGGGCCAAGACGGGTGTCGCTACACTAATGCAGGGCTGATCCACCCCCCTTGCCTCATCGGCTCTCCGTTTCACTAACCCAAGGGCCGTTCTGACAGTATGTCCCGGTACTGGAAAACTCACTTCCTTGGTCGAAGATGATATCGCCTTCCTCCAGGAGTCGCGTGGTCCGGAAAGAGCTCCTCAGTGGCATTTGGCTCCGCAGCACGGCCTGTCTCTGCAGCCAAAATTTCTCGTTGATCGGTCAGCACGGCAGGTTCCACCAATCCGGGCGGCACCTTCCTACAGTGCAGAGAGTGGATCCAATTCTTTCGGTTGGAGACTCGCACAGCCGTCCTCGTTGCGAGGAGGACCTGCTCAGGGCCCACCCATCTCGGCTCCAAACTGTTCGTTCTGTCGAAGACTTTCACCATGACATGGTCACCGGGCCGGAGACCATGTCCTTCGCCGGTAGACCGATCAGGGAGTGCCTCTCGGACCTGTTGATGGATAGAAACCAAGTTATCCGTTAACTGTGCCAGATAATCGCTCATCATTACACAAGGTACATCATACACAGCCTTAGGTCTGGGTGGACCCCAAATATTCATTGGGCGTCCAAAAACAATCTCATATGGCGTAAGGCCAGTTCGAGAGTGCGGTACTGATCTAATTGACAATAACGCCAGTGGCAGAGCGTCTGGCCAAGTCAAAGACGTCGAAGCTTGAATTTTGGCGATCTTAAGCTTCAGTGTACCATTATACTTCTCAACTAGGCCTGCAGACTGAGGGTGAAACACGGCGTGGAACTTCTGAGTGATGCCTAGGCCCTTCAAGACGTACTTTATAACATCCGCTACAAAGTGAGGGCCATTATCGCTCCACAGAAGTCTACAGACGCCATACCGAGGGAAGAACTCTTTCAGCAGCATCTTCGCAGTAGTCATCGCAGTATTGTCTTTCGTAGGGTACGCTTCAACCCATTTGCTGAAAGCGCAGACCACTACTAGGACATACTTCAGATTATTACAGCGCTCCAATTGGATATAATCCATTTGCAGAACCTCAAAAGGTGCAGTGGGTGTCACAAACCCTCCTGCTGGAGTTCGAGTACCCTTTCCTGGGTTATACCTCAGGCAAATCATACAGGTCTGCACCACCCTCTTTGCTGTGCTAGCAATCTCTGGATGCTCCCAGTACTTGGGTAAGCAATTTCACAATTGCGGAAGCTCCAACATGTGCTAGCCCATGTGCCATCTGAACCATAGGTTGTACAAAGGCCGTGGGTAATTTCCATCTATCCATCTGCTTATTTCTCCAGCAACCCTCGTCATCCAGTTCTCCCTCGCTAGCCCATTGTTCCCGCTCCTTGTCAGAAGCGGTCCTTTGCATTTCTCGCACTTCCTCCTTCGCATCATGCCATCTCTCCACCTGTGACTTCACTACATACATGGCAGTGGTACCGGGCTGCATCGCAGTCTCCCGTGCTACTCGATCCGCTAACGCATTCCCTTCTCCAACTTTATCAACCACTTTCCTATGGGCGCTACACTTAACGATGGCAATTTTCTTTGGGTATGTCAATGCAGTTAAAAGGTTATGAACTAACTCTCCATGCATTATCTGTACTCCATGTGACGTTAAAAACCCTCTCTCCTTCCAGAGTAGGCCGAAGTCATGCGCTACTCCGAAGGCATAGCGGCTATCTGTATAAACATTCACACACAGTCCTGTACTGAGCTCACATGCTCGTGTTAATGCTATCAGTTCCGCTGCTTGAGCTGATTTCTGTGGTATGCGTGCTGTCTCCACTATCGTTTGTAATGTGGTAATTGCATATGCTGCTGAAGTCGTACCATCTGGTAGCTTCAGACAGGATCCATCCACCCACAGTTCTCCATCTACATCTGGAAAGGGCGTATCCTGGAGATCAATACGACCCTTTGTTTGTTCCTCAGTCACGAGAATACAATCATGCGCTTTCCGCGCCTCAGGCTGGGTTTCGGGGTATGGCAACAATGTTGCCGGGTTTAACGTTACGCACCTTTTCAACGTAATATGAGGAGCCAAAAGTGTCAACTCATATCCCGTTAAACGGGCACTGGTCAAATGCTGCGTCTTTGTTTGATTAAGCAGGGCATCAACAGCATGGGGGACTAATACCAACAGCTTATGAGATAACACAATTCCCTCGCTTTGGCGTATTGACACAGCTGTCGCCGCAACCGAGCGAAAACACCCTGGTAATGCTCGGGCGACAGGATCAAGTACAGCCGAAAAATATGCACAAGGGCGCTGCTTATCGCCGTGCATCTGCACTAAAACTGACAATGCACATCCATCTTTCTCATGCACATACAACGAAAAGGGTTTTGCATAATCAGGGGTCCCTAACACTGGTGCTGAACAAAGGGCCTGTCGTAGTTGCTGAAAAGCAGTATCACACTCATCTGACCAAGGGATTGGGATAGGCGTGTCCTTTGTCAAAAGGGCTAACAATGGCTTAGCTATATGCGAAAACCCCAATATCCACTGTCTACAAAAAGAAACAAGACCCAAAAATGCACGCACGTCCTTCTGCGTGGACGGTCTCGGTGTGTCCAAAATTACTTGGATACGATCCGGTGTGAGTGCACGTCCCTCCTTAGACAAAAGGTGACCCAAATAAGTCACCTTTGGTCTACAGAATTGCAATTTCTTCCTAGATACCTTATGAAAGGGAAAGTAAGGATAACGTACTTTTTTCACACAACTCCAGAGTGTCAGCCGCCAGCAAGATGTCATCAACATATTGAATGAGGGCGACCCCCTCGAGCAGAATAAAGGAATCCAATTGTCGTTTCAAGGCCTGACTATAAATGCTAGGGCTTTCTGTATAGCCCTGGGGAATCCTACAGAAACGATAAGATCTATTATTTAATGTAAACCCAAAAAGATATCGGCTATCAGGGTGAATGGGAATGGAAAAGAAGGCATTTTTCAAATCAATCACTGAGAACATGGTCGCCGTAGGCGGGACCAAAGTAAGCAACGTCGTGATATCGGAAACCACTGGGTATTGAGGTATCACGATCTTGTTCACTTCTCTCAAATCAATTATGATGATTATGAACTCTGGCATCCGTATCCTTTTTCAGTATGGGAAGAATCGGACTGTTACAAATGTTATAGGGGACTTCCTCCACTACCCCTACCGCTATCAAATCCTGCACTATCTGTGTGAGAGCCTCCTCCCCCTCCTGGGAAATACGGTACTGTGGGAGGCGTGGTAACACCGCCCCCTCCTGGACGCTAATGTGGACCGGTGGAATCACCATTTGTCCCACATCAGTATCCGAAGTTGCCCACAAAGCACGAGGGAGGGTAGCTAACAGCGCATCCTCAGACATCGTACACATCCGTTCAGATCGGGGGTAATTGTCATTCAATATTACCCGCACACCAGCAGGGGAGCAGCGGATCGTAGCCCTAAAATGCTTTAACATATCAAGACCCATAATGTTGTCCGGTGTGTACGGGGCAAGCAGAAACGGACAAGGTGCAGAAAAAGAATCAACCTTAAACATGAGGGGCTGTGAAAGAGGGCTTCGGGAGAGTGTACCGTCAAACCCTACCGATGTGACCATTAAGCCGGATGGGGGGGCCCCCGGAACCAATTGCTTAGATAGCGCACTACGTGTCGCTCCAGTATCCACTAGGAACTGATCAGTAGAGCCCAAAACCTCAGCCGATACATAAGGGCCCTTCTGATCGACTGGCACCTCAACTGATTCTAACCCCCATCCAACGCATTCCTATGCATGCTGAGAGTCATGGTACCCCGACCGGTCAATCCCTGACGCTTGATACTGATGCTGGCGATCGAAAACATTTGATCTATCTCGGTGCTGCCCAGCAGAGTCAAAACGAGCCTGTTCGTTAGAATTCCCTCGGAAGTTGGAGAAACCCCCTCTACCTCGCGGGCCACCGGGGGTATGCCCCTGACGCGATGCATGCAACACCGGGCAGTCCCTAGCCCAATGACCCGATTGCTTACAATACGCACATTGATTCCTATTCAAATCAGACCGGCCCGAGGGAGGACCATAAGATCCTCCCCTACCTCTATTACTACCCCGTCGAGGCGGGCCATAGACTTGTGCCAACATCACCTTCGTTTTCAAATCTTTCGATTTCTTTTCCTCCTGGCCCTTTGCTTCTTGCTCCTGACGCTCATAATACTGAGCGATAGTCAGGAGGGCCGTCGGTGTAGCGGAGGACCAAGAACTTTCACTCGCTTTTAGACGGGCCGCAACTGCCGGCAGCAGATTAGCCACATATTTATCCGCGAAAAGGTGGCGTCCCGTATCGTCGGTAAGCGACTGTCCACTAAAATCGTGAAACGTCTCCTCAAAGCGCGTAAAGAAGTCCGCAACTGACTCGTCAACTTTCTGTTTACATGCAGCTAACATATTCCAGTCAATCTTTTTAGGGGGGATAATTGTCTTCAACTTAGCCACAATAGCAGCAGGGAGATCTAAAATATTCTGGGGCGGTTTCTGCGCAGGCTTCCTCTCCCTATCCTCATCTTCCAGTTCAGACCATCGAGCCTTAAAAGTGGCAACATCATCTACCTTTCGCACAGATCGCCACATATCTGGTGGTAGAATAAGCCCAAAGAACAAATCTATATCTGCTAAAGTCATAACGCAAGAATTCAAAGCCCCCTCGACTTCTTCATAGAAGGCCGCTGGATTCTTGCGGGGGTCGGGCAGCGCATTCTTCAATGCCATAACATCAGCCCTATGCCATGGAGTGTAAACCCAATTATACACAAAATATCCCTTAGCATCGGCGGAGGTAATGTCCGAGCTAGTCCCCGCTCCTTTAGGAGGAACATACAAAGGCGCCGCCTCTCGCATTGGTTTAACATGCACTATGTCATCCTTATCTGACTGGGAGGTGGATGAGTGGCCCTCTGTTGTGCACGAATCCGACTGCTTCTCCTCCCCTGCTCGCTGGCGCGCTTTCTCTTTAAAGACCAGCACCTCGTCCCGCAAGGCGAACAGCCGCCGAGCCGTATCTGCAGCCTTAGAAAAAGAGAAAACACCATTACGCAATGCTTTAGCATCCGATGACACTTCGTCGGGCTCAAAAACACCAGAACGTTTCCGGAAAGCATCAATCACTTCCTCCGCAAAATGACCCAGAAAATACAATTTATCTCTCTCCTGCCACGGCCCCCAAGTATGGAATAATTCCTCTATGGATATCTTGCCGTTAAGTGCACGGAAGGAAATTTGCCGAAGCTCAGCCATTTGCTCGGCTGATAACATGGACCGCGTATCTACCTTACCCGTACCCGGGACAGAATCTTGCGGCCTCGGAGCAGATGCGCCGACATAAGGGGGCGGAGAGCGATCTAGTAAATAAAAATCATCATCAAGATTATTAAGGACAGGATAAAGTGGCTGCCGAACAGCGTATTGTCCCGAAACTTGTAGCCTACGCTCCTTCTCTTGCCTGTCCGTCTGCTCTCTGTCCTCCCGACGCTTCGCTTCCTGTGCTCGCACATGATCATTCTTCCGTTGTTCTTTATCAAACAGCGCTTTCTCACGCTTCTCTCGCTCACGCACCTCCTTCACCCACAACCGCACACACTCAAACATATCCTGACGAGCACGCCGCTTACACATACACTGTTCCACATACTCAATCTTACGTATATCAAACGATCCATACAAAGGCCATCGCAACTCAGGATCTTTTTTTGTATATTTCCTCCATACTGTGCTGTACATTATGGAAGAAAGACCATGCTTCACATACATATCCCTATTAGGAGTCCCCTCTGGGGGAGCTGGAGCAGATTCCTCGAGGTTCAACCGGTTCCCAAAACAGCAACACCACTTACGGAGTGCGCTGAAAGCAGGCATGCTCAGAAATAATGCAAAATATGCAATATTATAGAAAAATGGCACTTAATCGTTGCGCCGTTCAAAGTTACACAGCTCTGGAGAAATCTCTCCACATTACCTGCCTATATGTGTTGCAACGCATATATATTCACAAAGACAAATACAAAATATGCCTAGTCATCACAAATCAAACTCAAATAGCCAGATCAGGCTTCAAAAACTCGGAGCAAGTACCGTACACCGGTTCTTACCAATCAAGAGTCCAGATTCCAACTGCCAAGCTCCACAATCGCCCAAACGGCTTTCACGGCAAGACCGACAGAAGAGGTCTCAGTCGAGGACCGGCGCCACCCAGACGGTCAGCTCGGAAGGGAAGGAAGAAAAACCTTGGGATGCCAGGGCTAAGGCGCCGCTGGCAGTGATCACGTCCCCGGCCCAATTCCTCACCTTCGTCGCGACCAGTCCTTCGAGCATCCGAGTCGCCGATGAGCCCCACGTGACGGGCGCCAATTGATGAATACAGGCCCCAGCTAGGCCCGCAGGACACAAGGGTTCGCTCTCCTGTAATGGAATCTACAAGGAAGTTGGCACGGAAACTGCAAAGTACAAAGACAGCATTTATTAACCCTTAAGGGTGGTCCTACAATCCACACAACACTCTTCAGTATTGCATAGAGTAGCACAAAGAACTTACGTACATGGTCCCCTTTTATACACAACAGAGGGGCTCATAAGTGGGTGGATACAACATGAGGCCGAAGAACATTACCATTTATGGTCATTTTCGATACTGAATCAATATGTGGGCGGAGCTAACGCACTCCTTGAGCCCGCGAAAACATGGTCAAGCAAGGCTAACTGATAACAGATGTGGTCAAGTCTGGGCATGTGCCAGATAGACAAAGGAGCTATTTATAGACTGTTACTAGGTAGATTACAAGAGCAACTAACACAGAGGTTGGACTCTTCTCGTGGGGAACACGTGGAAGCATGACAATACAAAATGGAGCCCAAGCTTCGGTCAACATAACAGAGAAAACACGATCTATAAAAGGGGAATTAATGTCTTTAGTAAATGCTTAATCACATCGTTGTTTCAATTTACAACACACTGGTCCCTTCATGGGATGATCTTTGATGCACTGGTCCCTTCATGGGATGATCTGTTGCACTGGTCCCTTCATGGGATGATCTGTTGCACTGGTCCCTTCATGGGATGATCTCTGGGGCGCTGGCCCCTTCATGGGATGATCTCTGGTGCACTGGCCCCTTCATGGGATGATCTCTGGTGCACTGGCCCCTTCATGGGATGATCTCTGGAGTACTGGTCCCTTCATGGGATGATCTCTGATGCACTGAGCCCTTCATAGGATGATCTTGAATACCTCTAATCTGAGTGCTGTGATGCATTGGTCCCTTCATGGGATGATCTTCCATACCTCTAATCTGAGTGCAGTGATGCACTTCTCCTTTCTTGGGATCTTTGATGTGCTGGTCCCTTCATGGGATGATCTCTAATGTGCTGGTCCCTTCATGGGATGATCTCTGATGTGCTGGTCCCTTCATGGGATGATCTCTGGTGCGCTGGTCCCTTCATGGGATGATCTTTGATGCACTGGTCCCTTCATGGGATGATCTCTGATGCACTGGTCCCTTCATGGGATGATCTCTGATGCACTGGTCCCTTCATGGGATGATCTCTGATGCACTGGTCCCTTCATGGTGTGATCTCTGATGCACTGGTCATTTCCTGGGTTCATCTTGCATACCTCTAATCTGAGTGCTGTGATGCATTGGTCCCTTAATGGGATGATCTTCCATACTTCTAATCTGAGTGCAGTGATGCTCTTCTCCCTTCTTGGGGTCTCTGATGCACTGGTCCCTTCATGGGATGATCTCTGATGCACTGGTCCCTTCATGGGATGATCTCTGGTGCACTGGTCCCTTCATGGGATGATCTTTGATGCACTGGTCCCTTCATGGGATGGTTTTTGGTGCACTGGTCCCTTCATGGGATGATCTTTGGTGCACTGGTCCTTTCATGGTATGATCTCTGCACTGGTCCCTTCATGGGATGATCTTTGATGCACTGGTCCCTTTATGGGATGATCTGTTGCACTGGTCCCTTTATGGGATGATCTGTTGCACTGGTCCCTTTATGGGATGATCT